>NC_133330.1:103322665-103923165 GCF_042186555.1 Aquarana catesbeiana
TCTCTCTCCCCCCTTCTCTCTCTCCCCCCCTTCTCTCTCTCTCTCTCCCCCCTTCTCTCTCTCTCTCTCTCCCCCCTTCTCTCTCTCTCTCCCCCCTTCTCTCTCTCTCTCTCTCTCTCTCCTTCTCTCTCCTCCCCTTCTCTCTCTCTCCTCCCCTTCTCTCTCTCTCTCTGATATTTGATAATGTGCTCTTCATTGTCCGCTCCTTAAAATTCTATTTGACTAGTTATATTGTTAATTTATTGGCTTCATTATATTCATTGTTTTGAGTTGCTGACATGAAACAAGCATGCAGATCAGTCCTCCTGACTCCACTAATTTCATGCTTGTTCAAGGTCATCCAGTCCATACTGATGGCAGAAAAAAAAAATTTCCAAAGGAGACCAGCAATGGCAATCTTGCCCTCGCTCAAGGTACAGGTTTCCTGCAAAAAGGTTTGCCTTGCCAGTGGGTCACATCCTTCCTTCAGTTTATGGCCAACTTAATGTCTCTTGTAAATGGTCATTTGTTTGCTTCTGCTCTGGTGCAACCAATCACCTTCAGAAGTCACATAATTAGTGAAATTATGTCCACCTGTGTGCAATCTAAGTGTCACATGATCTGTCATTACATATACACACATTTTTGAAAGGCCCCAGAGGCTGCAACACCTAAGCAAGAGGCACCACTAACCAAACACTGCCATGAAGACCAAGGAACTCTCCAAACAAGTAAGGGACAATGTTGTTGAGAAGTACAAGTCAGGGTTAGGTTATAAAAAAAAAATATCCAAATCTTTGATCCCTAGGAGCACCATCAAATCTATCATAACCAAATGGAATGAACATGGCACAACAGCAAACCTGCCAAGAGACGGCGCACACCAAAACTCAGGGACTGGGCAAGGATGGCATTAATCAGAGAGGCAGCACAGAGTCCTAAGGTAACCCTGGAGGAGCTGCAGAGTCTGGAGTATCTGTACATAGGACGACAATAAGCCGTACGCTCCATAGAGTTGGGCTTTATGGCAGAGTGGCCAGAAAAAAGCCATTACTTTCAGCAAAAAAACAAAATGGCACGTTTTGAGTTTGCAGAAAGGCATGTGGGAGACTCCCAAAATGTATGGAGGAAGGTGCTCTGGTCTGATGAGACTGAAATTTAACTTTTTGGCCATCAAAGAAAACGCTATGTCTGGCACAAACCCAACACATCACATCACCCAAAAAACACCATCCCCACAGTGAAACATGGTGGTGGCAGCATCATGCTGTGGGGATGATTTGCAGCAGTCTGGACTGGGGAACCTGGTCAGAGTTGAGGGAAAGATGGATGGTGCTAAATACTTAAGCAAAACCTGTACTTTAAGCAAAACCTGTTCTTAAGCAAAACCTGTACCACTCTGTGTGTGATTTGAGGCTAGGATGGAGGTTCACCTTCCAGCAGGACAATGACCCCAAACACACTGCTAAAGCAACATTGAGTGGTTTAAGGGGAAACATGTAAATGTGTTGGAATGACCTAGTCAAAGCCCAGACCTCAATCCAATAGAAAATCTGTGGTCAGACTTAAAGATTGCTGTTCACAAGCGCAAACCATCCAACTTGAAGGAGCTGGAGCAGTTTTGCAAAGAGGAATGGGCAAAAATCTCAGTGGTAAGATGTAGCAAGCTCCTAGAGACTTATCCAAAGCGACTTGGAGCTGCAATAGCCGCAAAAGGCGGCTCTACAAAGTATTGACTTTAGGGGTGTCTTTAAAAAAAAAAAATCTTCAAAGTTGTGAGCATGTTCTGTAAATTAAATGATGCAAATCCTCAAACAATCCATGTTATTTTCAGGTTGTGAGGCAACAAAACACAAAAAATGCCAAGGGGGGGTGAATACTTTTGCAAGGCACTGTAACTACTTGAAAAATCCAAAGGCAATTCAAAGCATCTCAGATACAAGTAATTTTATCCTGAAAGTACCAGAATGCATACTGCACTTGACTTGCTTGTGAGTGTGATGCCAGGGCACTGCTAAAACATATCAATTAAAAAAAATCAAAGTTTCTACATTTGGTCTAAAACAAAAAAATTTCGTTTCAGTTTCTGTTTCCCATACATACAAAGTGATTAGCTAACGATGAACCCCGAGGGCAGAAACAAATGTTTTCTAGTGTTAACTACTGTACAAAAGTATGTTCTTTTGTCAGTTGTGTTTTACCAAGCATAAAAGTTGCACTAACAGAAGACTGAATCCGACAACAATGTCCTGTTTATTCACGGCACATAGAAAGTGTGTATTGTATGTTTGCATAAAAATTTATAGCCATTTGTGAAATTTCTTATTAAATAGAAACGTTAAGATATATACAAACTTGGATATGGTATGCTTTACCTGCAGTTATGTCAAACAAGTATGTAACATTCCAGGCAAGCGTGTATATGAATCTTGGTTTGTATACAAAGCCATCTGCAGATAATTTGATTTTTTTGTTGATTAGACACCAAACTCTGATTTAAACATTATATTCAAGTATTTTTTCCTAACTTTCTGTAACTTCTATTGCTCTCAGCTCCATGTTCCCACTGTATGTAGGAATGTAGCCACCCTCTCTTGCTACATGGGGACTATGGACTCTGGCATGTGAATTTTGCATAGAGCAGAGCACATGACCACAGTGGAGATTAAAAGAAGGCAAACTTAGTAAGCTTTCAAAAAATCTATATTACAGAGCCAGTTAAGTGGTTTCTAAAGGTAGAAGGTCTTTACCTTAATGTATTCTATGCAGCTCCTCTCCCAGTCAACGATATACTTACCTGAGCTCAATCTCGATCCATTGGTGTGTTCGAGAGCAGAATCTCCCTCTCTCCTCACTGACCATGGAGGCAGCAGTGGGAGCTATTGGCTCCTGCTGCTGTTAGTCACAGCCACGTAGAGAGAGTTGGGGGCAGGAACAAGCCACACTGTGTGTGTCAATGGACACACAGTGCATGGCTCATGATCGAGGCAGCATAAGTGCCCCTATAGCAAGCGGCTTGCTGTGTGGGTACTCGGCAGGGGAGATGGAGCCAGGAGCACTGGCGGGCAGACCTGAGAAAAGTAGGAATGGTGGCTGCTCTGTGCAAAACCACTGCACAGATCAGGTAAGCATAACAAAAATATTTTAAAAAATACATTTTCTCTTTACAACCACTTTAAAAAGTGAATGTGTATGAATTATTTTTGGAGAATAAGAATATCATTTAAGGTCACTTTAAAGCCCTATATAAAGCAGGTCACTTCCACAATATGTTAACCACTGAACCACCGGGGCCTTAGCCGAATGACGCCTACAGCGCGGTTTGATAACTCTGGGAGGGCGTACATTGACGTCCTACCAGAATCGTGCGCCCCCTGGGGCATGCACACGGGAGTATCCGTGACTGCCAGGTCCTGAGGACCCGGTGCATCACGGATCACGGTAAATGGCCGCTGACAGTGGCTGTTTACCACATGATCACTCCGTCAAATGACGGAGCGATCACTTGTAAACAAACAGGCGTCCTGTCCAGTTCCTCTCTCCCCTCTCTGTACCGATCGGTACATTGTGAGCGGAAAGGGGGAGATCGGTTGCAGCAGTACTGTGGGCTGGATCTGTAGTGCCCACAGTGCTGCTCTGTGCCAATTCAGGGACTCATCCATCCATCCATGCTCAGCCATCCCTCTATCGTACTCATCCATCCATCCATTCTCAGCCATCCCTCTGTCATACTCATCCATCCATGCTCAGCCATCCACACTCAGCAATAATCCATCTATCCATGCTCAGCCATCCCTCTGTCATCCTTATCCAGCCATACTCGGCAGTACTCATCCATCCCATCCACCCCCAGCCTTACCCGGTCGTACTCCGCCGTGCCCGGCGGTATACAACCATACTTGGCGGTACACATTTATGGCTCAACCATGCTCATCCACGGCTCATCCATCCCCATTCATGCTCATCCATGCCACATCAGTTCTCATCCATGCCACTACAGTGCCTCACAAAAGTGTAATTGGTAGTCAAATTAGATTTGAGAAATGTATGCCCCTAGAACACCTAAGGCTGCTCCCTGCAAGTTGGGCCTCTGTATGTGGCCAGGCCATGGAAAAGTCTCCCACATGTGGTATCGCTATACTCAGGAGGAGCAGGAGAATCTATTTTGGGGTGTAATTTTTGGTATGTACATGCTATGTGTTAGAAATATTGTATAAATGGACAATTTTGTGTTAAAAAAAAAAAAAAAAAAAAAAATGCGTTTTCATTTTCTTTCCACATTTTCCAAAAACTTGTAGAAAAAAAAATGACATGTTCAAAAGACTCATTATGCTGCATAGAAATTACGTTGGGGTGTTTTCTTTCCAAAATGGGGTAATTTTTGGGGCGTTTCCATTGTCCTGGTGCTCCAGGGCCTTCAAAAGTGCAAGAGGTAGTCAAGAAATTAGATGTAGTGTAATTTATGCTCCTACGCCTGATGGTGCTCCCTGCATGTTGGACCTTTCTATTTGGCCAGGTCGTGTAAAAATATCACACATGTGGTATCACCATACTCAGGAGGAGTAGCGGAATGTGTTTTGGGTTGTAATTTGTGGTATGTATACGTGTGTGAGAAATAACCCGCTAATATGACAATTTTGGGGGGGGGGGGGGGCTACTTTATTTTGCAAAGAATTGTGGGAAAAAATTACTTCAAAAAAACTCGCCATGCCTCTTACTAAATACATTGGAATGTCGAATTTCCAAAAAGGGGTCATTTGGGGGGTATTTTTACTTTCCTGGCTTGTTGGGGTCTCAAGAAATGAGGACGTCAGTACATCCGGTGTGATCAATTTTCAGAGATTGGCACCATAGCTTGTGGACTCTATAACTTTCACAAAGATCAAATAATATACACCGATTTGGGTTATTTTTACCAAAAATATGTAGCCGTATAAATTTTGGCCAAAATTTATGAAGAAAAATGACTAATTTGCAAAATTTTATAACAGAAACAAAGAAAATGCATTTTGTTTACAGAATTTTCTGTCTTTTTTTTTTTTTTTTATAGCGCAAAAACCCTGCAGTGATTAAATACCACCAAAAGAAAGCTCTATTTGTGTGTTGAAAAAAAAAGGACAAAAATTAAATTTGGTGGTCATTCAGTGTTGCATGACTGAGTAATTTTCATTCAAAATGTGAGATTACCGAAAGCTGAAAATTGGTCTGGTTAGGAGGGAGGTTTAAGTGCCCAGTGGTCAAGTGGTATACCTATTTCATGTAATATAGGTTATATTTAACATTAAGTAAAATAATAACAAATTGGATCCCCAACACTTGTTGCATTCTAATGCATGGGTGCTCAACCTGTGGCCCTCCAGCTGTTGCAGAACTACAGGTTAGAATCATGCCTCTGCCTTTGGGAGTCATGCTTGTAACTGTCAGCCATGCAATGCGTCATGGGACTTGTAGTTCCGCAAGAGCTGGAGGGCCACAGGTTGAGCACCCATGCCCTAATGCCTCTTGTGGAATGTAGGTCTTCAGGCATTTTGCCCCAGTTTGTTCGACTTCTTCTTGCCTTCACGGGAAGCCATCTTCTATAAAATTCTGGTTCCCCTGACTGCCCCCAGTGAAGGTTTGCCCAACCAAATTTGACCCATAATGGCAAATAGTGCTGGATTTTCTTTTTAAAGAAAACTATTGAGGATTAGTTGTGGAACTCAATGTTTATGGTCGACTTTGACCATATTTTGCTGCTCCCTGATTTATCAGGTACGCAATTCTAAAAAAACAAAGCAAATAATCTGTAGGAAGCACAAAGCAGATGGTTGCTGTGTTCAAAGCCCTAAATCAGTCAGGGGTTAGAAACTCTGTCAGATTTTTATTTCTTGTATATCCCTGCTGGAAGATTTATTTTACCTATTGCCAGGGCACAACAGATTTGGAAAGCTCTAATGATACAGATTAAAAGAAAACTAGGTTTCAGTAGGGAAGAGTGCAAACTTCTAAGAATGCTTTTACAGCCATCTTTGCTGCCTTGTCTCCGTGACGCCTGTACCCTCATTTCTGGTATGGTTGTCATAGGACCAGAAATAAGGGAAAGCCTTTTCGGTGGGGTGACAGAACTAAAACTCTGTCAGAAATGTGAAGTCTTTCTCACTCTAAAAGTAAAAAAAGAGGGCTGTAGTCAAGCTTTCAATTGTATGTCGATTTTTTTTTTTTTTTTTTTATTATTCTTGTTAGGCCTGCTTTGGTGTACATTCCTAATTCTTCCTGACCACCCCGAGCCCCCTGGATATGCTAGTCGGAAAGGTTTAAGCGCCCAATGTACTGCGCATCCAGAACCCATGTCTGCCTAATTTTACTGTTCGCATTTATAGTTCATACAAATTCATCTTTCACCTCCTCAAGATATAAGAATTCTAGCAACACTTCCTATTTAGCAGCAGCTTTTTATTTAGTTCTCATGATGATGGTGAATAGTAAATGGTCGTGTCACTGTGTGGGCCTAGGAAAGCTTAGTATTTGAATGTCATATGTGTCTGTGGAATGTTTGCTGTCATAGGGTTTGAGTAATTGGCTATTTAGATGGGAAGCTTGCAATGCTGTGTTTATGTGTTTGAGGATTTGGCTGAGTTTTTGTATAGGTGTTAAAAGATTTGCACCATGGTAACTGTGTGGGAGAGAAATATAACTTATTCATTTTCCTATAACCTTGTATTGAGGGAATATGTGACAGTGCTTTCTGTATAGCATATCTCCTATAGCTTTCCAGCACTACATTCAATAAAGTACTCACCAAGTAATGTCTGAAAAAATAATCCCATACTTTCCAGTGCTTAAAGAGAACTTCTAGGGACACTTTCATTCTGGGGCAGCATATGTTTGATTTACTAAAGGAGTATAGACTGTTCACATAGCAAAGTGAGTGGTCGCTATTAACCACTTCAGCTCCAGAAGGTTTACCCCCCCCCCCTTCATGACCAGGCCATTTTTTACTATACGACACTGTTATTTTAACTGAAATTGCGCGGTCGTGCAACACTGTAGAAAAATAAAACGTTTGTACTCACCCCCCCCCCCCCCCCCCCACAAGTAGAACTTTCTTTTGGTGATATTTGATCACCTCCTGCGGTTTTTATTTTTTGCGATATAAACGGAAAAAGCCAACAATTTTGAAAAAAAAAATAAATATTTTTTACTTTTTGCTATAAAACATGCCGAATCGTCAAAAAATGTAAAAAATCAGATTTCTTCATGAATTTAGGCCAATATGTATTCTGCTACAAATTTTTGGTATAAAAAATCCCAACAGGGATCAATCAATATTGATTGGTTTGCACAAAAGTTATAGTGTCAGCAAACTATGGGATATTTTTATTTATTTTTTTACTAGTAATGGTGGTGATAAGCGATTTTATAGTGGGACTGCGATATTGTGGCAGACAAATCTGACGCCTAACTTACACTTTTGACACTTTTTGGGGACCAGTGACACTAATACTGTGATCAGTGCTAAAAAAAAATACGCACTGTCACTGTACTAATGACACTGGCAGGGAAGGGGTTATTATTATTATTATTATATTATTATTATTATTATCGCTTCCACCGGACCCGCTGATTGGCTCCTACTGTGTCCAATCGCAACGGGAGTGGGTTGCTGGCAGCGCACTTGCGAGCCCCAGACCCGGAAGTGCCAGATCACATACCTAGTACGTGATCCGGCACGCAGTATATCTGCGCGTGGGGTGGTCGGCAAGAGGTCTTATTTAATAAGACTAAGATGTTGTGTAGAACTATCAAATTATGTGCAATAAAAAAAAAAAAATCTTATTTCTCTTCTACATGGCTATTGTATTGATAGGGAACACAGCTTTACCTTATTCACTTAGCTAAGGGAACATTTACAGTGGAAAATGAACAGTTTTACTACTTAAAGCCATCTTAAAGCCCAAAACAAAAATGTTATATATTGCATCTTACCAATCCTTAGATGTGGTGGCTGCGTTATGTTTCTTTTTTTTTTTTTTATGCGTGGTGATCAGCCAGTAACACACTTCCAGTCCATGGTGTCTGCATTCTGGATGAAGTAGTAAAGCAGACACCTTTGGACAGCAGCATTGTCCGTCTGGGGTGGAGGAGAGGGTAGTGTTCAAACTAGCAGATTTAGATGAATTTGACTAACAAATTGAAGCTGAACTCCAATTACAGGCGGTTTCACACTGCCAAACAGCAGCACGGGTGCAGCACAGTGTACCCGCAGTTTACTCGCGGTTTCTCATTGATTCTATTGGATTGTGCATTTTTGGCGTTTTTTATGAAAACGCACCAATGATGCAACACACAAGACTTTTTTGGTGCTCTTTCAGAAAATGCTCAAAAACACGCAATCTAACAGAAGGCGGTGGGAAATTGCGGGTAACCCGAACATAAAACGCAGGTGCATTGTGCTGCACCCTTGCTCCAGCCATGTTTAAAACATCAAACACTTTATAAGCGGTCACAGCAAATCGTTAATATATGTGTGCGCACTGCGCTAATGAAAAACACCTGTTTTTTTTTTTTTCCAACATATGCAAATCAATATGGTAATACAGTCCAACTTAAAGTGAAGAAAAGATAGTAAAACAAAATCTCGTTGATCCACTAAAATCCTTCACCAAAGGGATGTGTGCCAATTCCAATCCCTTAAGAATAAAGCTCAGCAGGTGCTGTTGCCATTCACTCTTGTGTCTGGCCGCTTATACACGCCAATCTCCATCCAGATTAATCAAGACACTCTCCACATGTGGGGATAGAAATTGAGACAGAGCTTCCAATAGTGTAAAACATCTTAAGGTAATCGGTTTATTAAAAGAAATGCACTTGCATCATAAAAGATTCAAAATCGCCTTGTTAAAACTCCAAACATGCCAGGTGACGCAGTGTTGCAATCTCCTCATAGCTTTTTTGTACACGTGGAGTCAGTCTCAGCATTGCCGTGTAGCCACGCCCCACCCGATGCGTTTCGTCACTTCGGACTTCGTCACACAAAGCAAATCATTGTTTTACTTTTAAGATAAAAGTTTTACATAAATGAATAAAAGCGGACCATTGCACGCACCCCTGTCAGTGGTATATCGTTTGTCTCAACCCTTTAACTGCCACTTTTAGTGGACAGCTTATTCTGCTAAAGCAAGTTGAAAAATAGGCTTACTGACTGGATCACCAGGTAAAAATAAAGAGAAAAAAGCCCCCCCCCCAAAAAATTCAGCTAAATAAACCATCTAGGAATTGGTGAGCTGTAATATAATGTTTTTTTGGGGTTTAATACCTCTTTAAGGAAAATCTACCCCAAGAATGAACATTTCCCACCTTGGCCTGAATCCCTGCTGGCAGTACGCATATATGCTGCCTCTTGGTGGGTGGGCTTTAACACTGAAAGGCTGCATATATGTGTCCCAAATGTACTGGAAATTCCTGATGCCTACTTGGGTTTGGGAGCTTTCTTTTTTTTTTTTTTTTTTTTTATTGGAAAGATTTAATTGAAAACTTTTATGACAATTGAACACATAAGGCGTCAAGTTTATAAGCGTTGTACAGTGATAAGGGTTTACAAAGTCAATAGTGTGAGTGACGTGTAATAATTGATATGCAAAAAAGTTTCTTGTAATAATTTTCCAGTATTACATACACCTTACACAACATCAGATATTGTAAGCAAATAAAGACCTAGGTATACCTCTAGACTTATGTTAACCAGTTTGGCTTAGTTTCTGCTTCTTTTATGTCCCTATCCTTGTTCCCAGGGGCAAAAAATAAAGAGGAAAAAGAAACCCCAGGGAGCAAGAAAATAGTATCTTTAACCCTTCAAACTGGGTTGTATATTAGCACCACAAAAAAGAAAAAAATTGAACGCAGCAAAAACTAATATCGTATATCTAAAGTAACCACTGCAAGTCACTTTTACCTGAGTATATATTTATAAACCTAGAAGACCTTGGGTCCATCATTAATAAGCTCATTAATAAGTCAGTTAGTGCAAACCTTATCTAGTATTTTAGACTATGGTAAGGTAGAAGAACTGCTTCCCCCAAAAATGCTATTTTGGACCAGTTGTAATGGGGCCAATCCAGGAGTATCCAACCAGGCATCCCAGATACGTTCAAATTTAAATGGGCTTCCCCTATGTGCATAAGTTAGTTTCTCTCATATGAGGACTGCATTAACGGCCACAAGGTGAAGGTATAGTGGAGAACCATTTTTGTGCTATAAGTTTTTTTAGCATTGAAAAGGACTCTTTTTTTTTTTATAGCAGCAAACGTGTGTGGAGTGTATAACTCCCAGTAGACAAAGTTTGGGTTCTGTCTTAAAGGATAGAGTCCAGATTCTATTTACAGTTTTTATCACCTCAGCCCAGTACTTCTTCAACTTCCTGAACCTCCACAACATATGAATGAGAGTTACAGCGTGGGCATAGGGGAGTATCCCTTCTGTGCCACAGATGTAACTTATAAGTGCAATATGTAGGGCTGAAACAACTAATCGATTAATCGACAACTAATCGATTATGAAATTAATCGATTACTATTTTCATAATCGATTAATCGGACAGTAACATAATGGGGTTAAAAAAAAAAAAAAACTAAAATTAGCCCTTTATAGCACAAAAAGAGCAAATAATCGTTACTGTAAATCAAACTTTCACAGTTCTACAGTAAAAAAATTAACCCCTTACAGTAGTGATTATCTAAAGGGCTAATTTTATTTTTTTTTAACCCCATTATGTTACTAAACGTCTTAGACCTGCTTCACATCTATGTGTTTTTTTTGGTGCTTTTTGCATAAACGCACTACAGTTCATTTACATGGTTTCCTATGGGACACGTTCACATCTATGCTTTTTTCAGCCAAGTCAATTTTCAGACGAGAATATTCAGACGAAAAATCTTTGTACATTCGCTGAATGAAAGAATTAAAAAAATTGATCTCTGAGTCTGATGATATTTACCAGATTCACCCTTTATTAGTATATATCCTCTAATAGTATATAAAGTATCTCTTCTAATAGTATATACAGTATATCTCTTCTAATTGTATATACAATAGATCTCCTCTAATAGTATATACAGT
Source organism: Aquarana catesbeiana (assembly GCF_042186555.1). Lineage (NCBI taxonomy): Eukaryota > Metazoa > Chordata > Amphibia > Anura > Ranidae > Aquarana > Aquarana catesbeiana. The sequence goes on from NC_133330.1 coordinate 103,333,739, forward strand.
AGATCTCCTCTAATAGTATGTACAGTAGATCTCCTCTAATAGTATATACAGTATATCTCCTCTAATTGTATATACAGTATATCTCTTCTAATTGTATATACTATACTATATACTACAGTATATCTCCTCTGTCTTATTCTCAGAGTGGATTAGAGCTTTTGCTCCCTAACCATAAAGTTGGTAATTTATATTTACCACTGCATTGAGATATTTAGGAATAAATTTCCTTTTTTTTATACTTTAAATATTAAACTAAAATATACACCACACTTTTTTTTAGGTTATTAACCGAATAATCGATTAATCGAAACAATAATCGGCCAACTAATCGATTATGAAAATAATCGTTAGTTGCAGCCCTAGCAATATGTACGGTGAATGATAGAGTTGGGTGAGACGCTGTGCTGAGGATAGGGATACCTTAGGGACATTATCAAGTATATTAGACCATTCTTCATAAGAGATATTACCTATGTCTTCCGACCATCTAGCTCTGCTTGCAAAAGACTTGGCCCTCGAGACCTGCATTATAAAGGAACTATATAATCATGATATCTGTCCTTTTCTGGATGATAATAGTACCCATTGTTTAAGCACTGTAGGGCTAGTGTATTCCCAATAAGATATCTTGGCCTGTATTGTATTGATAAAACAATTTATTGGGTAGACCAAACTCCTCTCTCAACGACTGAAAATCTTTCAAGATTGTACCACGATATAATTGCGGAATGTATTTCAAACCTTATAGTGCCCAGGACGTAAGTCCCTGTAAATTGTGGAGTTCAGGGTAGTGGCTATTGTTAAGAATACAAGTATAATTAGTGAATCCCAAATACTTGTGTTTTGTTTTACACCATAGTTTATTAATTAGGGTCCATGTGGGAAATTTAGATAGATCTTTAAATTCTCTTGATTCCAGACATTCCACTAGATCGGTGCTAGAGAGCAATGCTATTAGTATACGCTTACTGGGGTCTGACAATTCAGAGTTAAGCCAACCAGTGAGATGCTAAATAATGTGGGTTAGGCAGTGCTAGCCCTCCTGAATCCTATGATTCCTCCTAGATTTCAAGTTTAATACGAGGGGTTTGCTTCCTCCAGATCAAGGCACGTAATTTAGGATTACATTTTTATCAAGTTACATCGGCCGACCACTGTCAATGGTAACTTGATCCAACTTAGCTGTTTTTTGTTGAAACTTTTGAATCAGGGGGTTACTATTCAACTTAACATAATTATCTTATTTGGGGTGTATAACTATGCCCAGTTATCAAAGTCTCCTACTTTGATCTGTTCTGCCGTGCGAGGCATGGGTGAACCCATTGGATCCAGGGATAGAAGTGTGAACTTGTCCCAATTTATCTGGAAGCCAGAGAAGGATCCAAATCTGTATGAGTCATGATATGTGACAAAGGATTGGAGGCCCCCCCCCCCCCAAAAAAAAGGGCATCGTCCGCATATAAAGCAATTTTTTTCTTCCATGTCTCCCCTCCTAAAGCCAGTACTATTTGGGTTCCCCCTAAAAGTTGCCGCCAGAGGCTCAATGGCCAGAGCAAATAATAATGGGAATAATGGGCATCCCTGTCTCGTCCCCCTTCGTAGCTCAAAGGAGGGAGATAATATATTATTTATTCTGAGACGGGCAGTAGGAGCCTTGTAATTTAAGCCAAGAAATAAAGGTCTTTCCTAAATTAAATCTATCAAGCACTGTCCACAGATATTGCCACTCCACACTATCAAATGCTTTAGCAGCATCAAGCGATAGTATAGCTCTATTACCCGTGTTATCTGTAGGGAGTTGCATGTTTAAGTATAATCTACAGAGGTTATGTGCCATGAATCGATTAGGTATAAACCCAGATTTGATCCTGATGAACAAGACTGGCGATCACCTTAGATAGTCTCATGGCCAGCACCTTGGCAAGCAGCTTAAGATCAGTGGTGAGCAGCGAAATGGGATAAGACTCGGGCTGAAAAGAATCCTTACCCGGCTTCAACAAGACTGCCACCACAGCCTCATACATGGATAGTGGAAGAGACCCTCTATCTTTTGCATCCGTAATTGTAGCCTGTAGATCTGGCAGAAGCATATCCCCAAATTGTTTATAAGGTTCTATTGGGAGACCATCACTACCTGGTGCCTTTTGAATTGGGTAACTTGGCCATTGCTAGTTGTAACTCCTCTAGCAAGATGGGGACATTTGTTTCCTGTCTAGGCCCGTGAGTTGCGGGAGTTGTATACTATCGAGAGAATCAATCAGTTCTTGTGAAAATTAAGAGATGAATATGCCTCCTGAAAAAAGGAATGGAACACTAGTATAATAGTGGCAGTATCTGTAGCACTCTGTGTTGGGGACACCGCTATCCTATGTATGAAGGAGGGCAGCTGTGGTGACTTGGCTATCAATGATAGCAGATGCCCTGTGTTTTCCCTCTGTTCATAAAACATTTGAGAGGAGAAAAGCCGCGTATTCTCTGCCTGTTGATGCACTGTATGGAAAAATTGCTGAGCCTCAATCCATGTCCTCCCATTCGTTTCATTAGGATCTCTTAAAAACATTTTGGAAGCTTTCTGATCGTGTGCCCTCCAATCACAGTCACATGATCAGAATGCCCGCCTCCCCCTCCCAGGATTTAGAGCCTCTTAAATGGCTGGGAGGCAGCGGGAGGGGGTTAAAAATTCCCTATTGCTCTCAGCAAGTCTCATTCCTTTGTTTTGCTGCTGAGATCGGACTTACTGTTAGAAGGTGGCTATGTTCATTCTCCATGGTACCACTGTATGTAGGAACATAGCCGTCCTTCCTTGCTCACTCGTGAGATTGACTAGGGACCAGGGACTAGGGGAACATGTGAACATGCACATGTTACAAACAATTTCAAACCAAAGTGAGGACAAAACAGAGAGGTTCAGGGGGAATATTAAATGGAGGCAGACAAACACAGAAGGAAACGATTTAATGAAAAACAAATTACAGGGCTATTAGTAGTGGATGTGTGTGGCCAATTAGATTGAATATTGGTTGAAGACTCATACCTGTTTTAACTTCAAAACAGAGCTGGACACTTACCTGCAGTGATATTGCATATTAGAGAGATGTTAAGAGGTTGTATTTCAACCAGCTTGTTTTCACCAAAAACAAAAATGTGTTTTTGGGTGAAATTGCCTTTAATTCTTCTTTTATAAGTTTACTTGTTAACTAAAATACATGCACATTACATTTCATATAATAAATCAAGAGTCAGAAAAGACGTATTAAAAGAGAAGTTTGAGAACTGAGCAATCAAACACCCCTGATCGCTCAGTTGTCCGTGAGAGGAGAGCTGGTGACTGTCTCTGGCTCTCTTCTTTGGCCTGGGCTGTGGAGGGGCGGGAGCCCGTTGAGAGGCTGAGGCAGGTGCCGGTCCAGGCTACTGGGTGGATCCCGACCATATGGTTGCGATGTTTACCCAGTCCGGACCGGCTCTGTGAGGTCAGCCGAATCTCTGATGTTGATTTGGCTTTGGCTGTACTTCCCCTTTAAACTGCATTTGTAGTTAGTTGTAACTCCCAGACAAAATCCCTTTTTTTTTTTTTTTTTTTTTTTTTTTTTTTTCCCTCTTGTTTCCTGGTTGGAGTGAGGGGTTAGAAGTTTTTGTCAGGTTCTTACTGTTGTCCTTGGAACTGGAAGTGAGTGGAAATTGTCCAATAAAAAAGCTGACAAACCTGCCCCACTCTCTAAAATTTTTTTTTCTTTCATTCTTGTGGTGAAGAGGTTTGCCTTCCATATCCTGTCTCTGAAAAAAAATAAAAGACAAATCTCATCAACGGGACTGTTGGCTGATGTTTCCCTTTAAACCAGTGAAAACCTTGAAGACCACAGTGCACATAGGAGAGGAGAGCAGGGGGAGGTGTGGGGGACACTGCGGCTGTCACTATTAATTAATGGACCAATGACGTCTAACTTATTTGATCATTGTTTTTTGTAAAGGGGAGTCACCATTTCTCACCTACAGAGATCCTTTTTTTATTTGTCGGGTTGGCAACTGTCATCCTGTGTTTATGGGCTACTTTTGCTCTCGGGTCAGGTCGGATGGGTGCATTTAACTTCTCGCTTTAAAAAATTGCTAAACAAATAAATCTGTCTTTTTCAGTTGTTCATAAGAAGAATTGCTTATTGCACATGTTCTAATACATGTCTTGGCAACAAAAATGAGTTGCAGTTTCTCAGTAGACCAAAAGATCCTAAGGCCAAAAGTGACACTTCACGTAGATCAGTTACCTTAACCTAACTGATCTTATTTCTTCTTCCGTGTCAGTAAAAGTTAGAGACAATTTAGCATTTTACATTTTTAAGCATTCCTTTGCATGTGAATTCCTGCAATATGCTCATGGACAAATATGTTGCTTTAGATTATGTTAAAGATGGGGGAGGAAGCCATGAGTACTTTTTTGCATATGAAAAATGTGGAATAAGCAGTATTAAACCCAAAAGCAAAACTTTTATTATATTGCAGCTTGCCAATTCTTAGATGTGATGGCTGTATTCATTTTCTTTTTTAGGCTTTCTTTCTTCTATATACACCTGGTAATCCAGCCAGCAAGTCTGTTGTTTTTCAAAAGCACAAACTCTCCAGCAGAATGTATCTGTTTAACTACCTCAATACCGGGCACTTACACCCCCTTCCTGCCCAAGCCAATTTTCATTTTTCTGTCGCTGCTTAAATAACAATTGCGCAGTCTTGTGCTACACTGTACCCAAACAGAATTTTTATCATTTTGTTCCCACAAATAGAGCTTTCTTTTGGTAGTATTTGATCACCTCTGCGTTTTTAATTTTTTGCCAAACAAATAAAAAAAAAAAAGGCCTAAAATTTTGAAAAAAAATTTTTGCTTTTGTTTCTGTTATAACATTTTGTAAATAAGTAAGTTTTCTCCTTCATTGATGGGCACTGATAAGGCGGCACTGAAATGCAGCACTGGGCATTGATAGGCGGCACTGATGGGTGGCACTGGTGGGCACTGATAGGCGACACTGGGCACCAAAAGGCTGCACTGATGGGTGCTTATGGTTGGCACTGATATGTGGCACTGATAGATGGCATTGATAGGCATCACTGATGGTACTGGCAGGCATTGGGGATGAGCACTGATTGGTAGCTGCCTGGGCACTGATTGGCATTTCCCTGGTGGTCTAGGGTGGCATACTTGGTGGTCCAGTGTGGTGGCAATCCCTGGTGGTCCTGGCGGCATCCTGGTGGTCCTGGGTGGGCATCCGAGGGGGGGCTGCGCTGATAAACAATCAGCACAGACCCCCCTGCCAGGAGAGCAGCCGATCGGCTCTCCTCTACTCGCGTCTGTCAGACGCAAGCGAGGAAAAGCCGATCAACGGCTCTTCCTGTTTACATCGTGATCAGCCGTCATTGGACATGGCTGATCACGTGGTAAAGAGCTTCCGTCAGAGGCTCTTTACCAAGATCAGTTTAGTGGTGTGTCAGACTGACACACCGCTAAACCGACCGTCGGCCACGAGCATCGGCACCCCGCTATGCAGCGGGCACGTGCCTTCTAGCCCGATCCCACAAGCCGACGTATAGCCACGACAGCTCACGGGATCGTGACGACCTGCCGCAGTATGACGGCAACTGGTCGGCAAGCGGTTAAAGAGCAGGGGGCCGCAGCATCTTTAACCAGTTAATAGCGGGTTAAGGAGCGGGCGGCCGCTGTGTTTTTGATAACTGATGACTCATCAGCGTGTTTTCAGGAGGACATCCAGGGATGCCCTCTCAGAACCCGAGAACCGTAGCCATATATTGGCTATAGCACTGTAGGGAAGTGGTTAGGGCCTCATGCACTTTGGGAATAAAAAATGCTGCTTATACAGGTGTTTTGGGGGATTTTTTTTTTTCCAGCCTGTAGAACAAACTCTATTTTAGCGTATGTGTCCATGCACATTTGGCCGTTTTTACAAGCTGAATAAACCTCACAAGCACTTTTTGAGAGGAGCTTTTGGGCAGAAAAAAATGCTTGACATGTATAAGTGCGGCATGTACTATAGGCGCATTCGGCATTTTCAAGTGTAAATTGAATATAGTGAAAAAGGAGCAGAGGGGAGTGTTTTGGGGGGAAAAAAGCTTTATAAATGCACATAAACGCGTCTAAATGCGTGTGCAATATGGAGCTATTATGACTGTTTGTTTGTTTTTTTTATGCTGCTTTTTTTCTGCCAGAGGTCCTGGTATTTTTTTCAGTGCAAAATATGGTGCAGCTGTGCATGGTAGTCAATCAGCTTCTAACTTCAGCTTCACAATAAAACATGGAACCTGATTGGTTTCTATGCAGAGCTGCACCAGATTTTCCACTCTCCAGTTTTAGTAAATCTCCCTCTAAATGATACATACACATATATTGCATCACAATCACCAACACATGCAACTTCCAGGGACAACAATAGCAAGGCTAGACTGCCTGCAGAAAAGGACAGCTATCTTTAGTCAGCACATCAGAATACTTGGGTATGCAAATTACAACTACTTTTTCATAGTTATGACCACTGTATTGTTCATTGAGGACATCCATCACAGTGATTGGTCAGTACAGTGGAACCTCGGATTACGAGCATAGTCCGTTCCAAGAGTATGCTCGTAATCCAAAGTACTCGCATATCAAAGCAAGTTTTCCCATTGAAGTCAATGGAAACTAAAGTAATTAGTTCCGCAATGACTTCAATGGGATGCAATACCGCATGCGGCCAGAGGCGGGGGGGCGCCGGAGAGCCTCGGAAACGTCCGAAAAGGCCCGAGGACACTTCGGACCTCGGCAAACCTCGGAAACACTTCCCACCCGAGATTTGCCAAGGTCAGCTGAAGTGTCCTTGGGCCTTTCCGTGCATTTCCTAACTGCGCCGATCGGCTGTGATTGGCGACGCTTGGCTCGGCTCCGGCGCCCCCCCACCTCAGGCCAAAAGCAGTACTGCACACCGCTTTGGCCAGAATCGTGCTTGTTTTGCGATACAACACTCACAAACCAAGTTACGATTTTTAAAAATACACTGCTCGTATTGCGAAACGCTTGTTAACCGCGTTACTCGCAATCTGAGGTTCCACTGTATAAGAAAGAGGTGCACATAAGATTGCTGGACTTCGCCCCCAAATCCTTAGAAATCTGATAAACCCAAATCCAACAAGCAGATGCTCCAGTACTGGTAATGTGCAAGAGCACATTCCGACAGGATTTGGGACCCTCTTGCTGTCTCAGATTCCCGCAGGAATGCCCCTATAATGTCACCTTTGCCCAGATGAGTACACTGGAAGCCAGAGGGTGTAAATTATATATTTTTTTTAAATAATTTTTGTTCATTGCTTGCTTTGTTAGTGTTTTTAATTGCTTGGGAGAGAGGCTATAACATAAAAGCAGACCTTGCATTCTCAAGTTCATCTTTAACAAAAATAAAAAATATATGCACATATTTTTGCAGTAAATGCACATTTATTATTTTTGGCCCGTGTGTACCTGCCTGAAAGTAGTTGTAAAGCCTCCAAGGTTTTTACCTTAATGCATTCTATGCATTAAGGTGAAAAACCTTCTGTGCTGCAGCTCCCCCCAGACCCCCCTTTTTCTTGCCCTATCCAGTGATGTGTACGAGTGCAGCAGCTCCAGCCGCTGTCTCTCTCCTCATTGGACAGATTGATAGCAGCAGGGGCCATTGGCTCCCACTGCTGTCAGTCAAATCCAGTGACACGGCAGCGGAGGGGGAAGCCAAGTCCCGCTGTCTGTGTCAATTGAAGCAGCAGCAGGACTCAGGAGAGAGCCTGTACAGGTGCCCCAAGGGAAAGCGGCTAAAGAGGAGGGGCCTGGAGCACTGGCGGGGCACCCCAGAAGAGGAGGAGCAGGACTGCTCTGTGCAAAACAATTGCACAGAGTAGGCATGTTTGTTGTTATTACTAAAAAAAAAAACAAGGGATTACAAACTGAAGTCATTTTTGTTATAAAAAAAAAAAAGTTATACTTACCTGCTCTGTGCAGTGGTCTTGACCAGAGCAGCCCCAATCCTGCTCTTTTCAGGTCCCTCGTTGGTGCTTCTGGCCCCTCCCTCCTGCCGAGTGCACCCACAGCAAGCAGCTTGCTATGTGGGCATCCGAGCCAAGCCGCTGCTTTGTGTGTCCATTCAGACATGGAGCCATGGCTCGGCCCCGCCCACTCTCTAGCCTCATTGGTTCACTGACATTGACAGCAGCAGGGGCCAATAGCTCCGCACTGCTGTCTCCGCCAATAAGCAGGGAGAGTCCTGGACAGCCGAGTCTCTTGTTCAACATCGCTGGATCGAGATGGGGCTCAGGTAAGTATTAGAGGGGCTGATTGGGGCTGCTGCACTCAGAAGGTTTTTTTATCTTAATGAATTAAGATAAAAAAAACCTTCTGACTTTAGGGCTCATTCACATCACTACGCAGTTTGCTGCAGCACACACATTTATGTGCGTTGATGTGTGCTGTGTTAGGCAGACTATTCAAAATAAATGGGCTGCAGTGCGCAAAAAATAAGTAGTGGTTCCTTGAGTAGTTAGGTGTTAAGTGCAGATAAATTATAAAAGACTACTAAGCCAAGATCCCTCGTTGTCAAATAGGCATTATGAGGTGCCAGATTCTACAAGTCACTCTCTTCACAACACTGCCAGATTGTTCACAAATTTCACTTCAGATACCATCTTTTTTAGGGACCCTGTTTAGGGACCATTCATTTTAACAACAATCTTCCCCTAAAGTTATATTGTAAGTATATTTAACATATATTATGTGTGTAATTTACCTGAATTTTGATAATTTATAAGAACAAAGGGAAATTTGGACAAAATTTCTCAGTACATTCGAATGTCGTTCGAAAGCAGTTCAAGATTTCATTTGCTTTTAACATTTACTTTTAGAATAAATGGACTTTACTGAATGAAAACCACATACACTGTTAGAAACAATTGAGTACTGTCCTTGATCCTTTTTTTTTTTAATTTGCACTAGCATACAATTTTTCAGGACAAGCTTTCGGGGTATGTCCCCTTTTTCAAGTACAAGCAGAGGACATACCCCATTAGCTTGTCCTGAAAAATTGTATGTTTGTGCAAATAAAAAAAGTATCACGGACAGTACTCAATTTTGTCTGTCGCAAGTGCACTAATACAGCTACAATTCGCTCATACACTGTTAGAAAATTATTATTATTATACAGGATTTATATAGTGCCAACAGTTTACGAAGCACTTTACAATATAAAAAGGAGACAATACAGTTACAATACAATAAAATACAAGAGGATTAAGAGGGCCCTGCTCAGAAGAAATCATGTAAAATCATACATTTAAAAAAATAATTTCTATCCCACTCTTACAAATTTTCTTAATTTGATAATTAATTGATGATTTCTTATTTGACCCTACTAATGATTAGAAAATTGAACAAACATTTACAATGTTCTTACAACAAAAAATGTCAAACAAAATTCTACTAGTGTATACCCAGCTTTGAAAACCTGTAGCTATAGCATAATGGCCTGCTGGGCAAAAGCCTATGATTTTGTTCTGGTAAAATCTTCCAAGAAGTATTGTAGTCTGTAGTAACCAAAAGGTAAAATCCATTTATGTATTTTAAGGCCTTATGGCGGGGGTCTTCAAATTATAGCCCTAGTTGTTCAGGAACTAAAATTCCCATCATGCCTAGTCATGTCTGTGAATGTCAGAGTTTTACAATGCCTCATGGGATGTGTAGTTCTGCAACAGCTGGAGGGCCGTAGTTTGAAGATTACTGCCTTATGGACACGGGACATTTTACCATCTCTTCTGGACGCCCTTCCTCTTGGCGGCAGCAGCGGGCTAAATTTAGCTGACGTTAGAGTCAATCCAGGCTCGGTAGAGATCCTGACAATAATGTTGTGATCCACCCAGATGCTTGATCAGCAGCTGGGTCAGCCTCTTAGTGTGAGGCAGCTGCTCCTACCCCTCCACAGCCTTGTGCTCCAGTGAGCGCTGGAGAGCAGAGAGCCAGTGACTGACAGTCACCGTTTTCTGCTCTGTGAATACTGAGAGCTGAGCAATCAGCGGTCATGCGGTCATTAGGTTCACAGTCTTAGAGCTGGTGGGGGACAGCTGCAGCATCAGACTGTACACACACGTAGGTGTGTATATGTTTGTTTTTTTACATTTACAAAAAATATATTCCAGCTTCTCCTTTAAGAGGAAGCTAGAATATATTTTTGTTACATTTGCTTTCATGTCTAATCTGCCTTCAGAAGTAAACCGGCTCAACATGTCTCTATTAGAAGAAAAGACACTTGTTTTTTTTTCATTACTTTCCTGGCCACCCTTAGTGTAAAATCCACTTCCTACTATGGTATATGGCCTCTTGCATATGATATTTGCACTAGGTATTATGTGTTATCTATATGAATGTCTTTTTTATAATCTGCCCATTCATAAAATATGTTATAATCAGATAAACATTCAGCAGATTTTCAAATTTTAAGCTGTTTTAATTATTCCATTATCCTAACATGTTTTTATTTTTTATTTTTTGGCCAGGATGAAGATGAGGTGGCACAAGATGTTCCTGCTACTTTGTATGGCTGGCCTTTGTGTGATCTCTGTTCTTCATTTCTTGAAGGCCCTCTCTTACGTCTCACTGTCCCGGGAATTGGTGTCTCTGAGTCCAAACTTCATCTCTGGCTTCTTCTGGGAGTCCCGGCCATTATTACTTCAACATGTAGAAAGGATGGATGATAGTGCCCAGGTTTTGCGCACTCCAGGTTACTATCGGCCGCCTCAACTTTCTGTTCAGCATCCGAAGCCTCCACCTTCATCACGTGGTGAAAGTCTTAGCATAGATGACATGCATCTGAAAGAATTTGTGTTACAGGAAGACACAGCAGAGTATTTTGTGAGAACTAAATCAGGAGGTGTATGCTTCAAACCAGGGACAAAGGCACTAGACCGCCCACTTTCTGAGAAACCAGAAAGACCCTCTCCACGTAAAGCATCCTCTGGTATTTCTCGTCAGCAACAACAGCAAACCCAGAGACGTAGGAAATGGGTTGAGTGTGTGTGTTTGCCTGGGTGGCATGGACCTAGTTGTGGAGTGCCAACAGTTGTTCAGCACTCCAACCTCCCAACAAAGGACCGGTTAACTCCACGTTTAAAGCCTCGCCGTGTTATCAATGCCATCAACATCAACCATGAATTTGACCTCCTGGAGGCTCGATTCCATGAGCTTGAGGGGGCTGTGGATGTCTTCTTAATATGTGAATCAAACTTTACTGCTTATGGGGAACCACGGTCTCTCTTATTTCGCCAAATGCTTCTTAATGGAACATTTGATTACATTAAATCAAAAGTGTTGTATATTTTCTTAAACCACTTTCCAGAAGGGGGTAAACAGGATGGGTGGATAGCAGATGACTATCTACGAACATTTTTGACTCATAATGGAATATCTCGATTACGAAACTTGCGAGATGATGATCTCTTTATCATAGATGATGCTGATGAGATCCCAAGCAAAGAAGGTGTGTTATTCCTTAAACTTTATGATGGGTGGACAGAACCAATTGCTTTTCACATGCGCAAGTCACTGTATGGCTTCTTTTGGAAGCAACCAGGAACCCTTGAAGTGATTTCTGGCTGCACCATTGGAATGCTTCGGTTAGTGTATGGCACAGATGGTATCCGTCTCCGCAGAAGGGAATACTATACTATGCCCAACTTCCGACAGTATGAGAACAAAACAGGACATATATTGGTTCAGTGGTCTTTGGGAAGCCCTTTACATTTTTCTGGCTGGCACTGCTCATGGTGTTTCCCACCAGAAGGAATCCATTTCAAACTGATTTCTGCACAAAATGGGGATTTCCCAAGATGGGGGGACTATGAAGACAAAAGGGATCTAAACTATATAAGGTGGCTTATAAAGACAGGGGGTTGGTTTGATGGGACCAAACAAGAGTATCCCCCAGCTGACCCCCATGAGCACATGTATGCCCCGAAATGTGTCATGGAAAACCCACAACGCTTTGGATATTTAATTAAAAACCCTTATAGCTGAGATGTTTTTGGGAAGGGAGGGAATGCTGAAAAACGGTACAATTATCTTCAACTGCTTGGAATATCCATGTAGTATTTTGTTTTGTTTATTTGGTCTCTCATAGTTCCACTGGAAAGGAGTTTTCCCACTAACTGAAGAGGAAGGTAACTAAGGTTACTTAGTAAAATTAGCTTTTTGGTGGGCCCATTTGGGCCATAGCTGAAGAAATGGAATACTCAGGAGATTGATGGTAGATATGGTTAACCACCATATTACTGGTATTTCAACAGTGATACAACATAATGTATATTTTGTCAGTGCAGCTGTTTATGCATTGTTGCATGTTTACATATCTTTCCAGTGAAGTTGTGGGAAATTGGCAATGTTTTTGCTCTGTGAAAACAGAGGGGTAATGATCATGCTGAGAAATTATATATATAAAAAGTAAGACTGTACTTCCAGGGCCATATACATGTCTGTGTATTTACAAATGCAAAATCCTTTGGCTTTGAATAAGTCTTTGTAATTTCTGATCAAAACTTTTTGGCACCAAAAGTGGCATCTTCCATTGGACCTAGAAAACCATTCCGATACTCTGTTCTCTCACATGAATAGTGTAAAAGGTTTAGGATGTGGTATATTTAATGCCATCCGCATCAGTGCCAATGTACTTCAGGCCTTGAGGAGTTCAAGGTATGGCAAAGTCGCAGGAATTCTAAAGGGATAAAGCACTTTATTTTCTTTAGTGCCTTTTGTGCACACCAGGAGGCATTTATCATACTGTTGTTCTTTCTGACATCGTTTTTCTCTTTATTTGAGCAAACTTTAAATTGCCAGGTCTGTAAGCAAAATCCAGGGAGCAATGCAGGCATATTGTAAGGCAGTTTTTCTCAAATCTGCACCTCAAAGTCTACTACTGGGGCAGGTTTTAAAGTTCTCACCATGGTGAAAGAATTGGTCTGTATATATATATATATATATATATATATTTTTTTTTTTTTTTTATGTAAGACATGAATGCCCCAGCCAGCAATTTGTTTTCAATAGGAGCAGGGCCAATAAAACTGCTTATGACATGTAAGGAAGGCATCCATTATGAATTTGTGATGTAATTTGGCCTGCAGCTGTTTGTTTTATGGCTGGAAGAGAGCAGGGTAGATTTGTTTGTAGAGTATCACTGTGAAATATTTTTTGGCAGCATAAGTCAAAAAGTGTGTGTTCTATGGCAATCCCACCACTACCATTTATTTTTCATAGCTTGTCTCTCTGCCTCTGATCTTCACTGAACTACAATTCAGTATAATACATTGCATGTTTGCCTAACTTCATTGCAGACTTACCACACTGCTCTTCCTTTTTTTTTTTTTTTTTTTTTTTTTTTTTAATTGACGTGTGTATCTTAATCTACTTTGAGTGCTAAGTGATAGGGTTCGCCTACTGTGGCCACTAGATCAATCTCAGTGATAAAGTAAAAAAATACTGTGGTAATCATGAGCAGAAAATTACAGTTCCAGGGGTGATTTGCACACACAAACTGTTTTAGAGAAATCCCCTAGTGTTGCCTTGGTTACAAGGATGGAGCATTTTGAGCTTTTTGGCAGTTTAAAAAAAAAAAAACAAAGGGGTAAAATGGAAAAATTTGTTTTCATAACATCAACAGTAGTCTGTAACAGCCGGTACCAATTTTCTCTTCTGAAATTAGAACAGTACAAAGTGGATTCTAATTTGCTGCTCGGGGTAATTACACTTAAAGGGAACGTATAGTCCTTTTTCATAATTTTTTTTTTTTTTTTTATTTGAAAATGATTGGCTTGTAGTAAGCTTATCAATGTTTCTTCATCTTTAAAAAAAAAGTGTTTATTTTTATAGATTGCAATTATATATGTACATGGGGGCAGCCATATTTGTTCGTTACCTATGTAGGCTCTGCTTCTTTCTGTTCAGTATTACATAATGATTTTGTTTTGCTGCTCCTTTTTGCAATGCAAATCTGAGTTGGTCGGCTGATTGAAATCAATGAAATCTCTAGTGGCAAATCTACACATCTCTTCATTTATTAAAAAAAAAAAAAAAGCAAGCTTGAAAAGATGTAATGGACACTATAAAATCACTTTACTACAAAATCTGCTATATTCACTCAAAAAATGTGCTTGCTGAAAATGTGCTATACTTTCCCTTCAAGAACTGCCACTTGGGGGTTGATTTACTAAAACTGGAGAGTGCAAAATCTGGTGCAGGTCTGCATAGAAATCAATCAGATTCCAGGTTTTTTGTGTAAGCTTAATTGAACAAGCTGAAATTAGAAGCTGATTGACTACCATGCACAGCTGCACCAGATTTTGCACTCTCCAGTTTTAGTAAACCCCTTATTGTAACTATGGGCAAGGCAAAAAATTGCATATGCTGCAGTCTGTCACTAGTATTAGCACAGCAGTCCCAACCCCAATGAAGCACTATGGGGGACTCAGAAAAACAACAACTTTTTTATTAATGTTAGTGACGGACTACATCATTAAATGTCATTTTGATTTTGTTCAAAATTACACGTAATTTATGTTAGAACGTAACTTACAAAATTACTTGTATTGCAATTATAGATGTTATATGAATTTTCCATAAAGATAAAAAAATGAATACCTTAACTGGACTCCGAATTTCAGTTTCTAATTCTCCAAAACTGCAAATTCAGTACTGATACCTATTCTCAATTTAAGCATCTGTAATGGGAAAAAAACAAAGATTGCATATATGCAACACCTTCATTCCAGCAAAACATATATGTATTTGGCAGCAGGCTTTAACAGCCAGTGTTGAGTTGCTTTAAGTGTATTCACTCAGCATTCCCAGCTGAAGGCTCACTGTTGTTTGGGAACCAATATGGCTTGCTCCCATTCCAAGTGATCACTGTGATGGGCAAGCACAGTGGTCACATGATCAGGAAGCCAATGTAATGCCTCTAAGCTTACAGACTCTTAAAGGGCCAGCTCCTGCAGCCTGGAAGGGTTTAGTTTGTCTGTCAGAGTGTACATAAAGTTCTAAAGGAAAAACATAGTTTGATACCTTTAAATTATACCACACTATGTATTGTGGCCAGTCCAATAGACTTGCAAGAGATGCATGCGTGCTGGGATGGAATTTACCTTACTGTATATGAACTCAAAACCACTGCCCTTTATGGGAAACCTGAGGCTGCCAAACCTAACACATAATGACGAGTATTTTATTAAGCCTTGGAAACTGATATTGTTTTAGAATAAAGAATATAATATGAAGAAGGCTTGGCACTTTCAAGAAACTAACTTTTTTGAATATATTTTTTAGGTACAGTAGCATTATGGATTAAATACAGAGATTGTGTGTCACCTCTGTAAAAGGGATGCTTTGGTTTGCACAGATATGAGAAAAATAAAAGGGAATATGCAATTCTAGGTCCTAGTAGCAAATGATAAAGCCCCAGATAAAAAATACCCTTGACGTATCCCCCATCCCCTGCATTTCAAGGGGCAAATGCTCATTAAGTCTAGGAGCAGAGAGATAAAATTTAATAGTTACAGTGCCTTGAAAAAGTATTCATATCCCTTGAAATTTTCCACATTTTGTCATGTTACAACCAAAAACGTAAATGTATTTATTTGATTGGGATTTTATGTGATAGACCAACACAAAGTGGCACATAATTGTGAAGTGGAAAGAAAAGGATAAATGGTTTTCAAAATGTTTTACAAATATGTGTAAAGTGTGGCGTGCATTTGTATTCAGCCCCCCCTGAGTTAATACTTTGTGAAACCACCTTTTGCTGCAACTACAGCTGCAAGTCTTTTTGGGTAGGTCTCTACCAGCTTTGCACATCTAAAGAGTGACATTTTTGCCCATTCTTCTTTGCAAAATAGCTCAAGCTCTGTCAGATTGGATGGAGAGTGTCTGTGAACAGCAATTTTCAAGTCTTGCCACAGATTCTCAATTGGATTTAGGTCTGGACTTTGACCGGGCCATTCTAACACATGAATAAGCTTTGATCTAAACCATTCCATTGTAGCTCTGGCTGTATGTTTAGAGTTGTTGTCCTACTGGAAGGTGAATCTTTGCCCCAGTCTCAAGTCTTTTGCAGACTCTAACAGGTTTTCTTCTAAGATCACCCTTTATTTGGCTCCATCCATCTTCCCATCAACTCTGACCAGCTTCCTGTCCCTGCTGAAGAAAATCATCCTCACAACATGATGCAGCCACCACCATGTTTCACAGATGCGGTTCCTCCAGAGTTACTATGGGCCTCTTGGCTGCTTCTCTGAATAATGCTCTTTGCCTGACCATTTCTTGGTAGGTTTGCAGTTGTGTCATACTCTTTTCATGTTCAGATGATGGATTAAACAGTTCTTGCTGAGATGTTCAAAGCTTGGGATATTGTTTTATAACCTAACCCTGCTTTAAACTTTTTCAGAACTTTATCCCTGACCTGTCTGGTGTGTTACTTGGCTTTCATGATGCTGTTTGTTCACTAAGATTCTCTAACAAACCTCTGAGGGCTTCACAGAACCACTATATTTATACAGAGATTAAATTACTCATTACTCATCAATTACTAATTAGGTGACTTCTGAAGGCATATGGTTCCACTAGATTTTAGTAAGGGGTAATAGAGTAAAGGGTGCTGAATACAAATGCACACCACACTTTTCAGATATGTATTGGAAAGAAATTAAAAACCATTTATCATTTTCCTTCCACTTCACAATTATGTGGCACTTTGTGTTGGTCTATCGAATAAAATCCCAATAAAATACATTTACGTTTTTGGTTGTAACATGACAAAATGTGGAAATTTTAAAGGGGTATGAATATTTTTTTTAAAGCACTGTACCTTATTACTTGCACTAATAGGCTCCAACCTGTGCGACTGGGTCTCCTAAAACCTCTTCTCTGCGGCAATCCAGCCAGCAATCATATTGTGATATATTTAGATACAATACAAGACCAATAGTCCTGTATTTTATGTGAGGACAGTGAGGGCCTGTCTACAACCCAAAGCATTGGAAGCCTGCTGGTATGAGGAATAAGGTAACTATTGCACATTATTCCGCTACCTCTACTCTTAACTAGCAGTGTGGAGGGGCCCTACTACAAGGATATTTGTTTTGATCCTGGAGTTCAGCTTTAACTATTTCATCCATTCTAAATGGGGGCAAGTGAGCTATAGAAGCTACAACTGCCGTTTTTGACTTTTGATGTTCTAGTTTCATAAAAGCAATAATATTTACTAGCTCAGCCATAAGGCCCCATTCACACTTGAGCGTTTTGTAGCTTGAAGCCTGAATCTACAAAACGCTGGAGGGGAAAAAATAAATTATTCTCTATGGAGATGGTTCACATCTCCACTCCAAAACGCTTGAAGCCAGAAGCTCCAAAACACCTGAAGCTCAAACTTCAGGTGTAAAACAAGTTCTAGAACTTTGTTTTAGGCAGATTTGGGTGCTTTTCTGCTTTTTACAATGGTGACCTTTTGACCTGTACAGAATCGCACGACTTTCTGCCTGAAAACGCTACGCTCAGGTGTGAATAGTGGTCTCTTTAACTTTTTTTTTTTTTTCTTATATGCTACTAACATTTTTAATCTATTGTTTATCTGGGGAAAAGACACGGGCATTACTAAAGTGTAAGGGCCCTTTCACACAAGCTTTCTTTTCAGGTGGACCTGATTTAGAAGGTCCATGTAGGTTTCTGGGCAGGCTGATGTAAACTGACTTGTGCACATTTACACCTACCTACCTCCAACTCCATCCAGGTTTGGAAATAAAACAGAAAAGGATTGTGTTCTGTTCTGTTTTTCCAGAACAAATGTGATGGATCAGAGGTAGCTTAATGTAAATGGACGCAAATTTGTTTTCATCCGGCCACTCGTTGAGCCAAGTCTGCTCCTGTCTGTGGTGTAAATGCGGACACAAATTGAACAGGCACAGATGTAAAAAACTGACGTCCGTCCCATTCAAATCTGATTCAGCAGGGGGTCTGCTCACAGTTCCCATGCTGAACGGAGTGGATAAAGCCCATGTGAAAGGGCCCTTAGGTTATTCTTGACTACTAAGCACATAGCTTATTTATATTAATGTAGTTTTGCTTTTCAATTATCCATTTCTTTCCTCATATATCTTTAAAAATCATAGTATATGAAGGTGATTTGTCAGTTTAAGTAGATTTGGAAATTCAGTTTCTAAATAAATACTTAAAAGAGCAGCCTGTCCAAAAGGGATATTTTCGTTGTAGGTAGAATTTGGTGGGCTGTGTCAGCCTCTTGGCCTTTTATACTCCAACAGAAAGATCTTTCTCCCATAATCCCTCACTCTGTTAATGTCTGCCTGGGAATTTTAGTTGTTTACACCTACTTAAGGGCTATAACAGACATCATTCAGCCTTATACCAAGCAGCATTGTCATCCCTTCTCCATATGTAGAATCCAGCAGGGGATAACTTTGAGAAACTTTTCTCTAAAATATTCTACCTAAAAAAAAGTTTCTCAGATTGGTGTGGGGTTCTGTTGACTTTCCATTTAGCACATTCACTAGTGAGCCTGCCACCAGATCATTCAGTTCATTTAAAAATATCCCCATACAATTGTATGTGTGTTCAACACATTTATACAGGTTGTTTACCTGTTAAAACTTCCATTGTGTAGAGATCCAGAAGACCAGAGACTGCTGCCTGGTGCTACCATCTTGGATGTGATGTCAGCAGCCCTAGCAAACTCCGAGCTGTCAAGTGACAATCTATAGTATTTGCCTTACCTCCTCTCAACCTGGCAGCTACATTAAAGTGGAGTTCCACCCAAAAAAAAAAAAAAAATGAGTAAAGTGCTTAAAAAAAAATTAAAAAGATAAACATTTGGAGAAATTTTTTTTTACTCACCTCTAAATGCCTGTTGCTATGGGGTCCCTCGTAGTCTGCCTCCTTCGGTGCCTGGGCTCCTGACGTTACTTCCCTCAGCGCAGGAAGGGAGATTGCCTCTCCACCCTCCCTCTTGTCAATCATCTGGGACACATGACTGGTCCCAGATGATTGTGGGGCCAGTAACGGCGTGCGGCTTGTGTGAAGCCACAGCCGGGTGCCCACAGTTAAAATGGTAGCGCCGCCGAGCGGAGGGGGGGGACAAGCGGGGCTTCGATCCCTCGCATCGCTGGCCCCTGGGACAGGTAAGTGTCCGATTTAAAAGTCAGCAGCTGCTGTATTTGTAGCTGCTGACATTTATTTATTTTTTTTTTTTTTTTAATGGGAACCCCACTTTAAGGAATATGTAGGGAATTGAAGGGAGAGGCAGAGGAGCTGGGCCAGCACAGAAAGTAATCAGACAATCTGAAAAGAGAAAAGGTCTATGGCATGCAAGGATAGAGGTGGATACGCTAGTTCTTACAAGTCCAAAGGCACATTGTAAGTGAAAAAACAGATTATCTATGGAAAAAACACTTAAAACAGCAGGTAACTGGCACACCCCACCTTATAGATTACCCTGTATCCTTCCAGTGTGCCACTGAGGAGTAAAAGAGGAGAGGGGGAAAAAACTTTTGGGTGTTTTGAAAATATGGTCCCCACTCCTCCATCCCAAGGTTGTACTCAGTCTTTGTGACCTGTGGTGATGTCTGAACACTGATATGTGGAGAGGTGATACTAAATTTTAGAATGGCAGTATTTGAAAAGAATTTTCTCTAGGGGGAGTATTAAATGTAAACTGTGGAACCTAAATCTATGTATCTGCATAATTTAGTCCGCTTTTGATTATGTTGTTATAGGTTTACTTTAATAACAGAGAATTTGCGTCTACCAAGGACCCCAACAGCTCAGCTATTTGACGTTGAGTAGAGGCTATCAGGCATATGTACAGGGTGAGAGCAGATCTTCCTGCTCGAGTCTTGTAGAGCTGTAAAATCTGTTGGCTGGCAAAACTTGCTGTATTCCACTGAAATGTAATAAGGGGGAGATTATGGACCTTCATTAATAACAAAGTACACCTGGCATTCCATTATAAAAAGTATGATCTCCAAAAACTAGCACCAAGCTCTGTAAGCTGATGCAGCTGTTATGATTCTACCTACGTTTATCATATTTCATGTTTGTAAGTATATCTACTAATACTTGCCTTCTCTTTATTGACTTCTTTGCCCAAGGAAAGTGACCCACCCTTATACTTCCAGGGATGTGGCAGCATAAGAGGTTTCTTCCTCCCACATACTTTGTTCTTGGCAATTGGCTTCTCAGGCATCTAGTGCTGTCTCTCCATGGCCTGTAGAGACCTTACCCTAGTGTAGGCTCTGACACGACATGGACCGTACACAGAACTTCTCATTCACATGGAAGAACAGAGCAGTTTTGGGGGGTGGGACCTGTGTGGCAGCATTAGGGCCTGTGTTGACAGGCTTTGGGCTTGAGTTGATGGTCAAACACAGCTTGCTGTTGACATCAGTTTGATACACTTCCAAGAAATGTAAAATTCAGTGTCAGGTATACTTGATCTTTTCGTGTTGCTTTTGCATTCCCACAGACTTGTATGTGAATAAAAGGTCGTCAACAAAAGCCCCTCAATTGAATCTGTGGGTTCATGCTCTAAGGACAAAGCATTGGTTTTTACTTTAAGGCAGACATGGGCTCTAAACTTGGCTCCAGTTAAAACAATGGATAATAAGGTAGCGTGGGTAAAAATATTAAAAATCAACATAAATGAACTGATCTGCATAACAGAGGTAATAATGTCAGCAGTCTAGTTTCCATTTTTCCTTCTTCCTGTCCTGATGTATATATGTAGATGGCATTTAATCTAGTAAGCCCATTGACATTATCAAATAAAACTCACATCTGCTGTTAGATGCTTGTGACAACCCCTTGCCTATATATTGGTTGATTTTTACCAAAGACAAGCTAATTTGCACTTTGCAGGTGAATGTTTCCTTACTTTAGTGAATGTGATTAAAATTCACTTTGCAAATAAAGTGAATCCATCAAAGTATTTTTGATTGCACATCATTGGATGGTGGAAGTTAGCAGAGTGTCACTTCATTCATGAAGGCAAGGGAAATTCCTTTGCAAAGTGAACAGCTTATTTTCCTTTTAGTAAACCAGCACCTATAGCATGTACCATACCACTTATGTGGACTCTATTGTCAAGCTGGCATCCTGTATAATCCAACACTTTTTAAAAATTTTACAGGCTCTTATGAAAGAGTGTTAATATTTTACCGAAAGGGGTTCTGGTTACTTCTAAAATAAAGGCTGCAGTTTCTATTTGGTGTGCTCCTCTCATATCGTTTTTCATTTGAAATGTGTTGGCTTTCAATTAGCAGAGATGTGTGAAGGCACAGCGCCACCTTAATCTGTCAGAAATTTCACACAGGGAAAAAGCCTTTTCAAAGTGGTTTTGCTATCAGCATGACCTGACATGTCACCTGAAACTGCAAGATTGTGTGTATAAACAGTCGTGACCTAAGAGCTTATGGATGACATTAGGAAATCTCCAAAATCCCTACTCCAAATTGAAAAGCTCTACTGATTTAATAATATGCTGCATGTGACACATGTGGTCTGTTTCTAACCCTTTGGGGCTGATGCACGAAGGACAGATATATTTGTATTTCATAAACTTTTTTTCTTGTACACATTTTTGCCATGGGTGTTTTATTTGTGATTCAAAAAAATATTATTGTTTGAAAATCAGCATCCCCAGTTCGGAAAATGTTTTTTTTTCTTTTATTTCTGTAAGATTGGAACTTTTTTTTTTTAGGTCTATTTTTTTTTCATTTTCACATGAAAAAGAAAAAAACAGAGCCTCTAGGGCAAGAATTGAACTATTTTGAGGAAATATTGCTGGAACACTACAGTCAGAAGACATACCTGGGTGATGCTGGAACATGCTTGAACAGCCGCCTGCTGTTTACTTGGAATTGTGGATAATCTGTTGGCTAGAGATATTTTGTAATCCTTGCAAAGCTGCCCACCAATATTTTGTCTGCAGTGGGTGTCTATGTTCATCTATTGGCTTCCTTCTTCTTTTTTTTTTTTTTTTTTTTGCAGTAAGGGACAACATGCTGCTTTACACTTTGTATGCCATTTCCCGCTTCAGTATTTGCCCAGAGGCGATTTGAAATTTAGATGCAAGGGTCCTTTCACACGGCCACCTCTGTGTTACGGATTCTGCTTGCTCAGCAGGGAATCGCATTGCTGATCCCCAATGAGTGAGTGGATGGCAGGTCCATGTCCGCTCACTGTGCAGAGTGGACACAGACACAGTCCCGCTCTCCTCTATGGGTAAATCAGATGGAGACGGACCACCTGTCCGTTTTTGATCTGATCCGCCAGATGGGTAGAAAAAAGGACCACCATCCGTCTGGTTTATGTGGGCAGGATCGGATGGTGGTGGGTGTCAGCGGTGTCCGCCGCTCTATAGAGGAGACTGGAGGGTCCAATCAGGTCCGCCTGAAAAACTGACATTTGCATACACAGGAAAATACAGGTGAATTATCAGAAAAATAAATGATTGCAAGAGATATTTCTCAATATATACTTAAGGGGTTTCGAGCCCTTCCTGTCATATGCTCTTAGTGAAGCTGTGGACTGTTCCAAGAAGTGCAACCCAAAAAGTGTCTTTAGATTCTGCACATAATATATTCAACTGCCCTTTTAGTAGACATACATTTGTGTTGGTCAGTGCAGCATACCTTTTATTGAAGACAAATTCTGTTCTAGCAGCATGGCCGAGTCATGTATCTATTTTTCTTTCCTATAAAAAAAGCTGTTCCTGGCCACCACTAGAGGGTATTATCTGGATACTTCAAACCTACATTAAAGCTGTCTCTTTGGAACCAAGTAGGACGTACTCAGAGCCAGGAGGCTGCAGGCATCATTGCTAGAAAAATATTTTCTCCTAAGTAAAGCTAATGCATCATATAGGCTTGTATGTGGCATTAAACACACTATACACATTAGTTCATTGTCAGGCCATTCATTTCTTTTGGCACTCCAGCTCACTAAGAAAATTGACAGCAACCCATAGTATCGCCCTACCATCTGATGTGGTGCACTACATTACATTAAAATGGTCCAGGTCTGGTTTTATTTTCATTGTGGAGTGTTGGCAGCCTATTCAAATGAATGGGCTGTCTTACCATGCTGCAGTGGCATCTAGGGTGTGAATGGGCCCTCAAACCTATTAACTATGTTGTCTATGTTTTATTCTAACTTTTCTACTGAGATTGGCGTGAACACACAGCTCAATGGTTAACAGTGGGCCTATACCCAGATGTTAACTTTAAAGTGGTTGTAAACTCTGTAAAAAAAAAAAAAACCTGCAAGACAAAGGCATACTAGCTCATTATGAAATACTTACCTTAGAACGAAGCTGTTGCAGCAGTCCCTGTACACCACTGTGACCGGCCACATGTCTCCTGGGGTTATTTCCAGGTTCACGGGCTACAGCGCTGTGATTTGCCGGAGCCGCGATGACGTCACTCACACGCATGCGCATGAGTGCCGCCAGTCACAGCACAGCTACTGAAGAAACGGCACGAGTGAGGAGTTTCTTCAGTGCGCATGTGCGATGATGTCAGCGTGGCCTGGGGTCTCATACTTGTGGTAACATTGAAAGAATCATAGAGCAGAATTTTCTATAGGGAAGGCAGTATTTTATTCTTACTGGAGTATAGACGCACCTAATTTTTTTCAGAATTTAAGGCTTAAAGGTTGTAAACCCTCATGTATTTTTTTTTCTTTTTAAATAACAAACATATCATACTTACCTCAACTGTGCAGTTCGTTTTGCACAGAGTGGCCCTGATCCTCGTCTTCTGGAGTCCCCAAACGGCACTCGCGGCTCCTCCCCACATCAGTAAACTCCCTAGGAGAGGCGCTTTCCCTGGGGGTTACCTTGCAGGCGTGCACCCGAGTCCAGCATTTGCGTCCATAGACGCAGAATGCCGGACTCGGCTCTGGCGCCCACGTCACTGGATTTAATTGACAGCAGTAGGAGCCAATGGCTACGCTGCTATCAATCTATCCAATCAAGAATCTATCCAATCAAGAGCCGAGAACGCTGGCCATTCTGTAAGACTCGGTTACACAGGAGATTTTAATATCTGCTCCTGAGATTAAATCTGGTTCCAAAGGCTTAAGACTTTTTTTTTTACCTTATTGCTGTCTATTCATTAAGGTAAAAAACCTTCCAGTATCGCCCCCCCCCCCCAAATACTTACCTGGCTCCTGTTTTGATTCAGCGCTGTGTCCAAGAGTAGCATCATTGCACACACTCGCTCTTTCTCCTTACAGGCACAAAGGCAGCAGTGGGATCTATTGGCTCCTGCTGCTGTCAATCAAATCCTGTGATGAAGGGGCAGGGCTAAGCCTCACTGTGTGTGTATGAGGGGACACAGCCCGACTCTGGAACTAACCTGCACATCTGCCCCCATAGCAAACATTTGCTCTGGGGGCATACACAGAAGAGGAGGAGCCAAGACCACCAGTGGGAGACCCCAGAAAAGGCAGTTCGGAGCTGCTCTGTCTATTATCATTGCATTGAGTTTAACATGTCTGTTATTTTAATAAAATAACATTTTGCCTTTAATAATGTTTTAACCATTTCCACCAATTTGAAGTTGCCTGTTTACCTTAAATCTGAAGGGTAAGTCTCAAAAATATCTGATTTTTAGTGAGACAGGATTAAGTAACATCACAATTTTAAAACGCCTGGGTCCCTGGATGTGAAGCACTCTGCCTCTGCCTTATGCAATCTGGTCACATATCACAACAAATGATCTAGCAGGGTTATCATTGCTCTGAATAAAGTTGACTGAGATACATTAGAGCCAAGGCAAGGGTTGTATGCAGGTGCTGCTGGGTCCAGGACAAAAGGTTAAAGGACAAAAAAAGAAAAAGACGGTTAATCTCGCTGGTTTCAGAATAAATTTTCCAATTCGGTTTAAATGTATTTACTCATGCATTCTATGCATTAAGATAAAAAGCCTTCTGTGTGCAGCAGCCACCCTCAATACTTACCTGAACCCCATCTCTGTCCAGCAACATCCACGAGTCCCTCGGCTGTACGGGACTCTCCCTCCTGCTTGGCTGAGACATAGCAGTGGCGCCATTGGCTCCCGTGGCTGTCAATCAAAGTCCATTAGCCAATCGAGAGAGAGGGAGCGGGGGTCGAACGGCAGCTCCGTGTCTGAATGGAAACATGGAGCTGCACCTTGGCTCGGGTGCCCCCATAGCAAGCTGCTTGCTGTGGTGGTACTCGACAGGAGGGAGGGACCCAAGAAGTGGAGGATCCGGGCTGCTCTGTGCAAAACCACTGCACAGAGCAGGTAAGTATAACATGTTTGTTTTTTTAAAAAGAGACTTTACAATTCACTTTAATTGTAACCCACAGCTATCAACAAAGTATCATAGCTACTGTTTAGGGAGAATATATCTGGTGATTATGCATGCTTCCCATCCATTACCCATTTGTGAGTCCTTACCAGAGCACAGTTGTGATTCTAGTCTTTAGATGGATATTGGAGGCACAGCTAAAATGTTTTAGAAATCATGAGATTGTTACAGCAGACTAGTGAATCATATTCATCATCCATACACTGTGGGAGCAGCTATTTTATGAACGGAACCCCCTATTCAGTGGTCTTAATTCTCAAATCCAAGAGTGTGTCATTTAAAAAAAGAAAAAAAAAAAAAAACAGGTTAGTTCATTTAGAATTTCTGGAATCTTTGGAGAATAATCTGACAGATCAAGGGTGAGAACTGATTAACTTTTACATATATTGATATCCTTGAATTAAAATTCCCAATTAAAGAAAATTGATAAGTTGCATGTTAATCAGAAAGAACTCAGCCATTAATTGGCATCTTTGAGTGACTGTGAGCAACTGATGCACTTTTGCACTGTATATTTCACTGCAGCTGGCATCTCAATGAGCTGGAAGAAGCACAGCGCTGATTCTTAGAGATAAGGACAATGTAAGTTTTATTTAAAGATCATGAAATACAGGGATATGTTTGCATGTGATATAATAGGCATAATTGGTGTGTGTGTTTATATATAATATGTATGTATATTTAAGTATGTGTATATACAATATGTATATATGTGTGAATATATATTTTTAAATTGTGATATAAAAGATATACATTGCTACTTGTAAATAAAGATCATTGACATTTGAGTAGTTATGAATATAGGACAATTTTTTTGTGTTTGTGCATATATGACATACAAGTATTTTCTTTTTAGGTGTGATCACGGTAAAGTATAGCTTTCTTTTAAAGTACTCTACATGGGCTGTCATCGTCTAGGACAAACTACCACCATTATTGGTCCAGATCTTAAACAATACACACAAGGACGCTCATCCAGTGCAAGTTTCTTGAAAATCCTCAAAACCCAAAACCAGGATTTTACAAATAATAGTGTGGTTTGACACCTTTGTGCCTCAGTGCTAGATTTGAGCCAAAGTGACGGAACCTCAATCTAAAACGCCGTGTTCCACAAATAACCTCAACCCTTATGACTCTTCCTGCAGCTAATATGTCCACCTAAACAGTCTCCTATCCCTATGTCATGTACAGGGATATAGTGGAAACAGGTATGAGGGAGGCTGGGTGCTAGGTGTTACCAGCTGTTGCATGTCTTCAGAAACTGACCAGCACACTGCAAACTATCACAAGAAACATATGTTCTTTATTGACAAATACATTGAATCTCATGAGAGATTAAACTTATTCCCTCTGATCTTTTGAAAATGAGTCATGGTTCCAGACAGTTTGGGGCCTAGCAGTCGCAGCATCTAAAAGATCCCTTGATGGCTTGCCCCCCCACAGCTAACAGACAGTTGTCTACATTTATGTACAACAAGCCGACAGGATCTTGTCATGGAGTATGAAGTTGGCCATACACTGATTTGAAATTTGGTTTCTAAATGGTGAACCTTTCTGTAATATTATCATCCCAATTTCCATATCTAATGTTAAATCCTAAAGCCATAAACCTTCATATCTCCTCATCTGTACCAGAGCCCCTACTCCTTACCCCAAAATTACTATAATCCTCCTACACTATGCATAGTATGTCACCACCCCTCCTGGAAACATGTTTTAGTTGCATACTTAGGCAAGGTTTTGTTGATCGAGAGGGCATTTGGGTAAAATTAAGACCTTGTGAGCAGGGACTCGGCTCATACTGAAACCTCTACCACCCTTGTTGCTATGCCACTGGTTAAGGAAAAATGTGGGACTTGTTGCAGGCACCACCTTCTATCAAATCCTGCATTTGGTGTACAAGTTTCAAGGCTAATCTACAGGGAGCTGGCAATTTGAAGAATTTGGTACATAAGCTTAAAAGTGTCGACCTAAATGTCCATGCTTTTACTTTAGTGCAAAGTATTTATGAAACCGATCCACTGACAGCATCCATGATGACTCGGCATTGATCATGGACACTGGAGGTCAGCAGAACTGGCATTGCTGCAGTACAAACATAAGAGGTTCTGTGCTTCAAGATATCTTAAAGTAACTGTTTAAGCACCTTTTGATACAGTTATATCTTTATAAAAGCATTTTTTAATGCATCTACCATAATTTAAACATGCCTTCAGGAGTACAGAAATCACCTTATCAAAGCTGTTGCTTCATTGTCCAAAGAGAAAGGTTGTGGGCTTTCTACAGACAGCCTAGAGATGATTTGTACCAATGGAGGATGACTGTAGGTATAAGAAGGTAGAATATACATGCAGAACATATAACCGAGTTCCTAAAATTATAATTTTTATTTTTTCGTTGTAAGCTTTTATTTTACAGTATAGGTCCACATTTAGCCTGGGTTCACACAATAGCGAACACAGACACCGCATGTGATTCGCACTGCTGTGCAGACTAAATGCAATGTCTGTGCAATGAGAGTTCAGCTATACAGTTTGGATTCGCTTAAAAAAGGTGCAAGGACTTTTTTTTTTCCTGCACTGGAATCGGATCGCTTGCCCATGTACACCCATGCGATCGGATTCCTGCACGAGTTCACAGTTCTCACTGCGATCTATGAACTGATCTGGGGGTGTCATTAACAGTGTATTGACCCCCGCAGCGGCTCGTAGAGGGCAGTGAGAACTGCCTGTGGGAGAGATGCGATGCAGGAATAGGCACTGGAATCGCTCTGGTGCCCGTATCGCTACAGTGTGAACCCAGGCTAACTGAAGGAAAAAGATGATTGTGCCTCTCAAGCTACTTTGTAAGAGTGGCATTGGAATGGGGAGGTTGCAAATGGAGTAAGATCACTAACCAGCATCCTGAAACCTAAAGTAAAATCAAAACAATGGTATTTTTCAATGCTGTGACAAATCAAGATCCTGACCTGATTCCTCACCAGGCCAGGGGCATTCTTTGGGCCTTTGTAAGATCTTCATTACATGCTTGAGTTCACATTTATCTTAGTGTTTTAGATACACATAGCCTTCTAATCTCTTTTTCGTTAACCAAAATAAAAAGAAAACACATACTCAACATGCTGCATCACAATTGTAATCATGTACTGGGGAAACAAAGAATTAACTAATGCTTCAAGCCACATTCCTGAAAAACAGAGATCTGAGTGACTTGATGTGTCCCAGCTTGCCCTGTTACATAATAAGAGAGATGATATAACTGCAGCATGAGTGTAGCCTTCCTGTCCAGAGTTCAGGTGGTTTCTAGTAATAGAATCTTGCTCTTAAATTGACCTGCTAAGTAAGTACAAGGGCAAACAGGTGTTTTTTTTTTAGGTATCGTATGGATGCAAGGAAACTACTTGGGTCCCCTTCATCTCTACTGTGTAGCTACGGTGCACCTTACTTAAACATAATGACTAAGTTCAACTTTTCAGGCAGAATTTCACTTTTCATAATGAATAGAAGCCTTTTCTAATGTTTTTCTACCCAAGCCATCCTAATCTCTCACTTAGGCTCCATGCACACTGGACATTAAAATAACATTATAAAAATGGCAGTAGCTTTACAACGAATCTTTCAACGTTTTTTAAAGCTTTTGCAATATCATTTATTAGCGTTTTTTTATGGATCAAAAACGTTGAAAAACACTGGTGAGCCACATTTTTTGTGGTCAGGAAAACGACTCCTGAACGCGGTTTTATGGCGTTCATAAAACAGCCCATGAACTCCACTGCTGATAAACGTCCAAAAGCACACATGGACACAGGATAACATAGAGGGGAGTTTATGGGCTGTTAAAAAAATGCCCAAACTCCCAAAAACGTCCGTTCATGAGCTTCAGTGTGCATTGAGCCTTACATAGTCCATGGCAGCCTTGAGTCTGCACCATCTCTTTTCAAAAGATACACGCAAGCCTCTGACTTCCAGTAGCATCATGTGACAGGAGTGTTTGGAGTGCCATTAACAAGCGTGACACCAGTTTTTTATGTGTACCGGGACTATGTAGATGTGCATGGAGCCTCACTGTAAAACCATCCTGCTAGTTAAAGCGTTTGTTACCCCAACATTTCATATTCCTGATATGTGTCTGCTGTACCATGTACGTGTATGAAAATGTATCCTGTTCTCTTTGTGTTGCTTCCTTTGTGTGAAATCTTTGGGATTCCTGCCAGTCCCTCTGCTTTCCTATTAGAAACTGGCCGCACTAAGCAGGAGCACACATCAGTTCTCTAGCTGTGCTGGGAACTCAGCCTGCTCTTCTCCAATGATCAGACTTGTCCTGACACACACGCACCCTGCACAGCCATTCACTTAAAAGCTTGGTGTGCTGCTGTCTCTCTTCCCTTAGCTCTTATGCAGCTGAGAACAGAGGGAATGTGATCACTTCTAAAAAAAGATATTTAGAATGTTTTCTTTATATACTGAGACTGCAGCCCCATACGCTGAATTATATGTGATGGATCAGAACACAATAGTCTAAGTTGGTGAAGTAAAATTAGAAAAATATATACATAAAACTATTTTTCAGAAATTAAAAACTGATAATTGGCATGTGCATATGTATTCACCCCCTTTGTTATGACGCCCATATAAAGCTCTGGTGCAACCAATTACCTTCAGAAGTCACATAATTAGTAAAATGATGTCCACCTGTGTGCAATCCAAGTGTCACATGATCTGTCATTACATATACACACCTTTTTGAAAGGCCCCAGAGGCTGCAACACCTAAGCAAGAGGCACCACTAACCAAACACTGCCATGAAGACCAAGGAATTCTCCAAACAAGTAAGCGACA
The DNA here is from genome assembly GCF_042186555.1 of Aquarana catesbeiana. Taxonomy (NCBI): domain Eukaryota; kingdom Metazoa; phylum Chordata; class Amphibia; order Anura; family Ranidae; genus Aquarana; species Aquarana catesbeiana. Next base: position 103,364,009 of record NC_133330.1, read on the forward strand.
ATGTTGAGCAGTACAAGTCAGGGTTAGGTTATAAAAAAAAATATCCAAAAAAAAATCTTTAATGATCCGTAGGAGCACCATTAATCAGAGAGGCAGCACAGAGACCTAAGGTTACCCTGGAGGAGATGCAGAGTTCCACAGCAGAGACTGGAGTATCTGAACATAGGACCACAATAAACCGTACGCTCCATAGAGTTGGGCTTTATGGCAGAGTGGCCAGAAGAAAGCCATTACTTTCAGCAAAAAACAAAATGGCACATTTTGAGTTTGCAAAAAGGCATGTGGGAGACTCCCAAAATGTATGGAGGAAGGTGCTCTGGTCTGATGAGACTAAAATTGAACTTTTTGGCCATCAAAGAAAATGCTATGTCTAGCGCAAACCCAACACATCACATCACCCAAATAACACCATCCCCACAGTGAAACATGGTGGTGGCAACATCATCCTCTGGGGATGATTTTCAGCAGTCGGGACTGGGGAAACTGGTCAGAGTTGAAAGAAAAGATGGATGGTGCTAAATACAGGGATATTCTTGAGCAAAACCTGTACCACTCTGTGTGTGATTTGAGGCTAGGACGGAGGTTCACCTTCCAGTAGGACAATGACCCCAAACACTAAAGCAACACTTGAGTGGTTTAAGGTAAAACGTGTAAATGTGTTGGAATGGCCTAGTCAAAGCCCAAACCTCAATCCCATAGAAAATCTGTGGTCAGACTTAAAGAATGCTGTTCACAAGCGCAATCCATCCAACTTGAAGGAGCTGGAGCAGTTTTGCAAGGAGGAATGGGCAAAAATCCCAGTGGTAAGATGTGGCAAGCTCATAGAGACTTATCCAAAGCGACTTGGAGCTGTGATAGCCACAAAAGGTGGCTCTACAAAGTATTGACTTTAGGGGGGTGAATAGTTATGCACATTGACTTTTTCTGTTATTTTGTCCTATTTGTTGTTTGCTTCACAATAAAAAAAAAAAACATCTTCAAATTTGTTGGCATGTTCTGTAAATTAAATGAATCAAATACTAAAACAATCCATGTTAATACCAAGTTGTGAGGCAACAAAACATGAAAAATGCCAAGGGGGGGTGAATACTTTTGCAAGGCACTGTAAGTCTGCCAACTCAGAGACTCATCTTTCCGAGGTGATTTCAAAAACAAGACCAGCTTGTGGTGAGGCATAGCCCTAATAGGCTCAAAGGGCAATCTCTGGAAGCCTGACAGAACCAGGTTGAGGTCCTGTGAAGTCACAGGAGAGCATACAAGTGAAAAAATGTGAGCGACAACCTTAACAAAGGCATTGATCGAGTAATGAGCAGCAAGGGAGGTGAAGGAGAGTCACTAAGGTTTGACAATGGTAATGGTCCAAACCTGATTGAAGGAAAGCCAGGATATGTCCCACAGAGTACTTCCTTGGATGCAACTTCCTCATCTTGCACTACGTATGGTGGTGGATTTTCTAGCTTTCAGGAGCATAGGGATAATGGAGTCAGGCTCCTATCTACCAAGACCTGGGGTTCAGCAGTCTTTGATAGCCAGCACCTGCAAAGAAGCATGGTAAACTGGTTCTTTGGACCAGAAATCTGAGCGATTGGGGAGAACCCTTGGAGAATTTGCAAGTAGCCTAATAAGCTCCACGTGCTATGGCCACCTGGGCCAATGCCAATAAATTAGGATCATTGGAATGCCATCCAACTTGATTCTTGGGTGTGGAATTCCAGCCAAGCTACAATCAAATCCACTTCTTTTTGCACTGTGAGGCTTCTGGTTCCTCCCCATTAATTAATGTTTGTCAGCCTTGTGGCATTCTTCAGCTGGCTTGATATAAATTAAAGTAAATGGTGAAACTTTTCCCAAGAGGGGAAGAGTTGTCCAACCTCCTAGATCACTAGCAAAAAATTGAGGCATGCTGGGAGTGGTTATCGTGCCTGTCTGACACTTTTTGTTTGCAAGTCGCCCATTCTCCTGCAAGCAGCAATATAAACCTGTTGTCTCTAAATATCCCTTGTCCCTTCATGAACAATTAAAAATGTAGCTTCTCCACTGATCATTCTGTTTTCTGTTGGGCAAGCACTCATCAGAGTAACATTGTGTCATGGTGGCAGGCATCATAATTGACACAGATCAACATAGCTGGACAATGTGACTGAGGATGGAAGTACATTGTGGGACATATTTTTTATTAAAGGATTTGTCAAAAATTGTGTGTTTTTTTTTTTACTGCTTACGTTTTTTGTGAATGAGTTCTGTTAAAGGGGGCTTTCAGATTTCAATAAACTCCCCACCCTCAGACCCCAACAACCACAATATCAGGGTTGTGGGGAAGAGGCCTTTGTCTTCATCAACATACGGACAAGGTGCTTTGCCAGGGGAATATCCCCCCTTCATGTTGAGTGCAGAAAGGAAGGTGAGGTGCATGCGCATTCCCCCACCTTTTCTTGCCTGCCAGGCTGCATGCTCGAATAAGGTTCTGGTATAGATTTATTGCGGGGAACCATGCTTTTGGATTTGTGGGGGCCTGGTGTGAATTAAGAGGAAACCCCATGCCAGTGTTTTCTTTAAACTATAGGGGATTTCCAGCCATGTAAGCGAATGGGACCCATGACAGAACTGGTTGCCAAGGACTCAGCGATGACTGTACTCGCTGGCAGCATTAGCAACCATTGACAGCCAGAAGTAATACCGCTATATACAAATGGGTGAATGTTCAGTCTAAAGTCCCCTACAGTATGTAATAGCATAATGGACTTAACAGCCTTCTGTAAAGAGACATCAAGGATCTAATGTCACCTCTGGACCCCATTGAAGTTGATCAAGCATAGATCATGCTTGATCAGCTTCTTGCCCAGCCAGCGTTGCTGGGGGATGACACCTCCGCAACAGGAAGTGGCAAAATGCTCATTGCTTCTAAATTCAGAGGGATGATCAGTGAACAACGCACGCCCAACTGCTATAGTGTGTTTAAAACACTGCTGCCAGACTTTTAAATATGAAAAACATTGAAAATCAATACATTCATCAAATGGAAGATTACAACTTAACGCAAAAAAAAACAAAAGTACGTGTGCACAGCAATAATATCGTTCCTGGATACAAAACACACATATATACTGTATAGAAAAGAATCACCCTCTTTAATCACTTACCTACGTACATGTGCAAAATCACGTACCTGTACATGATTTTGCTCTTCCGGGTCTGCGGCGCACGCACATGCCGCCGGCGACCAACTCCTGCTGTGATTGGACACAACGGGAGCCAATCAGCAAGTCCAGCGGACCCACTGATTGTTCCTGAGAGAGGCAGATAAACAAGGCAAATTGCCATTCTGTGAGAAGGGAAGACCGACATCTTGTGTTTCTGCTAAGCAGGAACACAGTTAAAGCATCTCCCACACAGTTAGCAAGCACTCTCTAGGGACACATTTAACCCTTTCATCGCCCCTGATGTTAAACCCTTTCCTGCCAGTGTCATTAGTACAGTGATAGTGCATATTTTTTAGCACTGATCACTGCATTAGTGTCACTGGTCCCCAAAAAAGTGTCACTTAGTGTCCGATTTGTCTGCCGCAATGTCGCAGTCCCGCTATATGTCGCTAATCGCTGCCATTACTAGTAAAAAAAATAAAATAATAATTCCAAAAAAATATATCCCATAGTTTGTAGATGCTATAAATTTTGCGCAAACCAATCAATATACGCTTATTGAGATTTTTTTTAACAAAAATATGTAGCAGAATACATATTGGCCTAAATTCATGAGGAAATTTGATTTTTTTTACATTTTTTTATTGGATATGTTTTATAGCAAAAAGTAAAAAATATTGTTTTTTTTTTTTTCAAAATTGTCGGTCTTTTTTTGTTTAAAGCGCAAAAAATAAAAACCGCAGAGGTGATCAAATACCACCAAAAGAAAGCTCTATTTGTGGGAAAAAAGGACATCAATTCTATTTGTGTACAGCGTTTCACGACTGCGCAATTGTCAGTTAAAGTAACTCAGTGCCGTATCGCAAAAAATGGCCTGTTCAGGGGTAAACCCTCCAAAGCTGAAGTGGTTAAAACAGTCACATTTTGTTGCTTTGCAGCCTGAAATGAAGACATACACATTTTTTGTTTTATCCAGCTGTATTTACTCAGTGCAATTTATAACATCCAAGTGAAAGATAAAAAACCAACATGTCAGAAAACAAAAATTTTACATTTAAAAACAGAATCATTGAGTTGGAAAAAGGATCACCCCCTCCTAAAAATGTTTTATAAACTCAATCAGGTGTAGCTAATCACCTTCTCGATGGCACACAAAGCCATTTGACTTTCAACTGTGATCAACTGTGGTCATTTTGATTATCTCAACATAAAAGAGCTTTCCTGGAGCATTTTAGTCCCTGAGTGCAACTGAAGCAAACAATCACGGGGATAAATTTGTGGACAGGCACAAGTCAGAGTATTTTATTAGAAACAATAAGAAAAATGGACAGTTACATAGTACAAGAAGATTATGCGATGACATAAATTCAAAGGTGTTTCTCTCCGTAAGTATTGAATATTAAGCAATGATGCAGAAATAAAGGATAGCCAATCCAACATTGGATTGTTAGGTGATCAAATAGCAGAGCCGGGGGGCATGGCCTGGACATGGCTGAGCAAAGTTGCATCTTGTGAGAGCTCCCGGCCTTACCTTGCCCTTCCCGGCTAAATCAACTATTTACCACCGGTATGCTATCGGCAAAACAAAATAGAACAAGAGCATCTACACAGGTAACCCCCTCCAAGACGTCCAAGGGCGATATACAGCAATTTTTCATGTAACTCTAGAGACTCTCCCTGGGCACTATAGTGGTGGCTCCCCTCAGGAGGCCCAGGCTCCAGACACTCCATCTCCCAGTCCCTTGGCTGCCTCGGACTGCTTTCCCAGAGACTCCAGCGGCATATTGGCCAGAGATCTCTTTCTCCCCACAACGACCAGGTGCAAGCCAGCTTGACCAAGACATTCAGTCATTACTGCAGGCCCTCCCCTCTAAGATTGACATTGAAGCCCTGATCCTCCGGCTGGAGGAATCCCACTGCCGAGACATCCAGGAGGTGAGGGATGACATGACCACACTCATTGACAGGGTGGCTACAGGAGAAGCGTCTTTCTCCACCCTGGCACACTGGGTGTCGGCTCTGGAGCAATCCTGAGACACTCACCAAGACACGGCCATTACGCTACAGCTCCACCTCGAGGACATCGAAGAATGGAACCTGCAGCTCCGTGGTCTCTGGGAGCTGCGGGCGCTGAAAACCTCCGGGAGACTGTCGTAGCGATCTTCCACAACGTCTTGGAGACCCCCCTGTGACGCTGGAAATAGACAGGGTCCATAGGGCCAGGGGCCCCAGGTCGCTAGATCCCGCCAGACCGCACCGCTACACGCAGAAAGAAGACATACTGCGTAATGCCTGGGAGCAGAGAGACGTGGAATTTGATGGGGCTCCAATGAAGATCCTACCCGATCTCTCCCGGGCAACGCCTAGACGCAGGGCTCTCCTACTCCCTGTCCTGGAGGTGGCGAAACAACGAGAATGCACCTACCGAGCAAGATGTCACTTTCTGTTTTCCCCCTGACTACCTCTGCCCTTGTAGCTGACCCACCTTGTGGACGACCCACTGCCTAGCAGTAGCAGACGGTTTACTGCGGACCCCCTCCCCTCGTGCCCCCCCGAGTTCACTCTCTCCCCGGACTAGCAGGGTGTTTTGACCCCCCCAATGGTGGAACTTCCTGCACTGTGCATGGACGCCCACTGCGGGAGGACCCAAGCACCATCCTGTCTCTTGACTGCCTGTTGACCCTGAGATGTGCACATATATCCCACATCCACTGTGGAGTGATCTTTTGGGGGCTTTTGTTCCCTAATGTTTTACCCCTGCTGTAGACGAAGTATTGTTTCCTTGCAGGTTGCAGGGGTCCCGAACTTGCAAGCTCCACCTGCTCCACTTTACGATGAAAGTTATCTATGCTGCACTAATGCCGTTTTATGTTTTTTACAGTGTTACGCCTAATGCTCTTAATGAAGGACTTTGTGCCTTAATGTTTAAATGTTTGCTTTTACATGCAGAATAGATAGATGGTATCTAGCATGTTGTACACAAGACAAATGTATGTATCATAGACTGGTTACACTGGCTTCCACGCAGGGCCCTGTCTGCCAGATCCTGGCCCCTGGAGAGAATTTCATGCTTGTTCTCCTTGATTGATGCTCTGAGAGAGGGGCGTCCCAGATGTCGCGTGCTACGGCAGCTTGCTAACCGCACCTGAGTACATCACATGTCCGAGCCATCAGAGATTAAGACGGCCCTCACATGCTCACCTTGGGTGGGGGTAGGGGAGAAAATTATCGCCACTATGCCTGTAAATGACCTGGCTCCTATGCAGCTGGGGTCACACCTGTGTGGAATTCATGTTCACTAATTTCTCCTTGCTGGGAGAGTTGCCTGACTAGGATGCCTTACAAAGGGAGGGCAATCCCTGGATGGTTACGGGAATAATGGGGAGATCACCTTATATATGTATATATAAAATCTTGCAGTGACCATACCTCTTCTATTGCATGTGACACTAACCCCATGCCTACTAAGTAGAGTTTATGTCATTCTAGGAGGAGACTTTGGGACAGTTGCAGTGGTGCATTCGTGGATTTTCAGGGAGGCTCAGATGAACACTTGCACTTAGCTTTAGCACATATTTCTGTTTAGTTTATACCTTACATTGCCACAAGTCTTGATACAAATGTTGATTGTATGCTGATATGTTACGTGAAATAAATTCCATACCATACCATACCAAATAAATAAATACCATTGCTGGGGGCGGTGGGACGGGTCGGGGGCTCTCTTCCTGGCTCTGTCTAACCACTCCTCTACATAGGAATACGCTAAATTCCTAGTCGTTCACTGGCAAGCGTTTTAGCAAAACTTTGCTACTAGCTGGTTTAAACTAAGGCAGCTATATCTTATTGGAGCCTCCTACTTACTTGGTCTGCCTGACCTTGTCTACTACTGCTCTCCTTCCCTCTTTGCTTCCTCTCTTGTATTCAATCACCCTTGGTTCCATTCACTTCCTTGGACCTTCCCTACTCCCTCCTTTTTTCCCTATCCCTTTTTCTATCCCCCCCCCCTACCCCCCCCCCCCCCCCCGATATACTCCATGACCATGGAGGTACTCAGATTAATCTCACTCAATGCGAAAGGACTCAACGTCCCTGAAAAAAAGATGGATGCTCTTGCAGGACATGCACCGTCTTCAAGCAGACATCACCTTTGTACAGGAAATGCATTTTAGAGATAACAAACTACCCATACTCAGGAACAAATTTTTCCCTATGACATACCACTCTACATACCCGACAGCGAAAGCTCAGGGAGTATCCATCCTACTGTCTGCACGGGTACCCTGGATACATCTTGACACATTGACAGACCCCGAAGTATGTTTCCTATTCTTAAAAGGCATGGTTGGTAGCGTCAGGGTGACACTAGCAAATTTCTATGTCCCTAACAGTCAACAAGACCTTTTCCTTATTCGGCATCTTAAAACACTCCTCGAGTTCACAGAGGGCCAACTAATTCATGGGGGAGATTTTAACATCCCTCTGATCCCCACAGAAGATACCTCATCTGGTCTTCCTCAGTTCCGCCTGGCACCAGCAAACGTATTGCAAAATCCCTTCATAACTCACAACTGGTAGATATCTGGTGCCTTTTTCACCCTGGTGAAAGAGACTATACATTTTTCTCCACACAGCACAAAGTATATTCATGTATAGATTACTTTCTGATCCCACATGCCCAGCTACACACGGTCTGGGACACCTCCATAGGCTACATTACATGATCGGACCACGCTCCGGTTGTCATGTCCTACGCCCTATCTGATAGTCCCACGGCTCAGAGTCGGACATGGAGACTGAACGAGAGTCTCATGCAGGACCAAGATGTGTTAGCTGACGTCATCAAAGAAATAGGGCATTACTTCCAAACCAACGACACGCCTGACAGCGACACGGGCACCTCCTGGGAAGCCCACAAAGCGGTGATACATGGGGTACTTATTAAACACGGGGCTAAGATCAAAGGACAATGTAGAACTCAATTGACTTCCCTTCTGTGTGATCTGCAGGCTGTGGAAGCTCGGCATAAACATGCCCCGTCACAACCTCTGGAAAGAGAACTTAACGCTATCCATAAACAAATTACTGACCTCATGCATTTTAGAGCCAGGGCGGCTCTCCAGGTCTGTCGTAAACGATCATACGAGTCAGGTAATAAATGTGGTAGAATATTGGCCCAGTCCCTCCGCTCACAGAAATTAAGGTCTTACATACCTCACATTATGTCTCCTGTCCATAAAACTACCCTACCTCAATATGTCACACGGGAATTCCAACTTTTCCATGAGTCACTCTATAATTTACATACAACAACCCCATCCCACAAGCGAATATTATTACATTATCTAAGCTCCAACTGGCCATTGGAAACACTAAACCAAGGAAAGCACCAGGGCCCGATGGCTTTCCGCTCCAATATTACAGAACTTTGCTCCCCTCCCTTGGTAACCACATGGTTAAACTCCTTTCTTTAATTCTTTATTTTTTCCATACAAAGTGTGTACAACAAATAACACCTCCAGCGTAGGTACATTACCAAAGTCCAGCAAAAAGAAAAAATGCAGACAAGGTTACAGAAGCAAGATCTACGAATCAAGTTTTCTTAGTTAGCACCACATTCAAGGCACATGGGGGAGAGTCCCCGGTATAACAATACTGACAGTGTACGGGACCCTGAGATTGCTCTGGGAGTTTAGTCGTTTGACCTGGAGCTGGCGTTAAAGCATATCAAGCTGTGTCACACATTGATATGATATATTTTTATAGGTAATTGGGGAGCAAGGGGATCCGAAGAACTGAGGAGCCCATACATGAGACATGTGAAGATGTAATACATTTAGGATCTTCACTGTATCTGATCAGGTAACCCATGAATGGGAAAGATTTATAAGAGAACTGGTATCCCCAAAGGTAGGGGAGGAAGGTAGGGGGAAAAACAAAAACAGGAGACAAGAGGGAGTAGAGAAAGGTAGAATAAAGTGTTATAATGTACTATAATGAAATGCGATGCCCTCTGCCTAGGAGGCGGAACCAGCCCATTAGGTCAGTTAGATTGTGCCATTTCTTGGAGATAGGCTTCTGTGTATTTAAAATGTTGCCAGGGTCTCCAGGTCTCTCGAAAGGTCTCCTCTCGATTGTGCAGGGTAGCAGTAAGATCCTCCATATCCCTTAGTTCGTTCACTTTAGTAAACCATAGGGACTTTGCCGGTGGTCTCTCCGATCTCCAATATAGGGTAATACAAGCCTTGGCGGCATTCAGTAACTGAATGATGAGGGAGGTCTTGTATTTCTTGATAGGTCGTTCCGATAAATCGAGCAAACAGGCCGCAGGATACCCCTCCAGAGAGACACCAGTTAGGTATCTGATTGTGCGAGAAACTTCAAGCCAGAATGGGGTGAGTTTTGTACATGTCCAAAAAACATGTAGCATCGTCCCTTCCTCAGTGCCACAGTGCCAACAGAGGCTGGGCACCTGGGGAAAGAAGCGATGTAGAACGGCAGGAACTCTATACCAGTGAGTCATAATTTTATAACAAGTTTCCTGGACCCTGGTGGCTATAGAAGATTTCTGGGCAAAATAAAGATTTTTTTTCCTCTGTACATCAGTGAATTGGGTTCCGCGTTCCGCCTCCCACTTAGTGAGAAACAGGGGAACATACCCTTCCTCCGGCTGAATTAGGGAACAGTAGAGAAGCGAGAGACAGTGTTGCACTGGTTCCCCACAGTGACAGATGAGCTCTAGTTCAGTGAGTTGACGGGTAATGCCCGGTTTCCTCAAACAGCTGCGCAAGTAATTGTGCCCATTGCCAGTCGCTTAAGATGAGGGTTCTGCAAACCAGGTGAAAATTCCGGATTGCCCAGAACCGGCACCATGGGGGAGGGCTGCGGGGACACTGAGGAGCGCCGAAAAGCTTTTCTGACCACTGACAAGGTACTGCCTAATGTAGGGTGCTCCGCGAGGTCCCTACACAGAGGTGTAGTAATCCAAGGCCAGCTCTTGACCATATCCCCGGAGTCCTCCACTTCCATGGCTACCCAGTGCTTTGCCTCCGCATGACAGTGCCAGTCCACCAACCTAGTGAGGTGAACTGCCCTGTAATAGGCTTTCATGTCCGGGAGGCCAACCTCACCCCCGCTTTTAGGTAGAGGAGTTGAAGTCTAATACGTGGTTTGCGATGGGACCAGACAAATGCACGGAACATAGAGTCGATTTGTTTGAAAAAAGCTGGGGGTAGACAAATGGGAAGTGCCTGCATCAGGTACAAAACCCTCGGCAGCAAGGTCATCTTGAGGGCACTACATCTGCCGAACCAAGTCAGCGTTAGAGAATGCCAGTGCAGGAGGTCCATCTTAAGGCGAAGGAGTAGTGGGGCAAAGTTTGCCGAGTAAAAATCGACAGGATCCGAAGTAATGTCAACTCCCAGGTATCCAATGAGGTTGATCGCCCATCTCAGCGGAAAGGCCGATTGCAACCGTTGGACAATATTCCTGTCTACCGTTATGTTAAGGATGGAGGATTTGGTTAGACTGATTTGAAAAAAGTACCATATTCTCGAAGGGATTGAAGTACGTTAGGGAGGGAGGTAAGTGGTTCTGTTAAAAAGAAGATAAGGTTGTCCGCAAAGGCGGCCACCTTGTGGGATCCCGAAGGTTTGGGGTAGCTTACAATGCCCGAATTTGCTCTTATCCTGCACAGGAGGGGCACTAATGACAAGATAAAGATTGGGGGAGACAGGGGGCAGCCCTGATGTGTGCCATTCCAGTTGCTAAAGAAGTCCGACCTCGTCTCGTTAACTTTGACCGCTGCAGTTGGGTGTGTATAGAGGGACAGTATCCACTTCAGCATGGACGAGCGAAGGCCTATGTGTTCTAAAGTAGCTTGTATAATAGACCAATCTACACGATCAAAGGCCTTCTCCGTGTCGGTAGACAGCAGGAGAAGAGCCCATTTAGAAGTCCTTGCCGCATGGATCAAATTCACAACTCGGATGGTGTTATCCCTTGACTCCCGTAGCGGCACAAAGCCTGCCTGATCTCGATGAATAAGACTTGGTATGTGTGGGAGTAGTCTGTTGGTCAGGACTTTGGCAAAGAGTGTATAAAACTACCAAAGAAACAAATACTCCTGTGCACAGGTGTGTTTGCTAGATGATCACACGATCAATTTAGATATTAGCTTTCGGCCTTGCTGCCCTCCAGGATAGGGATATCCTAGTAGTAGACAAAAACACAAAGAAGAGAGGGCGCACCAGCCTAGTGCATTATCTTAAGGTACATTTATTCAGTTAGAAAACATAATGAAAACTACTCACAAAAGTGGGAGATATAAACGCTTAGAAAGGTCTTTGACATATGGCAGTCTGTCTACTGATTGCAGTCTCTGGGTCCTGGGGAGTGGACATATGAACCGCTGCTGGCTGACGCATTTCGAAGGGATTCCTTCTTCATCAGAGCCTAGCAATGTTGCTCTCTCACAGCTACTTCTGGGAGGCACATCCCAGATCTACCTCAAAACTCCTCCCCCTAAAAAATCCCTCCCCAGCAGATGATGGGTGGTCCTAGAAGGGAGGCGGACTATAGCCAATTGTCTGTGATATCAATAAGGATTAAGTATAAACATAGACAAACATGCATAAACACACATGCATATACACATAGACACACATGCACACACACATACATATGCGTGTGTGTACATAGGCAGTGCACATACAGCGCTAGGGATAAGCCTGCATCATACAATTAGCTATGTGTGTCTCTAATTGCAAGCTGCAGATGGAAAAGCTCAAAGAGTTAGCCATAGGGCAAATAAGATAATAGTGACTGTAACAGGAACAATGGATGTTCCTGATAGGGGTGAAGCTGTCATTACTGTTACAGTCACTATTATCTTTTTTTTTTTTTTTCACATTTTATTGAATGCATGCAAGAAATACATAAAGAAATGGATTCCATGAATCCTCCACATTTGTAGACAAAACAATAACTTTATGGGCAAGGCCCAAAGGGAATAGAGAACAGTAAAGAGCACACAAGCGTAAACAATCACTAACCATCTGTGTCAAGTTCCCTCTCAGGTCCTCTCGATCCTGAGCACATAGATGCTAATTTATAGAGTTCGGGTCAAAAGCAGGCTAGAAAAATTTCTGTTTAACCTTCTCGGGGTATATAAAAAAAAAAATTGGGGGGGGGGGGAGGGGGAAGAAGGGGGTAGGATTAGCTAGTGTAAAGGGGGTGATCCTTCAAGAGATGAGCGGAAGAAGGAGGAAGAGGGGGTGAGATGATCACCAGCTGCCCTCTCCTTTGCCTATTTTAGGGGCCATCCATGTGAGTCGCCGTTAGCGTGATACTGAAATAGCTTATATGTTTTATTTTGCAAGGTCACTGTTTAGCTTCAGGTTAAGTCCTTCATTAGATCCAGGTATGACTGGGAAGTCTTATAGGACGTCCATGCACCCCATATCGCAGTAAAGGTAGAGATTTTATCTAGTGAGGTATAGATCAGCTCCTCCATCTCCGCAATCCGATTAATCCGGCGGATGCATTCGGGCAATGTCGGTACAGATGTTGATCGCCAGTGAGTTGGTACGCACATCCTGGCCGCATTGATCATGTGTAGTGCTATCGATTTGTGGTATCGTTTTTTAGGTATCTCAGGTAAGTGTAAGAGATACTGTGCCGGAGAATACTCCAACGGGAGGGAGGATTCCTTTGATACTATCTCATGAACTTTCCGCCAATAGGGTTGCAGTGATGGGCAACTCCACCAAATATGAAGGAAAGAGCCTGTCTCTCTGCCACATCGCCAGCATTGTTCGGCACAGCAGGTGAGAATTTGTGTATTAAGTCTGGGGTTCTGTACCAGCGTGTTCTCAATTTATAGCCGTTTTCTTGTACTGAAACGTTTAAAGAACCCTTGTGAAGGTAGAAATTGATCCTGTCCCAACTTTCCTCCTCCATGCCAAGCGCAGACTCCCAGTAAGCATACTCCGAGCGTAAGCTCGCTGGTGCTTTCTCATGAAGTGAAGCATAAAGTGTTGAAATGACATGCCTCTGTGGGGGTGCGCTTGAGCATAGTGCCTCCAATATTGTAGGGTTCGTGGTAAAACCTCCCCTACGTACTGGGTCATCCAAAAAATGCTTAAGTTGTATATAGGGCCAGAACGGAAATGAGCCGTATTAGAGAGATTCTCTAGTTCAGTTTGGCGTAGGAATCGGCCTCTACAAAAGAAATGCTTAGCCAGCATCTCGGTGTATGGCCATTCTGCCTCCACAAGGGTTCTTGCTAAGCCCGGAAGAAAGTCTGGGTTGTTACGAACTGGGGTAATGGGGCATATTTTTGCGGAAACCGCATGTTTGGCGCAAGCCCTATTAAAGGCATTGAGGGTGGGTCCTATAAGCGGGTGTAACAGGGCCGAGGGGGCTATATGTTCCCTGGGTGTCCACGGTAGGTATCGTAGGTCAGAGTTGGAGACCAGATTCTCCAGGCCTACCCAGTCCTTACAATGGCTATGCACTTTCCAGTCAACTATGCGCGCTAGATGCGCTGCTCAATAATATTGCTGCATGTCTGGGAGGCCGATGCCACCTCATTCTTTCGGTAGTGTCAATTTAGCCCAACTTATTCTCGCTGTTTTCTTGTGCCAAATGAAGGTACGACAGATGGATTTGTACATGCCAAAGAAGGAGGTAGGCAGGTGAATCGGTAAGGTTTGGAATTTATATAGAAGACGTGGGAGGACTATCATTTTGAAAATGGACGATCGCCCAAACCAGGAGATATTCAGCTTATACCATTTCTGGGTATCCTGCTTTATCTTTTGTAGTTCCATCAGGAAGTTCCTGCTATATAGCTGTGATAAGTCAGCAGGTAGTTGAATACCTAGGTACTGAATGGCATCCAATTTCCAATAAAAAGGAAAGTTGTGTTGGCATTGGTTGACTAAGTCTGGGGGTAAGGAGACATTTAATGCAAATGATTTGGTATAATTGATTTTTAAATTTGAAATTTTTCGAAATTGATCTAGGACTAGCAGGAGATTGGGTAGGGACGTTAAGGGGGAAGTGAGGAAGAAGAGTACATCGTCAGCGAAAGCGGCAATCTTGAATTCCTGTTCCCGCGCTCGTATGCCCTTAATGTCCGGGTTGGCTCGGATACAGCAAAGGAGGGGTTCAAGCGAAAGAATATATAATATGGGAGACAAGGGGCATACTTGTCTAGTTCCATTATGGATGGAGAAGCTGTCCGACAGGTGGCCGTTGACTTTAACTTTCGCTCTAGGGTTGGTATATAGGGACATAATGCGGGTCCGCATGTACGGTCCAAATCCGATTGAGCTCAAAACCGCAGCCATGTAGTCCCATGCCACCCTGTCGAACGCCTTCTCTGCGTCTATTGCAAGAAAAAAACCCTCTTGGTGCAAGGATGTAAGCCAATGATGTAAGTTAATCACTTTTATCGTGTTATCCCTGGCTTCTCTGCCAGGGACGAACCCCACTTGGTCCAGACCAACCCAGGCTGGCACATGGTAGGATAAACGGGAAGCCAAAATCTTGGCAAAGAGCTTCACATCTGCGTTTAGAAGGGAAATCGGCTGATAACTAGCTACGTTAGTGAGGTCTTTCCCCTCTTTAGGAACCACTGCAACATAAGCTTCCAATAGCCTCTCTGATTCACATGAACCGGTGGAAAGTAAGTTAAATGCTCTAAGAAAGCTTGGTGAAAGGATGTCTGAAAACGTTTTATAGTATAAGGCTGTAAAGCCGTCTGGGTCCAGGCTTTTGCCTGGTTTAGTGGCTTTTAATGCCTCTACAAATTCCTCAGGTGATAGGGGGGCCTCCAGTACTTGGGAGTCTGCATCTGATAATGTGGCGGGACTAAAGTTATGTAAAAACTCTCGGATTAGTGTGGCACGCTTAATGGATGGGACACCGTCTGGGTTTCCAGAATGAAGATTGTATAGCTTACTGTAAAAAAGTTGGAATTGCCTAGCGATGTCTTCATTCCTAGAATGAACCTTACCTGATACGTCTACAAGATGATGAATTGTGGAAGCTAACTTGCGCTGTTGGGTGGCTCTAGCCAGAAGTCTACCAGGTTTATTGCTCTGTTCATAGAACAATTTCTGAGACAGGGTATTACCACTTCTTACCCGCTTGTGTAATTCGTCCAGTAATTGTGAACGTGTTTCCACCAGTTCCTGCGATACATCAAGTGCTAAAGTGCCCTTATGTTGGGCTTCTAATTTGTGTATTTTAGCGGACAATTCAAGCACCAATGCTTGATGCTCTCTTTTCTTTTTTGCTGAAATAGCTAGTAATTGACCTCTAATGACACACTTATGCGCCTCCCACTGTGTCATGGGTGAGACGTCAGGGGTATCATTGTGAAGAAAAAAGTCATGAATTCCTCGCTTTAAGTCAGCTAGGTCTGCAGGATCTGTCAGAGTGGACACGTCTAATCTCCACAGTTTGGTGTTGGTAACTGTTTCTGGGAATACAAGGGTCATTGTGATAGGGTGGTAGTCTGACAGTACCATATTTTCAATAGTAGCCTCATGGAGGTATGGCAAGTCTGGTTGGGTTAAAAATAGATAATCCAGTCTCGAGTAACGATTATGAGGAGGGGAGAAATAGGTATAGTCGCAGTCTTTGGGATAGAGAGTTCTCCACGTATCATGAAGTGATAGGGAAGCTAATTGGGTTTTGATTTGGCGTAAGGCCGAAAAGGGGAGAGAGGAAGTTCCCGTAGATGTGTCTACTAAGGGGTCTAGGGGGACATTTAGATCTCCCCCTAAGATTAGAAGGCCTGATCGGAACAAAGCAAACTTTGTAGTGATCTCCCTCATGAAGGCGACCTGTTTAGTGTTAGGGCAGTATATGTTTGCTAACGTCAGCGGCTTATTGTTCCAGGTACCTTTCAGGAAGATAAACCTCCCCTCTTGGTCTATTAGTTGGTCTTCTATGTTCAAGGGAAAGGTTTTAGACAACAGGATAGAAACCCCTTTGGACTTCGAGTTGGGGTTGGTGGCATGGAAAGCTACTAGGAACCGCTTATTTGAAAAGCGTGGCACAGACCCAGACTTAAAGTGCATTTCCTGAATGAAAATAACTTGTGCTCTAAGTCTGTGGGCTTCTGTTAACATGTTGCTGCGTTTTTCTGGGACATTTAGGCCTTTGGCATTGTGCGAGTATATTTTGAGAGAAAGGAGGAGCTGAGCATGTTACTGCATTTGCCATGGTCAATTCTATGGGGTTGACTCTAAAGGATTACTACAAGGTAGCTAACGGGTGGAGTGTGTGAATGGAGAGGGCTGCTGGTGAGAGAGGGGGGGGGGAGGGAGAAAGGAGTGTAAAATGTGACTGAAGAGGAAGGTGGCTAGAAAGAAAAAAGGGAAGGGGGGGGGAGAGGGAGAAGGAAAAAAAAAATTAAGGGGCAGGGGAAAGGGTGTATTAAATGTGTGGGATGGGTGTAGCCGAGAAGGAGTAAATGTGAGGTTAGGGCTGAAGCTTATCCCAGCTTGAAGCTGAGTGAGTACCAGAAGATACAAGGTTCTCCTGTTATGCTGAGAACTCGGGTAGCAACTACCAGAGGTGGGAACAGGCCTGCTAGCCCACCTAATTGAAAGGGGAAGGGAAGGTGAGAGGGAAGGAAAGGGATCCAGTTTCTAACAAATACAGTCACTATTATCTTATTTGCCCTATGGCTAACTCTTTGAGCTTTTCCATCCACAGCTTGCAATTAGAAGTGCAATCGGGCGATAACTCCCACACTGCAGCGGGTCTTTCCCCTCTTTTGGGATGAGGGAAATATAAGCCTTTAAGGTATCCGCTTGGAATAAGTGTTCCTCTGTAATGGTATTGAGGGCAGAAACCAAGGGTTGTGACAATGTGTCGAAAAAAGTTTTATAGTATGCCGGAGTTAGGCCGTCAGGGCCAGGGGCCCTTTTTGGTTTCTAAGAGGCCAGTGCCGCTCCCAGTTCTGCAACTGTTATGGGTTCTTCCAGCTCCTCCCGTACAATACTGGGAAGTGATGGCATGCCCGAGGCAGCTATGTAGGACTGGGGGGTATGTCTACCTTTTGCCGGGGAGCCCACAGATAGGGGTCTGTCTAGATTATAAAGACCTGCATAAAAACAGCGGAACTCCTTTGCTATATCTGAAGAGGTATTTAGCTTTTGTCCAGTAGGGGTCAGGATGTGGGGAATATAGGTTATCGTGCAAGGGCCTTGCAAAGCCCTAGCCAACAGTGACCCGGGTTTATTTGAAAATCCATACATAGTACGGCGCACCCACGCCAACTTCTGTTTTGTTTTATGAAACAGAAGCGTACAGAGTTCCTCACGCACCTTGAGGAGATCCTGAAAAGTTGCACGAGCAAGACTAGCCTTGTGTGCGCACTCCAGGCTGCGGATCAGGGCGAGGAGTTCTTCCGTGCATCGGGTTCTGTCGCGTTTAAGACGGGCTCCTATTTTAATCAGTGCGCCCCTGACAACCATCTTGTGGGCCTCCCAAACCACAAGGGGGTTAGGTATGGACCCCTCATTAATGGAAAAATACTCCCGTAGTGTGTTTAGTATCTCTGAGCGGGTTTCCTCTGACTGAAGCAGGGCTTCATTTAGTCTCCAGGATGGGGGGGACCGAGTCACTGGCCCCAGCTGGAGTGTCAAGTGGACTGGCGCATGATCGGAGAAGGATATGACATCAATGGACCTAGAAACCACTCTGGTTAGGTCTTTATGTGACAACAGCAGGTAGTCTAACCGCGCGTAAGTGTGGTGCACCTGGGAATAGAAAGTATAGTCCCGGTCTTGCGTATGAAGCAACCGCCACGGGTCCACTAAGTGTAGGATATGAAGATCTGCCTTCAGACGTTTTAAACAAGAGAAGGACAGATGTGAGGCTCCGCGTGAGACGTCGAGGGCCGGGTCCATGGCAAAATTAAGATCTCCGACAAAAATAAGCATCCCCTCCGAAAACTCCAGGAGCTCAGAGAGAAGCTTACGCAGGAACTGTGGATGGTCTACATTGGGGAAGTAAACATTCGCGAAAGTGACCCGCACATCAAACACCTTTCCCTTTAAGAGGAGAAAACGACCCTGCATGTCTGCCCGATGTGCCTCGAACACCCATGGTATTGACCTGGCTAGTATGATGCACACCCCTTTCGATTTGGAGATCGGACAGACACTGTGGTATGCCAGTGGAAAAGTCCTGTTTGTCAATTTAGGAATGTTATCAGCACGAAAGTGCGTTTCCTGTAGGAAAGCTACGTGAGTTTTGCCCCTGCGCAGGTCAGCTAAAAGTTGCGAGCGCTTCTCCGGTATATTGAGGCTGTGCACATTGAGAGAGGTGATATTGATCTCCATTATATCGTCTGGCGTGGAAATAAACACCAACAGATGCGTGGGAGATTCCTAGACAAAAAGTTCCCCCTAGGCAGAGGCCAGTTGCAAGAGGAAATAAAAACAAGAGAGAGAGAAAAGGGGGGAAAAGCAGAAAGGGAAGAACAAGCACAAGCAAAGAGTAAGTAGGGGGAAAAGAAGAAGAAAGAGAGGAGAAAGGAGAGGGGGGGAAAGGCAGGGAGGGGGGAGCAAGAGAGGGAGGGGTAAGGAAGG
Organism: Aquarana catesbeiana; assembly: GCF_042186555.1. Classification (NCBI taxonomy): domain Eukaryota; kingdom Metazoa; phylum Chordata; class Amphibia; order Anura; family Ranidae; genus Aquarana; species Aquarana catesbeiana. The sequence continues at coordinate 103,382,766 of NC_133330.1, forward strand.
GGGGAGGGAGGGGGTAGGGGAGAGAACGGTTCCTATCGTAGACTTACTATGGGCCCCTGTTGAGCACTCGGAGTGTCCACAAAGGGGTCCGTCCTAATGGGGGGTGGAACGAGCGTTAAGGTCTACTCAAAATCGAGCAGAATAAAGGCAGTGGTTAGAATAGACAATATGAATGGAGATGTGTGGGATGAAGCCACAGAGAATCGCAATGCTTCTAGTATGAGAGCCAACATAACATAACATCAACTTAGCAATCAGTAACTAAAGCAGAACAGCAGAACACTGTCTGCCACGACCATGCGGTGGTGGTGTCCCTGGGAGGCTCAAGCACAGCAGGGGAGGCCCCAAAGCCAAAACAAATGTTAGGAGGCAGGACCTACCCAAGCATCCCACAGCATAACCCAGAGCACCAGGACTGAGGGTCTATACATTTGAAACGGAGGGTACCAAAACATGTTGCAAAAGGCAAAAACAGTGCAAACAAATCAGATGAAATAAGACAAAATAAAATAACATAAAATAACATAGCATACCACATATGACTTCTGCAACCCTGTGAGAGCCGGCAGACAGGCCACTGTCCCCCCCCCATAAAAGTAGACACTTGCGGGGATATTGGGAAAAACTGGAGGGGGCAAGAGGTCTTGTAGCCATCCCGGCGGACATGCAATATAAACATTAAACAGAAAACAGGGCACCCAGGGCGCCTATCTGGTGCTGGAGAATCAACATAGTCAGGGGATGTTATTGATTAGGTGAGAGTGGCCGAAGGTGTAGGAGCCTATTACCCCTCGGGAGACCACCCCCCGCTACACCCGTCACCCCCACCGGTCACTAATAGCGAGCCCGCAGGGGGGAGGCGGCGCACAGGACAGGGCAGCCCAGTATCTGTCATGGCCCAAAACCTCACATAGCAGGTAAACATACACCTAGTTGACAACCTACGTTCCCCAGATGTGATTGGGAGGGTCCCCCATGAGCCAGCAGTCTTTGGGGTGTACTGCATAAGGTAATCAATAAGGGCCCAAAAGGTTTCTCATCAAGGCAGTTCCAAGAAAACATGGCAGGTGGGATTCAGATGCTTAGGATACCCAAGAAGCTGATGGGATATGAACAGTCATCATGTCTTACCAGTCCCCGGGATCAGGGCCGTCTTTACTATTGATTGGGCCCTGGGCAAAAAAAATTCTTGGGCCCCCCCCATGCAAATTGTCTCTCCACCCCAACATTCGAAAAAACAAAACAAACACGTAAATGTATGTATTGCATTGTATTCTGCTTGTACTGTCTGCCCTCATGTTGTAAAGCGCTGCACAAACTGTTGGCGCTATATAAATCCTGTATAATAATGATGGGGGGAAGAGATAGAGAAGTCCAGGATGATGGGTGGGGGGGGAGATATGGGAGTCCAGGATGATTGGGGGGGGGGAGAGATGGGGGAGTTCAAGATAATGGGGGAAGGGGGGAGATAGGAGTCCAGGATGACACACAGGGATTGGGGGTGTGTACTTTGAGGTGTTTGTATCATACAGGGCACAGAAAAAAATCAGCACAAGGGGCAGTACTTGCATATCCTCCTCCCTCCCGCAAGGTAACTATCTATTGGTCACCTCTGCACATCACTTTGCTTACCTCTGCTTCCTCATCCACAGCTCACTTCTGTATTCCCTGTCTATCTCTGTCCCCCCCATACACAGCTCACCTCTGTACCCCTCTATCCACAGCTCACCTCTGTACCCCTCTATCCACAGCTCACTTCTGTATCCCCTGTCTACCTCTGCCCCCCCCCCCATCCACAGCTCACTTCTGTATCCCCCATCCACCTCTGTACCCCCCCCCCCATGTCCACCTCTATATCTTTCCGTCCACCTTTGTACCCCACATCCACCTCTGTGTTCTGCTCTTTACCCCCATCCACGTTCACTTCTATATCTTTCCGTCCACCTCTGTACCCCCCCCCCATGTCCACCTTTGTACCCCCTATCCACCTCTGTAGTACCCCCCATCCATGTTCACCTCTGTACCCCCCCACCGCCTCTGTTCACCTCCGTACCCCCATGTCCACCTCTGTACCCCCCATATCCACCTCTGTACCCCCATGTCCACCTCTGTACCCCCCATGTCCATCTCTGTACCCCCCCATGTCCACCTCTGTACCCCCATGTCCATCTCTGTACCCCCATGTCCATCTCTGTACCCCCCATGTCCACCTCTGTACCCCCCATGTCCACCTCTGTACCCCCCCATGTCCATCTCTGTACCCCCCCCATGTCCATCTCTGTACCCCCCCCATGTCCACCTCCGTACCCCCATGTCCACCTCTGTACCCCCCCATGTCCATCTCTGTACCCCCCCCATGTCCACCTCCGTACCCCCATGTCCATCTCTGTACCCCCCATGTCCACCTCTGTACCCCCATGTCCATTTCTGTACCCCCAATGTCCACCTCTGTACCCCCAATGTCCATCTCTGTAACCCCCATGTCCACCTCTGTAACCCCCATGTCCACCTCTGTACCCCCCATGTCCACCTCTGTACCCCCCATGTCCACCTCTGTACCCCCCATGTCCATCTCTGTACCCTCCATGTCCACCTCTGTACCCCCCATGTCCATCTCTGTACCCCCCCATGTCCACCTCTGTACCCCCAATGTCCATCTCTGTACCCCCCCATGTCCATCTCTGTAACCCCCATGTCCATCTTTGCACAAATGAATCCTCTTCCCCTTCTCTTCACCTTGTTCTTTCTTACCTGATCACACGGCGGTGCAACGAACACACACAGTCCCAGGCTATCAGACCCAGCACACAGCCAGAAAACTTCACTCGGCTGTGTGCTACACAGGTCTGCCAGGCGGGGGTGGGGGCGGGAGGAACACAGAGCGCCGCTCTGTCATTGACTAGGGTCCGCAGCTCCTGACAGAGGGAGAAGCGGGACGAGCGGGCTCAAACACATGAAGCCCGCAGCTGTCCCACTCTCCTGTATAATGAATGTAGCCGCTTGGGAGAGCAGGGGGGATCGGCTCCCCCCGCTACTCCGCAAAAACTGCGGGCAGCGCAGGGCTTAAGTGGCAGCTGCTTTGGGCCCCACAGCAATGACAGGGCCCAGGGCAGCTGCCCCTTTTGCCCTGCGTTAAAGACGGCCCTGCCCGGGATATGGAAGAGAGTTAGGATTCGGAGGACTTTGGATAAGGTCTGACAGTCTCCCGAGTTGTAGCGTGTGAACGGGGTCAGCGGACTCGTTGCGGCCTGGGCAAAGGTGGAGCAAGAGCCTCTGGAGACAGCAGATAATCAAACCAATTGGGCACACTCACAGCAGGCTTGTCTATGAAACTGAACAGGTTTGAGAGTTGGTCCGGTGAGCGAAGGTAAAACTTAGCAGTACCCCGCTTCCGCACAATTAGATGAAAGGGGTGACCCCAGCGATAAGTGGCCTCTCCTCCACGGATTACCTCGAAAAGGGGTCTCAGAAGCCCATGCATGGCTCTCGTTTGCCTGGAGATGTCGGGGTAAATCGGGATCAGCGCACCATCAAAGTTGATTGGGCCACGTTTCCAGGCCAAGCGCAGGATCTCTTCCTTTATGGTGAAGAAATGCACCCTGCACAGGACATCTCGTGGAAGGTCCACGGCAGCAGGATCCTGTGACGCCGTGGAAGGTGCTCTGGGTCCTGGGATACAGTGGACCCTATCTAGCTCCAGTTCTGAGGCCGTTGGTTTTCCAAGCACCTGGTTCAGGATGGCCACCACCGTGGCACGCAGATCCGGACCCATGGTAGCTTCAGGGATGCCGCGGAGGCGCAAATTGTTGCGTCTGCTCCTGTTCTCACCGTCATCTAGCTTTATTTGTACCTCCACAAGATGGCGGCAGAAGGCACGCTGTTCCGTCTCAAGGGAGGTGATGCGGGCATTGGTGGTGGAGGATTCCAAAACAGTGACCCTCTCTTCCACTGTATCCACTTGCTGGCGCAGGTCATGTAATTCCCTGGAGAGTGCATTTACTATGGATGCCGCCATTCCCTGCAGATCCTGCCTGGTGGGCAGACCTGCCACAATGTCCCTGATGGAGCCCTCAGCATTGCTGCCTGTCTCCCCTGCAGACCAGAGCCGAGTGGTATGTCCGAGCTCTGAATCATAGGGGACAGTATGGGAGAGGGTGACCTGTCATCCCGAGCGGACCGATCGGCGCTAGCAATAGCTCCCGGCAGAGTGTTCTTTTTAGAGGAGGCAGCGGCGCTCGTCGGTGGGACTCATGGCGGCGCCATCTTGGCTAGGGCAGTTGGGGAGGAAGCAGCGTGCTGCTGGAGAAAATTGTAGGTTATTTCAGAACCCTTCTGTGCCCCCAAGTCCAGCGGGTGCTTACGGTCCCCTGGCATGGATTCCGGCTCTCTCTATCAGCTCGTCGGGCCGTTCCCAGGGCTTCCCCACACAGAGCTCCGAGGTGAGCATCCTCACTCTTCCATTGCTCGGCCACGCCCCCCATGGTTAAACTCTTTAACGCTCTGGGCACGGGGAAATCACTCCACGAGGCTAACCTCCAGGCACATATTTCAGTAATCCCAAAAGGTGGCAAAGACCCCACCCTCTGTGGAAGTTACAGGCCCATATCCCTACTGAATACCGACCTTAAACTATTCACCAAAATCATTGCGACTAGATTACAGCAATGCCTTCCTGACCTGATTCACCTAGACCAGGTAGGCTTTGTTCCATTCAGAGAAGCCAGACACAACACAACCAAAGTTCTCAATTTATTACACGTAGCCAATACCACTAAAACTCCATGTGTTTTTCAGATGCGGAAAAGGCCTTTGATCATGTTCACTGGCCTTTCATGTTCTCGGTCTTACGGCATGCTGGTCTGGGACGCAATTTGCTTAATTGAATTACCTCCATTTATTCTGGCCCATCAGCTAGGGTCAGGGCTAATGGAGTTTTATCAGACCCCTTCATGATCACCAACGGGACTAGACAGAGATGTGCCCTGTCACCCCTCCTTTTTGCCCTGTCCTTGGAACCTTTTCTGTGTCATGTGCGGCTCAACCCTGATGTCACTGGAGTTAGTGTGGGAAACTCGCAACAAAAAGTATCAGCATATGCAGATGATATGATGTTCTCACTTACAAAACCAGTTATCTCCCTCCCAAACCTGCTACGCAAATTCAAAATCTTCGGCGCGCTATCCAATCTAAAAATTTATTTCAACAAATCAGAGGCGATGGGGGTCAGTATACCACAGCCACATCTCTTACACCCCTAAGTGAGCTTTAAATTAAAATGGACGGAAACCGCCTTGAAATCGAGGCACTTTCATTCCTTCAAAGTTTTCAAAACTCTTCGACCTAAACTTCCCCCCTCTTCTGAAAACGGTCCGGACTCTTCTCAATACATAGCACACTGGCCTCCATTCTTGGTCGGCCGCTGTAACACACTGAAAATGAGCATCCTCCCTAAATTTTTATATCTCTTCCAGGTCTTACCTATCCATATCTGCAAGTTACTTTAAACTGTTGCACTCACTGTTCATAGTGTTCATCTGGGCCCGCAAACTACCACGTCTAAGCAGGACATTACTTTCACTGCCCAAACAACATGGAGACTTGGCGATGCCGGACATACGCACTTACTACTATGCAACACATCTAAGTAGGCTTATAGACTGGTGCCGACACTGTGGCACCAAGCTGTGGCCTCAATTGGAACAGGCCCAAAGTGTTGTACCCCTCCCTAGAGCACCTTGGTGTTACGTATCGCTACCCACCAATGTTAAATGACACTCCTTCATTGGCCCCCTTACACGAATCTACACCTATCTCTTAACTCGCGATTCTTTCTCATCTCGGAAATTGCCCCTAGTCCCTATATTGGGGAACCCACTGTTCACACCCGGACTTTGCAATGAGACCTTCCAGAATCTGATCAGATCAGGCTACTTCCAAGCCTCACACTTCTGGACCACAGGAAGATGGTTGTCCATATTAGAGCTCACAGACCCTGAGGGTCCTTTCCGCTTGGATTTTTTGAGAGCACTCCAGCTACGTCACTTTTTAAAATCAGTACCACCCCCTAGCAAATCTGGCCAACCTCTCACAACCTTAGAGGAATGCTGTTGAGACACTGGTGTTCTACCACATACGCTGTCACTCACTTACAACCTGTTGATTGCAACCCCGGAAGACTTCCAACCCCCGGGTCTGATCGGGTGGGAACTGGATTTAAATCTCCACTTTAACCCATGCCAGCAACTCCATATCCTTCGATTCATACACAAATCCTCCATCTGTGCAAAAACACAGGACACTAACTTTAAAGTTCTGTTGAGGTGGTATAGAACCTTATCCCAACTACATAAATTCTTTCCCATAACATCTGACCTATGTTAGCAGTGCCAGAGGGACCGAGGAACCCTCCTACACATCTTCTGGTCATGCCCCAAACTCTCAAACTTTTGGAGAAAAGTCAGTCAAATCGTACAGAAATTCACAGAACGTCCTATCCCAGAAGACCCGGCTTTCTTTCTCCTCCATGCTTCCGTGATCCTGGCAAAAATTTTATAAAAGGTCCGTGATCTGCCACCTCCTTGATGCTGCCAAGGCAAGAATCCCCCTCCATTGGAAATCCCCACACCCTCTGACCATTGACCTATGGCTTAGAAAAGTTGAAGACATAAACAAAATAGAGGACCTTATCCTCACAGCCAGACACCAGCGGGACCAATACTCTAAAACTTGGACCTTATGGAACTTGTTTGTATTCTCTGACGAGGGCCAGGCCCTCCTGGGAAACGACACAGATGCCTGAAATTTACAGGATCTCTCCTTTTGCATCTCTACTATGCGACAAATGTACTGAACCATGCTATACCTTGGACACTCTGTGGACCTATGTTCGTGACCCCCCCCCCCCTCTCTTCTCTCTACCTTTGATTTACCCTTTCCCTATTTCCTCTTGTTTACAGCCTACAGCTACTTTTTCTTTTTCTCTCCGCTTTTACTGTTGTAAAATTAGGAAAACTGTAAGAGACGAGACCCATGGAATAGTGCTCTGTTCTATAATCAAATAGTCAGGCATGCTCTCATAGGGAAGTACAGTGTATACTGCACTATATCTAGTAGAACTGTAAACCAAGACAGTTTCATGTGCTATAGACTCTGGAGATACACTTAATCTCTGTCACTAATCTCTCCTTCTATGTAGTAATACATACTGTTGTGATGTCTTGTACTATATGTGTTCATACATTATGTTTTTGTATTTTTTCTTTTTCTTATGTTGGCCATGTGGGTCTTGTCTTTTTGACTAAATAAAAAAATTTGAAAAAAAAAATAGCAGAGCCATGCCTGAAATTGCTGTACGCTTCATTTCCAAAAAGGGCCCTTCAACTGGGGACAGTTTAACTAAAACAAAAAAAACAACCTGGTCGTCCATGGGACCAAAAAGTACTGCTAGTTCCAAGGCAGAGAGGATAAGAAGAAAGGGATGAAAAGGTAAAAGAGAAAAAGGAGAGAGAGAGAAAAAAAAGGGGGGGGGGATCTCTGTCCCAGAAGACTTGTTATAAATATATTTATACGCCCTATTCGATTACAGTACCAGGAAGTGCATAAGCGGTTGTGTTGATGAGAAGTGATCTAGCAGGGCTGCCAGGTACGTAGAAATGTATCATGTATGTCTGTTAGAATCACCGTTAATTTCTCGTTCACCAGGGTACTGTGGATACAAAAACATTTCAAAGGCTTTATCAATGCCTAGAAGCACAGTGAAGTTTATTATTAAGAAGTGGAAGGTATTTGGTACAACACAGAGCCTCCCTCTATCAGGACGACGCTCCAAACTGGATGAAAGAGCCAGGATGAAACTGGTCAGAGAGGCTACCAAGAGGCTTACAGCAACTCTGAAGCAGTTGCAGGAATTCATGAGAAAGAGTGATCATTGTGTGCATGTGACAACAATATCACAAATTCTCCACAAATATGGCTTGTATGGGAGGGTCGCAAGAAAAAAGCCACTCCTCAAGAAAGGCCACATGCATTTACGACTCAGCTTTGCCAAAACGCACCTTGAAGATTCTGTGGCAACATGGAAAAAGGTGTTATGGTCAGATGAGACTAAAAACCTACATTAGACTTACCAGTAACGGTATTTCTATGAATCTTCTAGGAAACACAATCAATTGACAGCTTGTTATAAGTCCCCAGCCTTCCCCTTGATCCCCAGTTTGTAATAAAGTAATCCCGAACTGGCTCACAAGGAGAATCATTCCACACCACCTAGCGTTCAGCTCATTTTCCCTCCACCATAGGACAGGAAGTAGGTCTGCCATCCTGGAAGGTTCGTAGAAATGCGGTTACCGTTAAGTCTAGCGTAAGTTTTCTCCTATCACCTTGCAGGACGGCACACCTGAGCGGATAATCAAGTAAACACAGGCCTACACATTCAGGGTGGGACCACAGCTTGTAGGACTTTCCGGCCAAAGGCCAAGTCTTGCTGTGACAACATTTCCACACTGTAGTGCTTCGGGAACGTATTCTGACTGGACCAGGTGGCCGCACTGCAGATTTGTTCCCAGGAGGCCCCTGCTTTCTCAGCCCAGGAAGTTGCTAGTGACCTGGTTGAATGGGCCTTAACCTTTGCTGGGGCTCTCTCATAAGCCAGGGAGATAGCCCCCCTGATCCAGCTTGAGACTGAGGCTTTAGAAGCCTGAAGTCCCTTCCTTGGCCAGCGTATAAAATTAGTAGGTGATTGGACCCCCTAAACTCTTTTGTTCTTTGTAAATAGGTAAGGAGACACCTTGTTGCATCCAGGCAATGAAATTTAATTTCTTTCTCCTTTTTTGGTTTATCACAAAAGGACAGCTTTGTTATATGTTGGGTCCTATGAAATAAAGATGCTACCTTTGGTAGATACAAAGGGTCTGGCCTGAGGGTGACTATCTGGCAAGGAAAGGTTCCTTCATGGAGAGCCCTTGCAGATCCCTAACCCTCCTGGTCATGGTAATTGGTAACAAAAATGATCATTTTAAGGTTAGGAACCTAAAAGGAACCTCCTCTATAGGTTCAAATGGGTGTTTAGATAACGCCTCTAATACTCTTGTCAGGTCCCATGGTGGGAAACTGCCTTTGGAGACCAGGGAAATACTTTCCCTAGCCACCAGGAAATGCTTAATGAGGTCTTCCTTTGCTAGTCTTGTATCTAGGTAGACCATGAGCGCTGCGATCTGTACCCGAAGGGTGCTGACCGCTAGGCCCTTTTCTACTCCGTCCTGGCATTGGTGGTCACCTTTACCTGATCCCACTGAGCCCATGGTCTCCCCCTTTTAGGTTGTTGGGCATGGTCCACCACTCTAGGGAGGATAGTTCCCGACGGGTGAGAACTATCTCCTGGTCCAGGGACTCCCGAGTGAAAGTGAAGTGAAGGACTCTCGAGTGAAGTTGTGCCCAAACGATGGTCTGTATACTTGCCAACATCAGGCCCAGGGTTCTTAGCACCTCCCTTCTGGAGCGTGACGGGTTTTTATTAGGTCCCCCACTAATGAAGTTAGTTTTGCCACCTTGTCCTTTGGCAAGAAGAGCTTCTGTAGTTTGGTGTCTACTAGCTAGCCTAGGAAGGTCTTGACCTGTTCTGGTTCGAGGGAGGATTTTTCCGTGCTGATTATCCAGCCCAGGCTTTCCAGGACCGACATTACCTTGTGGGTGTCTGATCTGACTTGGGCAACTGACGGTCCAGAGACCAGTAGGTTGTCCAGGTAGGGAATCAGAAATATACCCTGGAGATGCAGAAAGACTACTGCTTCTGCTAGGATTTTGGTAAAAAATACTTGGGCTGGCTGTTAACCCGAATGGTAGGGCTCTGAACTGCCAGTGAGAAATCTCCCGATGACTGCGTACCTCAAGAATGCCTGATGATCCAAGTGAATTGGAACATGCAGGTAGACATCCTTGAGGTCCAGTGTGATCATCAAGACCTCCTTCTTGAGGTTTTTGCGTATGGAGTAGATACTCTCTATTGAAAATTTTTTGTATTCCAAGAACGTGTTCAGGTTTTTTAGGTTTACTATAAGCCAATACTTTCCTGATGGTTTGCAAGCAGTGAATACATGGGAGTAGAATCCTTGGTATTGTTGTTCTTTTGGTACGTGTACCACCACCTGCTGTTCTACCAATTCCTGGATACCATCCAGAAGGGTTGATCTTTTTAGGGCATCCCTGGGGGTTGGGGTGTGAGGGTGATCATAGAGGGGGGTTTTGCTGAAAATTCCAGGTGATAACCTTCTTGCAGGATCTGGCAAATTCTTTTCCCACTGTGGGACAAAGTGAAACAGTCAGCCTCCCACCCTGATCTTGGCGTCTCTTAGTTTCTTTGGTGCCAACCCTGGGGGAGGAAAACAGTAAGTTGCTCTTTTGCCTTCCCCTACCATTGCCCCACCTCTTTTTTGGTTCCACGCTGCGGTTGCCCCAGGGGGCCACGAAAAATGTTCTTAAATGTTTCCTTCTTGGGCTTCACTTGGAACTTCTTACCATTTTCTGATGACCTAGACAGGACGTCATCTAGTCCCTGGCCAAACAGCAATGAGCCCTGAAAGGGAAGGCCGCATAGTTTACCCTTTTGATGTGACATCTCCTCCCTAGGCCTTAATCCAGACAGCTCTTCTAGCTGAATCGATTAATGCAGCCGTCTTAGCCGAGGATCTTGCAGACTCAACTGCGGCATCTGCAAAGCTTTTCCTATCACTGATAGGGAGTCAAGGATGTCATCTGATTCGGATTCCTATGACAGGTGTTTGGTCAGCTTCTCCACGCAGAAATCTGCACTTCTAGCTACACAGGCTGCCGCTAAGGCTGGACCCATGGCTGATGTATTTGCATCCCAAGCCTTTCTAAGGAGTGTTTCTGATCTACGGTCCATTAGATACTTAATACTGCCTGCATCCTCAAATGAGAGGTTAGACTGCTTGGTGACTTGAGACAGAGCAGCATCCAGTTTTGGGAGCTTAAAAAAATGTCTCTGGAAAAGGGATATCTCCTTTTCCAGGTTTTTTGTCTGACAATTCTCCTTTCAGGTTCCCTCCATTCCTGTAGGATCAAATCCTTTAGGGACTGGTGTAGTAGGAACTCCCTGGATAGAGCCTTGCTCAGCCCCCCGTATACCTTGTCCTGTGCGGAGGTCACTCTAGGGGTCTCTGGAATCTCTTCTGTGGCATATATCGCCTGTAGGAGCCCATCCAGATCCTCCAGGGTGAAGAGGTGTCTCCTTAGCCTGACATCCTCCTGTGTCTCGCTTAGCTGATTTGGATCCACTTCCCAATCTGAGCTGTGATCTGATTTGACCTGGCTTTCCATTTCTCCCCCATTCTCCTCTTCCTCCTCTGCCTGAGCTAGCAGTAGTGACTGTGAGGGGGGGAGGAGAGAACTAGGTCCCCCTCCAGAAGGACTCTCCTGAGAGGATGGGCCTTCTCTAGGGGCAAGCACCTCTGGGTCGGGGCCCTGGGCTGATGATTGCCCCGCGGCTTCACGGAAAGATTTGACTGTTGCCAGCATTACCATCTGCATAAATGAAAAGGAACTTTTTCATTAAGATTGAAGCCTCTTCCCCTGCTAATTTAGTAATACATTTATAGCAGAAGGGCTTGCAATGGGATTTTGGAAGCTTATCCTTACAGTAACCACATTTGTTTGAGGAGATATGCCCTCTTGCGGCAGGAGGCTGTTTATCTGGGACCTCCTGGGTTCCGCTGGGGGATTCTGTAAGACAAGAAGTAGAGCATACATGCTCCTTACTTTGCCCCCCCCCCAACTGTTGGCTTGTACTAGGAGGGGGGAGGGTAAGGTGATTAGTGAGACCCAGCCTGTCCTGGCTGGCTCAGGGATTCCAAGACCCCTTAGATGCCAGAGTTTTTCACCCCCCCTTTCCAAGGGGGGGGTTTACTCACCGGGCCCCGACCTGGATCTGCCCACAGTTATAGTCACCATCCCTTCCTCCTGTTCCATGAGGAGGTTGGCCTGGTCCTGGGCTGCTGGTACCACTGAGGGCTTAGTACAGTGAGCCGACCACTGCTCGCCGCCTTGCTCTGTCTCTCCTTTCCCATGTCACTCTCCATGCTGTTCTCCCAGCATTTTAGAGGTACTTCCGGGCAGCTCCTCCGGCGCCACCCACTTCCTGTGAGATGGCCGTGACCTTATCCAGAGCGAAGCCTGGAACGCAGCACTTCCTCCAATGCTTTTCCCCAGGATCCTTATGAGAAAAAAAGCAGCTGGCAGCGGTGTTTTATGCACTTACAGCGATTGCGCACACTCCCTGCGACCAGAGCGCTGGTGCAGCCTTGAGGGGGACCTGTGAGAAGGACAAGCCTGCAGGTTAGTTCAGCCCTCTCTTCCTTAGAACTGTCTCAACAGGGGACCATCCGACCCTCCCAGGTCATTTGGTCTCAAACAAAACAAACATGCTGCTGTGTTCGGGAGAAAAACAATCAATACTGGGGATCAAGGGGAAGGGTGGGGACTTATAACAACCTGTCAATTGATTGTGTTTCCTATAGGGAGGAGCCCTCATCTCTCAGGTGTGCCATCCTGGAAGATGATAGGAGAAATTTAGTTATTTGGCCTCAACACCAAACGATATGTCTGGCAGAAATCCAATACAGTTCACAATACATATAACACCATTCCTATAGTAAAGCATGGAGGTGGTAATATCCTGTAATGGGGGTGTTTCTCTGCATCAGGGACTGAAGCACTTGTCAGGATAGAAGGAAAAACGGATGTAACAAAATGCAGTAAAATTTTTGAGGAAAATCTGCTGCCGTCTGCCAGAAAGTTGTCAATGGGAAGAACATGATAATGACCCAAAACACACAGCAAAAATGACCACACAGTGGTTGAAGGAGAAAAGGGTGAATGTCCTTGCATGGCCTAGTCAGAGCCCAGACTTAAACCCCATTGAAAATCTGTGACTTTAAGACTGAAATCCACAAACGGTCACCATCAAATTTAACTGACTTTGAGCAGCTCTGCAAAGAAGAGTGGGCAAATATTGCAAAGTCTAGATGTCTAGAAGTCTAGAAAGCACCTCTGTGTTTCACAAAATTGTTCAAAAAGGAGTGATGTCTCTACCCACAAACTCATCCCCATAGGGAAGCAACTCACCAAGCCAAATTGACCCCTAATTTAATTAGTACATAAAAGCAAGCATAAAATTGTTCTACAGTGAATGATAATCACTGTGCAGGTTGAGGCATTACAGTCAATCTCTAACTAATAGCCTCATGATTCCATGTTCTAGACCCAAACTTCTGAAATGTGTCCTGCAGTTCCAGGCTTTGCCCTGGATTTGGAGGCTTGGGAGAAGCAAAAGTAACTCTTCCTAGCTTCAGTGTAGAAGGTTTCCCATAAGGAGAATTTGCCCTCAGTCTCCTTGATAAAGTTGTCAATTAATTCAACAAAAAGATTTTTACCATCAGAGGGCATATGCGAAAGAATTTTTTTGCAATTATGCTCCCCGGACCTACAATTGAGCCAAAGGGTCCACCTCCGCATGCGTAGCAAAAGAAAGCCTGTTCTTGATACTTACCTTTTACTAACCGCTAGTCCATCTACACAGAAGAATACGGGTACATGCTTGCTAGTTGCTGGAGGGCTGAAAGATCCATCAGAATAGACCTAGGATCCCAAGACGAAACCTTAAGAATAATAAACACTGCTAGTTTTTTTTTTTTTACGTTCAACCCAGCAGGTTGAACAAAAAAAACCTGACAGCTCAGGAGAAAGCTGCTGTACTAACAATCCAATGTTAGTACAGTGATTTCCTCTGCTGTTCTATTGTGTTCTGGCTGGACACTCCGGTCAGCTCTCTCAGCCACTGACTTAGAGCGCCGATAGGAAGCCAGTTGGCAGACCTTTTTCATGTCTGTCATGCAGGCCGAAGGGCCAACGTCTGTCAGCCGGCTGCAGTACACACGGGCCGAATGTCTTGACGGTTTCTATTGAACCAGCCAATACCCCCCGATATTTGGCACATGTTTGGGGCTTAAACCCAGACAGCTAGGGCCTGGCAAATGGCTGCAATGGAGTTGCAGGGTAGAAAGGGCTTCTAGCCTTTTCCCCATCAGGTCTTTAAACAAAGGAATGTCCTCAAGAGAGTGTTTGATCTTGTCACCTAATCCCTAGATACTCCATGATAAAAATAGAATTATCCATCATCCACACTCTCACCAATAAAAAAGGTGCATGTATGCACTGTAAGACAACCAGGAGTGGGACTTATTAAGAGCAGTAGGGGCTGCTTGAGTGCCAAAATTCAAATCTGGCTCGTCTTCCACTTACTACCGTCAGCCATGCTACCAAAAGGTTAACAGCCAGAGCCTAGTAATTTCATCTTTTAGAAGGCTTCCTGTAAATAAGGCCAAAGCTTTGACAAAAAAAAATGGAAACTGGTTTCTATGACATCGGCTCTCACATCTTGGGACTACTATTGAGAGGGGCAGTAAGTCGGTCGGGGTACCTGTCGGTTCCTCGGTTGGTGGGGGAACGGCGGTAGGTCGGTTGGTTTACCTGTTGGTTCCTCAGTCGGGGTCCCGGGGGATGTTGGGATTGGTGGAGGAAGTTGTTCCCTGGTGGTTATGGTGACAGCGGTTCCCTCTTCTCTCGGTGCATGTGCTTTGATCTCTTAGAAGAGAAGGGGCAGGGACACAACATTCGGGCTGCCATATTTATTATGGGAAGAACTGGCCGATTGATTAGTTGATGAGTGTGAGGACTCCAAGTCTATGATTGGACAGTTGGTTCTCTGCCTTTTTTCCTGCCATCACACAATCCTAATTATACAATAGTGAGCCAATTCCCCCCCCCCCCAAAAAAAAACTTTCACTCCTCCCACATCTTTGGTCATGTAATTTTGAGTCCAGTCCTTTCTTGACTCTTCCCACCTCTTCGTTTGTACCCTGCCCCTGCCGGTTTGTCCCACCTGTAGAAGGATGTGATGACTATCAGTGTTTGCAGTCTGGATGATGAAAGAGAATGGAAGGAGCTGTGCAGGGGGTGGAGGGCAGAGATGGGTCTGTACATAGCAGTGTACAGATGAACAATGTCTGGCCTCATTATTCAGCCCTACTCAATGGACACCTCCCCCCTCCATGGAGAAGTCCCGGCATCCTCTGTGTTCAGGGATTTCTCTCCCCAGTGGAGGTGGAATTAGTATTCAGAGGAAGGGGAGGAGACCAGCAGTTCCCCGAGACCTCCAAAGCCTAGCATCCCACCTTCCCCCAGAAAAAGGTGGAGAGTAGGAAAACCAGCAGATGTGGCTGTGCCCTAGGCAGCTACCTAGTTCGCCTAGTGGTAGCAATGGCTCTGTACACACCCTGTAATCTTAGAAGTGATCAGGAGAGTGTGGCTACGTTCCTGCGTACAATGGGGTCATAGAGAGCAAATGTAGCCACCCTTTACCAGGAAGTCAGATCACGGCAGTAAAAAAAGGAATTTGGAGGAGGCTGAGAGCAATAGAAGGTATTTTTGAGCTAGGAATAAATACTTGAATAAAATTTTCTTTTTTTTCAAATTCTTTATTTACATTTTTCAAAAAAGGGGGAGATACATAGCAAAAAGCAGCAGAGTGGGAAAGAATTTTCTTTTTTTAACAAAAAAGTGTCACTTTAGGGCTATTGTGTTTGCAGTGCACATATATCATTGAGTATTGCAGAGAAACCATATCTAATACTGCTTATATCATGTAAAATATATAAATCTACTAGAAGCATTCTGTGCAGATTGACTTTTCTTTATATATAGTCACTGTGAAGGTTACTGGAGAATATTTAGCTGATTCACTGTTGAAAGTTCAGTTGCTAAAAGCAGTGAAATGATTGCGGTGACTCTGTGTACATGCAGTGTTGACTGCAGCAGCCAGGCTCTGCATTGCAGTCTTTTATACTGTCCAAATGTTACTAACACAAGGCCTTAGGGATACAATTTCTGTGTCTGTTTCCTGTAGGAAAGGAAAGGTCATGTTCTCCTTAGCTTCTCTCCCCCGAACAGACCCAGCCCTGTGTGAAAATAGCATCTCAGATCCCCTTCCCCCACTAACAAGAGGCTTCATACTGGGCTCAAACCAGCCTGTCCCAGAGATGCGGGAGCCAAGAAATGTGGGCACCAGGCTATTTTTATGTTCTGTGACCAAGCAGTTATATAAAAATATAAATGTTCAGACTTGTTGCTTTAAAACTACAAATGGAGGTTAGTATACATTAGTGAAAAACACTTTTGTTTTCATTCCGTGTTAACAGAAATATAGATATAGCTCTAATACCAAGATGGTGTTTTCCCTTCCACTTCTGTCTATCATGTCAACATAAAAAGGCACTGTCACTTTGCAGGAACATTTCAGCAGAAATCTGATATGGCAACCCCTACCGGTCTTAATAGCAGAACTAATGCTCTATAACGTGTTTTTATGATAGTGCATCAAAGATGCTATAAGAAGACACCGCAACTTAAACACACACAATATGCACAGATGGGAACAGGGCCTTAATGGTACATCTACTTTTGGATGCTGGCCAAAAACTCTGCAATACTTCAAATGTTCCTGAGGACCTAGATTAAGTTTGCTTAGTGGGTGGCCCTTCCGCCTGTCATCTTTCGATTGAAAAATCCATGAAGCCGGGCAGAAAATTGTTGACCGAACAAGTGGCTTCATACAATTAAATGTTTGGGTATTCTGACAGCTGCCGCTTTTGGCTGTCAGAATACCATAGTCTAACAAGGGGGTTTGTGCATCTGTTCTGTATAGCATAAATTAAGGAATTTGCATGAAATGTATGGCTTGGCAGTAAGCTCTAGCTTCTGGAATATAGTGCCTGCTGCTTCCTGCTTTCTTCTAACTCCAGGGTCCTGGTGCTATCTTCTCATCCTCAATACCTGAAAGGAGAAATGCTTGCATATGAGCAAGATTATCTTCCTGCAGCAAGTCGTGTTATCAATAATTTCGCTGACTGCTTATGTAAGTTTGTGGGGCTATGGCAAGATTGGCAAAAGAGGAGGAGGAAGGGCACACTAGCAGAAGTTGCAGGCAAATGGATGCTCTGCCCCTGGAAGGATGAAGAAGAGGAAGGCTTAGACTAGTTTAAATACACCACTGGGCACCAAGTGCTAATTGGTATACGCACGTGTTCATGCACATAGGCGTGCGAGATGAACTGGAACAGTATATCTAACATTGGCCCTTTACTCAGAAAAATGAGCATGTGTGCAATGTGCATAAGTAAAAGCACAAACCCTCACTGGCTTTCTGAGGTTTAGGAATCAGGTTTACCCTATATTCTGCCTCTAGATGGTAAGTCCTTAGCACCTTTTTGTCCTTTAGAATCTGCTTACCCCTACTACCCCTGAATACAGAACCTTTATCTCTATCTTTAGGTATGACCAACATTTTTACTGAAGGACATTGTCTAATTCAGGGGTAGGAAACCTTTCAGAGGTTGAAACCTACCTTCACAACATGGAGGAAAGCAAAGATCTCCGGCAAGGGGAGGCATGGATGGCAAGAAGAACATATAGTGTGTCACCTTCACATCACCCTCCCATTTGAGTGTCCTCTGCCCCCCATAGCAGTTTCCTTTTCCCCCTCCCCCCACAGTAGTGTTCTGTACCCCCCTCAATGCAGTGTCCTCTGCCCCCTTCACATCACTCCCCCCCCCACACACACACACTGTAGTGTCCTTTGCTCCCCTCATCCCAATTTAGTGTCCTGTACCTCCTAAGGCTGTGTTCTCTGCCCCCTTCACATCACCCTCCCTCACTGTAATGTCCTCTGCCCCCATATGAAGGGCATTACCTAATTCATGGGTAGGAAATCTTTTAGACAAAAAAAACTGTATGAAGTGGAAGGGGGGTTCAGAGGGCAGGAGTTAAATAGCAACTACATGTGCTGACACATGCAAATAGAAAGTCAAAGTAAGGACTGTAGGAACCATGAACTGTGAACAAGCGGGTGTGTGCAAGCCCCCACACTGCAATCCACAGTATTTGTGCACAATATAGCATTATATAGCACTGTATACCAATTAAATCTGTCTATATACAGACTGTCAGCTTTCCCTAAACTACTCCAAAATACACTGACAATTAGCTGCCGGGAACCCACACTTTTATAGCTATACTCCCTATGTCTAAAGGCCATTCATAGTTACATAATAGGTGAGGTTGAAAAAAGACACAAGTCCATCAAGTCCAAGTCCATTCAGTATGGTTACAAATAATTTGACTTGGCAAAATACCCCTAACAACCTTAAGGACAACCAAGTAAATAGCATTTTCGGAGTCAGAGGCAGGGCGGCTATCAGAAATGTTTGGACCCCGTACACAGCTTTAGGCCTGAGCCCCAACATTCCCCAGGGCCCGCCCACTGGCCGTCCCACTGAATCTACCCACTGGTCATCCCACCAGTTCCTTCAGTGCACCCACTCTTACAACTTAATGTGTGAAAATTAAAAGTGTATTCCAAGTCATCAGTGCTTGCATCCCCATATATTTAGCAAAGAGACAGCCCAATCTAACAGAGAGACGTCCCCATATATTCAGCAAAGAGACAGCCCAATCCAGCAAAGAGACAGCCCAATCCAGCAAAGACATCAACATAAATTCAGAAAAGAGACAGCCCGATCCAACAAAGAGACAGCACAATCCAGCAAAGAGACTGACCAGTCCAGCAAAGAGAAAGTTCAATCCAGCAAAGAGACTGCCCAGTCCAACAAATAAGCAGCCCAGTCCAGCAAAGAGACTGCCCAGTCCAGCACCTGACCTGAAGCCAATATGCAGAGAAGGGCTCCCCTTGCAGCTAGGTGCGGTATACCTCTGAAAGTGCCACAGAAGGTATACGGTATCCTCATCAGATAGTTTGAACTCACCATTCCATCCACAAAGGTGCTTTTATTCTGAACATCAGGTTACAGCAGATGACAGGATACAAACAAATGAATAGGTTGTAGTAATTATGCGGTCAAAAGATGATATTGTCTGTAGCTTACAATGCAGAATACATGTGCCCTGCTACATGTGGCTTGTAGCTGCATCCATGACACAGGAAGTACAATCACGGGAAGAAGGGTGGAGCATTACATACAAATGAAGTGTGTCATAACATCAGGGGAAAGAAACATGAGAAAACAAGTGCATTACCACAAAAGGTCACTAGATGGCAGCATGTGAACTAAATATAAACTGTCCATAGAAAATGGTTAGGAAAACAGTCTATATAAATTCTATTCCCAGTTGGGGCAGCACACTCCCCGTCTGGCATGGTAAATGTCACTATATACATCAGAATGGTAGTTATGTGACTGCAAATAACAAACAGTGTAATTTGCTAGATGTCTTAAAGATCTGAAAGACATTAAAAGAACATGCATATAATGCAATAACAATAACTCTTAATTTAACCACTTGACCACTGGGCACTTAAACCCCCTTCCTAACCAGACCAATTTTCAGCTTTCGGTGCTCTCACACTTTGAATGACAATTACTCAGTCATACAATACTGTACCCATATGAAATTTTTGTCCTTTTTTTCACACAAATAGAGCTTTCTTTTGGTGGTATTTAATCACCATTGGGTTTTTTATTTTTTGCGCTATAAAAGAAAAAAGACTGAAAATTTGGTAAAAAAATGAATTTTTCTTTGTTTCTGTTATAAAATTTAGCAAATTAGTAATTTTTCTTTGTAAATTTTGGCCAAAATTTATACTGCTACATATCTTTGGTAAAAATAAGTACAACTTGGTGTATATTATTTGGTCTTTGTGAATGTTAGAGAGTCCAAATGCTATGGTGCCAATATCTGAAAATTGATCACACCTGAAGTGCTGATGGCCTATCTAATTTCTTGAGACCCTAACATGCCAGAAAAGTACAAATACCCCCCAAATGACCCCTATTTGGAAAGAAGACATTCCAAGGTATTTAGAAAGATGCATGGTGAGTTTTTTGAAATTGTCATCTTTTCCCACAATTCTTTGCAAAATCAAGATTTTTTTTTTCTTTTTTTTTTTTCACAAAATTGTCATATTAGCAGGTTATTTCTCACACACCGCATATGCATACCACAAATTACACCCCAAAACACATTCTGCTATTACTCCCGAGTATGGCGATACCACATGTGTGAGACTTTTACACAGCGTGGCCACATACAGAGGCCCAACATGCACGGAGCACCTCCAGGCGTTCTGGAGCACCCAGGCCAATTCTTATATTTCTCTCCTACATGTAAAAATAATAATTTATTTGCTAGAAAATTACATAGAACCCCAAAACATTATATATATTTTTTTTAGCAAAGACCCTAGAGAATACAATGGCGGTTGTTGCAACTTTTTATCTCGCACGGTATTTGTGCAGCAATTTTTCGAACGCTTTTTTTTGGAAAAAAAACAGTTTTGTGCTTTAAAAAAAAATAAAACAGTAAAGTTAGCCCAATGTTTTTGCATAATGTGAAAGATGAAGTTACGCCGAGTAAATAGATACCTAACATGTCACCCTTCAAAATTGCACACTCTTGTGGAATGGTGCCAAACGTCGCTACTTAAAAATCTCCATAGGTGACGCTTTAAAATTTTTTACTGGTTACATGTTTTGAGTTACAGAGGAGGTCTAGGGCCAAAATTATTGCTCTCGCTCTAACGTTCACAGTGATACCTCACATGTGTGGTTTGATCACCGTTTTGATATGTGGGCGGGACTTACGTATGTGTTCGCTTCTGCATGCGAGCACACGAATGTGGGCGCTTTAAACATTTTTTTTTTTTTTTTTTATTGTTTATTTTACTTTATTTATTTTAGTTTGACACTTTTTCCCCCCCAAAAAAAATTTTGATCACTTTTATTTCTATTACAAGGAATGTAAACATCCTTGTAATAGGAATATGGCATGACAGGTCCTCTTTACAGTGACATATGGGGTCAATAAGACCCCACATCTCACCTCTAGGCTGGGAAGCCTGAAATTAAAAAAAAAAAAAAACGATCTTGGCTTCGATCGTAGCGGTGAGTCGGTAGAAGCACCGGAGGGTGGCGGGAAGGGGGGGGCGTCCCCTCTCGCCTCCCGTAAGAACGATCAAGCAGTGTAACAGCCACTATGATCATTCTTATGGTGTAGGGAATCGCCGGCTGAAAAAGCTGATATCTGAATGATGCCTGTAGCTGCAACCATCATTCAGATATCCCCGCTCAAAGTCAAGGACGTCATATGACTGTGGGCGGGAACTGGTTAAAAATTGCGGGGTATTGCAGAGTATTGCGGAGTAGTGCAGGGTATATTGCTGGGTATATTGCAGAGTATTGCTGGGCATATTGCAGAGTATTGCTGGGCATATTGCAGAGTATTGTGGGGTATATTGCAGAGTATTGTGGGGTATTATGCAGAGTATTGCGGGGTATTATGCAGAGTATTGCGGGGTATTATGCAGAGTATTGCGGGGTATTATGCAGAGTATTGCGGGGTATAATGCAGAGTATTGCGGGGTATAATGCAGAGTATTGCGGGGTATTTATGCAGAGTATTGCGGGGTATTTATGCAGAGTATTGCGGGGTATTTATGCAGAGTATTGCGGGGTATTTATGCAGAGTATTGCGGGGTATTTATGCAGAGTATTGCGGGGTATTTATGCAGAGTATTGCGGGGTATAATGCAGAGTATTGCGGGGTATTACGCAGAGTATTGCGGGGTATTACGCAGAGTATTGCGGGGTATTACGCAGAGTATTGCGGGGTATTACGCAGAGTATTGCAGGGATGGCTGAGCATGGAGGGATGGATGGATGTGACTGCAATTGTCACTGAGCACCGCTGTGAGCACTACACATACAGCCCACAGCGGTGCTGCCATCCGATCCCTCCCCCTCTCCCCTCGCACTGTACAGATCGGTACAGAGAGGGGAGGGAGGAACCGGCGTCATGACATGACGCCGGTCTGTTGACATGTGATCGCTCCGTCATTTGACGGAGCGATCACATGGTAAACGGCCGCGATTAGCGGCCGTTTACCGTGATCCGTGATGCACCCGGCGGTCACGGAAGTTCTCGGGTGCGCGCCCCAGGGGGCGCGCGAGAGCAGTATTCTGGGAGGACGTCCCAGGGACGTCCACCCAGAACTAGCCGACCGCGCTGCAGCCGTCTTTCGACTATGGCCCGGTCGGCAAGTGGTTAAGGCTTCAAGTTATGTCAACTAAAGTTCAAGACACTTTCTTCTTGAAGTCACAGGTAGGATCCAGCAGCGTAGGCAAACAAGTTCATTCTCCAAAGGGTAAGAGCAGAATAAGTTCTGTGATAGCATGAAAAAAACAACAATGTGGGTCCTTAAGCTCTAAAATTGGCATCATTATAAAACCATTGTCTTGTCTTACTGATACTTCATCAAAAAGCATGGTCCCAGTGCAGCTGCCAACTCCTGGAGGGAAGTAAATAGCAAATGAACAAACATGCAGCCATCAATAAAATATTAAATAAAAGTGTAAATGTTTTACACTTCCTACAACAATCTTTTATTGCTGGCACCGCTGCATGTTTGTTCATTAAGTTCCGTGATAGGTCTGATGAAAGTTTTTACAGTCCCTTGTCTTGAAACCTTCACCTCCACCTTACGTACCTTACCGTCATCACTAGGAACACTCTTTACAATAAGTCCCATGGGCCATTCGATTCTTTCGGCTTGCTGGTCCTTAAGCAGAACAAGATCTCTAACTTGTATGTTAGGGTTCAGCCATTGCCATTTCCTGCGTCCTTGCAGAGTAGAAAGATACTCCATCTTCCAACGATTCCAGAAGCAGTTGGCGAGGTGTTGTACTCATTTCCGCTGGTCACAGCACAGATTTCCTGCTTTAAAGTTTCCAGATGGAACAGGAACAGACCCAAGCTTCTGGGTAAGAAGAGTAGCTGGGGTAAGGATAGTTGGGGTCTCTGGATCTTTGGACACTGTAACAAGTGGTCTTGAATTGATTATGGCAGATGCCTCTGCCAGGAAGATGGTTAAAATCTCGTGGGTAAGTCTTGTGGAATTAAAGTCCATAAGCATAGAGTCCAATATTTTACGTGTAATACCTATCATTCCCTCCCATGAGCCACCCATGTGGGAAGAATGAGGAGGATTGAAAATCCATGTACAGGAGGGGGTGTGTCCGGATGTGAGCCGAGAAAGACGTGCTGCTGTGGAGCTCCGCACATCCTGATACCATCTACTGCCATCCTCTGCAATGACCAACCTGGTGAGCCTCCAAATCTGCCCCATAGGTCCCTGGGCATCCACTGCCTCAATCAAAGCCTATATTGTGGATCCCGGCTGGCCACTAGTGTTGTTACCTGGCCCGCAGCCGGCTCCACACAGCCGGGACCCGTCACCATCTTGCAGCCTATGAGACTGCCTACATCCTCCGCGCTCGAGTGCCACGATCCGCGGAATGAGCAGCAGCCCCACCATCATCCATCTAGGGCAGCTTCTCCAGAGGGGGTGGACCAGGAGTGAGCCATCGGAGGGCCGCCTAAAGATCCCCAAGGACGGGCTCTCCGCACCTGTTGCCCGACGCCATCTTGCGGCCTGTGGGGCCGCATGCATCCTTAATGCCATCTACTGCCATCCTTTGCACTGACCAACCTGGAGAGCCTCCAAGTCTGCCCCATAGGTCCCTGAGCATCCCCTGCCTCGATCACAGCCTAAATTGTGGATCCCGGCCGGCCGCAAGTGTTGTTATATGGCCCGCGGCCGGCTCCACACAGCCGGGACCCGTCACCATCTTGCAGCCTATGAGACTGCCTACATCCTCCATGCTCGAGTGCCGCGATCCCCATCCTCATCTACATGGGGCAGCTTCTTTAGAGGGGGTGGTCCAGGAGTGTGCCATCGGAGGGCTGCCTGAGGATCCCTGAGAGCAGACTCCCCATACCTGCAGCCCGCCGCCATTTTGAGGCCTACAGAACCAGCAGCATCCTCCCAGCTTGGGCACTGTGATCTGGCCATACTCTCCTCCCTCCCTCCTGCCAGACTCCCTGGGGGGAAAGACTAACTCATACTGCGGCTGGGGGAGTGGATAGCCTGTGAAGCTTCGCATCCTCCATCCTACTCTGCGGACCCCGATACCTACCCGTCAGCACCTTCGCATCCTCCATCCTACTCCGCGGACCCCAATACCTACCCGCAGGCCCCCTAAGAACCTCCTTCATCGCGAGGCAAACCTTGGATGGGTCACCCTAGGACTCGCTACTCAAAATTTGGTCCGAAGGTCTCTCGTACCCCTCCATCGGCGACCTTCTCCTCTACGAGGCGGCCCGCTACCGTGATGGAGGCGAATACGCAGGCAGTTGTGGAGCCGGAGGTGGCCTCCACGGGAGCGGAAATCCTGGCTGCCATTACAGTGTGCAAGGAAACTCTGACAACCAAGATTGACTTCCTGACCATAGATGTCTGTCTCATCCGTCAGGATATGGATAAATTCCGGTCCCACATCACAGAGGTGGAGGACAGAGTCTCCACAGTGGAGGATACAGTCTGAGCAGATTCCAGGGAGGTGAGGGCCCTGCAGCTCCAAGTGAAAGCGCTCCAGGAGCGTGCTCTAGACACTGAGAACCGCCTCAGGTAGAATAACACCCACATACTTGGATTACCTGAGAGAGCTGAGGGCCCCAGACCAGCTGAGTTTACTGAACAATTACTGTCCACCCTGTTTAGCCTGGGTGATATGCCTCCCACCTTCGTGGTGGAAAGAGCCCACAGGGTCCCGCCGCTCCCTCCAAGACCAGGGGCCCCTCCTTGCCCCTTCCTGCTGCGGCTGTTAAATTACCGTGATCGGGATTGCATCCTGGCAGCGGCACGTGCCATGCCTGAAATTAAATACGAAAATACCAAATTGCTCTTTTTCCCAGATTTCTCTCAGGAAGTACAGCAACGCCGCAAGTACTTTACTGATGTGAGATGCTGGCTCCGGGAAAAGGGAACACGCTTTGGTCTATTATATCCTCTCTGCTCTAATCCACCATTACCCCAATTGGTTGTTCAATGTCCTTTGTTGCATAGACTACCGCCCACTCCTCCTGTCTGAGGAGCTCCAGCAGCAACCACCGATTTTGTTTTTCCCTCTTTTTTATTTTTATTGACTGTGCTACTGTCTGGAACCTGCTTCCCCTACCTAAGAGCTTTCATAAGTGATGGAATACAACACTGAACTGTTGCTAATTAAAGTTTAAGGGTTTACTGTTTTTGAGTTTTGGGTATAGGCCCGATCTGATCACTCCCCAGTTTTTAGGGATGTCATCAGATGAGGGCAGGTTTGACACCTCGATGTCATCACGGATATTGTTTATTAGTTATGTATACATTCATGTTCGTTTATCTATTTGGCCTTTCATGGGTCATAATTCCACCTGGTACAGGCTCCCTGGGTTCTTGCTGCTCCTGAGATGTGCACGCGTACCTGCTTCACTCCTCCTTTCTACCCCCATCAGACCTCCGCAAAATGACAGGACGTGATGCCCCCACCTTCAGTGCGCTGTCCTGGAATGTCCGGGGGCTCAATTCTAAATTTAAGAGAGCGGTGCTCTTCAAATACCTCAAATTGCATTCCCCACATATGGCAATTTTACAGGAAATGCACCTTATGGGCAGCAAACTACTGGCGCTGAAAAAGCCATGGATGCAGAGAGCCTTCCACGCCTCCTATTCCACATATGCCAGAGGGGTCACAATCCTGATCAGTAAATCCTTCCCATGTGTGATGGAACATGTCACACTGACCCCCAGGGTAAATATGTACTAATAATGTTCACTGTCTGGGGTGTCCGATATATTGTGGTAGGTGTATACATCCCCTCTCCTTTTTCCTCCTCCACCTTATACACCATTCTAGAGAAAATCACTCCATACTGCCCTGCCAGACTGTTACTCATGGGCGATTTCAACGGCATTCTGGCTCCAGGCCTGGACAGACCTACCCCCCCAAAACAATTCTCTACTGACTTGCTCTCATGGGCAGAGGCACTAGGTGTATCTGAGGTGTGGAGATGGAAACATCATACGACCAGAGCATACTCCTGTTTCTCCAATACACATAAAACTTCCTCCCGCATCGATCTCGCCTTTGCCAACCCGACTATGCTGACAGATGTATTAGACGCCTCATACTTGCCCAGCGGACACTCAGATCACTGCCCCCTACTCCTTACCGTTCACTCCAAGTCCTCCCGTTCCTCGTCCCTTTGGCACCTGGGGACCCATTGGATCTCCCATGCTGACCTGGCAGATACCATTCCACCACGCCTAGCGGAATACTGGGATCTTAATATGGGGTCCTCCTCCACAGCGGTGACCTGGGATGCCTTTAAGGCTTTTACCAGAGGGCAATACATATCTTCTATTGCTGGGATCCGGAGAGAGCAGGCAGCTACCACTACTGCCCTACAGACCGCTGCGCAATCCCAATCGGACATCTATGCAGCTGACCCCACTGACACACACTTTGACTCCCTCAATGCGGCGAAACGTGAGTTACACCTCCACCTCACCAAGGTTACTAGACTTGACCTTTACCGAAACAAACAAACTTTGAACAAGGAGACCGCAACGGTCACCTCCTGGCGATGCTGGCACAACATGACAAACCCCTGACGGTGATCCCTAGTGTGGTGTCCCCTTCAGGAGAATCGGCCTCTTCCCTGCCAGACATACTAGAGGTCTTCCGCCAGTACTACAGCTCTCTCTATACCTCAGTGCTAACCTCGGACTTCTGGTCACGGGACCTCGTGCCCTGGCTGGCCCCCCTTGGTACTTGGCTGGTTGTCTGATGGGGAGAGAGAATCCCTAGTGAGGCTGATTACCATGGAGGAGGTACTGAAGGCGATTAGGTCCTTCCCTGTGGGAAAGTCAGATGGACTACCCATTAAGTTCTACAAGACTCATGGAGGCCTACTGGCCCCTAAACTGGCCCAGCTTTATTCCCAATATTTGGCTGATGGTGCCCTCCCTGTTTCCATGGGTCATGCCCATGTCATTCTCATCCAAAAATCGTCTAAAGACCCCACATCCTGTGCCTCCTACAGGGCAATCGCCTTACTTCAAGATCCTCACCAAATTACTAACCACGAGACTACAGCCCCTACTACCATCTATCATTGAGACTGACCAGACTAGTTTTATGGCCAATAGAGCGACAGGCGTAAACTTGAGGTGCCTGTTCACCAACATACAGTACACGCGCAACATCTCAATGAGGGAGGTGGTGGCCTCCCTGGACATTGAAAAGGCCTTCAACGCGGTCGAGTGGCCTTTTTTCTGGGAGGTCCTCCGCAGGATGGGGTTCCCGCTGATCTTCACTGAATAGATGAAGGTCCTTTACCGTGACCCCACCTCGGCCATTAAGCTGGGGGGGGGCCTGTCATAGTCCTTCCATCTGTCCAGGGGCACGCGGCAGGGCTGCCCTCTCTCTCCAGCCTTATTTGCCATCGCGAATGGAGCCACATGCGGAGGCCCTTCGCACCTCTCCTCACATTAGGGGGCTGCAGGTTGGCTGGCTCGATGAGAGGGTCACCCCGTACGCAGACGACTTCCTACTCTTCCTCAATGACGCGGATCCATCACTCGAGGAAGCCCTACAGGTCCTCAACTC
The DNA here is from genome assembly GCF_042186555.1 of Aquarana catesbeiana. Lineage (NCBI taxonomy): Eukaryota > Metazoa > Chordata > Amphibia > Anura > Ranidae > Aquarana > Aquarana catesbeiana. Next base: position 103,410,395 of record NC_133330.1, read on the forward strand.
CTTTTCCTCTGTCACGGGCCTCAGATTTAACTGGACAAAATCTCTCCTGTTTCCCATAGACCCTGCGGCCCGTGACACAGCTCCCACTGACATCCCTCTACAATGGGTCAAGAATTTTAAATAGGGTGGTGGTCTCCAGGCGGGCTTCTGACTTCTTACCCCTAAATTTGTCCCTGGTAGTTCAAGAGACTCAGCAACGGCTGAAGGCATTTCACTGTTGGGACGCATAAATTTGTTTAAAATGAAAATACTCCCCAAATTCACATACTTATTTTGCCACTCTTCACAGTGGATTCCTAAATCTTTTTTTATAGATCCACATCACCTCCTCGCCTCTTTCATATGGGGATCCCAATCCCCCAGATACAGCTGGACCACACTGATACGCCCGACCTCCCAAGGTGGCTTGGCGTGTCCGGATCTATACAAGTACTATCTAGCCGCCCAGCTAGTCAAGGCTGCTTGGTGGCTCAATCCGGACATCTCCAACCCAGCTACCCAGGTCAAGACAGCAGTGCTGGGATCCCTAGAGGTGCTCAAATGTTTGCTCTTTGGAGGCCCTCGAGCCCCCTATCCACTGACACCCTCCATGCGCACCACACTGCGTGCATGGGGGGGCAGGTCTTAAAATTGAAAAATACCCTCAACAGGCAATCTCACCCAATGCTCCCCTTTGGCTAAACCCAACCCTGGAGCACATCTATAAACTGCCCGAGCCCCATGCCTGGACCAAATTTAACATAAAAACAGTGACACAGATTGTCTTCAGTCAATCTCTAGTCCCACTCTCCAAACTGAACTTCGATTTTAACATACCGCAGTCCTATTTTTTCAGATTCCTTCAACTCTCCCATGCCTTCAGGCATAGTTTCAGGCAGGGCAGCAGGGTGGAATCCATAATTGGCCCAGATTGGGGACTGGTTCATAGCTGAATGGACAGAGTTATTATAGGCAAATTCTGCCAGTGGGAGCAGGGATGCCGAGTCATCTTGGGAAAAAGCTGAAAAGCAGTGGAGGTATTGCTCCAGGGTTTGATTTGTATGTTCCGTTTGCCCATTACTTTGGGGATGATAGGCGGATGGTAGGCAGAGTTCCACTTCCAAGGCTTTACAAAGGGCTCTCCAAAATCTGGAGGTAAATTGCACCCCGGTCCAAAACTATGTTTTTTGGGATTCCTTGAAGTCTGATGATCTCCTTGATAAAAGTATGAACCGTTTCGGCCACTGAGGGAGTACCAATCATTGGTATGAAGTGAGCCGTTTTAGATAGTCGGTCAACCACAACCAGGATGTCATGAAGTTTTCAGAGGGAGGAAGGTCAACTGAGGTTAGGTTACCAAAAGGACCGCTGAATGAGCTCATTAGTCTTATGGACCCCAAAGTGCCCTGCAAGTTGGTGGTCGTGGAATGTCCTGAGAACCTGAGACCTTGCTTCCTGAGGTACGAAGACTTTGTCCTGGTGCCAAAGTAATCCATCCAGCCTCCTTAATGAGTCATGTTCAGATTCGGGGCAAGATGCAGATGCTTCCATGGATGCCTTTAGGCTGGGTTGAATTAGCAAAAAGTTTTGCGCAGATAAAATGGTGCTTGGAGGAGCACATTCAGTAGATTCGGGGAACATCCTGGACAGGGCATCGGCTTTCCCGTTTTTGGAACCCGGGCAGTATGTAAAGTGGAAGTTAAATCTAGAAAAGAATAAGGCCCATCTGGCTTGTCGAGGTCTTAGGCACAGCTCCCGTAGCTACTTCGGATTCGTCCACCTCAAGGACAAAGGGAAGAGCTGGGTCTGGGTGTTGCAACACGGAAGGTGAAGAGGGCCTTCAGCTGTTCAAAGGCCATTTGAGAATCCTGGTTCCAGGAGAAGCGTGAGTGTAGGCGCGTGAGCTGGGTGATCGGGGCAATGATAGTCGAGAAATTTCAAATGAATTTCCTATAAAAGTTAGCAAAGCCCATGAACCGCTGCACCCCTTTCTTGTCAGAGGGTGCAGGCCATTCCAAGATTGCCGAGACCTTCTGAGGATCCATGGAAATCCCCTCCGTGGAGATTATGAGTCCCAAGAACTGGATAGATTGTTTCTCGAACTCGCACTTCTCTGCTTTGGCATATAAGCCATGGGTTCTTAAGGTCTTTAACACTTTTCTGACGTGCTCTCGATGGAATTCAAGTGAAGCTGAGAAAATGAGTATGTCGACCAGATAGACGATTAAGAACAGGTCAAGGTATTCCCTGAAGATGTCATTCACAAAATATCGGAATGTCTCGGGGGCGTTACATAGCCCTAATGGCATCACAAGGTACTCAAAGTGCCCAAAGCGTGTTCGGAAGGCGGTCTTCCACTCATCACCTTCCCTAATATGAACCAGGTTGTAGGCCTCCCGTAAGTCCAACTGTGTAAAAACCCGAGCTGTTCAGAACCTTTGGAATAACTCAGGAACGAGAGGGAGTGGGTATCTGTTCTTGATGGTGATTTTATTAAGATCCCGATAATCAATGCATGGTCTGAGAGAATGATCCTTCTTCTCAACAAAGAATATGCCAGCTCCAGCAGGCGAAGAGGAGGGGCGGATGAATCCTTTGGCTAGGTTTTCATCTATATTTTGTCGGATGGCCTCCAGCTCCAGCTCGGATAAAGTAAAGATTCGCCCAAAGGGTACTTCTGCTCTGGGTAGCAACTCAATTGGGCAGTCGTAGGACCAATGCGGGGGCAGGACATCAGCCCCTTTCTTGTCAAAGACATCAAGGAAATCAAGGTAGGCCGAAGGGACGGCATGACAGGAATCTGGTGTTGGTTGAATTGAGAGACCCACTGAAGGGTTGACAGGTGTGGGGATGCCACAGTGTTGGAGACAGTAGGGGGATGAGAAGCTGATTACTCCCTTGGGCCAGTCGATTGCGGGTTGTGGGCCCGCAGCCAGGGTATCCCTAGGATGGCTGGGAATAGTGGAGACCTGATGACGTCAAAGCGGAGTAATTCCTGATGGCCTGCATCTGTGGAGGCAAGGACAGGGATAGTCTCCTGAGTGACAGGTCCAGAGCTGGGAGCAGTACCATCTGCTGAATGTACATCAAGTCTTTGATCCTTTAGTTTAAGGGGTATGAGCAAGTTCTTGGCAAGGTTGATGTCCAAGAAACAACTACAGGCTCCAGAGTCAACTTGACTTAAAAGCTTGATTTCTTTTCCAGCCACCTGCAGCGATATGGGGAGAATTACATGAGTGGATACAGTCCCGGATAACTGGAGGTACGAGGGGCGTGGAAGACTGGATTTACTTGGGCGAACAGGACAACTGTGAAGGTAGTGGCCCAAAGCTCCACAGTAGAGTCACAAGTTAGCTTGTCCTCTGCATGCTCTCTCTTCAGAGGTTAAAGCAGGGCGGAGTAGGCCAATTTGCATGGGTTCCCCCCATTAGAATTATTGATAGGCTGGGGAACAGAGACTGGGATTGTTGGTCCTGGAACCTTTAGCATTACCCATGTGGGTCGGAAGATCTGGGTGCATTCGGACCGTCACTCCCGAAGCCGTCGGTCTAGTTGGATAGAGATTTGGATGAGATTCTCTAATGACGTGGGAGCCTCGATCCTAGCTAACTCGTCCTTGAGAGTCTCGGATAGGCCCTGCCGGAACTAGTATTTCATTCCACCCAGTATCAGCTGACCACTTACAAAACCCACAATATAATCCTCCACCGGTTATCTGCCTTGTACTAGGGCATGAAGGGCAGATTCGGCGGTAGCAGTCTGCTGTGGATCGTCATATAGAGTAGCCATCGCTTTGAAGAAGGTGGCAACTGAATCCAGTACTAAGTTCTTTTGCTCAAGGAGGTTATGAGCCCAGGAATGTGGCTCATCTTATAAGAGTGAGATGATGAAACCCACCTTGACGGTCTTAAGACAAAAAGTCCTTGCTTGCAGGGCAAAGTAAAGTTCACAGGCGTTTTGAAGGCCCTGAATTTCCAGCGGTCACCTAAAAAGCGCTCAGGAGTGGGGACTCTGGGCTCCGAAGGAGGTAATCCCACAGCAGGTGTGGCTATGGCAGGAGAACTGGCCTTTGAAGCTGAAACAGTGTAGCTAGTAGCTTGGTTTGAATCCGCAGGAGTCATGGAGGTAGTGAAGGGGTGAAGGCGTCCTTCCAGTTGAAAGTAGCCGTCTTGTAATCTCTGGACTGCTTGCGTAAAAGCCATCATCTGCTAACATAGGGCCTCCAATGCGGAAGCACCTCTCTCGGCCTCAGACATCGTGGCTGATTGATACTATCACATAGCTGGTACTGGAGGCCAATGGAGAGAGAGGGCTTCTCTTGTGGCTAAGTTCCAGAAACCCCTGAGGGTGAAAACAGGAAAGGTCAGGCCCAAAGAAGCACGGGTCGTCTGCTGGACTGTATTCAGGAGGTTCCAGAGTACAGCTGGTGTGCTGGCATAGAATCAGCAGACAGGTGGCACCCATGAGGTGTTGCAGGATTCGGATAATGCTGCGACTGGAGCGTGGTCAGAAGCCAAGGTCATAAGCCAGGTTGGTATCAGAGCAGACGTGGTCAGGTGGATAGCTGGAGTCGAACACAGGAAGCAAACAGGAGAGAGGTCAAGGACAAGCCAGATCGGTAACAGGAGACACAGGAACAGGACTATCACAAAGATAACACACTGGAGGAGCCAAAGATCAACCAGCAAATGCAGACACTAGCAGACTTCCTTATATAGGCCCATGTGATCTGCTGGTAGAGATACTGTGTCCTCAAGTCCTTCTCCTGCCAGAGATGCTGGGTCCTAAATTCCTTCTCCTGCCATAAGTGCTGATAGCGATGCTGGGTCCTAGAGCCCTTTTCCTGCTGTTGGTTCCCTGACAAAGACACTTGCAGACACTGGCCTGGTGGCATGATCTGCAGGGTTAATTTCAGATGGAACATAATGCCATTGTTCAGGTTTAGATGATTTCCTGATTCTCTCTACACGGTTTCTGACATAGACATAGAAACGTTTAGTCTGGTTGTATATGTAGCCCAGAACAACTTTGCTGTCTGTGTAGAATCTGACGTCATCTATCTGAATGTCTAGCTCACGCAGTATGAAATCTGCTATTTCTACAGCTAGCACAGTCCAAGAAAGTTCAAGCCTGGGAATCATGTGTTCAGGCTTAGGCGCTAACTTAGCTTTCCCAAACAGAAAGCCTATGTGGGCTTGATTAGAAGAATCTCTTACTCTAAGGTAAGTGACAGCTGCTATGGCCTCAGTAGATGCATCTGAGAAGATGTGAAGCTCTTTCCTCTGACTTGTGGCAAGGTAGGCAGAAATGTAGCAGTGTGGTATATGGATTCCATCTAAGGAATGTAGAGATTGTTTCCAGGACTCCCACTTTGAAAGCTGGTCTATTGGTAGTGGAGTTGGTTCGGCGTGATCATAGTCAAAGATCCTTTTCATAAAGGCGATGAAATGGTCCTTCATTTCAGGCCTGTTCTTTAGTGTTCGTTGAAGTGAGTTGAATCTGGATAGAGCCTGTTCATGAGTGGTTGGGAATACAAAAAAAGGGAGTTTAACCCTTGCAGCACGAGGAGGTAATGGTGCAACCCGGCTGTTAGACTCATTCTGGAAGAACTCTTTGTCCATTATTTTGATGAACTCTCTGTCTTAGGCTGACAAGGTTATTTTGTTGTCATCGCTTGTAGTACAAAACACTGTGGTACCTAGGTTGTCATCGCAAAGGTTAGGAGTGACATCGGGTACTTGGATAATGTCAAGAGGCTTCTCTTTTATTTCATAACGGTGAGGGCACTGTTTGAAGTAGAATGCACGTCCGTTTCCTAACATGTAAGTTTTGAAGGAGTGGATCTCGGATGACGTACGCATTCTATCCAAGCATACTTCGCCCACGATTACCCAGCCTAGATCAACTTTTTGTGCCTAAGGGGCATCATCAGGTCCATTGCACTGCTTGCATACTTTGTGTACTCTGAGAATGTCTCTTCCTAGCAAGATCAAGATTTCAGCATTCATGTCCATTGCAGGAATTTCATTAATAAGGTGCCTCAAGTGAGGATGGTGATATGCAGCCTCTGGAGTAGAATTTTCTTCCCTTTCATCTGGTATCTGGTCACACTCGACTAATGTTGGTAGGGGTATGCCCTCTCACTTATTGATATGAGAGACCATGAACCCGTCGGCCTTTCCCCCGAAGGTCTCTTCACGACCAGAACAGGTTCTGAGAGTATACGGTGGCGCATGTCCCTCTATACCAAAGATCTCAAAGAATTTAGGCTTAACCAGGGAACTGTTGCTCTGTTCATCTATTATGGCATACATCCTAGTAGCTTCCTCAGGTTGACCCTTTGGGTATATCTTGACTAGGCATATCTTAGCACAGCATTTGTGATATAAGCCTTCTCCACAGACTTCTGTGCATGAAGAAGAAACATACGCTCTGGCTGGAGCATGACCTTGTTGTCCACCGCCATGACTTGAGACAGGGCTGGAGGTAGGAGGCTGCTGTGAATTGTCTGAGGGTAGGCCTGGATGCATAGCTGTAACATGTCTGTCGCTACTGCATTCTGTGCACTTGATGAAAACTTTATAGTCTTTAGCAAAATGTCCATAACAAGCACAGCACCTGTAGCATATTCCAAGTTTCTGAAGAACCTCCCTGTGATCTTGTAACGTCTTTGCCCTAAGCCCACAACATTTCTTTAGGGGGTGAGGCTTCTTGTGAATAGGGCACTGACGATTAGGGTCTTTATCTCTGTCACCCGAATCGCTCTGGTGAGCAGGAGAGGATACGGGTGGTGAGATGTCTGTCCTTTTAACAGATATTGCTCTATTAAAGTCTTTACGTTTAGCTGCTATGTTATCACACCTTGATGAGGATGATGATGATGATGAAGCAGGCAAGTTGGGTTCACTGAAGCTGAAGCTGGGATCGTTTCTCATCCAGGCTTGATCACTGATGAACCTGCAAAAATATGCGAATGGAGGAAAAGATACGTTATAGTCTCTTTTGTACCTTGAGCCCTGTTGTGCCATTTCTTTTGCAGGCCGTATGGCAGTTTAGACACCACTGGATTGACACCATGAGCAGTTGAGTAGTGTCCAGGAAGCTTAGTCCAGTTAGATGTGAGTCTGTCTTTGCCAACTCCAGCTCCATGAGAAGATCACTCAGATCTTGGAGCTTGTGATAGTCTTTGTTCCCTATTTTTAGGAAGTTTTGCAGTCTCTTTAATAGAGCGCTTTCTATGGCTTCAGAGCTATCATAGGCTTGCTCAAGTCTTGCCCATGCAGCAACAAGACCTGCATCTGGGTGGTCAACATGCACTGTTCTCAGTCTTTTAACATGATCTGCAGATTCTGGCCACAGCCACTTTATGAGCAAATCAAGTTCCTCCTTGGTGGTAAGGTTAAGATCAGCAATGGTAGCCTTGAAGGTGGATCTCCAGGCCCTGTAGCTCTTTGGACAGTCGTCAAACCTTGAGAGGGTAGTGTTAATGAGCTCACGGCGTACCATATATCTGGCAAAGTCATTCAAGTCTGGTCTCTCACTCTTTGGTGCCAAAGTAACTTGTGGAATCCTTCAGGTGTGAAAGTTCTCTGGTGAAGTAGGGTGAGGTTTACCAGAATGAAATTATGTTGCAGGAGCGTTTAACTGTGGTGTAGTCCCTAAGGCTTTGCTGGCTGTGGCTTGACACTGGAAGTCACCTTGTTGTCAGCAAGAGGTGATGCGGTTTGCTGCATAGATGCACTTGTGTTGTAAACTTGAAAAGGCTCAGGCATTTGGAGCTGAGTGGTCTCTGTGTTGAGTGTCAGAACAGTGTTGTTAGTAAGACGTACAGGAGATAACTCTGTATCATTGCAAACATTATGCTTTAGTACATATTCACTGGTGCGTTCAACTGGGTCTTGCAGTTCCGCTGGGATGGACCAGTCTGAGGTAGCACTTTCTCCCATCACTTGTTTGAGGACTCTCAGCCTTGCTAGGGCAACTGCTTCCTCCTTTTCCATTTGCAGAATCTTTAATTGGGTATCTACCTCTGTTTGTTGAGCTTTCATCTGTGCCTTTTGTGTTTCTATTTCTGCTTGTTGAGCTTCCATCTTTGCTTTTTGTCTTTAATTGGGAATTTGCCTCTGCTTGTTGAGCTTCCATCTTTGCCTTTTGTGTCTTTAATTGGGAATCTGCCTCTGCTTGGTGAGCCTCCATCTTTGACTTTTGTGTTTCTATTTCTGCTTCCTTTCTGGTAAAGGAGCTTTGCACTTTATTTGCTTCCAGACTTGCACGGGCCTCTGATAGCTTGCCACTTAATGTTGAACTTCTGGAGCGAGGGGATCTAGAAGAATGTGCAGTGTGCTTGGTTGATGTGGATCTGTGAGATCTGGTCTCCTGCAGTTGGGCAATGCGGAGTTCTGCCTTACACTGGGCATTTTGCACTAAGAGATCCCTTTGTTGGTTTAGTGCATCAGCCCTGGTCAGTTCTGCTGAAGATCCTCTATATTACAGTCCTGCAAGAAAGCTGTATTTTGCAAACAGCCGCTGGTAGCATTCATAAGCGGCAGATAAGCGATCTATAGAGTCTCTTAGTTCAGCTGGTTGATCATTCAAGTGTGACAAAACTGACATGCAGTGTGAAGTTCTGTCCCATAAATCTGACAGATTGCTGGAGAACTCATCTCTAGTGGCTTCATAGTTTTCTCTGAGTTTCTGTGTAGGTTTTATTGTTTGTTTTGGTTTTACACTCTGTTCGGCAATATCTGCAGAATCTGCTCCCTGTACATCTGCGGGTTCAGGGGCATGATGGATCTGCGTTGGTTCAGCCACAAAAGGGTGCTCAGAGTCTTGTCTAGACTTTTTCACGTTTTACAAGAAATGGTACTGCCTCTTTAAGAAGACGGACAGCAGCTTAGACAGGTGGGGTAATGCAGTTCAATGTAGAGAAACAGTTTTTAACATTCACATGAGGTGCAGTAAACTCGTGCAACCATGTGCTTCACAAGATGGCGGGTGGCACTGAGCTTCATTGCAGATCAGGCGCACACATATACACAGCAGGCTGTGGGAATTCTATACATCTTTTGACTATTCTGTCTCCGATTGTTGTGAAGCTTAGGTGTGCGCAGCCTTTTGCATTAGGGTGTGCACCCCAAAGCTCAAACACACATGCCTTTATCTACAGCCTCAGCTGCACTGGACAGTGAATTAATGGGAAGTGCTCTGTGCTGAGCGGCTCCCTGTTCATTCACACACTGAAGCACAAACTGTGTTTGCTATGCTTCAGTTATAAATGAACACAGTGAGTGGGTGTGTTCACGCTTTTCATTTACAAAAGGAAGACGCTGGTAAATTACAATTTGCGAGCCCCTTCCCCCCTCTCTCCATCCTGAAACATCCCCTGCAGAGCGGGGGGACAACATAGGGGAAACCCAGACAGAAGGGGTAATTGGCACTCCACGTAGTGATTAGGGTGTGCTCAGGCACACCTGGCATACCCCGTGCGCACGCCTATGTTGTGAAGCGATTTATCCCTTGTGAGACCTCTATGCCTGGCCTGTATAAGATATAATCACTGAGGACAATCCTCATCAGATAGTTTGAACTCACCAAATTCCATCCACAAAGGTGCTTTTATTCTCAACATCAGTTTACAGCAGATGACAATATACAAACAGATGAATAGGTTGTAGTATTTATGCGGTCAAAAGATGATATTGTCTGTAGCTTACAATACGGAATACATGTGCCCTGCTACATGCGGCTTGTAGCTGCATCCATGACATAGGAAGTACAATCACAGGAAAAAGTTTAGTGCATTACATACAGAGGAAATGTGTCATAACATCAGGGAAAAGAAACATGAGAAAACAAGTGCATTACCACAAAAGGTCACTGGATGGCAGCATGTGAACCAAATATAAAATGTCCATAGAAAATGGTTAGGAAAACAGTCTATATAAATTCTATGCCCTGTTGCGGCAGCACACGGGTTGCTGGCAGGATCTGGATGGGTCCAGAAGAGCATAACCTTGTGAGGACTGTCGGGGCGTGGTGGTGCTCAGGCGGTCAGGAACTCCCTGCTTTGCTTGGAATAAACCGTGCTTCAGAGGATAGCAGTGGACACCCGGCTGAGGGTCAAACACAGGATGGCCAGTGGACACCCGGCCGAGGGTCAAACACAGGATGGCCAGCAGACACCCGGCTGAGGGTCAAACACAGGATGGCAAGAAGCAAGAGCAAGTCTGTGACGTAAGCCGGGGTCATTCACAGGTAATCAAGCAGAGGCAAAGTCCATATAGCAAGCCGGGGTCAAGCACAGGTAATCAGGCAGAGGAAAAGTCCATATAGCAAGCCGGGGTCATGCACGGGTAATCAGGCAGATGCAAAGTCCATATAGCAAGCCAGGGTCATGCACGGATAATCAGCAGAGGGAAGGTCAAGGAGCAAGCCAGGGGATGAGCCAGGAGAGGAGGTCAACAGGTCTGGAATGAGCTGGGTTAAGAACAGGAGATCCAAGGAATAACACAGAGGTTCAGGAGTACAAGAAGATGACGACAATCCAGCAACTTGGGTCAGACAGAGGCAGTCTTTTAAAGGGCAGCAGGAGGATCCATCTGTCACATGATGCGCTTATGGCGCCCATTTCTTCTACTGGCAAGATTGCCAATACTTCCACGGCCATGTCCCTGACACAGTCCAGCAAAGAGACAGCCCCATATAGCAGTTGTTAAAAGATGAAAAATTCAACACACAGCTAGGTCCTGCTAGTGGGCACCTCCACACCTTTCAGATGGAAGACCCCCTCCCAGCAGACACAGACGCAGGCATCCCAGTCGTGGGGAATCCTCCAGAAGGAGGGGGGGGGGGGCGGAAGCAGAGAGGAGATTCTGGGTGCTGCAATCTGCAGGCTGTAACAATTTAAGAAAAAAACCTTTCCCCATCAAAGCGGACTCTTTCTTCACTTTCGGGTGCCGCTGTGCCGTAATCTCCTGTGCGAGACAAGTACATGATAATCCCAGCCTCTTCTCCAGCCATGGTTGGGGCCCAGGCGGATGGGCTCCTCGGGACGCCTAGTCCCCCTACATGTGTATGGGCTGTCACGCCCTGGTCAGAGGGCAGCAATAGCAGCCTCTATTGTTTATCATGACATGTTTCCTTTGAATGCTATCTGAAAGCAAACAAGCAGCAGTGCTCTCCTCTCTTCCTGTCCTCGTAGACACAGAGGCAGCAGGAGTCTGTGGCCCCTGCTACTTTAAATCAAATCCTGTGACAAGGGAGCAGTGGGCAGGGCCAAACCACACTGTGTGTGTCTATGGATGAACACAGCCCAGCTCGAGAGTGAGCCCGCACGTCTTTTCCCATAGTAAGTGGTTTGCTATGGTGGCAGACACAGCAGGGGAGGAGCCGAGAACATTAGAGGGGGACTCCAGAAGAGGAGGTTCAGGGATGGTTTGTACAATAGTATTGCACAGAGCAGGTAAGTATAACATGTTTGTTATTTTAGAAAGAAAAAATGTCATGCTTTACAACCACTTCATAAGCTCATTCAGACAGGCAGGCAGATCCATCTTCTGATCTGAGTCACTGTCTGCTGTGTGTGAATCCACCTCGGAGCTGTGTGCAGGCAGCCCATAGAAGTGGATGCACAGGCAGCAGCTGCATGGAAAAATCACATGCCAAAATTTGACATGTGGACAATGTTAGGATCCGTACATCCACTACTGCCCACATGGCAAATTTCAACATACAATTGTCTTCATGCAGCCGCTGCATGTGCACCTACTTCTATGAGCTGCCTGCATGCAGCTCCAAGGTGGATTCACACACAGAAAAAAGCGGCTCAGATCAGAGGACGTGTCTGACTGTCCGGCTGAATAAGCCTTTAGCTGTCATTCACATTGAATGCGGATTTGAAATCATGCGACCTCATCTGAAATTGCACAATTTCAAAGATGCATGTCAGTGTGACTTCAGGTGCGACTTTGAAGACCTCTGTGCAGCTTCATGTACAGATGTCTATGCAAGTCGCACCTGAAATCGCCAAAAGTAGTGCAGGAACTGCTTTTTCAAATCGGTGCAACACCTCAAAGTCAGCGCTGCATCGATTTAAACATTGCCAACAATAGGATGCGACTTGTCATGGGATTTGACCTGTGAAATCCCATGACAAGTCACTCCAATGTGAACGAGGGCTTAAGGATAAAATGTTTATTTTTCTCATTTTTTTTTCTAACTAAACAGAATTGAATTGTACTTTGTGTGAGTGTGGAAGATTACAACATTTTATTGCAGGAGACCATGAGCACAGGTTCTGGCATCTAACCAGTTTTCCCTGGTCAGCCCAGACATTCAACTACAAAACAATAGAGACCATTGGGGATGCTGGCTGCTGTTCAGTTTAAGAGGCACATGCAAGCCTTACTAGATTAAACTTATATACTCTATATACTATATCCTCTGTTGGCAGCATCTGTATGTTATACATACACTTTATGTTTACATATATAGGAAATGTTGTTATAAAGTGTATGTATGTATGTATGTGCCTGTTTTTTCTTTTACAGATAACATTCTCAAGCTGTACATATAAAGTTCCCTCTCTGGGTTCCCAAATTAAAGCGTATGTTATTGCAAAAAAAAAAAATCAGATGCACTACATCTCTGCAAAAAATGCACACTTGCCAGTATTTTATACCTCTAGGCTACGTTTCCACTATTGCGACCCCAAAGTCGTGCGATTTAGAGTGTGACTTTGGAGTGCGACTTGGAAGCGACTTTGAGTGCAGCTTTGATCAGACTTTACGCTCTCTGGGTCAAAGTTGCATCAAAAGTCGCATCAACGTAGTGCAAGCACTTTTTCAAAGTCACTGATTTTCAAAGTCACATAGATAGGAACGGGTGCCATTGAAATCAATGGGCTGTGACTTGTCATGCAACTTTATGTATCCAAAGACACATTACAAGTCACACTAGTGGAAACAGAGCCTTTAAGCCTGATTCACACCTATGCAGGTTGCAGTTTGTATATTGCAAGTACATTTTTCAATACATGCTTTTGATCCATTGATGTCTATGGAACCAAAAACCAGCAAAAAGTCCCTGGCCCTTTCCATAAAATGCACAGATGTGAACATGACCCATAGGAAACCATGTTAAATGGACTGTAGTCTGTTTCTGCAAAACTGAATGCACTAGAAAATGCATAGGTGTGAACCAGGCCTTAAAAAACCCTGCAAGTACAGAATAACACCTGCTAATCTGCCAGGAATTAACTTGGCTCCTAATTTTCTATTGTGGGCTGGCAACACATGATTTTGTGATTATGTCAGTCCTGAATCCCTTCTACTGTCCTCCTCTCCACAAAAATTGGGATGAATTGTACTATAGTCCAAGATAAGAACCAAGAAAGCTAATTAGACTCCCTGAGATAACACAAGAAGTGTGCACAGGACAGCTCTGAATTTCAGCAGGTATTTTTTCGCATATCAAACAGATATAACAAAAAAAAAAGTATATTTAACAGACCAAAAGGGAGTAAACAAGATAACTTTATTGTAAGTGTTTACATACACTCTAAATCTGCACACAATACATAGTTGCCAACATTGAAAAAAAATTTTTAGGGACACTTTTTTGGCTGTAGGCGGAGTCTTGTTTTAATTAGGGGGTGGGGCATGCATTTGTGGGCGTGACAAAGGGGCAAAGCAAAAATGCGGCACACAAAGCGCGTCACGGCGAAAAATGGGCGTGGTTTACGGGAAATAGTGGGCGTGTCCTAAATGGGCGTAATATAAAATGAAATCATTCAACTCATAATGCAGAATCAGTGGGATCCCTGAGCGTGTCACCTGCCATGTCGCCTGCCACCAGCCATCCGTCCTTGCATCAGGTGCCCCCAGCAGAGTCCGTCCTTGCGTCAAATGTCCCAGCAGAGTCCGTCCTTACATCAGGTGCCACCCTCTCCTTGGTTCCCTCCCGTCTTTCCCCATTCCCCCCCCCTCCCCTCCTTGTTCCCCACATCTTTCCACACCTCACCCTGAGCCGCCCCTCCCCCCGGGGGAATTGATGTCTGCCTAGCAAACCTCACTCAGCTTTGCTGTATACTTCCCATTGTGTCGGTTTGCGCAGACATCAATAGTCAAGACGTCCGGACGTTTTTGTTTTGTTTTGTAAGTCCCTACATGTTACATGTTCCCCATGTCTGTGCTTTTTGTTTTTGATCAATCCAGGTATTGATCAATTTTATCAGGGCAGGGTTACTTATTGGTTATGCTTTTGTATATATCTCCATGTTTTTCAATTTTGTACCTACAATAAATAATATTCATTTGTAATTAATATACTCATTTAGATTGCCTCTCTCATGAGCCCCGCTTTTCTTTTGGTCCCCCTCTATTTGGGACAATTCTTGGGTTATCAGGTGCCCCCAGCAGAGTCCGTCCTTGCATCAGGTGCCCCCAGCGGAGCCCCCCTTACATCAGATGTCCCCAGCGGAGCCCCCCTTAAATCAGATGTCCCCAGCGGAGCCCCCCCTTACATCAGATGTCCTCAGCGGAGCCCCCCCTCACACCAGGAGTCCCCAGCGGAGCCCCCCCTCACACCAGGAGTCCCCAGCGGAGCCCCCCTCACACCAGGAGTCCCCAGCGGAGCCCCCCTCACATCAGGTGTCCCCAGTGCAGCCCCCCTCACATCAGGTGTCCCCAATGGAGCCCCCCTCACATCAGGTGTCCCCAGTGCAGCCCCCCTCACATCAGGTGTCCCCAGCGGAGCCCCCCCTCACATCAGGTGTCCCCAGTGGAGCCCCCCTCACATCCCCAGTGCAGCCCCCCTCACATCAGGTGTCCCCAGTGCAGCCCCCCTCACATTAGGTGTCCCCAGTGGAGCCCCCCCTCACATCAGGTGTCCCCAGTGCAGCCCCCCACATCAGTTGTCCCCAGTGCAGCCCCCCCTCACATCAGGTGTCCCCAGTGCAGCCCCCCTCACATCAGGTGTCCCCAGTGCAGCCCCCTCACATCAGGTGTCCCCAGTGGCGCCCCCCACCTCAGGTGTCCTAGTAGTGTAGTAGACAGTGTATACTGTCTCCCTCCGCCGGCCGCATGGCTAGAACCCTGCCCCTTTCCATAACAGACTGGCAGCGGGGTGGGGGGTAGGCGGGGCGAGGCGGGGTGGAGGGTGGTCGGCGACGCAGGAGCTCCGTCTAGCCCCCCCAGCCGTCTTCCTGATCTTCTGAAAAATGGCAGCCAGCGAAGACAATGTCTCTGCCGGCCGCGGACCTCTTGCGGCAGGCGGCGGCGAAAATCGGTGAAGAACCGGATTTCTCGGGACATTTACCGGGAAACAACAAAATCGGGAATGGAGTCTAAATCCCGGGAAATCCGGGACAGTTGGCAACTATGACAATAGATCAGCCTTTATCAGGGCTTTTTTTCAGCAGGAACTAGGGGGAACTCAGTTCCACCACCTCTGACTCAGGTCTCCTGCTCCCTGCTTACCACTATCACTTGGTAACACTGAAGTCCAGCTTCTGCCTTTACAAGTGATAGCTCATCTCCCAGTAGCTCCCACAGGACAGATCTCCTGCGCAGATCCCACTGAGTGCCGGACAGGGACAAGGGAGATACAGAACAGGTGCAACCTAGGTGGTCTCCATTTTTTCCCTGGTGACCAATTGTTGATGCTCCTACTGCATGATCTCCCTTGCAAGTGACTGTAGTATAGTATAGTATGCTGGAAGGTACTACAGCCGGATAGGTGCTTCAGCTTAATATAGCAACAAAGGTAAGACATATGACAGATGGTGGAGCTTTTAAGGAGGGGGGAAGATGAGGGCAGTGGAGGGAGGGGTTGTATGCAGAGGGAAGAGCTACTATTTGATGCCATTTGGCAGGTATGTGTGTGTGGCGGGCATGGTTGAGTTCCTGCACCTTTTCTCTGAGAAAAAAAGCCCTGGCCTTTATGAACCTTTTTTTAACGTAGAAATAACTTTTTTCTATCCTCCTGAAGCCTACAAAATACTCCCACCTTTGCTTACATTCCCATCCTGGCTAGCAGCTAAACCACTGTTACAATTGGGTAAGGGAGAAGCTATCAAAACAGGGAGGCACTTATTCCTGTGATATTTTTAGGGGGTTCCTTACTGTTAGAGCTGAAAGGATGTGGAACTCCTTTCCACAATCAGTGGTGTCAGTGGGAAGTGTTCATCATTTCAAAAAACTCTTAGATGGGTATCTTAGTGAACGCAATAGACAGGTATATGGGAAATGGTGTTGACATAAACACACTCACATACACACACATCTACACAGGTTAAAGTAGATGGACTGATGTCTTTATTGAACCTTACAAATGTTGAAACTACAATGGCGGTAAACATTCAATGGTTCCCAAAAACTAGCCAGGACAGGAATGTAAAACAAAGAAGGGAATATTTCAGCTAGGCTTCAGGGAAACAGAAAATGGCCTACAGGGATCACTTTTTTTGGAAAAGGTTTGCCAAAAGTGAACATAGCCCTTAAAGTGTTTGTAACATTAATACCAACTTTCACCGCCAGCCCCTCTCCTTCCTCCAGCGATAACACACAATGTAAGTGTTTAATAAAATCGATGCTTATAAATACCTTTTTTCAGATATCTTCATGCCCATCATGTGCCTCCCGGCAACTCTGCTACTCCGATCCAGGGCTACAGTGGGAAGCGCCAAGACCTCCCTTTAAAATCAGCCGGGAGGTCACGTGACCACCGTGCTGGCCGCTCAGCCCCTCCCACTGTAGCCCTGGTTCGGAGAAGCAGAGTGGCCGGGAGTCACGTGACCGGCCTGAAGATATCTGAAAAAAAGGTATTTAGAGGCATTGCTTTCAATAAACACTTACACAGTGTGTTATCGCTGGATAAAGGAGAGGGGCAGGAAGTGACATTTTTTAAACTTGTATGTACTACTAATAGCGGCAGGAGGGGGGGTGGAAACAGTTCACACAGACACACGGAGCTGACAGTCAGGGAGGGAGAGATGCAGATGACGGAGGCAGTTAAACTGACCACAGTGCCAGGGCTCATCAGCCATGATAAACCGTGGTCAGTTTACAGGGGGGAGGACAGAAACAGGCAGGATCAGCCAGGTTTTTTACAGCTTAGAGAGGGTCAGGTTAGACAGCAGCACTGTGCTGTCTAACCTGTTATAAGGAAACAGGAGCTCTTTTTTAGGGTTACAAACAGTCTAAGCAATAGTCACCTCTTTACACCTAGCTTGTGATTAGACGGTCATGGAGCAGCAACAGACTAATGATGTTATCTACTTGCTCTCTCCTCCTTTCCTATCAACAAAAGAACATACAGAGCCCAAAGCACTGCTTCTCATTTTCTATGAGTGTTGTTGTACAGGGTAATACATTTAAAAATACATTAACAAAAAAATGAGGTACAGTACTAATGTACTGTATATGTCTGTAGAAGGAACCAATGAGCACCTAGGGGGACTGAATATCAACACTCCTAGGATTTTTTTCTAGACATGCCAGTTTTCAATTTCTTTTAATGACAGGATTGCTGTAATTTTGTTTAAATAAGTACATATCTGTATTCATTTTATATATTCATAGTTTAGCTTTAAGGGCAATAGAGGAGGAAGAACGGAGCCACTTGCAAACAGTGCTCATGCCAGAAAAAACAATAGTGATTGGGAAAAGTTTTCAAACTTGCTCAATTGCTGTTCTCCCTGTGGTGCACATTCAGTGCAATAATGAGCTTTCCTAACCCTACCAAAAAGCCTGGAGACTATTAACTTTGTATTAGCACTTGTGAGAACTGTTACACAGTGAGAATCTTTGAGTTTTTTTCTGTTATAGGTCTTTATTCCCTTGGTTTCTTGTTTACAATGATTTTTTATTAACTGTGGAAAAAAAGGCAAAGTAATTTTTCAGTAGGTACAGTAGGTACCTACATATTTGATAGACATCCATCATAATTTTCCAGGGCGCAAGGCAATTATTATATCTAATTCTTAAGATCAGTTAAGTCAGTTAAATTCTGAAATAATGTCCAGTAAATTGCTTTAACTGAATATTGCGCGGTCGTGCGACGCTGTACCCAAACAAAATTGGCCTTTTTTTTCCCCACAAATATAGCTTTCTTTTGGTGATATTTGATCACCTCTGCGGTTTTAATTTTTTGCGCTATAAACAACAAAAGATCGAAATTTTGAAAAAAAAACAATATTTTTTACTTTTTGCTATAATAAATATCCCTAAAAATGTTTTTAAAAACCAAAATTGCGGCAGGCAGATCGGACACTTTTGACACCTTTTTGGGACCATTGACATTTATACAGCGATCAGTGCTA
This sequence comes from Aquarana catesbeiana, assembly GCF_042186555.1. Taxonomy (NCBI): domain Eukaryota; kingdom Metazoa; phylum Chordata; class Amphibia; order Anura; family Ranidae; genus Aquarana; species Aquarana catesbeiana. Next base: position 103,428,693 of record NC_133330.1, read on the forward strand.
TAAAAATGCATTGATTACTGTATAAATGTCACTGGCAGGGAAGGGGTTAACACCAGGGGGCAATCAAGGGGTTAAATGTGTTCCCTAGTTAGTGTTTCTTATTGTGGGGGGATGGAACTGACTGTGGGAGGAGACATATAGCTGTTTGTAATTACTACAAACAGCATATCTGTCTCTTCTCTCCTGTCAGAACGAGGATTTGTGTGTTACACACACAATACCCCGTTTTATGCTCTCGTGCCCATGATCGGGGGTTGCGATCACGCCAGCCGGTCAAGCACATCGGGTGCTCCGCTGTGCAGCGTGTCCTCGTGTCAATCATGGAGGATGAAGCCAGGAGGGAAATAATTCCCTGTTTATCCTGCTCCGATATGGAAGCAAAGTACAGGGCAAAAGCCATTTAAATATTCAGCACGGGGTGCTCTTGTCCAGATTTTCCCTTTCAGTACTGTACATTGGAACTGTTGTCCACCTGGTTATCTAGGTGTGCTTAGTGTGGTGATATTGCATCCTCGTGCATTTCCCAAATGCAACCTTGGGGACCTGCATGACCCCAGTGCCTTTTGAACCTGCGCCACTCAGTTCTCAAGTGAGTTACTGTGCCTGCATGCCCTGTCACTTCCTCTTTGTAGAGGGCACTCTGGAACAGCAGCATCTCCTCGATCTTTCTCTGAGGGCATATTACTAGCAGTTATTGTTGCAACACATAGGTAAGTGCAATAGCGCTTGGCACCGAAGCACTCCCCCCTGCTTCATTGCTACAAAGGTTGTGGGCACCTCCGTGGGAACAAAATTTATGGCAGATCCCCACCACAGGAAAAGGGGTCAAATAGGCTTTCTAGCTCAGGCTAGCTGATTAGCTAAACTCCCATACCAAAAAAAAACGCCTGTTTGGTCCATTAAGACATCAAGAAGTCTGAAGGTTCTCATTTATTCAGGTTTTGGTAAATCTTGCAGTAGTTAGACACATTTAACTGGACTTTTTATGTAATGTTGAAGACATTTCAAAGCTTGTCCAAGCCAGTTCTTCTAGTTCTAATAGGTGTCAGGAAAACCAACCCAGCATTTATTTCCAAACAGGTAGCACCAACTCCTTGATCCAGTTACTATAGAAGAGCAGATGTTACTGTCTAAGAACAAAATTTGAGGTTTGGAATTGTGGAACCACCCTGTACTAGTTTCATAATCCCATAATCCCATCCTTTGATTTATATGGCCGAAGGTGTAAATTATTGTTAAAACTCTGGTGCGGAGAGTTTAAATATTTTAATAAGTTTTAAATATATGGAAGACAAAATGGTTGTTATACAGTGCCTTGAAAAAATATTCACACCCCTTGACATTTTTGACATTTTGTCATGTCATAACCAAAAATGTAAACATTCTTTAGTGGGATTTTATGTGAAAGACCAAGACAAAGTGGTACATAATTGTGAAGTGAAAAGGAAAATGATAAATGGCTTTTAATTTTTTTTTGCAAATAAATATCGGAAAAATGTGTTGTGCATTTGTATTCAGTCAATACTTTGTAGAATAAACTTTTGCTGCAATTACAGCTGCAAGTCTTTTTGGGGATGTCTCTATTAGCTTTGCACATCTAGAGAGTAAAGTTTTCTGCATTCTTCTTTGAAAAATAGCTCAAGCTCTGTCAGATTGGATGGAGAGCATCTGTAAACAGCAATTTTCAAGTCTTGTCACAGATTCTCAATTGGATTTAGGTCTGGACTTTGACTAGGCTATTCTAACACATGAATATGCTTTGACCTAAACCATTCCATTGTAGCTCTGCGAGTATGTTTAGGGTCATTGTCCTGCTGGAAGCTGAACCTCCGCCTCAGTCTCAAGTTTTTCAGTCTCAGGTTTTCTTCTAAGATTGACCTGTCTGGTGTGTTCCTTGGCCTTCATGATGCTGTTCACTAAGGTTCTGACAAACCTCTTAGGGCTTCATAGAACAGCTGTACTTATACTGATATTAAATTACACACAGGTGGACTATATTTACTAATTAGGTGACTTCTGAAGGCAATTGGTTCCACTAGATCCTAATTAGGGGCATCAGAGTAAAGGGGACTGAATACAAATGCACGCCACACTTATCAGATATTTATTTGTAAAAAATTCTGAAAACCATTTATCGTTTTCCTTCCACTTCACAATTATATGCCACTTTGTGTTGGTCTTCAACATAAAATCCCAATAAAATACATTTACATTTTGGGTTGTAACATGACAAAATGTGGAAAATTTCAGGGGGTATGAATACTTTTTCAAGGCACTGTATGCATGTGAAATAGGGACCTTAGATTGCAAGCTCCATAAGGGCACAGACTGATGTGAATGTACAATATATATATATATATATTTTGTATACATTGAAGTCACTATTTAAATACCTGAAATAGATAATACCTGTAATAAATAATAAATCTATTTTCTCAGTCGTCACTGTCTCGGCAATGGACCCTCCATCCAGATTTCTTTCAAGCCCGTTGTCACAGGTGGAGGATTTCAGATGTCGATCTGCTGGAATCCAGATTCAACACTAACTTAGACAAATTTGTCACCAGATTTAGGGGCCCTTGGACCTTCATAGTGGATGTTCTGGTGATGCCATAGGATCAACTCAGTCTGAACTATGCCTTTCCGCTCCTCCAGATTCTCCCTCTCCTACTTCACAGGAACAAGAAAGAGGGCATTCTGGCGATCCTTATCACACCCAAATTGCCTGAGGAGGATGTGGTACTTGGCCATACTCAAATTCCTGGCAGGCATTTCATGGGCCCTTCTGGAACAAGGGCCCAGGGGTCAGTGTTCCATCCTGCTTTTCAGTGACTGTTAAAACCACAACCCTGGAGGACAGGGGACTTTCAGTTTCAGTCAACCCATCTCTCTTGAAAGTTAGAAAGTTGATTTCTTGTAAAGTCTACCATCAGGGTTCATTCCCCCATGTCACCTCAATCTGGTTCTCTTGGCTCTTCGGAAGCCACCATTTGAACCTATTAGGCATATTCGCTTGTCTGGCCTTACCCATAAGGTGGCAATTCTAGTGGCTACTACCTCTAAGAGGAGGATCTCTGAGTTGGCAGCCTTAGCCTATATGGAGCCTTTCTTACTGTTTCACAAGGTCAAACCTATCTTGAGGCCTAAGGCCTCCTGAAGTTGGCTCTGCCTTCCACCTTAATCAATATATTGTCCTTCTTGTACTTTGACTCCAAAATATCCTAGGGAAATTTGTCACCACTGTCTGGAAGTTGTGTACTGTGAGAGAAGAGGGTGAGGGAAGAAAGTGTAGCGGGTCTCCCCGACCTCTAAGGGCCTGATGGTGACCCCCAGAGCCAGGGAGAAATGCCATGCCTCCTCAGGGTGCAGGTTACTAGGCATAGTGGGTGTGGTGCAAGGTGAAAAGATTGGGCGCCAGTCACTTGTGGTAAAAATGAACAAAGAGAGTTTTATTTCTCTTAACAGGAATGGTGGGAGAGAGGGTGAGGGCTCAGGACACCCTTAGGCAAATGCAATAGCAATTAGGCAAACTCTGTAGACAAAAATAGAACTAGGCAGAAAGCGATACAAATAAAGGGCCTTTAAGCTGAATGCAGCAATCTGTATCTTGTAGCACCTACTGTCTCTTATAGCAACAACTTCTCTCACAGTATCCTACTGTAGATCTTCCAGTTCCAGTCCAGTGGGGTCAGCCCTTCCTTCTCTGAGCTGGCCGCTCAGTTTTCGGCTAATTGCTAGCTCCTATCTCTCTCCACAGTTATTCAGCTGTTGATGACATCCTGCTCGTCAGTCCTGCCTACTTAAGCCGTCCAGTCCAGAGGAGCTCTGCCTTCGCCTTGGCCAACATCACAGAAATGATCTCCTGCGATCCTGTTCCAGACTTGCTTTGCTGACATCCCTTCTGGCTCCAGATCCTGCTTGCTGTTCCACTACATTGATCCCTGACCTCTGGCTTGGCTGACTATCCATTCCGGTTACTGAACTTTGGCTATGTTTTGACTACGTTTGTTCTTTTTACTTTTATTATTAAACAAGTGTGATTTAACTGTACTTCTGCCTCGGCCTGATTTCATGGTTTCTGACAAACTCACAGTATCCCCCTTTAAATCTTCCAGCTTAACTCACAATATTCCACTGTAGATCCTTAAGCTCAGCCTGCCGTCTCTCACTAGACTTCTTGGACTCTCAGCTACCTGCTGGATGCCTCGAGCTTCACCCACAGCTAACCACTGTACTTGTCTTCAAGCTATACTTACAGCTACTCGCTGCACTCGTTCAAGCTTTACTCAAAGCTACCCGCTGCATTCCTTGATGAGTCTCCACTAACGCTTTCCAACTTAGTTCACTGTCCCCGGCTAGTGAAGTGTCTGCTCTGGTACTCCTTCAGAACTTCATCCCTTACAAACTTGCCTCTGGTAACAGGAGTGGTTGTCCCTTGGTGGCAACTGCTTTTTCTTTACCTCTGGCAATGATCAGGCTCCCCTCGGGCTTAGCCTCTAATGCACATGGTTCCACCCCATGGTTCGGGCTTAACATTTGCTGCTCCTCCTTTGCAGAAACCTGAACTACTGGATAGGCCTTACGAAGACCATGCAGCCAATATGATTCCTGGATAGGCCTCAGGCTTCAGGCCCAGCAACCAGGAGTTACTCGACACACACCCAACCCAGGCCGCAACCTCGGGTGGGAAAAACCCAATCACCTGACTCCTCCCAAATAAATAGTCTATCCCAGCATGCACAGCGGCCAAAGAAACTCCTGCTGATTGGCTGAGACAACTTATTTACCCATCACCTGAATTCACTGTAATCCATCATCCTAATGCCAAAGGCATCAGTGCCACCTATTGACAGAAGAGAGTGACTACAAATCAAACTCAGACTTAGGACAGAAATGAGTAGATCAAAAACTACCAATTGGCCAGGCTAGTTACCACCTAGCACATCTAGATTTATTAGCAGCTCTGTTTAGGACCAGGGTGCTACAGAAGTAACTATTACTAAAGGTTACTGTGATCCTATAAAGTGATTTAAAGAATAGATAATGTACTCCTATGCACTTCTAAATTCTGTGCAGATTTCCTAAAAAAAAAAAAAAAAAAAAAAAAAAAGAAAACTTTCCCTAGTGTTTGTATTCTATTGATAACTAATCTAACTATTCTAATTAAAAGCTGAATTCAGCCAAATTATTTTATTATTGAGCTTTAAGATAGAATAGGGAAGGGTTAGAACATCTGTCAGGTTTACATGCTGAGTCCCTGAGAAGACACCTATTGCATTCTGTGTCCCCCTAAATTAGATTTCTCTTCTCTTCCTGTTAGGTCTGACCTCAGTCACATACACAGGAAGTGAAGGGAGGAATTTTCCTATTGAGCCGTAGATGGCTATAAAGTCCCGACGTGCTAAATCTTCCTCACTATACTAGAAATGTGTTCTTATTGTTGCCTGTGTCCTTATTGGGTGAATGTGCCTTCCTTCCTGTGCCTACACCCTTGAGGAAAGTGAGGTTAAATCTCTTTAAGGTTCTAAACGTTTCTCACTCTACCAAAAAATGTTTTTTTTCTCAAAGTTGTGTTTCTGTTACATAGATTTCATCTCACTTCTTGTCCTAACTGATTCTAACCAAACAGGCAGGAAGAAGAAAAATATTTTCTCAGTTTCTGTCTGACAATCATCAATTACAGATGAAATAAAGAGAAACTTTGCATTTTCACACTTCTATCAGCAAAATACTATTATCAAAAAATAAGCAGGGATATTATGAACCAGGTAGGTTTGGAATAGGTAGGAAAAATTATGAACTAGGTTTCGTTCAGAAATGGTATGTACTGTATGTTTAAAAACAATATGTCCATTATTACTTGTTCTTGATGTCCCATAAAAGAGTTCAGTGCACAAGCAGTATGATTGTACATGTGTTATATAAGAATCATTATCCTATAATACACAATGAGTATATTTATGAAGAAAAACTACGCTCAGAATATAAACGGAACACTTTTGTTATCATCTCACACATAGTAGGGGGCTCCAAAACTTTGTCTGCTTTTATTCTGGTGTGGACTTTTCATAGAGATGAATAGAATGCTAGTGTTTGGGAACAGTCTGGGAAGGAGCACAGCCTGACACAGAGGCACCAGCGTGAAGCAGGAAATGAAGTGGGGGGAGCAGTCTTAAACAAAAGCCCTAGTTTCACTGGTTAAACAAATGTACATGAATCATGCACTAGTTCTTGAGGTGAAATGTCATGGTGAGTCTCCTGTATCATTCTGTAAGAAATACCATCATGAAATGGAATGCACAAGTCGAGGGATCTGAAACAGAATTAAAGTTCTCTAAAAGGCCAAACCACAATAGGCGTTATCTGCTGCCCACACACAGTGGAGACTGCCATCTTGTGGGCTGAAACAATATTCATTGAAAACAAGTGATGCGGTCAGTGGCTGAAAACCAGAGGCTAAGACCCAAACAATGCCACTTTTGACTGTAGCATAGGCGTGCGCAGCCTACTGCATTAGGGTGTGCACCCCAAAGCTTAAACACACATACGTGTGTGCGTGTATATATATATACAGTGGCTTGCGAAAGTATTCGGCCCCCTTGAACTTTTCAACCTTTTGCCACATTTCAGGCTTCAAACATAAAGATATAAAATTTTTATTTTTTGTGAAGAATCACCAACAAGTGGGACACAATTGTGAAGTGGAACGATATCTTTTGGATTTTTGAAACTTTTTTAACTAATAAAAAAATGAAAAGTGGGGCGTGCAAAATTATTCGGCCCCCTTGCGTTAATACTTTGTAGAGCCACCTTTTGCTGCGATTACAGCTTCAAGTCGCTTGGGGTATGTCTCTATCAGTTTTGCACGTCGAGAGACTGAAATTCTTGCCCATTCTTCCTTGCAAAACAGCTCGAGCTCAGTGAGGTTGGATGGAGAGCGTTTGTGAACAGCAGTTTTCAGCTCTTTCCACAAATTCTCGATTGGATTCAGGTCTGGACTTTGACTTGGCCATTCTAACACCTGGATACGTCTATTTGTGAACCATTCCTTTGTAGATTTTGCTGTATGTTTGGGATCATTGTCTTGTTGGAAGATAAATCTCCGTCCCAGTTTCAGGTCTTTTGCAGACTCCAACAGGTTTTCATCCAGAATGGTCCTGTATTTGGCTGCATCCATCTTCCCCTCAATTTTAACCATCTTCCCTGTTCCTGCTGAAGAAAAGCAGGCCCAAACCATGATGCTGCCACCACCATGTTTGACAGTGGGGATGGTGTGTTGAGTGTGATGAGCTGTGTTGCTTTTACACCAAACATATCGTTTTGCATTGTGGCCAAAAAGTTTGATTTTGGTTTCATCGGACCAGAGCACCTTCTTCCACATGTTTGGTGTGTCTCCCAGGTGGCTTGTGGCAAACTTTAGACGAGACTTTTTTTGGATATCTTTGAGAAATGGCTTTCTTCTTGCCACTCTTCCATAAAGGCCAGATTTGTGCAGTGTACGACTGATTGTTGTCCTATGGACAGACTCTCCCACCTCAGCTGTAGTTCTCTGCAGTTCATCCAGAGTGATCATGGGCCTCTTGGCTGCATCTCTGATCAGTCTTCTCCTTGTCTGAGCTGAAAGTTTAGAGGGACAGCCAGGTCTTGGTAGATTTGCAGTGGTCTGATACTCCTTCCATTTCAAAATGATCGCTTGCACAGTGCTCCTTGGGATGTTTAAAGCTTGGGAAATCTTTTTGTATCCAAATCCGGCTTTAAACTTCTCCACAACAGTATTATGGACCTGCCTGGTGTGTTCCTTGGTCTTCATGATTCTTTCTGCGCTTTCAACAGAACCCTGAGACTATCACAGAGCAGGTGCATTTATACAGAGACTTGATTACACATAGGTGGATTCTATTTATCACCATCAGTCATTTAGGACAACACTGGATCATTCAGAGATCCTCGCTGAACTTCTGGAGTGAGTTTGCTGCACTGAAAGTAAAGGGGCCGAATAATTTTGCACGCACCACTTTTCAGTTTTTTAATTGCTAAAAAAGTTTAAAATATCCAATAGATTTCGTTCCACTTCACAATTGTGTCCCACTTGTTGGTGATTCTTCACAAAAAATTAAAATTTTATATCTTTATGTTTGAAGCCTGAAATGTGGCAAAAGGTTGAAAAGTTCAAGGGGGCCGAATACTTTCGCAAGCCACTGTATATATATATATATATATATATATATATATATATATATATACACACATACATACATACATAGTATCTCACAAAAGTGAGTACACCCCTCGCATTTTTGTAAGTATTTTGTTATATCTTTTCATATAACACTGAAGAAATGACACTTTGCTACAATGTAATGTAGTGACTGTACAGCTTGTATGACAGTGTAAATTTGCTGTCCCCTCAAAATAACTCAACACACAGCTATTAATGTCTAAACCGCTGGCAACAAAAGTGAGTACACCCCTAAGCGAAAATGTCCAAATTGGCCCCAAAGTGTCAATATTTTTCTGTGGCCACCATTATTTTCCAGTACTGCCTTAACCCTCTTGGGTATGGAGTTCACCAGAGATTCACAGGTTGCCACTGGAGTCCTCTTCCACTCCTCCATAAAGACATCACAGAGCTGGTGGATGTTAGAGACCTTGCTCTCCTCCACCTTCCGTTTGAGGATGCCCAACAGATGCTCAATAGGGTTTAGGTCTGGAGACATGCTTGGCCAGTCAATCACCTTTTCCCTCAGCTTCTTTAGCAAGGCAGTGGTCGTCTTGGAGGTGTGTTTGGGCTCATTATCATGTTGGAATATTGCCCTGTGGCCCAGTCTCCAAAGGGAGGGGATCATGCTCTGCTTCAGAATGTCACAGTACATGTTGGCATTCATGGTTCCCTCAATGAACTGTAACTCCCCAGTGCTGGCAGCACTCATGCAGCCCCAGACCATGACACTCTCACATGCTTAACTGTAGGCAAGACACACTTGTCTTTGTACTGCTCACCTGGTTGCTGCAACATACACACTTGACGCCATCTGAACCAAATAAGTTTATCTTGGTCTCATCAGACCACAGGACATGGTTCCAGTAATCCATGTCCTTAGTCTGCTTGTCTTCAGCAAACTGTTTGTGGGCTTTCTTGTGCATCATCTTTAGAAGAGGCTTCCTTCTGGGACAACAGCCATGCAGACCAACTTGATGCAGTGTGCGGCGTATGGTCAGAGCACTGACAGGCTGACCCCGCACCCCTTCAATCTCTGCAGCAATGCTGGCAGCACTTATAGGTCTATTTCCCAAAGACAACCTCTGGATATGACGCTGAGCATGTGCACTCAACTTCTTTGGTCGACCATGGCAAGGCCTGTTCTGAGTGGAACCAGTCCTGTTAAACCACTGTATGGTTGGGGCCATCATGCTGCAGCTCAGTTTCAGGGTCTTGGCAATCTTCTTATAGCCTAGGCCTTCTTTATGTAGAGCAACAATTCTTTTTTTCAGATCCTCAGAGATTTCTTTGCCATGAGGTGCCATGTTGAACTTCCAATGACCAGTATGAGAGAGTGAGAGCGATAACCCCAATTTTAACACACCTGTTCCCCATTCACACCTGAGACCTTATAACACTAACAAGTCACCTGACACCGGGGAGGGAAAATAGCTAATTGGGCCCAATTTGGACATTTTCACATAGGAGTGTACTCACTTTTGTTGTCAGCGGTTTAGACATTAATGGCTGTGTGTTGAGTTGTTTTGAGGGAACAGCAAATTTACACTGACATGCAAGCTGTACACTCACTACTACAGTGGTGGAAGTATAGGATCGCTGAGATCGCCATGGTGACCAGGCCCCATGCTGCAGGGGGCCCTCAAGGGCCCCCTGTATATCTCGGAGCGCAGCGGCTGAGAACGAGCTCCCCAATCGTCAGCCGAACTGTAATCGGCACTGTGCGGGGAGCTCGTCACACTGATCTGAAGTGAAAGCAGTGTGACTGTGCTGTGCTCTTTGTCTCCCCTTACAGTGCAGTACCCAGCAGGAAGAGGTAAGGTAAAACACTGCCAAAGGCTTTCTGTATGTATGTGTGTTTATATGTGTGTGTGTGCGTGCATGTATGTGTGTGTGTTTGCATGTGTTTATATGTGTGTGCATTTATATATATGTGTGTATTTATATATGTATGTGTGTGTATTATGTGTGTGTTTATCTATGTGTGTGTGTGTTTAGATGCAGTGGCGGCCCGTGCATTAAGGGCGCATGAGCGTCGCCCCCTCTTTCCTGCCACCCCCTCTATCACCAATAGATAGATTCATGCATTGCAGTTAAACCAGTATCTATCTATGGCCGCCGCTGTCACCCCCTATTCAGGCGCCCAGCCCCTTTTCGGGCGCAGTGTGCCTGAATTACAGTGGCGGGGGTGTTTTTGAAGCACCTGATTAGAGTCATAGGTGGCCTGAAAGCACCATGCTGGGCGCTCGAGGGTCACTCAGCTGTGTTAGAAAAGCGAATGACAATTCGCTTTCCTAACACTAAACTGCCTCTCCGCCAATCAGGTGCTCGGGTCTGTTACCTGTCAGGGATTGGCTGAAACAGCAGGCGTGGCTATTGGATGCCTATCAGGAGGGGAGGATGGGAGATGAGGACGGAAGGAGAGGCATGGAGGACCCCGCTCGTTGCCATCACCCACTGCCCCACCAAGACAGGGTAAGAGCCGGGCAGAAGGGGGTCACACTGGGGGCATTCAAGGGCACACTGGCAGAATTTTATGGGCACACTGGCAGCATACGATGGGCACACTGGCAGCATACGATGGGCACACTGGTAGCATTTGATGGCACAGTGGCAGCGTTTGGCACAGTGGCTGCAAATGATGGCACAGTGGCAGCATTTGAGGGCACAGTGGCAGCGTTTGATGGCACAATGGCACCGTTTAATGGGCACAGTGGCAGCGTTTGCGGGCACAGTGGTAGTATTTGATGGCACATAGGCAGCTTTTGATGGCACAGTGGCAGCGTTTGATGGCACAGTGGCAGCGTTTGATGGCACAGTGGCTGCATTTAATGATTTTTTTTCAAACAATTTTTGCTCCCCTCAAAAAGTTTGAGCACCAGCCGTCACTGTTTAGATGTATGTATGCACATTTTATGTATGCGCTTTTAATCCTGACCCCCTATATGTGTACAATCAGAACTTATTTTTTTCTCTTGCTTTTTCAAAGTACCAGCAATAAAAATGCTGTTCCTCTCAAAAGTGATCCGTGCTTGACAGCTGATAAAGAGGCAATATGTTGCCTCCTGCCCACCTGTTTTAACCCCTGCGTTAAAACGGGTGGCGTTTTTCTTTTTTTTTAATAACAAACATGTCATATTTACCTCCACTGTGCAGTTTGTGGCCCCGAACACCGACTTCTGGGGTCCCCCGGCGGCTCCTACTATCAGATAACCCCCTAGGAGAGGCATTCTCCCGGGGGGGGTACCTTGCAGGTGAGCTCCGGAGTCCAGCATTTGCATCCATAGACACGAATGCCGGACTCGGCCCCGCCCCTTGATGCCCGCATCATTGGATTTGATTGACAGCAGCGGGAGCCAATGGCTGCGCTGCTGTTAATCTATCCAATCAGGACCCGGGCAAAGGAAGAGCGCGTCTGCACCAGGTGAAGTTCCAGGGCTCAGGTAAGTAAAACGGGGGGCTGGGGGGCCGGTCACTGCCAAGTGTTTTTTCACCTTAATGCATAGGATGCATTAAGGTGAAAAAACACGAGGGTTTACAACCCCTGTAAATGCATCATCACTATGCTGCAACTGCATGCAGTGCACACAGTTGCAGAGTGGTTGCAGTGCAGCCCCATTCACCTAGGGGTATACTTCAAGGGTGCCCTGACTGAAAAAAGATTGAGAAACATTGGCACTGGAACCCATCTCTCCATTTTCCTCCTGCAGCCGCTGAATGCCAGGAGGGAGAGGTGGAGAATCGGGGGAAATGGAGAAATCGGTTTCTTTTATATGCAGCCACCCACTTGCGATAGAAGAGTAATGGTGAATCTGCGCAGTGGAGATAAATGCAACTATAGCTCAGAATTACTGCCTCCACAGATGCAGTTGCCACCTAGATGGAAAAAGCTGTGCTGGAAGAAAGTCAGATTGAAAAATGGAGGGGAAGGGAGAAGAAGGAATATGAGGTCCAGGCAGTGATAAAGTGACTTTGCTCAAAAACAGGTGGTGATCCAAAAAAAAAAAAAAATATTGTTTTAAATAGTCCAAATTTGAAAGGCCCAGGTTATGCTGTGCCTGCAAACTTTTTCCTCTTGGTAAAACAATATTGTGAAAAACAATCTTCTTATTCCAGTGTGCTTTCGTGACTGTGCCTTTAAAACGTGCTCCTACTGTGCAAACACTCACCGGATCCTATCACCCCTGCAGGGGTATTGCGCGGTCACAGTTTGTGCCACTGTGCAGCAGTTCTTGGCTTTCCAGATCGTGTTTATGTTAACATAAAAAAGAAGGGGTGCCCATAGCGTAAAAACGTTCAAAACTTTTATTCAAAGATAAATAGAATGGTACTCACATTATGAAAATGTCAATATAGCATGAAAGATCTGAATTTGAACCGTCAAAAATCCTAAGTACGATCTGTTTAGGAGATGACGCAAGACGTTGGTCAGGCCACGCCCTACGCGTTTCGTCGTTGGACATCTACGCTCCTGCTCCACCCCCCCTCATGGACATTTTGATGAATGTATGTAACAATTGTACACTTTGCTAGTAGTACCACTTGGTAGATGGTGAGCAGGATTAGTCAGCCACTATCTGAAGGAAATCATTCACGCAATATTTTCATATATTTTATTAATATCATTTATGGTTTTGTTTTTTCGGGATAAAGTGTTTCGGGAATTCAAGTCATCCCAAAAAACCTCACACTGGTCTATTAGCAGGTGATAAGCACAGAGGTATGGTATCTTGCCTGATACCAGAATACACTTTGCTAGTAGTACCACTTGGTAGATGGTGAGCAGGATTAGTCAGCCACTATCTGAAGGAAATCATTCACGCAATATTTTCATATATTTTTTATTAATATTATTTATGGTTTTGTTTTGCTTTTCATATATTTTTTATTAATATTATTTATGCGTTTGTTTTTTCGGGATAAAGTGTTTCGGGAATTCAAGTCATCCCAAAAACCTCACACTGGTCTATTAGCAGGTGATAAGCATAGAGGTATGATACCTTGCCTGATACCAGAATAGCGTCACACCCACATCTGACTTTCTTCCAGCCACCCACTTGCGACCGGGCCCTGTTTTTCCGCCTCCGGGCTCGGAGGAAAGGGCCTGTCCGGGGGTCAGGGGGGCCCTTTATGGTTTCTTGCATCGGGGCCCCGAAGGTTCTAGCTACGCCACTGCACTACTATACATTGTAGCAAAGTATAATTTCTTCAGTGTTGTCAAAAGAAATAAAATATTTACAAAAATGTGAGGGGTGTACTCACTTTTGTGAGATACTATATATATATATATATATATATATATATATATATATATATACACACACACACACATATATATATATATATATATATATACATATACACATACACACACACACACACACACCTTATTGTTAAAAGTATTGGGACACCTGCCTTTACACGCACATGAACTTTAATGGCATCCCAGTCTTATGCCCCGCACACACGGTCGGACTTTGTTCGGACATTCCGACAACAAAATCCTAGGATTTTTTCCGACGGATGTTGGCTCAAACTTGTTTTGCTTACACACGGTCGCACAAAGTTGTCGGAATTTCCGATCGCCAACAACGCGGTGACGTACACCACGTACGACGAGACTAGAAAAGGCCGGTTCAGAACCAAGCGCGGCACCCTTTGGGCTCCTTTTGCTAATCTCGTGTTAGTAAAAGTTTGGTGAGAGACGATTCGTGCTTTTTCAGACTCGTGGCTTTCAGATCGTTTTCTGACGTTCAGTTTGTGCTTGTGGGTTTCTATCTGCTCTTCAGTGCGTGCAGTCAGTTCGTATCGGAGTTTTCTGTGTGATCTTGCCTGCTCGTTGCTGTTTTTCAGGTCGCTCTTCACAGGCCTTGCTGTTCTTCAGTGCGTTCTGTTACTTCGTTCTGAGCAGCTGACCGTTTTCTAGCCATGTTTCGTATGCGTACTCCTCGTACAGTTCGTGCTGTGCGGGGGCTTGGTGTTGGGGTCCTGACCTTGACACAAGTCCAGTCCATGAACAGGGTGGGGAGGAGTTCATGGACCAAGAATTGGTTGCTTCAGCGTGACCAGTTCTCTCATATGCCTTTGTTCCGTGAGAATAATCCTGATGATTTCAGGAACTTTCTCAGGATGACGGACCCCGTGTTTCACCGTTTGTTGGCTTCGCTGACCCCCTATATTAGCAGGCAGGATACCTGCATGAGGCAAGCCATCACTCCGGAGCAGAGGTTGGTCGCTACCTTGCGGTATTTGGCCACAGGGAGAAGTCTGCAGGACCTCAAGTTCTCGACATGCATCTCCCCCCAGGCTCTTCTTTGTGGACATTTACTGCTTGTGTTTGTTTGAGCTGACCCTGACAGAAATGTGTGGAGTGCAGAAAATGTCGTGATTGTGTAACTTTATACAAAGCACTGTTGACTGTTATTTACTAAATGCAAAGACACATTTCACTACAAGTGCACTTGCAACTGCACTGAAACTGCACTTGTAGTGCAAAGTGGATTTCCCCTTAGGAAATAACCCCCATTTTCTCATAAAACAACAATTACATCACCCCAAAAGTGTTGTAGTGTTGAGACAATAATCCACACATTCTTGATGAACAATCTTTTTAATACCTGCACAATCACATGTGCATTTACCAAAGGTTTTTCTGACAAACCAACATGTTTGTTGTATAACAATTTTTGTGGTGTCATTATCCAAAACCAAAATGTGCATTTTATAGAAAACAGGCCTGTGTAAAACCAACAAGAAAGACACAAATCTTGATCTTACAAAGTTCACATTTGGTAGAACTGGAAGGCTATATCAGACATGAGTATTTAGGAACTGTGTTTGATATTGCGTTCAGATGGGGGGAAATCACCCCAGGAAAAGCCAAATTTGGAAGATGCACACCAATTTCACAATGTCAACATGTGCTACCTGCCATCACGGGGGATCAAGGGATGTGTTTTGGGGGAGAAAGCCCTTCCTCACCGTTACTTTATTATTGAGGAAGGGGTTGCACCCCCAAAACGCGTCCATTGATCTCCCGTGATGGCAGATAGCACATGTTGACACACTGTGTGCATCCTCCAAATTTGGCTTTGGGAAAAATCACAAAAACATTTCGCACATTGTAGCAGACAAAAGAAGAAAGTGATTTGGAGGGGTTTTAAACTCGCCCCAAAACATCAATGATGTTTTTATATTTTGGAATAACATCATTGATGTTTTGCTTGATGTTTTCCAATTGTAAATTACACCCCATGATCTCCCCGATCAGGATCTGGGCACTTTCGGATGTGAAAGGATCTTCATCCACAACCTCACGATCACCTAAAAAGAGAGGAAACCCAAAATAAATTAGGTCGAAAAAAAATGCCGCCATCCATCTCTTATCTGAGCCTGTGGTCGCAGACACTCACCTGTTGTGGTGACTACTTCCACCACGTCTTCTTCCTCCTGCTCAGCTTGTGTTGGGTGGATTTCCCCTTCTTCCAGAGGGGGGGGGGCTCTGGTCTCCTCGGATGAGGGGTGTCCTCCGAGTCTTTTATCCCCTATGTAAAACAAAAATGGTATAATTAGCACACAGATATTTGATGGCAGAACTAGAAAGATGAAACATTGCTTGGAAGTGGGGTACAATTGTCTATTTTAGCAGAGTTCCAAGATGTAGCTTTTTTAGTGTCGTTTGTCAAGCTGCAATACTTTACCTGTTTGGTACAAGCTTCACAGATGGAGACCCCCCTATAGTATACACTGCAGCACCTGTGTGCCCCCCTAATAAAAATGGTGTTCTTGTGTCCCACACTAGTGCTCCAGTGTCCAGATGTGAAAACAGCTGCTCAGTGTCCTCTCCTTACACACAATCTAGTTTGCATTTCATTCTAGTAACAAAGCCATCTACACAACCCAATTCTTTGAAGACAAGTATAGGGCGTCAAAATGGTGGCCAAATGCATATGGCCTAAACAATGGTATTTTATCGTCCGAAATAACAATGTGTGATCCGAACGAATAATGTGCCCATGAACATGAAAGTTGCCATTTTAAACTGTACAACAGTTCCTAAAAGCACATGGAGCAGCACGAACGTAATAAACATAAAGAATAGGAACACAGCACAACTACTTACTTTTTTGCAGCACTCTCCGGATCTTTCTGTACTGCTCGTGTTCTCGTAATTTCAGGTCTGACCACCGCTTCCTGAGCTGATTTTTCGATCGTCGTACCCCGAATTTCCGGTGCAGACTCCTGACCACTTTCGCCATGATCTTGGCCTTTCTGACATTGGGGTTGGGGTAAGGCCCATACTTTCCATCATAGTCGGCCTTCTTCAGGATGTCCACCATCTCCAACATCTCCCCAAAGGACATATTTGAGTCCTTTAATCTCCTTCTGGATCGGGACGTTTCAGGCTCCAGCCTTTCCTCCTCCTCCTCGTTGCTGTACTTAGCACTATCCTGCTGTCTCTCCGCCATGTGCTCTTCCTCCACTGCGCCGAACGAAAAGGGGACTAGACTAGAAAGAACATCAGGGGCGGGCGGAGTTATACGCATGCGCAGTGTGTATAAATCGTAACGCGCGCGTCTTACGTACGATCTGTGAGCGGAGGAAGGAGCATCGGAGACGCCGATCGTGCTAACGAAGGTAGGATCTAAACTTGGGCCTATACTGCTTCGAAATGGAAGCCTATATTGTAACAAGATTAGGGGAGTTTGGCCTGACATTAGGGTTCGTCTTGTGTTGTGTCTTGCAGAGAAAATGGATGGGTTCAACGACCACAATTTCCTGCCCCTGTTCATAGACAAGTACAGGGAGCTGCCCTGTCTGTGGCAAGTGAGACACCCCCACTATAACCATAAACAAAAGAGGCAGGCAGCGCTGGAGAAACTGCTGGAGTTGGTGAAGCCGGTGGTCCCCACAGCAACCATCCCTTATTTAAAAGCTAAAATTGGTGGCCTGAGGAGCACTTATCTTAGGTAGCGCAAGAAGGTCACAGATTCCCTGAGGTCCGGAGCTGCAGCAGATGACGTTTATGTCCCCAGGCTGTGGTACTACGAGAGACTGCGATTTCTGTCAGACCACACTGAAGTCAGGGAATCCCTCTCTACTCTTCCTTCCACGCTTCCTTCCATCCCAGCTGAGGCTTCCGATGTCCAACCTGGGCCTTCCAGCCAGGAATAAATGGAGGAGCCCAGCTGGAGTCAGGTATAGCATTCCTCTACAGATTTCTGGGCAATAAATAAATGATGTTTATTAGATGTTATTATTGATCACTAATTGCTGATTAAAAAAAGTGCTTTACATATCAATAGACAGTAGTGGGCACCCAAAATTGGGACAAGAATGAAAACTGCTGGGCTCAGAAGGATAGTCTGTTATATTTGTTAACATTGAATTTGCAGCAGTCAGGAGGTGAAAATTGTGTGTGATTGATGAATAAAAAACTAAAACTATGTCCCTTTTTCATACACAGAAAGACCTCAGCCAGGAGGAGGCTGTGGAATGTGGCAGCCAGGAGGAGGCGGGGATTAGTGGCAGCCAGGAGGAGGTGGGGCTAAGTGGCAGCCAAGAGAAGCCAGGGACCAGTCGCAGCCTGACTGAGTCTCAGGTCCCTCCCCTCCGCCTGCCATATAAACGAGCCAGGAAGGCCACTCCGAGTCCCGTGCAGGATTCAGCATACAGGCTGATCCAGGAGGCTTCGGCATCCCTCAGAGCCTTCCCCAGTCCTGAAGAGGCCTTTGCCTGCATGGCTGCCACAAAATTGCAGGGCATGCAGGAGGGCTAACGCAAGATCTCTGAGGACCTGATTTATAAAGTCCTACGTAAGGGGTTGAGTGGGGAACTGACACACAAGACGGATGTCATGGAGAGGGACGATCCTCCTCCTCCTCCTGCTGCCACAACTCCACCACCACAGCCAAAGCCTGTAAGGAGGCGTGGAGGGAAGACCAAAGAGTGATGACCCTGGGTTCAGTCTGGTCTGACAGAAGATGCAGTCTCTCGTATGACCACAGCCTAGGGACACAGATGTCATCTGCTGCTTTCCGGATCTCTGGGACTTC
Organism: Aquarana catesbeiana; assembly: GCF_042186555.1. Lineage (NCBI taxonomy): Eukaryota > Metazoa > Chordata > Amphibia > Anura > Ranidae > Aquarana > Aquarana catesbeiana. The sequence goes on from NC_133330.1 coordinate 103,446,966, forward strand.
TGGACCAGACTGCCCTCCCTTAGATAAGGACTCCTCAGGCCACCAATTTTGCTTTTAAATAATTGATGTCTGCCCTGGGGGTCCAAGGCTTCGCCCACTTCTGCAGTTTCTCCAGCGTTGCCTCCCTCTTTGTTTAGTTGTGAGCCCTTAATAAAATTTTTTTAGGGAAATTCTACTCTCCTGTGTGTGTTTTCATCCAAAAAGGACAGTTTGTTGGTGAGGATTCAGGTACATTTCTAAAGTACAATGTGAAATTAACAAGGGACAACAACACCAAATAATCTCCTACAGATTAAATAGAACAACATATTAGTGGAGTTGTGGGAACTTGTCACCAAAAACACACACAAACATTTTCGGGAGTACAAATCAAAATCACCCAAAAAAAAAAAAATAAAAAAGAGAAACACAAAAAAAGAATCTACATTAAAGTCCAAAAATAACAAAAAATTTTGTTGTCAGATGTGAGAAATCAAAATATATTGAGGGAATCCCGATAAATAGTAACGAAATAAGTTTGTGAGAAGTGTGTGTGAATATGAGCATCAAAACTACTTAATTCTTGTCACATTATAAAGAAGAAGAGAGTGCGCTGTATTAAACCATTTTGAACATTGCAGCGTGACGAAAGTGCTGTATCCATTCCGAACGCTACGTTTACCAGAACGAGCTGTCCCGTGTCGGAATTTCTTCTGAGCATGCGTGGCACTTTGTGCGTCGGAACAGGCCACACACGGTCGGAATTGACGCGATCGGATTTTGTTGTCGGAAAATTTTATCTCCTGCTGTCCAACTTTGTGTGTCGGAAAATCCGATGGAAAATGTCCAATGGAGCCCACACACGGTCGGAATTTCCGACAACACGCTCCGATCGGACAATGTCCATCGGAAAATCCGGCCGTGTGTACGGGGCATAAGTCTGTAGGGTTCAATATTGAGTTGGCCCACCCTTTGCCGCTATAACAGCTTCAGCTCTTCTGGGAAGGCTGTTCACAAGGTTTAGAAATGTGTCTATGGGAACGTTTGACCATTTTCCAGAAGCGCATTTGTGAGGTCAGGCACTAATGTTAGATGAGAAGGCCTGGCCTTGCAGTCTCTGCTCTAATTCATCCCAAAAGTGTTCTCTCGGGTTGAGGTCAGGACTCTGTGCAAGCCAGTCAAGTTCCTCCACCGCAAACTCGCTCATCCATGTCTTTATGGACCTTGCTATGTGCACTGGTCTAAATCATTTGGTGGAGGGGGGATTATGGTATGGGGTTGTTTATCAGGGGTTGGGCTTAGCCCCTTAGTTCCAGTGAAGGGAACTCTTAAGGTGTCAGCATATCAAGACATTTTGGACACTTTCATGCTCATAACTTTGTGGGAACAGTTTGGGGATGGCCTCTTCCTGTTCCAACATGACTGCACACCAGTGCACAAAGCAAGGTCCATAAAGACATGGACTTAGCAGGGGTGGTGGAAAATTAACTTCAAGTGCAATAGTTCACATTATAATAGTAACTAAAACATATAAAATTAAGTGTAACAATCTAAAAAAAAAAATCCAAAGTGCTATAATGATGTGAACCTCACAACTAAGTTAATTTGTATAGCAATTATCTGTAGAGGGGTTTCCACCATCCGAACAAAGTTTTATTTGGTATGTCTTGTTTTCAGTTTGATGTGTATTATATGTGAAGTTGCGTATCACAGAGACTGGTATTGTGGTAATATTGAAGTTTGAGATTTCCATACATTAGACGGTTTCACCATTATTGTTAAGTGATCGATTAGTAAGTTAGCTCTGCACTTTTTTTTTGTGGTGTGGCAACACGTAACAGTGCTTAGTGGTAAGCCTTTTACCGACACTTTTTTATTTTACTTCCAGTGGTTAATTGTAAATAATAGTGTGGTGATTACCTATTATACTAAAGATTGGCATTAATAAACATCAACGGATTTCAGTTGTGCCCCACCAGGCCGGCCCCCCATGGACAATGTGCCATGGTTGCTGAATCTCCCCATTCCTGCACTCATGGGCACTGATAGGCACCACTGATTGGCACTGATAGGCAGCACTGATGGGCACTGATTGGCAGCACTGATGGGCCGCACTAATGGGCACTGATGAGCACTGATTGGCACAGATAGGGGGCACTGATTGGCAGCAATGATGGGCACTAATAGCTGCCCCTGACTGACACCGATAGCATACTTGCCAACAGTCCCGATTTTCCCGGGACAATCCCGATTTTGAGACACTCGTCCTGATCAGAGCACATCCCGATTAATTTCCAGAGATTTTGCCTTTGTCCCGGGAAAATCGGGAATGTTTTAGGAAAAAAAACGACCGGCGGGCTACAAAAAGATGGCTGCTACCACCGTCATGAGGATTATTTCCCCTTGTGTTCAGTGGAGAGGGGAGGGGCAGCCAATCAGCTTCTCCCCACTCCACTGAACACACACAGGAGAAAGCCGGGAACTGTAGTTGCCGCGCTGCTGGGGGACACAGATCTCTCTGTAAGGAGGGCTCCGCTGCTGCCAGCTGCTGGGGACACTGAAGTAAGGAGGGCTCTGTTTCTGGGGGACACAGATCTGTAAGGAGCGCTCCGCTGCTGGGGGACACCAGATGTAAATGAGGGCTCCACTGCCGGAGACACAGATGTAAAGGAGGGCTCCACTGCTGGGGACACCAGATGTAAAGGAGGGCTCCACTGTTGGGGACACCAGATTTAAAGGATGGCTCTGCTGCCAGGGACACCAGATGTAAAGGAGGGCTCCACTGCTGGGGTCACCAGATGTAAGGAGGGCCTCTGCTTCTGGGGGCACATGATGTAAGGACAGACTCTGTTGGGGGCACGTGATGTAAGGACGGGCTCTGCTGGGGGCACCTGATGGTATCTGGTGGCAGGCGACGTGGCAGGTGACACACTCAGGGGTCCCACTGATTCTGGATTATGGTGAATTGAATGATTTCATTCTATATTACAATAGTAGTAATGCGCTTCAATCATCCTGACACCACAACAACCATCTGGGATGACTGAAGCGCTAACACCAGATGTTTGGAGTATCTTTATATCTGCTGATTTGTTAAACTCTGGAATACACAATTCTATTGTGGTGTAGGCTCTGGGCCTGCTATCCTTTTATCCCTCTTTCCTTTCTTCTCTCTTATTCCCTCCTTCTTTCTCTCTCCCTCCCTCTTTTCCCTTTCTTTCTCCATCTCTCATTCATCTCAGACTCTAACCACACCCCCATTTGAACCACACCCACTATTTCACATTAACCACGCCCATTTTTTGGCACGGCGTACTGTGTGCGCCGCATCTTTCCTTTTTGATACGTCACACCTACAAACACCTGCCCCGCCCCCTAATTATAATAAGACTCTGCCTACAGCCAAAAAAGTGTCCCTATAAATTTTTTTACAATGTTGGCAATTATGCGATAGGTGGAACTTATTGGCAGCACTAATAGGCACTGATTGGCAGCAATGATGTCCACTGATTGTTAGCACTGATTGGCAGCACTGATAGGGACTGATTGGTGGCACGGTTAGGCAGCAATGATTGCCATTGATTGGCACTGATTGGCAGTACTAATTGAAACTGATTGGCAGCATTGATTGGCACTGATTGCCAGCATTTATTGGCACTGATAGGGGAGAGGGGGGGGTTTCACATTCAGCAGATAGTGAGGCTTGCAAGAGTCGCTCAGTGTGTGACACTGTCAGATAATATAACTGCTTACTGGGAGAAAGACCAGCCGTAACAACTCAGCTGCGATGTCGGGGATTGGCAAGACAGAGCAGCTATCAAACACCAGCCAATGATTGGGCTGCTTAAGAAAGGGGGCGGAGCCACATACATGTAGCGGCCCACCCAGACCCCACCCATTGGCTGGTCTATCATAGCTGTTTGGTTCCGCCTACCACCAACTTCACTGCTGAGTTTTGACAGCTGGTCTCTCTCTGCAAACAGTGACATTACCTGACACTTCACACACTGAACATCTCTGGCAAGCCTCACGATCTCCTGCCTGTAAAACTGTTTCACGGGCAGCGCGGGCTACACACTCTCTTGGATGCAACAGACAGACCCTTGCATCTTTCATCCAGTGCTGCACTGATGTTTCTGGATTCTGAGTCATGGGGAAAGCAAAAGAATTGTCAAAGGATCTGCAGGAAAAGGTAGTTGAACTGTATAAAACAGGAAAGAGATATAAAAATATATCCAAGGAATTGAGAATGCCAATCAGCAGTGTTCAAACTCTAATCAAGAAGTGGAAAATGAGGAGTTTTGTTGAAACCAAACCTCGGTCAGGTAGACCAACTAAAATTTCAGCCGCAACTGCCAGGAAAATTGTTCTGGATGCAAAGAAAAACCCACAAATAACTTCAGGTGAAATACAGGTCTGGATGTGGTGTGGCTGTTTCAAGATGCACAATAAGGAGGCACTTGAATGGTCTGCATGGTTGAGTCATCAGAAGAAGGCCATTACTAAGGAAATGCCACAAAGTATCCCGCTTACAATATGCCAAACAGCACAGAGACAAGCCTCAAACCTTCTGGCACAAAGTAATTTGGAGTGATGAGACCAAATTCGAGATTTTTGGCCACAACCATAAACGCCACATTTGGAGAGGAGTCAACAAGGCCTACGATGAAAGGTACGGAGGTGGATCGCTGATGTTTTGGGGATGTGTGAGCTACAAAAAGACACAGGAAATTTGGCCAAAATTTTTGGCAAGATGAATGCAGTATGTTCTCAAAAAATACTGGAGGAACATTTGTATTCATTAGCAAGGAAGCTGCGCATGGAACGTACTTGAACATTCCAACATGGCAATGATCCAAAATACAAGGCCAAGTCGACCTGTCATTGGCTACAGCTGAATAAAGTGAAGGTTCTGGAGTGGCCATCTCAGTCTCCTGACCTCAATATCATTGAGCCACTCTGGGGAGATCTCAAACGTGCAGTTTATGCAAGACAGCCCAAGAATTTACAGGAACTGGAGGCTTTTTGCCAAGAGGAATGGGCAGCTTTACCATCTGAGAAGATAAAGAGCCTCATCCACAAGTACCACAAAAGACTTCAAGCTGTCATTGATGTTAAAGGGGGCAATACATGGTATTAGGAACTGGTGTATGTAAACTTTTGATCAGAGTCATCTGGGTAGTTTCTGTTGCCATTATGATTTAAAAAGAATAAGCACAGTTGATTGATAATAAATGGCTTCAGCCAAACACTAACCATGAGTGAAAGAAAAGTTTTTGTGTTATCATTCATATTCTCTGAAAAATGGCCAAGAAATCATAAATTCTGCCAGGGCATGTAAACTTATGAGCACACCTGTAGCTAAACAACGATAACCATATTAATGGAGACCAAAAAGGGAGATGATACACATCTCACTAATTCAGTTCGTGAAACCTAGGCTAGACACAAAAGACTGGGCCAAATTGAAAAAAAAACATGAATATTAGCACTATAAGGCACCTAAAAAAGGTTATGGATCAATCATTCATCTAAAAGAATCATATCAAGGACCTAATAATGGGATAAAAAAATGCTGCCATCTTGTGGTTGAAAACAGATGTTACAATGATTCATAATAATAAAGCTTAATGCTAAAACAATAAAAATATGAAAAATAAGATAAATAACTAGGGACTCAACTATTGTTAATAAAAGCGTTAACGTCCCATTTAATGTTCGATTTAATGTTCGATTTTAAAGAAAAGATCCACCAGGTTTCCATCTTGAAAATTTCTCTCCTGGTGTGACTTCCTCTCCAGTGTGAATTAAACCTATCAATGGCCATAAATGACATGCCCTTAAGACTTTTGACATGACATAATTCATAGTGCTTAGACTATGATTTAAAAAGTCCTTTCGTATATTGGCCAGAAGTTCTTTGAGTCTGATCTCTAGTTTAAGAACATTACAGCCTACATAATGTAGACCACAAGGACAGGTGATCAGATTAGACCACATACTTAGTAGAACATGCAATAATACAGTCTATGTTATATGTTTTACCAGTAATATTAGAACCAAAAGAGAGATATTTTCTTTCCCTAAGACAATTATTTTCACAGATTTTACACTTCCTACATAAATAGAAACCTTTAAGTTCCCCCAAAAGCTTTGCTTAACCGGAAGTTTAACTATATTAGGAGCAATCTGGAGCCTTAGCGGAGGGACACCCCTATAGGTAACCATTGGAATCTCAGGGAGTAAAGGACCTAGTATTCTGACTTTAAAACTTCCCAATGTTTTTTAAGAATCTTTGTAATGGAGAAATGTTGGTTGGAATAGGTGGTGAAAAAGGAAAATCTAGAGGAAAAATCAGCATTGTTGGTTATAACAATTCCTCTCTGTTTTTCAAACCTACCACAGCTGACCAAATCAAGGTCATTAGCTACATATCCTTTCTGAAGAAAACGTGTTTTGAGGAACTCTGCCTGACTCAGATAATCATCCTGAAGAGAACAGTTCCTCTTCAATCTGAGGAACAGGCTCATAGGGACCGATTTGAGCCAAGACGCATGGTGATAAATATCGGTCCCTATGTAGCCATTCCTGTCTGTATCCTTAAAGTAAGTAGATGTAATTTGTTTATCACCCTGCACTCTAATACTAAGATCCAGAAAGTGGATGGCCTCATGTTGAAGTGCTATTCCCCGATCATCGATATTCAACTCACCAATGAAAACATCCAAAGTGGCACGATTTCCATTCCATAGGAGGAGGATGTCATCCATGTAGCGCCCCCAGAAGACCAACTCAGGTCTCTGTTGGCAATAGATGAAGTCCTCCTCCCATTTGCTCATAAGCAAATTGGCCATAGTGGGGACAAATCTCACGCCTATGACCACTCCACGACCTTGCAAATAGTATGAGCCATCAAACCAAAAGTAATTGCGGCTCATCGCAAAGTCGAGGCGTTGAAGAAATTGTTGTTGCAACAAATGTATACCAGAATCTCTCTCTAGATAACATTTCACGGCTTCTCGACCCTGACTGTGGGAAATAATGGTATACCAATTGACTTGGTTTAGAATGTTGATAACCTGTGTGCTATCCTTCGAATAAGGAGTTTTAGAAACGAGAGGCTGCAAAAAATTGTCTATATACATCCCGATTCTAGAGGTGACAGGATGAACTCCACTGATAATATGTATATCTGGTGGGTTTAGAGGGTTTTTGTGCACCGTAGGGAGATAATAAATCACTGGAATACGAGGTGCAACCGGGATCAAATAAAATTTCTCCTTTTTATTCAAAATACCTTTCTGAAAGCCCTGATCCACTATCACTTGTAGCTCTTTTTTGTACACTTGAGTAGGATTGTTCCCAAGAGGAAATTAGGTATCCTTAGCAGACAGAATTTGATTCATCTCATCTACATAAGCAGTACTATCAAGAATGACAATACCGCCCCCCTTGTCTGCAGGGTGAACAATGGGGTCATTCCTTAGCTTAAGGGAGTCCAAACCTTTTTTAAAAACTAAATCCATTCTATGTTTTTTAATAGTTAAAGTGGTTGTTAGCCCAATTGCCCTAAATTTATCTGACACGCAGTGCAGCATGTCTTTTTTTTTAATTTAAAATATCTGTAATCTGTAGGTATAATCTCTGTCACGTGTTCCCTGTTCTTTACAGTCCAATGCCGAGTAGGAGGTGCCCAGATTCCTTATGATGTATGCAACATACGTCAGAAGGGGAATCTGATCTTTCACCCTGTAGCCCCGCAGCGCCAAAAAAACAAATAAAAATGATGTGTAAACACACCAGAAACATTGCAGACAGTACACAAAACATATCTGTGTTGTTAAAACATAAATTTGATTCCTGTAAAACAAACTTTGTGGGCGGGGCAGAGTTAATATTGATTGACAGGTAGTTTCAGTTTTTCAGATTTGGGATCTTGGGACTTTTTAACATCCAAGACTGACCTGCAAGCTGCTCTCTCCCTCAATATTACAGTGGTATAAACAGTACAGGCTTTACTAGGAGTAAGGGGGAGGAGCAACTTCAGGTAAACATTGTTATCAACCAAGTCTGTACTAGAGGAGAGAAGAAGAGGGGAGGGGGGAGGAGAGGGGCGGGCTGGGAGTGAAGGAGATCGTTTACTGACTCCTGACTACGGTGCTGACAGAGAGAAGGAGGGGGGAGATGAAGACAGGCAAAGAGGTGAGAGGAGACCTGTAGCCATAGATGACATGCATTCATAGATGAATACGGCACATACGCATTCTGACCACGGTATCTTGGCTCAGCAGCCATGATAATCCTGGCCAGTTCCCAGGGAGGAAGCCAGGACCTGGTAGGATCAAACAGGTATTTTAGGAGATACAGAGAAGTAATGAAAAGAGCACAAGCACCATGCTGCAGCATGAACATTAAAGGGACAGGAACAGCATTTTTTGGGGGGGTTAACAAACGCTTCAATTTGGGGTTTTTTTGGTGCCTTTTAGTGCTAATATTCATGTTTTTTTCAATTTGGCCCAGTCTTTTGTGTCTAGCCTAGGTGTCAGGAACCGAATAGTGAGATTTGTATCATCTTTCTTTTTGGTCTCAATTAATACGGCCGTCATTGTTTAGATTGCTTCCGGTGGTCGAGCCCGAGGCTTGGAACACAATGGAGTGGTTCCGCCTCCTCCCTATATATAGAGGAAGTGACAAACAGTTAACAACGCCCCTGACGACCTTCCTCATTGGACGAAACACATAGAGTGGAGCCTGGGATCTGACATCACGATGATACATGTGCTGACCACGGCCATCTTGTTGGTTGGAAACATGATCGTTTTTATCTCATAAAATGCTTGTTTTTAACATGCAAAATGTGAGTATTCTGGAATTCTTATTGGAATAAATACATATTGGCTTGATATACTGCACCATGAGGAGTAATTTTCTCATTTAATGAACCTGCGGACCTATTATACGTGAAGGCTGTACAAGATCCAGGTGCCTGTGACTTTGGTAGGGACATGAATATCTCATGGATATACTATGCTTGCGGTAAGAGGCCCGGTGTGTTGATGTTCGGTGGAGGATATCTTTATTCACTTTAGTTTGTCTGATTTACACCCTGGGTGATTCTGAAAAGGAAATGGACTTTTCTTCCAGCATTAGTGGACTTTTATTAACATAATTTATTTAGTGCTGCATACACCCATTTTTAACCTGTGTTATTGTTACCAACACTTCTATGTCAGCTGCTCCTTAGAATCGAAGCACAGTGAATATTTCTCATTTCAAATATATATATATGTATATATATATATGCCCTATATATATGCCCTATCCTCCTCACCTGGGTGGACTCAATGGAAGGGACCAGTCATGTCAGTCCCGCTCCTTTTCCAGCACCTTAAGCCTTAAAGTGTGACTTAAGTCTCATTTGTTTTTAGTAAAAATAACAAACATTTTACACTTACCTGCTCTGTGCAGTGGTTTTGCACAAAGCAGCCTGGATTCTCCTCTTCTTGGGTCCCTCTTCATTGCTCCTGGCCCCTCTCTCCTGTTGAGTGCCCCCACAGCAAGCAGCTTGCTAAGGGGGCACCCAAGCCACACCCCCTTTCTCTCCTCATTGGCTGACTGACTTTGATTGACAGCAGCGGGAGCCAATGGCATAGAATGCATGAAGATAAAAAAACATTCTACCTTTACAACCACTTTAAATGCCAGTTTTTGTAGCTTCCACAGTAGCTTTCTTCCATCCATCTCCTGTTTAGGAATTGTGTTTTTGTATGTTGTTTTATGTGTTCAAACTTGTTTTTCACTGGGTAATTGGGACCACGGATGGTAATGGCAGTGTCCTCAGATTTGGACTTATCCCACAAGCCTCTTGTGCTAGCCTGCGTATACTATGCTTTGTAAGCTGGTTCTGGCGGGGTGACTCTCGGGATGGGGAGTGGGAGCTGGTGCAGGCGCTAAAGTATTGAGGCTCACTGTTAGATCCCTGGTTAGAAGCCATTTGGACTCTGTTAGACTAATTGTTACTGGCCTTTTGCTCCTGCCCTGAGTGGCATAGCCCAGGTCAACTTTAGATGCCTTTCCGGCTGTCTATTTTCTTTTGCTTGATATTGTACATACAGTGTGGTCTTATATAAGTTTCCCGTTTCATAATGGAAGAAGATTTCGGGGTTGTGGTGTCCACAACTCTGCAGACACTCCTTTTTTTGTACTAAGTGGAATTTTACTGACGGATGTGGGTTTTTTTTGTTTGGGGGAGGGAGGGTTAATCTCCTGCAATGGGTTAATCTTTCCCCATAGCTACATTCTGTTCTTGAGACTTTGCGCCTGCCAAGTTTTAGGGGGACTGTTTGTTTTAATGGTCATGTACGGTTATCTTAGAATGGATGTGGGCATCTTGTTGGAGGGGATAATTGGGGTGGGTAGGCTCATTTTGGGAGCCACCAGTTACTTAGCCTTTTTTGCGAGTTTTTGAAGCCACTTTCTTCTTCACTTGATCCTTCTTTCTTTCCTTTCTGTTCCTTTTTTTGTCCTCATCATTTCAGTTGTGTGGTAGGACTGTATTTCTGCTTTAGCCATACCTGTTTATAGTTGTGTGTCCTTGAACGTCAAGTGCTTTAACATCCTCAAGAAACAAACCATGGTTCTCCGTGAATTGTGAAAACTGAGAACACAAATCTCTTTTATCCAAGAGACCCACTTCCAAACAGGTAAGCTACCTAAATTTACTAACTACCATTACCCTACCACAGCACATCACATCACATTTGAGGACCAAGGGGGTGAGTGTCCTGCTTTTCAGGTCGGCCACCCGGACTTTGCAGGATCGGAAAACTGACCCAGAGGGTCGATATCTATTTCTTCAGGGGGATCTTGAGGGGCATGGGGTTACTTCGGTGTGAATTTACCTGACAAACCAGGTTCAGTTGAGCTGCTTGGAAGAGTTACTGGATGTTCTTCAAGGTTTTGTAGAGGGAGACTTGATCCTGGGGGGGGGGGGACTTGAACATGTCCATTGACCCTCAGTTGGACTCTTCCAAGTCCACTTCTCACCTCTCATATGTGTATCTTCATTAGGTTAAATGGGCCCTTTAATTGCTCCAGCTGGTGGGTGTGTGGAGAGGTCAGCATCCCAGCGATTGTGATTATACTTTCTATTTGACCCCGCATGACAGCTATTCTCACATAGACTACATTCTGACCTCTCAACCACTCATACTCATAATGGACATTGTCAAAACCTTCATAGGCACACAGACTCTCTCTGACCATGCCCTGATTGTTCTCGATCGCAACCTTGGCCCGCTTCACCCTAAGGGGTGGACTTGCAAACTCAATGACTCTATGGTTCAAGAAGGCCCTCTGTGGAATGAGATCTCCCTCCAGCTGACCCAGATTTTTATTGAAAGTGATATGGATAATGTCTCAACTCTGTCTCTATGGGAGATTCATAAATATGTGATGAGGGGACTTCTAATTCAGAAGGCATCAAAGTTGAAGAAGACCAGGCAAGCTTCCCTCCAAAAATAGCTTGACCTAATTTCCAGTTTGCAAGACTTGCACAAAAAATCATTAGCTCAGTCAGTGGCTGTGGAACTTTGGTTACAGCAAGAAAAATTGTCCTCTGTGCTTTTACACAATACTAAAGCCCAGTTAGAAAGAAGAGAAAGAAGAGAAGAGAAAAGAACACAGCAACAAGCCAGGCGGACATTTAAGAGATGTTTGACCTACTGCTGGATTCCTGGAGGTTGCATTCAGACTGAAAGGGTTGTATAGTGAGCAAGTGGCAAGACTTCGTCAGCCTCTCCTTTTTTTTGAATTTCTGAAATAATTTTTAAAATCATTGTTACTTTTGATGCTGTAATGATCTCTTGTGGGCTCCCCCTCTCTGCCTCTCTGCCTCACCTAGATTGCAGAGCTGACCAATCTTTGGATGCGCAGCCTTAAAGAGGAGCTCCAGGCTCCCCCAAAAATTAAATGTCAGCAGCTACAGTATTTATAGCTGCTGACATTTATTTTTTGGGGGAGCCTGGAGCTTTTAATATAAGAACACTTACCTGTCCAGGGATCCAGTGATGTCGGCACCTGAGCAGAGTCTTCAATCAGCTTTGGGTGCAGACTAGGGCATCTCAAGAAAGGGGAACAGGAAGTGAAGCCTTGCAGCTGCAGTTTCCTGCTGCGTCTTGTGAATGGTCCCATAGTCTTCTGGGACCTGTGAACTTCCAGCTCAGATTTCCGCGGCGATCATTGCCAAAGGTAGGAGCAGGCACCTGTCAACACCAGGTACCCACTCACCCCAAAACGTGCCAAATGTGGCAGGGGAGGGTGCAAACAACCTTTTGGGTGGCGCTCCACTTTAACAAGCACAAGAACTCAGCTTGCATTACCACACATACGCAGTTCATTCTCTATTTCTGTGTGTGACAGACTGCACATGCATGCTTTGGCAAGATGATCAGGGGGATCTCAGAGTAGCTTTAAAATGATCATTAAAAAAAAAAAATCACTGCATATAGATTTTAAAAAAATATGTAATCAAAAGTGAACTAACCCTTTAAAACATTCTTAGACAGGGTGGTTGCACAGAGCAAGCAGTTTGCAGCTATTTTGCCAGGGTCCCCTTATTCTGTATGTATTTTTCTGAATACTTACTGTAGTGGTCTGCCAAGAGTTTAGTTTTAAGTATGGATTTACTTGTATATAATATACTTAACCACTTCCCGCCCGGCCTATAGCAAAATGAGGGCCGGGCGATGGTTCAGTTATCCTGACCGGGCATCATATTACGTCCTTCAGGATAACAGCCACCACGCGCCCATGGGGGCGCGCATCGCGGCGATCGGTGGACACACCGCTACACTGATCTCGGTAAAGGGCCTCCGGCGGAGGCTCTTTACCACGTGATCAGCCGTGTCCAATCACGATGTAAATAGGAAGAGCCATTGATTGGCTTTTCCTCACTCGCGCGATCAGTGGCTCTCCTGACAGGGGGGGGTCTGCGCTGATTGTTTATCAGTGCAGACCCCCCTCAGATGAGCACACTGGACCACCAGGGACACCACTAGGACCACCAGGGAAGGGGGCAACATGTGGATGGCCAGGTATGTACCCCGTGGCCATCCACATGTTCAAATGAATGGCCAATCTATGCCAATCAGTGCCCACAAATGGGCACTGATTTGCACAAGTATGTACAAACACATCAGTGATGCCCAGCAATGCCACCCATCAGTATCATCAGTGCCACCCATCAGTGACATCAGTGCAACCCATCAGTGCCACCTGTCAGTGCCCATCCATGCCCATCAGTACCTACCTATCAGTGCCCATTAGTGCCACCTATCAGTATCCATCAGTGCCGCCTACAAGTGCCCATCAGTGCCGCCTACGAGTGCCCATCAGTGCCGCCTACGAGTGCCCATGAGTGCCCATCAGTGCCGCCTATGAGTGCCCATCAGTGCCGCCTATGAGTGCCGCCTATCAATGCCCGTCAGTGCCACCTCATTGGTGCCACCTCATTGGTGCCCACCAGTGCCACCTTATCAGTGCCCATCAGTGCAGCCATATCAGTGCCCATCATTGAAGGAGAAAACTTACTTATCTACAAAAAATGTTAACGGAAACAAAGAAAAACTTGTTTTTTTTTTAAATTTTCGGTCTTTTATTTGTTGCGCAAAAAATCAAAATCCCAGAGGTGATCAAATACCACCAAAAGAAAGCTCCATTTGTGGGAACAAAATGATAAAAAATTTGTTTGGGTACAGTGTAGCATGACCGCACAATTGTCATTCAAATTCCAACAGCGCTGAAAGGTGAAAATTGGCCTAGGCAGGAAGGTGTCTAAGTGCCTGGTATTGAAGTGGTTAAATGTCATAAAACATCAGCTTATAAAGCTGAATACTTACTAGAACTTTCAGAAACCAATTGCTTTAAATTGTGCTGTATAATTAAAGATTTTTTTTTTCTGATCTTATCATTAATGAACAAAATTGTTCTCTCTTTTCTTCCTTTTACAGCGATATAAAGATAACCATCTATTAATAATTCCAAATACTTTTAAAGTGTTTTTTCCCCTTAAAGAGATGTTTAAGGAAAAGGGTATTATTAGTAATATAAAGAATAATGGTGGGAAAGGAACTTTAAGTAATTAGGTTATCCGTTTGTTTTATTTCTGGCTGTATCATTAAATGAAAATGTCTCATTAAGCAGATTTTTCTACCGGATTTCAGCAAGAATCAATTATCAGTGATTCACCATATTACCACAAACTAGTAGAATGTTTCTATGGAAATATTCAAACATAAAAAAGACAATAGCGATTATAAAGGTAAAGAGCCAATTTAAAATCATGTTAAGACATGATTTTCCTTTGTTACCATTTCTTCTCATAGGGAGAAGTTCAATGTATTACCTTGTTGCAGGGAAAATGAAAAAGCCCAATTTTCAGATAAACAGAATAGTTATTGCTAATAAAACTGAATCCAACCTTATATTCAGTCTTGTACATGCTCCGCTCCTGTACTGAAATTGCTTAGTCTGATTTCACTGCACAATGTGCATAAGAAGCTAGTGAGTCAGAGTTCATCTCATTTCCTGGCTAGAGGATGTCCAGCATCATCTAGCCCTTTTCTCCTTAGGTTTAGTGTCCCTGGCCTGCCTCCTTTCACATAGACGTCACCAATTCAGTCACTTTTTTGCAGAAAAAAATTGAGGAATACGGATTCAGGTTACATCAGTTTGCAACTTCACATCCCTTTTTGCATTTTTTTTTCTTTTTTTTTAATTGTTTCAGAAACCAATCATAGGTGATAAATGTATAAACAAAAAATGTTTCTTGCCTAAAAACAAACATAAAGGGAATGGATGTAAACGGACAGCATCCATTTACATCTGTTCTGGTCCATCTAAACTGCATGTGTCAAACAAAAGGCCGTGGGCCGAATCTGGCCCACTAGGCCATTTCATGTGGCCCTCACATCTCTCCTGCAGCTGCAGCACCCTCCTCGCCTCTAATCCCCACTTTGTCTCAACAATTGGCAGCAGAAAAAACGAGGACAAAAATCCTCCTACAGATCCTGGGCAACTGCAGCACCCCCCCCCCCCTTTTTCTGCCTCCCCTGGTCTCAGCATTCACCGACAGCTGACTCCAGCCCTCTTCTGGTCCTCCTTCAGACCTTGCCCTTTCCGGTTCCCAGCTCTGCCCCAGCTTCTTCCTAGCAGCAGCACAAGGTAATGGGGCTGCCCTGGGATATAAGGGAAGGTGGGAGACTCTTGACCTCTGATGGTGGAGGGACTCTTGACATCTAATGTAAGGGGCTTATAATTATTATGGGAATAGTACAATTCTATGCCAGATAAAAAGGTGGGTCATACACTGATGGTATCATCTACAAGAAACTTTATTAGAGACTGCTCCGGCAGAACACTATGGCAGAACCATGTTCTGTCTGAGCAATCTCCAATAAAGTTTCTTGTGGATGATACCAACAGTATGAAACCCTCCTTTTCAGACTTATATCATCTGCTACAAGAGAAATTGGGGAGGTGGAAGTGTGGGGGCAGTTGCTAACGCTGACCCATATACATAACCACCTGAAAAGGTTTATGGACTATCTTGGTACTGATGCAATGAAGAATAAATTGTAATAAAATTCAAATTTGTAATAAATATAAAAAAAAATTACAAAAGTTTTAAAAAATACACCACAATGAACTAGCTACTAACGGGTTCCCCCGTAGAGTTTCTGTTGAAGTGGAGTATATGTTGTTTCCTCTACCGGTTTCGCAACAAAAAACGCTTCTTCAGGAGGAATGGTCTATGGAGCAAATAATACATTTAAACACAGCATAATTGCAAAGCAGAATACATTGTAACAAAAAATTACATTCAATGTTAACCACTTGACCACTAGGCACTTAAACCCCCTTCTTAACCAGACCAATTTTCAGCTTTCGGTGCTCTCACATTTTGAATGACAATTACTCAGTCATACAACACTGTGCCCATATGAAATTTTTGTCCTTTTTTCACATAAATAGAGCTTTCTTTTTGTGGTATTTAATCAACATTGGGTTATTTATTTTTTGCGCTATAAAAGAAAAAAAGACTGAAAATTCGGTAAAAAAATGAATTTTTCTTTGTTTCTGTTATAGAATTTAGCAAATTAGTAATTTTTCTTCATTAATTTTGGTCAAAATTTATACTGCTACATATCTTTGGTAAAATAAGTACAAATTGGTGTATATTATTTGGTCTTTGTTAAGTTATAGAGTCCAAAAGCTATGGTGCCAATATCTGAAAATTGATCACACCTGAAGTACTGACAACCTATCTAATTTCTTGAGACCCTAACATGCCAGAAAAGTACGAATACCCCCCAAATGACCCCTTTTTGGAAAGAAAACATTCCAAGGTATTTAGAAAGAGGCATGGTGAGTTTTTGGAAGTTGTAATTTTTTAACACTATTCTTTGCAAAATCAAGATTTTTTTTTTAATTTTTTTCACAAAATTGTCATAGTAGCATATTATTTCTCACACACAGCATATGCATACCACAAATTACACCCCAAAACACATTCTGCTATTACTCCCGAGTACGACGATACCACATGTGTGAGACTTTTACACAGCGTGGCCACATACAGAGGCCCAACATGCAGGGAGCACCTTTAGACGTTCTGGAGCACCCAGGCCAATTCTGACATTTCTCTCCTACATGTAAAAATCATCATTTATTTGCTAGAAAATTACATAGAACCCCAAAACATTATATATGTTTTTTTGGCAAAGATCCTAGAGAATACAATGGGGGTCATTGCAACTTTTTATCTCGCACGGTATTTGCGCAGCAATTTTTCGAACTTTTTTTTTGGAAAAAAAAAACTGTTTTGTGCTTTAACCACTTCAATACAGGGCACTTAGACACCTTCCTGCCCAGACCAATTTTCAGTTTTCAGCGCTGTCGCAGTTTGAATGACAATTGCGCGGTCATACAACACTGCACCCAAACTAAAATTTTATCATTTTGTTCCCACAAATAGAGCTTTCTTTTGGTGGTATTTGATCACCTCTGCGGTTTTTATTTTTTGCTACAAATAAATAACAAATAAATAAAGACCGAAAATTTTGAAAAAAATAAAAGTTTTGCTTTTGTTTCTGTTAAAAAAAATTGTAAATAAGTAAGTTTTCTCTTTCACTGATGGGCACTGATAAGGCGGCACTGATACGGCGGCACCGATGAGGTGGCACCAATGAGCGGGCACTGATGGGCACTGGTAAGCGGCACTGATGTGTGGCACTCATATGCAGCACTGATGGGCACTGATAGGCGGCACTGATGAGCACTGATGGGTCGCACTGGTTGGCACTGATAGGCGACACTGATGGGCAATGAAAGGCGGCACTGCTGGGCACTGATAGGGTGGCGCTGATAGGTGGCACTGCTGGGCACTGATAGGCGTCACTGCTGGGCACTGATAGGCGGCACTGATGGGCACTGATATGTGGCACTGATGGGCACTGATACACGGCACTGATATGAAGCACTGATGGGCATCCCTGGTGGCACTGGCACTGGTAGGCATTGAAGTGGGCTCTGACTGGCAGCTGCCTGGGCAATGTTTTTGCATAATGTGAAAGATGAAGTTATGCCGAGTAAATAGATACCTAACATGTCACCCTTCGAAATTGCACACGCTCGTGGAATGGCGCCAAACTTCGCTACTTAAAAATCCCCATAGGCGACGCTTTAAAATTTTTTACTGGTTACATGTTTTGAGTTACAGAGGAGGTCTAGGGCCAAGATGATTGTTCTCACTCTACCGATCGCAGCGATACCTCACATGTGTGGTTTGAACACCGTTTTCATATGTGGGCGGGACTTACACTTGCGTTTGCTTCTGCATGCGAGCACGCATTTTACTTTATTTTAGTTTGACACTTTTTCACAAAAAATACATTTTTTGATCACTTTTATTTCTATTACAAGGAATGTAAACATCCCTTTAAATAGGAATATGGCATGACAGGTCCTCTTTACAGTGAGATATGGGGTCAGTAAGACCCCACATCTCACCTCTAGGCTGGGAAGCCTGAAATAAAAAATTAAAAAAACGATCCTGGCTTCGATCGTAGCGGTGAGTCGGTAGAAGCACCGGAGGGTGGCAGGAGCGGGGGGGGGGGGGGGGGGACGTCCCCTTTCGCCTCCCGTAAGAACAGCCACTATGATCATTCTTATAGTGTAGGGAATCGCCGGCTGAAAAAGCTGATATCCGAATGATGCCTGTAGCTGCAGGCATCATTCAGATATCCCCGCACAAAGTCAATGGACAAAGTTGTCCATTTATACAATATTTCTAACACATAGCATGTACATACCAAAAATGACACCCCAAAATAGATTCTCCTACTCCTCCTGAGTTCAGCGATACTACATGTGTGAGACTTCCACAGCCTGGCCACACACAGAGGCCGAGTACAGCCGAGCATGGCCGAGCATGGCTGGGTATCACTGAGTATTGCAGAGTATGGCTGGGTATGGCAGAGTAAGGCTGGGTATCACCGAGTAGTGCAGAGTATGGCTGGGTATGGCAGAGTATGGCAGAGTATGGCAGAGTATTGCGGGGTATTGCAGAGTATTGCAGGGTATTGCAGAATATTGCAGAGCATTGCAGGGTATTGCAGAGTATTGCAGAGTATTGCAGGGTATTACGGGGTATTGCGGGGTATTGCAGGGTATTGCAGGGTAGTGCAGAGTATTGCAGGGTAGTGCAGAGCATGGAGGGATGGCTGAGCATGGATGGATGTGACTGCAATTGTCACAGAGCAGCGCTGTGGGCACTACAGATCCAACCCACAGCGCTGCTGCCATCCGATCTCTCCCCCTCTCCTCTCACACTGTACCGATCGGTACACAGAGGGGAGAGAGGAACCGGCGTCATGACATGACGCCGGTTTGTTTACATGTGATCGCTCCATCATTTGATCGGCTGATCGCGGCCATTTACTGTGATTTGTGATGCGCCGGGTCCTCTGGACCCGGTGGTCACGGATGTTCTCGGGTGCGCGCCCCAGGGGGCGCGCAAGAGCAAGATTCTGGGAGGACATCACCGTACGCCCTCCCAGAGTTATCCAACCGCCCTGCAGCCATCATTAGGCTATGGGCCGGTTGGTAACTGGTTAAAGCAAGAAGACCCGCTCACCCATGTGGACGAAACCAGCTAGCGACAGGGCCCGACAAATTCCCCCCGTGGCGAACAAGGGGGATTGTAGTTGACAGTCTCTAATTGGAGGCAATATTGGAGTTAGAATATAAAAGAACTTTCTACACACAAGGGTGTGGTGAAGTGCTAAGGGGACCAAACCAGTACTATAATGGAACCAGGAAAAGAGGGGGGGAAGGGGGGGGGAGGATAACGGGAAGAGAAGGGAATGGGGAGGAGAGAATGGGAACAAAGGGAGAGGAGGGGGGGGAGGAAGAGGAAAAAAAAGGGGGGGGGGACAACAAGGGGATAGGGGGTGGGTAGAAATGGAAGGAAAAGGGGGGGTGAGGGAGCGGTGAGGACCAAAGGAAGGCACCGAGGAAGAGGGGGAAGAGACAAGCGGGGAACGGGGCTGTGGTTGGCAAAAAGGGGGGAATAAGAAGAGGGGAGGGGGGAATAAGAAGAGGGGAGGGGGGAGGGGGGGAAGAGGAATTGGGCAGGGAGGGAGGGAAAAAGTGGTGGGAAGAGGGGGGAGACTAGGGAGATGGAAGGGGAGGGCACTGGAGAATCATGGGGGGAGGGAGGAGCAGGGGGGGAGGGGAAAGGGGAAAAGGGAGAGGGGGAAAAGGGGAGGGGGGAGGGAAGGATGGAAAGGGAGGGAGAGGTTTGTGTGGTGATGGAGGGGGAGGGGGAGGAAAGGGGGGGGCTGTGAGGGGGGGAAAGAGGGAGGAAAAGAGAAAGGAAGGGGGTGAAGTGCAAACAGTGTGGACGGACAATCACCTTACCCACCACACAGATATACAGTGGGAACGGAAAGTATTCAGACCCCTTAAATTTTTCACTCTTTGTTATATTGCAGCCATTTGCTAAAATCATTTAAGTTCATTTTTTTTCCTCATCAATGTACACACAGCACTCTATATTGACAGAAAAACACAGAATTGTTGACATTTTTGCAGATTTATTAAAAAAGAAAAACTGAAATATCCCATGGTCCTAAGTACTCAGACCCTTTGCTCAGTATTTAGTAGAAGGACCCTTTTGATCTAATACAGCCATAAGTCTTTTTGGGAAAAATGCAACACGTTTTTCACACCTGGATTTGGGTATCCTCTGCCATTCCTCCTTGCAGATCGTCTCCAGTTCTGTCAGGTTGGATGGTAAATGTTGGTGGACAGCCATTTTTAGGTCTCTCCAGAGATGCTCAATTGGGTTTAAGTCAGGGCTCTGGCTGGGCCATTCAAGAACAGTCACGGAGTTGTTGTGAAGTCACTCCTTCATTATTTTAGCTGTGTGCTTAGGGTCATTGTCTTGTTGGAAGGTAAACCTTTGGCCCAGTCTAAGGTCCTAAGCACTCTGGAGAAGATCTTCGTCCAGGATATCCCTGTACTTGGCCGCATTCATCTTTCCCTCGCTTGCAACCAGTCGTCCTGTCCCTGCAGCTGAAAAACACCGCCACAGCATGATGCTGCCACCACCATGCTTCACTGTTGGGACTGTACTGGACATGTGATGAGCAGTGCCTGGGTTTCCTCCACACATACCGCTTAGAATTAAGGCCAAAAAGTTCCATCTTGGTCTCATCAGACCAGAGAATCTTATTTCTCACCATCTTGGAGTCCTTCAGGTGTTTTTTTAGCAAACTCCATGTGGGCTTTCATGTGTCTTGCACTGAGGAGAAGCTTCCGTCGGGCCACTCTGCCATAAAGCCCCGACTGGTGGAGGGCTGCAGTGATGGTTGACTTTCTACAACTTTCTCCCATCTCCCGACTGCATCTCTGGAGCTCAGCCACAGTGATCTTTAGGTTCTTCTTTACCTCTCTCACCAAGGCTCTTCTCCCCCAAAAGCTCAGTTTGGCCGGACGGCCAGCTCTAGGAAGGGTTCTGGTCGTCCCAAACGTCTTCCATTTAAGGATTATGGAGGCCACTGTGCACTTAGGAACCTTAAGTGCAGCAGAAATTTTTTGTAATCTTGTCCAGATCTGTGCCTTGCCACAATTTTGTCTCTGAGCTCTTCACGCAGTTCCTTTGACCTCATGATTCTCATTTGCTCTGACATGCACTGTGAGCTGTAAGGTCTTATATAGACAGGTGTGTGGCTTTCCTAATCAAGTCCAATCAGTATAATCAAACACAGCTGGACTCAAATGAAGGTGTAGAACCATCTCAAGGATGATCAGAAGAAATGGACAGCACCTGAGTTAAATATATGAGTGTCACAGCAAAGGGTCTGAATACTTAGGACCATGTGATTTCAGTTTTTCTTTTTTAATAAATCTGCAAAAATGTCAACAATTCTGTGTTTTTCTGTCAATATGGGGTGCTGTGTGTACATTAATGAGGAAAAAAAAATGAACTTCAATGATTTTAGCAAATGGCTGCAATATAACAAAGAGTGAAAAATTTAAGGGGGTCTGAATACTTTCCGTCCCCACTGTATACAACTCACCAAACTATTAGGCTGGCCATAATAATTGCATGGGCTAGATGTAAAGTGGGACGGTGCAAGATAAAGGAGAGCACAATCAGGGGTAACTCCAAAAGAATGCAGAGGCCGCTATAACTGTATGGGCACAGATGACATTTCAGACTATATGTCGCTAAGTGGCAACCAAATCTGCAAAAGAAACATGATAATGGCAACATCATATCAGAAGGATTAGGAAGAAGGGAGGGGAGGGGAGGGGAAGGGAGGGGAGGGGAGGGGAAGGGGGGGGCAGGGGGGAAGAGGGAGGGGAACAGGAGAAGAGAGCCGGGGAGAGAGGACGCTAAGGGGAAGCATATCCCCCACACACCGCTCTCCACAGGGAACACTCACCTACAAGAGCAACCTGTTTCAAAAGCCCCGCGTGGAGCGTCACTACTGCTCACATAGTGGTCCTGAAGGAGCCACTATATGAGCTCCCCAACCCTGTAGGCGTCAGCACACACTGCCGAGACGGCGGCGTCTGACGTCACAGGGTCAGTTTACCCGCACTGTGCAGATGCATGAGCCCGTGCTACTGCGCAAGTGCGCCCTGGCTGAGCCCACAGGCCGGAGAGCCCAGGCTTGTTCAGGGCAAGCAGGGACAGCTTGAAGCACAGTCCCGCCAGGGTAAACACATGTCTGCCAGTAGGGAGAAAGGAAGGGAGCCCTACATCGCCGGATCGACCATCAGGGGGAGCAAGTCTCCTTTACATCAACAGTATACATCCAATAAGAGACAAAATACAAAATGGAATATATTCAAGTCATTAAAAAGGTTAATATATAAGCTCTGGGGTTATGAATTCCCAGAATGTCACCAACCTTAACACAAAGAGGAAATATGTCACCTGAGTGAGTTGGCAGTTTAGTTACATAAATCGGCATTATTTAGGCCACCAAAGACAGGCACATCAGGGATATTAAAACAGCAAGGGAGAAACAACAGTGTAAACATATGATAGAAAGAGGAAATAGTGAGGAAAAAGAAGGAAGGATAAAAAAGATAAAAAAGAGGGAAAAGAGGGGGAGGACTGGGACAAGGGAGATAACAGGAATAGGTAGGGGAAGGGAGATAGGGTAGGGGGAGGGAGGAGAAGTGGGGAGGGGATGGACAAAGGGTGAGGGGAAAAAGAATATTGGGGGAGAGGTTAGTAGGAAGGGGAATAAGGGGGAGAGGACACAATAGAAAATAATTAGGGGAAACGGGAGGGAATGATTGGGGGAGGGGTGGCGCAAGGGAAGAAGAGGGGAAAAAAATGGGGAGGAAGGGGGAATAGGGGAGGGGGAGGAGAAAAGGTAGGGAAAAAGAGAAAGGGGGGGAAAGTAGTGAGATGAAAAGTAGCTTACAGAAAAGGCGAGAAGGGAATCACAAAAATGGTTTGTAAGAGACCATCTCATTGGGGCCCGGGGGGGGGGGGGGGGTGGCATTGAGTCGTTCAATCCATAGTGTCTCCCTCTGATGGACTGTTCAGTCCCAGTCACCCCCCCTGGGATTTTGTTGAACCACCTCAAGAACTAGGAATTGGACAACGGAGATGTCATAGCGATGGTAAAGTCCAATATGTCTACCTATGGTAGTAAATTTTCCATTACCCGAGTGGTATAGGTGGTCACCAATCCTCTGCCTAAATTCTCGGATGGTCTTACCAAAGGCATTACATCTACATACCATCAGGTATATGACCCCCCCCTGGTCCCACAGTCTGCAAATGTTTGTGGGATAAAATTTTCGCCGTTGGGCAGGGTGAATTGTTTTCCCTCAAGAACCCAGGGGCAGCAGGGACAGTCTCCACATCTAAAGGTCCCGTTAGGTCCAGGTCTCGAAAGGTTCGAGGACACATAATGACTACAAGTCAAATGGTCACGTAAGGAACATGCCCTGCAGAAAACCAATTTGGGGACAGGCCGCACATGTCTGCCCAGGATATGGTGCTCAGCAAGCAGATGCCAGTGATTGGATAAAATAGTTCTGAGTACTTTATGGTGAGCTGAATATGTAGTAATGGATCTAACGGAGTCATTGGAAGAGGGTGGTTTGGGGCAATTGTAAAGTTCACGCCCGGGGCATGATGGGGCATGATGTCATAAGGATAATGAAAAAAATGGGGTGTATGGCGCTACCCTGATTCTATCAAAATAGGGATAAACAGAAAAATGTTGATGGGAGCAGTCTCCCTAGTGTGCAAAAAAGTGTGCTCCCTTGCCTAATTGATAGTGCTAAATAGAAATAAATATGGATATCCCAGACTTATCCACACAAAAAATATATGGTCACAAGAAAATTCATATATATGTGTATATAAAAGTAAAAAAGCTATCAACAAATAAATATAAAAATTATATAATTAATTACTTATATATACCCGTGATGTATATAAAAACCTAATCAAACATTAATTATGAAAGTGCTGTGAAGTCCAAAACTCAATGTGAAAAAATTCCAAGCAATGCCAAACATCGGAGTTACTTACCGGTAACGTCCTTTTCCAGGAGTCTTTCAGGACAGCACCATAGAGAGACCCCGGCTCCTCCCCTTCTGAGGAAACACCGCCTTCAACTTTTAGCTTTAAATCTCACCGCTCCCCCCCGGCCCCTCAGTTCTTCAAGAGGACCTCCGGTTAGCTGGGGAGACACAAGAACACGTCATAATAACTCTGATCTTACCTGACGTTCTTCTGCGATGAAATCTTCACGAATGTCCCTAAAGTAGGGTGGGTAACTGTGCTGTCCTGAAAGACTCCTGGAAAAGGACGTTACCGGTAAGTAACTCCGATTTTCCCATTTATGTCTTTCAGGACAGCACCATAGAGAGGATGAGCGAGCACCTTACCTTAGGGTGGGACTACTGCCTGCAGAACCTTACGCCCAAAAGCCTGGTCTTTTGCTGACAGAAGGTCTAATCTGTAGTGTTTCACGAACGTGTCGAATCTGGACCACGTTGCCGCTCTACAGATCTGTTCCGGAGACACACCAGCCCACTCGGCCTGAGAGGTCGCCACTGCCCTAGTGGAGTGTGCCCTGATACCCCTAGGGGCTTCCATCCCGCTGATTATATAAGCCTGGCTGATGACTAACCTTAACCACCTAGCTATGGTGCGCCTAGAGGCTCTGCCTCCCTTCCTGGTTCCTGAAAATAACACAAAAAAGGAATCAGATTTTCTAAATGGTTTTGTATCCTCCAAGTGCTGCAGGACACACCTTCTTACATCTAGTTTATGAAACCTATGTTCCTGTTCCCTCACAGGATTCACACAAAAGGTGGGCAAAATAATCTCCTGGCCTCTATGAAAAAACGAGGCCACCTTAGGCAAAAAGGCCGGATCGGTTTTAAAAACTACTCGGTCCGGAAATATCTGAAAAAAAGGTGCCCTAATGGAAAGGGCCTCGAGTTCACTTACTCTTCTAGCCGTAGTGATTGCCACCAAAAACACCGTTTTGAGGCTAATCCATTTTAGCGTACACGTCTCCAATGGCTCAAAGGGTTCCCCTGTAAGCGCTTGTAAGACCAAAGAAAGATCCCAAATCGGGAAGGGGGAGACCCTCAAAGGTCTCTGCCTACTCAATGCTTTAAAAAATCTAATGATCCAAGGATCGGAGGCTAGTTGTCTATCCAAAAACACACTCAAAGCGGAAACCTGTCCCTTCAGGGTGCCAAGGGCTAACCCCTTGTCTGCCCCTACTTGCAGGAACTCTAAGACCGCTATAGGACTGTGAACATTAAAGGCAGATTCTGTGCACCAGCTATTAAAACGTTTCCACGTTTTTTGGTAGATAGCCTGGGTTTCTTTTTTCCTGCAATTTAGGAGGGTCTTCACTAAGCTATCTGAGAAACCCCTGCTCTTTAGCAATTCCTCCTCAGTAGCCAAGCCGCGAGGCTCCATCTCTCCACCTGGGGACAACAGATTGGCCCCTGGGAAAGGAGATTCTCCTGAACTGGCAAAAGCCAGGGGGGTTCCGCTGCCAGACTTCTCAGGATGGAGAACCAAGGCCTCCTGGGCCAATGTGGCGCAATAAGAATGAGGGTCGTGTTTTCCAGCTGGAATTTTCTTAGGACGGCTGGGATTAGAACGGGTGGGGGGAAGGCATAACACCTGTCGAAAGCCCAACTCTGAGCTAGTGCGTCTACCCCTAGAGCTCCATCCCACCTGTTTAGAGAGAAGAAAAGATGCACCTTCCTGTTCTCTCTCGAGGCAAAGAGGTCTATGCATGGCCTTCCCCATTTCTGGGATATTGCCTCGAAAACCCCCTGGTTCAGGACCCAGTCGCCTTCTTTCAGCCGTTTCCTGCTGAGGAAATCTGCCACTAGATTCTGCTCCCCCTTCAGATGCACTGCCGAGAGGGATAGGACGTTCACTTTGGCCCATCTGAGAATGCTTTCTACCAGGGTCCACAAGGGTCTGCTTTTGGTACCCCCCTGCCTGTTTATGTAGGCTACCGCTGAAGAGTTGTCCGACCGGACTCTCACATGCTGTCCCTGCAGTTCCTTTTGAAAGGCTCTGAGTGCCAAGGCTACTGCTCTCAGTTCCTTCCAGTTGGAGGATCTTCTTGCGTCCTCCTTCCGCCAGACACCTTGAGCCACCCGGTCCTCCATATGCGCCCCCCAACCCATGCCACTCGCATCGGTCGTGACGCACCTGGACACCGGCAGAACCCACTCCAACCCCTGTGAGAGATTGGCCTCTTTTCGCCACCACCACAGGGATCTCTTGACCTGACCTGGTATAGTTATCAGGGAGTCCAAAGACCCCTGACTGTGGTCCCAAATACTCAGGATGAAGAGTTGTAAAGGGCAAAAGTGTAACCCTGCCCATTGAACTGCTGGGAGTGCAGCCGTCAGTAACCCCAAGGCTGACATAGCCTTTCTTACTGATATTTGTTGGCTGCCCTGGAGTGACAACATCGTTTTGTCTACCTTCAGGATCTTCTCCCTTGGCAGAAAGACTTTCTGTTTTGTTGAATCCAACAGGTAACCTAAAAAGATTACCTTTTGCGATGGATTCAGATTAAGCTTTTCCAGATTTAAGAGCCAACCTAGCCCCTCTAGAATGTTCCTTGTAAACTGCAGGTCCTGCGACAGTTGTTCCGGGGAAGAGGCAAAAAGTAGTAGATCGTCCAAATATGCGATCACTGAGATGCCCTTGACCCGTAGGAAAGCCAAGACTTCTACCATGACTTTGGTGAAGATGCGGGGGGAAGAGGATAGCCCGAAGGGAAGGGCCCTGAACTGCCAATGAACCGTCCCTTCTCTGGTATTTACTGCCAGTCTGAGGAACTTCTGACACTGATCTGCAACGGGAATGTGCAGGTAGGCATCCCTCAAGTCTATCGATGCCATGAAGCAGTTTGGAGGAAGGAGTGTTTTTACCAAATAGATCAAGTCCATACGGAACCTCCTGTAGGTGAGCGAGACGTTCAGAGGCTTCAGGTTCAGGATGAGCCTGAACTTCCCCGAGGGTTTGCGCACCACAAAAATGTGGGAGTAAAAGCCTCTGCCCGTCTCTCCCTCTGGAACCCGAACTACTACCTCCTGTTCCTCCAACTCCTGGAGGGAGGAAAGGAGAGCCGCTGACCTCTCTGCACATTTCGGTAGCATGGTTACCAGGAGTCTGCATGGTGGAGGTTCTGCAAACTCTAACCTGTACCCTCTTCTTATGACTTCCAAAATAAAATGGTTGGAGGTGATTACCTCCCACTGTGGAAGGAAGGCCCCCAGTCTTCCTCCCACCGTTATTCTGTCACTTAGTTTTTCTGGGCTGTTCAGGAGGGCGAAAAATAGCCCCCCCACGCCCTTTCCCTTTTTGTCCCCACCCCTTTTTCTGTTGATCAGATTTTGGGGGGTCCAATTTCTTCCAAGGCCGAGACTTTCTTTTAGTCTCTGCCGGTTTCCTTTTAAAAGGAAATGCCTTTTTTCTGTCAGCCGTTCGATCCAACACGGCTTCCAGACCTGGTCCGAAAAGCAAGTCCCCCGTGAGAGGAATGCCGCAAAGTTTAACTTTGGATGCGGTATCTCCCTGCCACGTTTTAAGCCATAAGGCTCTTCTTGCCGAATTGGACAATGCGGCTGATCTTGCGGACATGCGCACCGATTCAGCCGAAGCATCTGCCAAATAAGCTATTCCTTTAAGAAGCATGGGAAAAGACGACAGGATTACTTCCTTAGGCGTTCCTGCCTCTATGTGTGCTTTAATCTGCGTCAGCCAGTACTCCATGTTTCGTGCCACCACCGTGGATGCCATGGCGGGTTTAAGGTTCCCTTGGGAGGAGTCCCAGGATTTTTTCAAGAGGGAATCTATCCTCTTATCCATGGGATCTGGGAGTGCCCCCATGTCCTCAAAGGCCAAGTCAGTGTGCCTGGAGACCTGCGAAAAGGCTGCGTCTAGCTTGGGGGACTTGTTCCATACCAGCGCCTCCTCCTCTGCAAAGGGGAACCTACGCTTAAGTGCTCTTGAAAGGAAAGGTTTCCTTTCCGGATCTTGCCACTCTTTTTTGATGGCGTCGACCAAGACCTCATGGACCGGGAACACCTTCCTTTTATGTTCCCCTAGTCCCTTGTACATCTGGTCATGGAGTGATAGCTTCTTCCTTTCCTCCTGGATTCCTAAGGTGGTATGAATAGCTCCTAGGAGCTCCTCCACCTCTTCCAGGGAAAGTTTGTAGCGAGAGGATTTTGTGGATTCCCCTTCCACCTCCTCTCCCTCTGATTCCCCCTGGGGATCAGAAGACCCGCTATCAGGCTCTTCCTCAACCTCGAGTCTGGTCCCTCCCGGATTTTCTCCACTTCCCGAGGGAGCATCCATTAAGGCCTGAGGTACACTCTGCTGTGCTGGTGGGGAAACCACCTGCGGCTGTGGCAACTGAAGACTAGTAAAAAGTGCCTTAAAAGTCTGCACAGTATTAGAAAGCTCCTTAACAGAAGCTGCTAACTCTGAAGACTGCTCCCCAGACTGCTCTCTTACTAACCCCTCTATACATTCCCTGCAGAGGGGCTTAGACCAAGATTCCCCCATCGTGATTCTGCATGAGGGGCATTTTCTCTTAGTACTGTGGGGCGACTTGCTTTTCTCTGAAGCTTTGCCCTGTAAAATAAGTTGAAGAGAGGGAGCAATCAGCAAACTTATCCACCAGCACTGCCACGGAGGGCCACCAGGGGTGCACTTCCCGGGACCGACCACCACCAGGGACCCAGTCACAACCCCTTCCCCCCCTCACCACCAAGGGGAGATCTACACCTGTGGAGCTTACAGGAAGCGGTAAGGGAACACCATCCCAGGGTTCCTCTTACCTTGGAGTGGCTGGTGCAGGATTCTCCTGGAGCGGTTCTTGAAGCCTCTGCTTCCGACATCTCCTTAGAGCGTAGTGGTGTTCCAAACCCCTGTATGCTGTCCCTACAGCAGGTCAGAGGCAGCACCAGTCGAACGCGCGGTCCGTTTTCATCACCGCGACCGGAACCGGAAGTCACGGGTCAGACGGAAACACTGACCTCCGCCGGAAATGACGTCACCCGCCCTCCGACCCAGCGCTCAGAGCTCCCACGCTGGCTGCAAGTGCAGGGCGGTCTCCTGTGCCTCCGCCTATGCCACTGCTAGGCACAAAGAAAACGGCCCCCTCCGGCTTACTGCTTCACTAAGAGAAGCTGGAGGAATGTGATGTGCAGTCTTCTAAGGTACCCAGCCACACTCGCCTTTTAGACTGCAGCCTTTAAAATAAAGTGAGCAGGAGAGAGACAGAGAGAGAGAGAGAGCCCGATCACCCCCCTCTGCTCAGCCTGCAATTAGCTTCAGCCTCCCTGGCTGTTTAGCCCTGGTCCCTTGCGATGTCTCCCCACCGGAGGAAACACCTGAACTGAGGGGCCGGGGGGGAGCAGTGAGATTTAAAGCTAAAAGTTGAAGGCGGTGTTTCCTCAGAAGGGGAGGAGCCGGGGTCTCTCTATGGTGCTGTCCTGAAAGACGTAAATGGGAAAAATAGGAATAAAAATATATTCAAATTGATCAAAGTCAGTCAAAAAGTTCTTGGTGACCCTTGTGCTCAAAAATCCAGGTGACTTGTGTGCTCCCCCTTTCGGGTCCCCACTCTCCAGCTCCTGTTACCACTGCAGGGGTGATAGGCATGTATGGTTATCCGTGAGTGATGTCAGCAATCCATCCGTGGCTCAACAAGCCTCTGCAGCTTACTCCACCAGTTCAAATCAACCAGATCGATCCTCCAGTGCCAGTATCAGAATATAATGAATAGCAGATTCACAGGGAATGGTCCTGGTACTCTTAGGCCAACACACATGGTCCAAATTGGTGAACAATGTCCAAAGAAGCCAGCTACCACAGGGAACATCTGTGACCTTGTGCAGTGAAAAAAGAGGGGATCATGCCTTTCAGACCAGCGTATATCCTTCTATGATGCTCCCTGATGGGAGAGCTCCTCGAGGAGCTCTCCCATCTATTCTATTTTGATAGAATCAGGGTAGTGCCATACACCCCATTTTTTTCATTATCAATCTTGTTAGTCCCCTTAGGGAGCTAATTAGGGGAAGCTGCAACCTATTATCCTGAGCGTGGAGACACCAATATTCTTCTATGATGTCATATGGGGCCGTGGCCTCCGCCCCCATGCCAATATAAGTAGTGGAAGACCGCGCATCTAGCATTAGAGTCGGAGAGAGCATAGAGTCAACATTGGAGGAAGAACAAAGGGAGAAGACAGCGCAGACAGGAGACACGGTAGGAGCAGAAGACAGTGGACAGAGGGAGAAAACCGAAGTGGGCTAGAAGACATCAGCGGAGAGCGGAGAAGAACCAGAGAGGGGAGAAGAAATGGCAGAGGCAGAAGACATCAGCGGAGGAGAGAGAAGAAATCAGAAGAGAGGCTGGAGCTGCCTTAATAAAATTACTTTAAAAACCTGTGTGCTGGGTTTTATTTTTGACACTTTTTTTTAGGCGAATGGGTAGGGGTACAATGTACCCCATACTCATTCACATAGGGTGGGGGGGACGGGATCTTGTTAAAGGGGGCTTCCAGATTCCGATAAGCCCCCCGCCCACAGACCCAGACAACCAACGGCCAGGGTTGTTGGGAAGAGGCCCTTGTCCCCATCAACATAGGGTAAGGTGCTTTGGGGTGGGGGGGCGCAGGGCCCCCCTGCCCCAAACCCTCATGTTGAGGGCATGTGGCTTGGTACAGTTCAGGAGAGGGGGGCGTTTGCTCGTCCCCACCCCCTTTCCTGACCTGCCGGGCTGCATGCTCGGATAAGGGCCTGATATGGATTTTGGGGGACCCCACGTCATTTTTTCGGCATGGGAGTTACTCTTAAAATCCATAAAAGACCAAAGGGCCTGGTATGCTCTTGGAGGGGGAACCCATGCCGTTTTTTTTTTTTTAATTTGGCGTGGAGTTCCACCTAAATATTCAGACGTCACCAATGTCAGTCCAGGCACCGTGTCATCCCGACAATGGAATTCTAGACCGACACCAGTCTCAACCTCTCAGCAAGCCACTGGGAGGCTGAGACGGCAGCTCCGCCCCCTCCACAAGCTCTGTGCTCCAATGAGCACAAAGGGAGATGAGCAGAGAGCTGTGACTGTCAGTCTACAGCTCTCTGTTCATGGAGCTGTGAAAAACGAGTGATCGGCGATGTTCGATCGCTCAGTTTTCAGTGCAGACGCACCTGGGGGACAGATGCAGCATCGGACCCATGCTGCATCCACCAAGGTAAGTATAATGCCCTGTACACACAATTGGACTTTCCGACAACAAAACCGTGGATTTTTTTTTTTCGAAGGATGTTGACTCCAACTTGTCTTGCATACGAACGTGGGAATGTGATGACGTACAAGCCGAGAAAAGAAGTTCAATAGCCAGTGCGGCTCCTTCTACTTGATTGCAAGCATGCGTGAACTTTTGTGCGTCGGACTTGTGTACACACGATCGGAAATTCCGACAACAAAGTTTTGCTGGCATTAAATTTAAGAACCTGCTAGCCAACATTTGTTGGCTGAAAGTCCGAAAACAAAATGTTTGATGGTGCATACACAGTTGGACTTTCAGCCAACAAGCTCACATCCAACATTTGTTGTCGGAAAATCCGATCGTGTGTATTGTGCATTAATGTAAAAAATCCCCCAAAAAAACCTTACTTCTCTTTTAAATCAAAAAAAAAAAAAAAAAGAATGCAGCACCTCCAACTATAGAATATTACAAACTTAAAGCGTGTGCTATTAACACAGCATTCATAATGTGCAAAGAGCATCCACAATATTCAAAAATTATAATAAAATCTAAATTACTGTGAATAAAGTGCAATGCAAAAAGAGTCCAAAATATTTGATAATATCACAGCATAAAAAGTGTCTTCCACCAGCTAAAGAAAATCCTCTCCACCACACTTTAACAACAGAACTAAAATGCTAGCGTCCCCTGAAGACGTGCATTGCATGAAACGCATTGGGACAAGAGCTACACGCTGATGTCTCACTGGCACTTCCATGCTTGGAACTGGCAGCTGTTTTATTTGTCATGACAATTGTTTTACTGGCATTTATATGAAGCCTTTTACTTTTCTATATGGAATCTTTACTTTTTAATAAATATACTACACTATATGTGGTCCCTTGCTTGTGGCTCTATGTGGTGAGCGTTTTTTTCCCCAGACAATATCAATCAAACCTTCTATTCACAGGGGTGAGAAGCGGTACTGTGGCGTGTCCCCATTGTGAGAATGGAGCTGGATGACCACGTGTGAAGGATCCTGTTGACACAAACGTGCATGTTGCTGCTTTCCTCTGTCAGCTTCAGGCTGCATTCACACCTGAGCATTTTCAGCTCATAAAACACCCGAAAAAAGCCCAACAAGAAAAATCCCATTCGTTTTAATGGCATCTTTTCACATCGTAATGAGCGTTTTGACACCTGAAGCAAAATGCCTCAAATGCCTTAAGCTCAAAAAAGAACATGAGCTTCTTTGGGGCAGATTACAGGCATTTTTCTGCTTTTTACATTGATGACCTGTACACAATTGCGGTAAAAATGCACAACTTTGAAACGCTCAGGTGTGAATGCAGCCTCAATGTCCATGAGTGCATTTTAGTTCTGTCACTTACGCGTGGTGGAGAGGATTTCTATTAGCTGGTGGAAGACACTTTCTTTGCGATGATATTTATCACATATTTTGGACTCTTTTGCATTGGACTTTACTAACACTGATTTATTTTTTATTAACATTTTTGAATATTGTGGATTCTTTTTGCACATTATAAATGCTGTGTTGACAGCACATGCTTTAAGTTGTAATATTCTATATTTGGAGGTGCTGCATTATTTTTTTTTTGTTGGTTTGTTGGGGTACTATACATTTACCTATTGCAAGCTGCCCATTTCTTTTCTTTAGCGCTGACCCCCTTTCTATGTTTGAACTGTGTCAAATACTTTGGCAAAGGCTAAATATACTACATCCACAGCCACTCCTTTGCCTAAGTTTTTGCTTAACTCCTCATAAAAAGAAAATCAGATTTGTTCGATGGTACATTGTTCGAAGTAGATTGACACACACCTCGGCTGACTCATCTGCATATTGCTTTTGTGGTTGCCATCTTCTTTCAGCACCACTGCTCTGGCCTCAAGCATAGGCCCTTTTGTCTGTTCTTTCAGACTATCCCACAGCACCACTGTGTTCATATGCAGACTTTGCAGCTTCTTGATGAGCTGACCCACACCCTGACCTCTGGGCAGGGGTCTCCCAGGTGGAGCACTGAACTCTACTCGGATACCATCCTATAGGGCTTGTGCGCACCTGTATGATCAGCAACGGCTGGCTGATGGGAAAACATAGCCCCTCGATTGGGAGCTTTATCCTACCCAATGCTCAATAAAGCTCCCAGGCTCCAGAACCTATACCAAGATTTACCAATCTTGGAGTAAACTGCAAATTCGGTTTTCTCCTAATGCAACACACATCCAGGAGCCCTTCAACCTGCATGGGTAAGAACCCTGGGTGACACAGCAGCCTCTCTACACTGTGAAACAGTGAAGCTTGGTCACAATAGTCTACAATAAAAGATAAGGCTTGTTTTAGAAGGTGTAATAGGATATACAGGTTCATATTAAAGTCAGGGGTGTACCTACGGAAAACATTGCCTGTGGCAAGCACTAAAATCGCACCCCTGTACAAAAACACTTGACACTCGCATTTTAGACAACTTTACCATAATGTCAACTCAAAAACACAAGTCAATTTTGTTAATCTTTTAATTAACAATGTATCCATATTAGGGATGAGCCGAACACCCCCCTGTTCAGTTCGCACCAGAACATGCGAACAGGAAAAAAGTTTGTTCGAACACGCAAACATTGTTAAAGTCTATGGGACACGAACATGAATAATCAAAAGTGCTAATTTTAAAGGCTTATATGCAAGTTATTGTCATAAAAAGTGTTTGGGGACCTGGGTCCTGCCCAAGGGGACATGGATCAATGCAAAAAAAAGTTTTAAAAACGGCCGTTTTTTCAGGAGCAGTGATTTTATTAATGCTTAAAGTCAAACAATAAAAGTGTAATATCCCTTTAAATTTCGTAGCTGGGGGGTGTCCATAGTATGCCTGTAAAGGGGCGCATGTTTCCCGTGTCCCAGTCTGACAGCAAAATGACATTTCGAAGGAAAAAACCTATTGCCGACAATACACATAGAAGTTCGTTGATAAAAACGGCATGGGAATTCCCTACAGGGGAACCCGAACCAAAATTAAAAAAAAAAAAAATGACGTGGGGTTCCCCCTAAATTCCATACCAGACTGAAACCCCGCGCCAAAAAAAAAAAAAAAAACAAACGGCGTGGGGTCCCCCCCAAAAATCCATACCAGACCCTTATCCGAGCACGCAACCTGGCAGGCCGCAGGAAAAGAGGGGGGGACGAGAGTGCGCCCCCCCCCCTGAACCGTACCAGGCCACATGCCCTCAACATTGGGAGGGTGCTTTGGGGTAGCCCCCCAAAACACCTTGTCCCCATGTTGATGAGGACAAGGGCCTCATCCCCACAACCCTGGCCGGTGGTTGTGGGGGTCTGCGGGCGGGGGGCTTATCGGAATCTGGAAGCCCCCTTATGTTAAAAATGACAAGAGACAGTTTTTGACAATTCCTTTATTTAAATGCTTCTTCTCTCTTCTATCTTCCTTCATCTTCTTCTTCTGGTTCTTCTGGCTCTTCCTCCGGCGTTCTCGTCCAGCATCTCCTCCGCGGCGTCTTCTATCTTCTTCTCCTCGGGCCGCTCCGCACCCATGGCATGGGGGGAGGCTCCCGCTCTTCTCTTCATCTTCTTCATCTTCTTCTCTTCTTCATTTTCTTCTCCGGGCCGCTCCGCCCCCATGCTGGCATGGAGGGAGGCTCCCGCTGTGTGACGGCGTCTCCTCGTCTGACGGTTCTTAAATAACGGGGGGCGGGGCCACCTGGTGACCCCGCCCCCATCTGACGCACGGTGACTTGACGGGACTTCCCTGTGATGTCACGGGGAATGCCACAGGGAAGTCCCGTCATGTCCCGTGCGTCAGAGGGGGCGGGGTCACCAGGTGGCCCTGCCCCCATTATTTAAGAACCGTCAGACGAGGAGACACCGTCACACAGCGGGAGCCTCCCTCCATGCCAGCATGGATGCGGAGCGGCCCGGGGAAGAAAATGAAGAAGAGAAGAAGAGAAGAAGGAAGAAGAGAAGAAGATGAAGAAGAAGATGAAGAGAAGAGCGGGAGCCTCCCCCCATGCCATGGGTGCGGAGCGGCCTGAGGAGAAGAAGACAGAAGACGCCGCGGAGGAGATGCTGGATGAGAACGCCGGAGGAAGAACCAGAAGAAGAAGAAGATGAAGGAAGATAGAAGAAAGAAGAAGCATTTAAATAAAGGAATTGTCAAAAACTGTCTCTTGTCATTTTTAACATTTTTGACAGTTTTTTAGTGAAATGGTAGGGGTAAGTACCCCCTTACCATTTCACACGGGGGGGGGGCGGGATCTGGGGGTCCCCTTGTTAAAGGGGGCTTCCAGATTCCGATAAGCCCCCCGCCCGCAGACCCCCACAACCACCGGCCAGGGTTGTGGGGATGAGGCCCTTGTCCTCATCAACATGGGGACAAGGTGTTTTGGGGGCTACCCCAAAGCACCCTCCCAATGTTGAGGGCATGTGGCCTGGTACGGTTCAGGAAGGGGGGGGGCCGCACTCTCGTCCCCCCCTCTTTTCCTGCGGCCTGCCAGGTTGCGTGCTCGGATAAGGGTCTGGTATGGATCTTTGGGGGGACCCCACACCGTTTTTGTGGGGTTTTTTTGGCGCGGGGTTCCCCTTAAAATCCATACCAGACCTGAAGGGCCTGGTATGGAATTTAGGGGGACTCCCACGTCATTTTTTTTTTTAATTTTGGCCGGGGTTCCCCTTAATATCCATACCAGACCTGAAGGGCCTGGTATGGAATTTAGGGGGACTCCCACGTCATTTTTTTTTTTTTTAATTTTGGCCGGGGTTCCCCTTAATATCCATACCAGACCTGAAGGGCCTGGTATGGAATTTAGGGGGACTCCCACGTCATTTTTTTTTTTTAATTTTGGTTCGGCGTTCCCCTGTGGGGAATTCTCATGCCGTTTTTATCAATGAACTTCTATGTGTATTGTCGGCAATGCAATAGCCGCGAGTAGGTTTAAATGGGATTTTTCCTCCAAAATGTCATTTTGCTGTCAGACTGTTCTAAACACGGGAAACATGCGCCCCTTTACAGGCATACTATAGACACCCCCCAGCTACGAAATTTAAAGGGATGTTACACTTTTATTGTTTGACTTTAAGCATTATTAAAATCACTGCTCCTGAAAAAACGTCCGTTTTTAAAACTTTTTTTTGCATTGATCCATGTCCCCTGGGGCAGGACCCGGGTCCCCAAACACTTTTTATGACAATAACTTGCATATAAGCCTTTAAAATTAGCACTTTTGATTTCTCCCATAGACTTTTAAAGGGTGTTCCGCGGCATTCGAATTTGCCGCGAACACCCCAAATTGTTCGCTGTTCGGCGAACTTGCGAACAGCCAATGTTCGAGTCGAACATGAGTTCGACTCGAACTCGAAGCTCATCCCTAATCCATATTAGAGAGAGGTTGATTCATGAACCTAGCTAAGTGCAGTCTAATCACTTCTACATTGTATAACAGTGCAGTAGCTCCAGGCTCTGGCTGTTTGCCTTAAGCTGGCCATACACAAACAGATTTTTTAACAAACATTTGTACAAAAGTTCTCATCAGGACACTCGATGACTGACCAATGTCATTCAAAAATACTTCAAAAGCATTTGCCTTTATGTAATATTAAGGTTTCAGATTTTTTTGCAATAAAATAATAAACATGTCATACTTACCTGCTCTGTGCAGAGGTTTTGCACAGCCCCGATCTTCCTCTTCTTGGGTCCCCCGCTGGCGCTCCTGGCCCCTTCCTCCTGCCAAGTGCCCTCCCGAGCCGCTGTTCTGCGTGTCCATTCACACACAGAGCCAATTGTGAATGGACACCCCTCTCTCTCTTCTCATTGGCTCACTGGTTGTGATGTCTCAGCCAATGAGGAGGGAGACTCTCCAAAAAGCTCTCGTGCACAGCGCTGGAGGAAGATCGGGCCCAGGTATTAGGAAAGGCTGCTGCACACAGAAGGTTTTTACCTCCATGCTAGAATGCATGGAGGTAAAAAAAAACTTGAGCCTTTGGAACCACTTTTAGCATTCAGTTTTGGCGTAAATAGTCTTTGGTAAATGAAAACCACATTTACCGTAGGTTCTTCTAACCAGTCCCTATGCTAATCAAAAAAAAAGTGTTTTGGCAATAGAAATAAAGTGGTTGTAAACCCCATTCATGAAAGTTGAACTAAGCACATATATCAGTAGTGTTTACTTATCTCTCCTCAAAGCTCTAAGTGTGGTTTCTCTCTGGTGCTTCATTCCTCTGTTATCAGCATGGGTCACTTCTGACAAGCTCTCTGACACATGAGCTAACAGTAGCTAAAAATTTGTGTCGGGAAGGAAGATTAGGAGATAAGCAGAGAGCTTGTCTATTCAGACTACAGCTCTGCATGTTCCTTCGTTCCTCTGTCTGTGTGTGGAGGGGTGTCCCTTTCCTCCAATCAGTTCACACACAGTGTAAGCCCAGTATCCCCACCCACCCCTATGTGCTGCTGAAAGAGGAAGAAAGATTTTTAATGATGTGCACTTTCTAAAGAGTGTAGAAAGCTGAAGACAGCAGATATACAATTAGAACTTATGTAGGGAGATTTGTTTCATCTCTGTGCAGGGCAGGACTTCGGGTGGTGGGGGCCCCTGGGCTTGAGTCACTTTCGGGCCCTACCTTCTATACATATGCACAGCTCTATAAAACAGAAATAGAAAAGGACAAGGTGCACCAGACTCAGTGCAGTATTAAAGAACTTCTGTTTAATTGGACAAGACAAAACAGCCAAATGGCTACTCACAAAAGTAGATAATATATAAGCGTATAAGTGGGGGATACTGTACTGGTATTCGTCCTGGGTCCACGATTAATAAAAGCAATAAAAATGTATAAAATTATAATTACCGTATTTAATCGGCAAATAACGCGCACCCCAAGTTTAGAAGGGAATTTTAAGGAAAAAAACGTACATTTAAATGCCCATCAATGTAGCCTTATCAGTGTCATTGCAGCCTTGTCAGTGTCAGTGTAACCTTGCCCCAGTGTCATTTGCAGACTTGTCAGTGTAGCCTTGCTCCGGTATCATTACTGCCTTGTCATTGCAGCCTTTCAGTTTAAAAATGGCGCCGCCGAGATACAGAGACGGATGTCTTGTGTATCTCGGCAGCTTTCGGGCGCTCTTGGCGGTTTTCGAAATGGGCGAGGCCCCCTATTGGCCGGGGCACATGGGCTTGAGCCCAGTCAAGCCCATTGGAAAGTCCGGCCCTGTCTCTGTGTATCATCTGAGGCTGTTCACTTCACTGGGTATATGTGAGGGTTTACATCCACTTTAAAAGAGTATATGTAGTAATTATTACATTTGTTTTTTTATAACCATATAAAAGAGCTCAGCTTGGAGAAAATTTGTGTTAAAGCTAAACTATAAATACAAATAAACATTTCTCTCCTTAAAATTTTGAATACCTCTCACTCAGAATCTCAAGAGCTTAAAGTGGTAGTAAACTCTGTTTTACCATTTGTACCTACAGGTAAGCCTACCTGTAGGTACTGTGAATATCTCCTAAACTGCACTGTTTAGCACATTTTCAGAGTGCATGCAGCCGGTGATGTCACCGGCACATGTGCTCTGAAGGTCCGGCATACAGAGCCGGACCTTCAGAGCCCTGACATAAATGTCATTGTGCCCCCGGCCACTCATGTAGCTATAGGCCGCGAATGCGGAAGGA
Organism: Aquarana catesbeiana; assembly: GCF_042186555.1. Lineage (NCBI taxonomy): Eukaryota > Metazoa > Chordata > Amphibia > Anura > Ranidae > Aquarana > Aquarana catesbeiana. Next base: position 103,485,995 of record NC_133330.1, read on the forward strand.
AGACTGGGGTGAAGATGGAAGCCCTCTCAGTGGTGACAGCGTGGCGCTGGAGAGCTGCGTTTTGAGTCAAGTACCCCATAATGTGCTATTATTTGATAATGATCATTATGATATTGCCTTGCAGGGGATTTTTTTTTTTTTTTCCTTAACTGTGCTTTACTACCGCTTTAAAGGCTAAATTCACCTTTACCTACAAAATAATAAATGCACACATTTTTTGTGGTTAAATGTCCATTGAGAACTACTGTCGCTATGTTAGACGGGACTCATTTGTTCACAGATCCCTGTGAGGCTGGATTCACACTATTGCAAATTGCATGTGGGATCCCCGCATCCAATTCACAATAGCAGATTTTGACCGGCTCTCTATGGAGCCGGTTCACAAATCTCCGCAGCAGGTCCAGTGCATTTTGCAGAAAAACGCTGTGCATCTTTTGGTCCGTTTCAGGTCAGAATTCAGCCCAAAGTTTGGACTGAAATCGGACCTGAAACGGTGAACCAGCACGCACCAGATCCCTGCTGTGAGACGAATCCGTCTTAGGTGTGAACCGAGCCTGAATGAATTACATGGCTGAGCAGGCAGCACCCCGCACAGCTGCGCAGATTTTAAATGTGATAGCAGCTGCAGGGAGGCTAAACACCTGCCTGCTGTCACAGGGAAGGGCGGGTTTAGGTGTTGAGGGGGATCTGCTGTAACATGTTACACCCTAAATATGAGTGTAACATGTCAAGCTCATGGCTGTAGTAGCAGCTGTGCATTGCATCTGTTTTCTTCTGCTGACTCACAGCTGTATTGTCCATGCACACTGGCTTAAAAATCGCTGCTTCTACAGGAGTTTTGTGTTTTGCCTATAGAAGCAGCTCAATGTTATCCTATGTGTCCATGCGCATTAGGGCATTTAGAGGCATATTTTGTGCTCAGGGTTTAGAGACAGGAAAAAAAAAAACCCTGCTGGTTTATGTTTTTGATTGGTGCTCTCTGAAATAAAAAAACAAAATAAGCCTAAACATGTACAAAAACGCTCTATAGGAGTGTTTTTTTTTCTACCAAGGGAACTGACATTTTTTAAGTGTGCCTGGACCCTTAATGTAACTTGGATTTGGTCAACACTTTTCTTTTCAATATATTTATTGTTTTCACAGTATACAAGAATACATGTTACGTTCAACATGTATTGTATTACGTTTATGGGTCAGATGGTGGACGCACCAACTAGAAATAAAGCGTTACTGGATCTACTGATTACCAACAATACAGACCTGATCACGGATGTGGAAATACGGGGCAATTTAGGTAACAGCGATCACAGGTCAATTGGCTTCAGTATAAATCACACAAATAGGAAACATAAAGGGAATACAAAGACACTGAATTTCAAAAGAGCCAACTTCCCTAAACTATGAACCTTGCTAGAAGGCATAAATTGGGATAAAATCTTAAGAACAAAGAACACGGAGGAGAGATGGGTTTGCTTTAAGAGCATACTAAATAAGGGCATTAGCCAATGCATCCCATTGGGTAATAAATTTAAAAGGATGAACAAAAGTCCTGGATGGCTTAACTCCAATGTAAAAATGCATATAAAAGCAAAGGAGAAGACCTTCAAAAAATACAAGGTTGTGGGATCATCCTCAGCATTCAGACTTTATAAAGAATGCAACAAGAAATGTAAGGGTGCAATAAGCACGGCTAAGATAGAACATGAAAGACACATAGGTGAGGAGAGCAAAAAAAATCCCAAGAAATTCTTTAAGTATGTAAACAGTAAAAAAGGGAGGACAGACCATATTGGCCCCAAAAAAGAATGAGGAAGGATATCTGGTTACAAAGGATGGGGAGATGGCGAAGGTATAGAATTTATTCTTCTCCTCAGTCTTCACGAGGGAATCGGGAGGGGGGGGGGCTTCAGTAAACCAAAACTGCAGTGTTTATCCTCATGACACATCACAGGAAGCACCTCCATGGTTAACAGGACATAATTAAAGTTAGACTTGGGAAACTTAACATTAATAAATCACCGGGAGCAGATGGCTTGCACCCGAGAGTACTTAGGGAACTTAGTCAAGTAATTGCCAGACCATTGTTCCCAATTTTTTACTGACTGATTGGAGAAAAGCCAATGTAGCACCAATATTTAAAAAGGGCCCAAAATACATCCCTAGGAATTACAGACCAGTTAGCCTAACATCAATAGTATGTAAACTCTTGGAGGGGATGATAAGGGACTATATACAAGATTTTAGTAATGAGAACTGTATCATTAGCACTAATCAGCATGTCAGCATGGATTCATGAAGAATCGTTCTTGCCAAACCAATCTATTAACCTCCTATGAGGAGGTGAGTTGCCATCTAGATAAAGGAAGGCCCGTAGACATGGTGTATCTAGATTTTGTAAAAGCATTTGACACAGTCCCCCATAAACTGTACAAAATAAGGTCCGTTGGCATGGACCATAGGGTGAGTACATGATTGAAAACTGGCTTCAAGGGCAAATTCAGGGGGTGGTGATAAATGGGGAGTACTCGGAATGGTCAGGGGTGGGTAGTGGGGTCCCCCAGGGTTCTCTGCTGGGATCAATCCTGTTTAATTTGTTCATAAACGACCTGGAGGATGGGGTAAACAGTTCAATCTCCGTATTTGTGGACAATACTAAGCTAAGCAGGGCAATAACTTCTCCGCAGGATTTGGAAACCTGGCAAAAAGATCTGAACAAATTAATGGGGTGGGCAACTAAATGTCAAATTGGGTTCAATGTAGAAAAATGTAAAATAAAGCATTTGGGTGACAAAAATATGAATGCAATCTATACACTGGGGGGAGAACCTCTGGGGGAATCTAGAATGGAAAAGGGCCTGGGGGTCATAGTAGATGATAGGCTCAGCAATGGCATGCAATCCCAAGCTGCTGCTAACAAAGCAAACAGAATATTGGCATGCATTAAAAAGGGGATTCATTCCAGAGATAAAACGATTATTCTCCTGCTCTACAAGACTCTGGTCCGGCCGCACCTAGAGTATGCTGTCCAGTCCTGGGCACCAGTCCTCAGGAAGGATGTACTGGAAATGGAGCGAGTACAAAGAAGGGCAACAAAGCTAATAAAGGGTCTGGAGGATATTAGTTATGAGGAAAGGTTGCGAGCACTGAACTTATTCTCTCTGGAGAAGAGACGCTTGAGATGGGATATGATTTCAATTTACAAATACCGTACTGGTGAACCCACAATAGGGATAAAACTTTTTTGCAGAAGGGAATTTAACAAGACTTGTGGCCACTCATTAAAATTAGAAGAAAAGAGGTTTAACCTCAAACTACGTAGAGGGTTCTTTACTGTAGGAGCGGCAAGGATGTGGCATTCCCTTCCACAGGCAGTGGTCTCAGCGGGGAGCATCGATAGTTTCAATAAACTATTAGATAGGCACCTGAACGACCACAACATACAGGGGTATACAAGGTAATACTGACATATAATCACACACATAGGTTGGACTTGATGGACTTGTGTCTTTTTTCAACTTCACCTACTATGTAACTATGTAACATTAGTTAAGGCGATTTAGGTAAGAGCACCAAACAAGAGAGGTACGAATAAGCATTAAACAATTGTTGTGATCAACTGGATAACATAGGCCTATATTCACCCAGCTTAAGGGGGAGCAAGTCCTGGAGTGTACAGGAGAGTAGAGTGCCTAGCGCACTCAGGCATATTGTTCACGTACTGTATGATGCAAACACCGGCCTCCCTGTCAAATGGTATAAGAAGACAAACTCGGGTGTTGACTGCCCCTAGTAGCTCGTTCCTCCACCCCAAGGGGAGTTCACTGTGGAGAGAACTTCTCTGGGCAACCACACTCGAAAGGCTAAGATGCCAGTCAGGAAGACGAGTGTGTCTACCCCCATCTACAGCCACTGCTGTGTTTTGCAGGGTAGCTGGATCACTACTGAGCAGTCGTATTCATTGCACCACAACATTGGCCATTTGTACCTCTTGAGAACAAGTCAACGAGAGGAGCAATTGGCGAAGTAAGGGTACTAGCCTTGGTTTTGTGGGGGTAATCTGAGGCAAGGCTATAAATGGGCGTCTAAGTTGTATGCCTCCCACCCTGTCTGCTCTTAAAACAGGTTAAAATGGATTCATAGGGACCAGGTTCCCCTGATGATCAGAGATACAGTACATACTGGTCCCTAGGGTATCACATGTCGGATTTTAAGTACCCTACGCCTCGGTATAGATCGATATGGTTATGAAAGCTATATGAACATCACCGATTAAGGTCCACCAGGAAGAAAATATGAAGAGTCGTTTCCAAAAAGAAAGGGAGAGGATAGAAAAGTAAGGAGGGACGGAGAGACCGGGGAGAGTACCTGGAGGAATGTCATCTAGAGAGTTAACATGAAATCGTTGTCTCCTAGCTGTCTGGGTGTAATGGTGTACCAATGTAGGCCGCCCAGGGTTCCCAAATTAATTCGAACTTGCGGGATTTGTCTAGAAGAATACTAACCATCTTCTCCTGGGCCATGATCCAGGATATTTTACGTTTTACTGCAGAGATTGGTACTGAGTGCCTTTTCCAGTTCCTGGCTATGGTGATTTTGGCTCCTAGGAGCATATAAAAGATCAATGTTTGTTTATTTTTGGGTATTTTCTCTACCTGGTGGTTGAGGAGCGCTATGTCGGGAACCTGTGGGACTGCGACCTCCATGACCTTTTGCAATATGTGGAAGAATCTGTTGCAAAAGTACTGTAGTCGGGGGCAGGTCCACATATGGAATAGAGAGTGTATATGGCCGCATCCCATGAAGCACATAGGAGACGAATCGGGGAAAATTTTAGCGAGGTTGACGGGGACTCGGTACCTGCGTGTGAAAATTTTAACGCTGGCTTCCATGAGGGAAATGTTCATAATGCCCTTGAATGACCTGGGAAAGCAGTGATACCACTTATCTAGGTCCCACTCGTCTGCCAGGTCTTGTTCCCAGAGTCTGGCATAGAGAGGTTTATTTGAGGCCCAGGCTAGTGAGAAATAGACAATGGAGATACACCCCCCCCTCTGATCCTTGATGTTAGAGCACCATGTCTCGTATGCTGTCAGTGTGGGGGGGTTCAGGTTTATTTTGCCATATGGACTACAAGAATTGTGTAATTTGGGTCAGTCTGTATCTTTCCAAGTCAGGCATTTCTAATTTGCTAATGCAGTACCTGACGAAAAGGGGCCCATTGGAGTTGATAAAGTGTCCAATTCTATATAGGCCATTATCGAGCCACCATTTGAATGCCAGGATGTTTTGGCCGGGGGGGAAGTCTGGATTGTGGAATAAGTGAGCAAGTGGACGTAAGGAGGATGTCAGAGAGGAATGTTTCTGGTGTCTATCCCATAGTGCCATCGAGTGGGAAATGGTTGGAGCTAATGTCGCTGGTCTAAGGTGGGGGAGGGACCAGAGCAGATAGTCTATGGTGTATCGCGATATCGCTTGTCTCTCCATTAGTAGCCAAGCTGGTTTAGGGCCGCGTGAGTAGGCGATGAAGATCTGAGCTATTTGTGCTGCCTGATAATACCACCAAATATTTGGAAGTGATAGGCCTCCCTGGGATTTGAGTCTAAAGAGTATATCCTTGGAGCAGCGTCTACCCTTGGATCCTCATATGAATTTCAGGATGGAGGATTGGAATCGTAGGATTTGCGATTTCCTAATCGGGATTTGAAGGGATTGGAAGAGATACAGGAGACGTGGTAGGAGTTCATCATACCCAGCCAGGATATGTGGACATGCTTCTAGTTTTTTTGAACAATAGGGGGTAATTGTTGGAGTATAACATGTCAAATTTGGGGCTTAAGTTAACACCCAAATAGGGATAGAAGTCGGGCTCCAGGCGAATGGGAAGTGCACAATAAGTCAGGGGGAATTGATATGTTCAGAGCCGAGCATTTGGATACATTAACCTGAAGACCCGAGGCTGCCCCAAATTATTTAAGGAGCTTAAGAATGTTAGGGGTGGAGATAAGGGGTAATGTGACAAAGAGGAGCAGGTCATCCGCAAATAGGGCACACTTATGTTCTTGAGGACCGCACATGACTCTCTTAATGTCTGTCAGGGCAGGGCTCAGCCCTTCCCTCTCTGAGCTGGCCGCTCAGCTGTCAGCTAATTGCCAGCTCCTACCTCTCCACAGTTACACAGCTGTTGATGATATCCTGCTCGTCAGTCCTGCCTACTTAGGCCGTCCAGTCCAGATGTTCTCTGCCTTCGCCTTGGTTAACATTACAGAAACTATCTCCTGCGATCCTGTTCAAGACTTGCTTTGCTGACATCCCTTTTGGCTCCAGATCCTGCTTGCTGTTCCACTACATTGAATCCCTGACTTCTGGCTTGGCTGACTATCCGTTCCAGTGCACGAACATTGGCTATGTTTTGACTACGTTTGTTCTTTTTACCTGTATTATTGAACAAGTGTGATTTAACTGTACTTCTGTCTCAGCCTGATTTCATGGTTTCTGACAATGTCGGGGTGGTTTCGTATGGCAATCAACAGTGATTCTATGGCGAAAATCAGGGGCGATAATGGGCATCCTTGATTGGTGCCTTTCTCTATGTCAAACAGGTTTGAATATCTGCCCTGCATTCTCACTTGAGCACTCGGCTTGGAGTAGAGGGAATGTAGTATGCCTAGGAAATTGGGGCCTAGTCCCCATTTTTCCAGAACCTTGAAAATATATGGCCATGTGACCGTGTCGAAGGCTTTCTGAAGGTCAATGGAAAGCAAGAACCCCTCCTGAGGGGCTCCCCCATCCCAGTGAGAACCCAGGAGGGTTATTAGGTCTATAGCCCTTCTCACCTGGTCCGGTCCCTGTCTCCCCGGGATAAATCCAGCTTGATCCTTGTGGACATACTGGGCTATGAATGAGGAGAGTCGATTTGCTAGTATTTTCATTAAAAGCTTAAGATCACTGTTGATCAGGGAGATCGGGTGATAGTTGCCAGCCACAATGGGGTCTTTTCCTGGTTTAGGTATGACTGAAATATAAGCCAGGTTCAAGGATTTCTCCAGGGGAGTTCCCAGCTAACCGGGCCAGGTAAGGTGTCAGGGTATCGGAAAAATTTTTGTAGTATCCCACTGAAAACCTATCTGGGCCAGGGGCAGAGCCTTGTATGAGTGTCTTGATGGTCTCGATGACCTCCAAGGAGGTAATAGGCTTTTCTAGGAGCACTGAGTGATCGGCCGAGAGTTTGGGGAGAGATATAGTGTCGAGGAATTCTTCAAGGTGGGCGGGGGAGCATGAGTTATTATCTTTATATAGGGAGGCATAGAATTCATGGAAGCATTCCATAATGCATTGGGGGTTCTGTGTTAGTGTGCCAGAGGGCATGCGGATTTTGGGGAAAGCCAAGGGGTGGGGTTTGGGGTCAGTTTAGCGGCTAGTTTGGAGCCAATTTTTATCCTTTTGGGAGTAAAACCTCGCGCCAGACCAACGAAGGTGCTTTTCGGCTTTGGTGTAAGAGCCAGGTTTAGGTTTAAACGGCCTGCTTCTAGTTTTTGCAGGGATATATGGGTGTGTTCTCGTTTGTTGTGTTTACATAACTCATGAAATTCTTTGGTGAGGTTATCTATTAGGGGTGCAACGGATCGTCATCGATCCATGATCCGATCCGCGGAGGTTGATCCGCACGGGACACCCGCGATCCGCGGAGCGCTCTGTGGCCTCGGCCATAGGAAAGGCCGCGGCTTGGTACACCCGGCGGCCGTTTAGCACGTGATCGCTCCATCAAATGACGGAGCGATCACTTGTAACAAACCGGCGTCATCTCATGACGCCGGTTCCTCTCTCCCCTCTGTGTACTGATCTGTACAGTGGAGGGGAGAGATCGGATGGCAGCAGTGCCAATACTCTGCAATTCCCTGCCAATACTCTGCAATGCCCTGCCAATACTCTGCAATGCTCTGCTGCAATACCCTGCCAATACTCTGCAATGCCCTGACAATACTCTTCCATACCTTGCCAATACTCTGCCATACCCTGCCAATACTCTGCCATACTCTGCTATATCCTGCCAATACTCTGTCATACCCTGCCAATAGTCTGTCATACCCTGCCAATAGTCTGCCATACCCTGCCAATAGTCTGCCAATACTCTGCCAATACCCTGCCAATATACCCGCCAATACCCTGCAATTGTTGATCCGAAAATGATCCGAACCGTGACTCCTGATCCGAGGAACGATCCGGACCTTGAGTTTTTTGATCCGTTGCACCCCTATTATCTATCTCTGCATGGTGTTCCCATTTTAGACGGCATAGCTGGATGATCTTGCCTCTTATTACTGCTTTGTGGCCCGCCCATAGAGTAGCTGGGGAGATTGTTTCAGTGTCATTCGTGTGGAAGTAATCCTTGAGGTCTTTCTCTATAAGAGTGCAATGGACCGGGTTACTCAGAAGCGTCTCACTGAGTTGCCACTTAAATTCTCTTTTTGAATTATTGGAATAGCGGATGGAAAGAGTCACCATGGAGTGATCTGAGATAGGGGAGTCCCCGATAGTCGACTTTACTGCAAATGGTTTGTGTGTGGCTTGAAGGAATACATGATCTATCCTGGCATAGGTCTGGTAGGGAGCAGAGTAATGGGTGTAGTCTTTGGCACGCGGATTGAGTTCTTTCCAAATGTCAACCAATCCTGAGTCATAGAGAAGTTTGGCTATTTTTAGACTTTGTTTAGGAGGCCGTCTGGTGTTGGGCCAGCCAGAACCCAATTTGTCGAGTGAAAGATTAAATGCTACGTTTGATTTTCCCCCCAAGGATAATGATTCCTTCTAGCTACTGTTTAAGAGAGTGCAGCATAGAGGTAAAAAATTTTGCTTGAGCACTATTTGGGGTGTAAAACGAAACGAACGAGTATAGCATCCCATCTATCGTGCCTTTTGCCAAAATGTATCTGCCTGAGGGGTCTCTGGTTACGTGTGACATAGAGAAGTTTAAATGTTTAGAAAAGCAAATGCCTACTCCTTTTGTTTTATTCTCCGCATTGGAGAGGTAAAACTGGGTGAAGTGTTGGTGGATAAAGGATGGGTTGTAAGACTTAGGAAAGTGGGTCTCTTGGAGCAAGTGGACATCCGATTTTTGGGATTGGTATAGCTTGAATAGTTTTCTCAGTTTGACTGCAGAGTTAAGGCCCTGTACATTATGTGAGACTATTTGTAGTTGAGAAGATGGGGTGTTATTTACGGGCATGGATCAGTGGGGGAGGTAGCTACCATGTCTGTGCGGGTCTTACCCTGTGTGGAGCAGGAGAGCACCTCCGATTTGGAGAAAACTTGACATCTAGGTGACCTTCCGGAGAGAGGAGAAGAGGAGGAGATTGAAGGAGGAAGAGGTGGACCTTCTGGAAGGAGAAACGAGAAACAAAAAATGTTAACTTCAAAAAACAAGATGAAATTAAAGCCCAACTCCCCGAAGGTGTGTGGGAATCCATACCCACCGACCCTAAACCCCTTCCCCAGAAACAACAATGTAAGATTCCCCCGGGGTCAGGGGAGAGGTAGCAGTCACTGACAGGGAGTTGAAAGTATTCCCAGTCAGCGACAAGTGGAGGAGCAGGACATCTGCTCCGGCCGCCTCAATTTACTGTAATGGTAATGTGTGTGAGGGCAGAGCCCCTAAATAATTCTAGGGTTCCTGAGGGGAGATGTCCCCCGGACCCCCGAGCCGGCCAGGGTTCCCCGAGGGGGGTCCAAACTGGTACGGCTCCGAGGCCCGGGAGGAGCCCACCCCACCATGGAAGTGCAGTGTAGCAAGCTAAGTAAGACACCTAGCCTATCACTTTTGCCCGGAAGGCATTCTGCAACTTTAGGAAGAAAAACATGTCATATATATAGGCAGGTGTCTATATGTCAGGCAAAAAAAACAGTGAGAACCAGTGGAACTGAAAACGTTCAATATAAAAACAAGAACAGGAACAGTCTTATGGACCTAAAACAAGGAGAGAGGATAGCATCCATAGGTGAGTTCAGCATTTCCCAACCGAGTTGTATGGTCAAGGAGGGCTATGTCAAGCGTAGCTTGGTCAAGTCGGAGGAGGACATGTTCTTCGAAGAATCTGGATGGATCAGGGAGGATAAACAACAGGTCCTGGAGGAACCTAGGCATTGGGCCCTAACTAGGGAGGCCTGGATTCCTTGGACTTCTTGGAGAGGTGCTTCTACTACATTGGGGCGATGGGGCTGGACTGTGGCGGTCTCTTAGATGACGGGTTGGGACCCCTACTGGTCAGTGTTGTCATGTGGCCTTGGGAGATGAGGCCCAGTTGGAGCAGCAGTTTTCCCCCCTCCGCAAATGATAAGAAGCCATAGGGTTTATTATTCAGGAAGAATAATAGTGGGTCAGCACTAGCAGGAGTGGTTTCAGAGATCTCATTTTCTGCATGGTATAGGGAGATAAGTCTGCGAAAATTTGTACTGGATGTCCCTGGAAAGCAAGGGAGCCTTCTTCCCGGGAGTGGTGCATCACCTCCTCCTTCACTTTGTAGAAGTGCGGCTTAACGATAATGTGTCTGGGGAGGCCATCTTGGCGGGGTTGCAAGGCTCTATGGGCCTGGTCGATCTCTAGGCGGTGGTCTGGGATGTCAGGAATGAGTTCCTTTATAAAAGAGCGCACTATTTGATCAGAGTCTTTGAAGGATTCAGGTACTCCCCTAATGCAGAAAATATATCTCCTCAACCTATTTTCGAGATCGTCAATTTTGGAGAAAGCGTTTTCAAGCTGGTCGTGTAAATCCTGAATTCGGGCAGTATTCTGTTTGCTCTATTTACTGTCTGGTCTGCTTTAGTTTCGATCGCTTCAATGCTTGTACCCAAATGCTGCAAATCAGCCTGGATGGCGGTAGTAATTTGGGTAGCTGTTTGAGAGAGACCCCTGGACAGCATTGTGGCAAACATTGTCATCATGGAGGAGAAGTCCTGGGGCGTAGAGGGGAGGAACCATGTGGAGGCCTTACAGCCCCGTGGACTGGCAGTCAAATCCTCCATAGGGAATAAGGGCATGTCCTCCAGGGTTCTGCTAATGAGGGATTCCGTGGAGGTGGGAGACAGGCAGTTGTGTATGTGAGTACTCACTGCGGGGCCCGATGACATCCTGGTCTGCAATTGAGTCCTCTGTCTCCAGCTCTCCTCCTCGTGTGGAAGCAGCCTTCTTGGCTGAGGCCACGGTTCCCGGTCCAGCGTCCAGAACCCGGGAGAGATCCATCCTCGCTGTTCCTCCCGCCATCCTGGGGCTCTCTACTGTGTCCCCTATCCTTTGGATACTTTTGTGGCCAGGGCTCCGTCCTGGAAGCCGCGCTGGAGAAGCTATGTGGCCGGAGCGGAGCTCTCAGATCAGGCGTCCATCCGACGAGCTGCCACTGGGCAACATTTTTGTGGTACTTGCAGTGGGCTGCCCACCCTCAATGGATCTATATTCCCCACCATTGCTCCTGGGCTCTCACACTTCAACCAGAGCCCAAACTGGTCAATTAATTTTCATTTCAGTCATGTAAAATAATCACAGGACTCTAATCATGCTCTACTCAACAGAATCCAGTGGGAAAGGTTAGCAGGGAAGTGACTGGCAGCTGAATTGGCAGAGCTTGAGTGGCTGGTAACAGGGGAGAACTTCCCTTCCAGGGTAAACTGTGCACTCTGCATTTTTGGGTGCACGTAGAGTAAAATGATCCCTTCCTAACTGTCTAAACCAGGAAATGTTTATTACCGGAGACCGGAGAGACAGTAGTAGAAAGAGTATTTACAGCAGTAAGGCACGTAGTTTCACTCCAAGCATGGAGGCACAGATACACAGCACAGTCACTTCTGATGTAAGCGGTAATTGTATTTGTCAGCACTGTAGGCACTTTCCACTGACTAACACAGTATAAACCCAAGCACACGGTGCGTATCTGTAGAGGCTGCTATTCACACACATTACCCGGTACAACGGTATTCCTTCAGCAGATGGATATAGGCATCTGATCCAGTTGCCCCTCCCTCACAGTGAGGAAACCGGATTTATTATCCGCAATGGGGAGTCTTTCATCCGACTAGGATTGCTGATATAGGACTCCGTAGGAACCCTGAGCTATCCCTCACAGGTTGGAACACTCTCCCTATCTTCTCCTAACTCTCCCTGACAAGCGGGTTCTCTCTCCCTGTCTATGCACACAAGTGAACTGAACTAAAATGTGGCTGGGCTTTCTTATATAAAGTATCTACCCAAAAATAGCCTACCAAATCTCCTGAGATTTGGTCACCAGGCTTCTCCAAAATGGTGCTGGAGACAATTATAGAGGCCAAACAGCTCTGAACATATGTACACATAAACATATCAAATAGGCTGCAAAGTGAGAATATACACTCGCTACCTCTTGCAGCCAACTAGGCTGCCCTGCACTGCAGTTCAAAAAAACAACAGGGAAGGGAACGGGATTGGATACCAATTCCACCCAAAAAATAATTATTCAATAAGGGACGAGCACTATAGCAAAAATATAATTAAATTTAATAGAAAAAGATTCACATATACACCAAACAAAAATCAAACAATGTGATGAATAATGAACCAAAAGCCTTCACCATGAGATAAAATAGACAACGTTGTCTAAAAACAGAACACAGATGGCCACCACTAACACACACATACACACTGCTACTAATTGGGGATAAAGAAACAAATCTTCTCAGTGTATGCAAATATTTGCTGTATATTGACACTGGGGTAGGTGTGTTCAGCCATAAGTATTGGGGGTCTGCCCGTGGAGTGCTAGCATCAGTGTGAACCAATGTCCCACAAACGAGGTCACAGTAATGATTGACAGCAAAAGATACAATTTGGTGGCCAATGGTGTGGGGTTAATGTCCTATATGGAGAGCTGTTGGTGGTTAGAGACGGGAGTGTGCCTGAGTATATGCTTATGGTCAGTCACAGCATCAATGCTAGTTCAGGGAGGGAGACACACACTTGTTAGGTATGGATACAACAGTCCCATAAGGGCAATAAGCTGATTCAGTCTCACCACTCCGCAGACTCCAGTATGTAGCAGGCATACAAGACGCTTCGGTCCTCCTCAGACCATCTCATACAATGCAGGACAGCTGAATCCTCCACAGACTGTCTCCATGCAGCTAGACATTCAACTGTTGGCGGGGTATCTACGGTGACAATCGGGAGTAGTGGTATTGGATAGTAGAGTATCGCATGTAGGCGGTATGGATCGTCATCCACTTCCCGAGACCGTGAGTGGAGCTTCGCCGGCAGACGAGCGGAATCCCCGAGGCTGGTGGGTGGGTCTGTGTGCACGCTAGATACGGCGTGGTGGCGTCATGCTGACGCGTTTCATCCGTCACAGGGATTTCCTCAGAGCATGCACAGCAGCCTGGACAAACAACTTATATAGCCCTCAATGCTGAGATACGCAAGTACAGTGGCTTTTAGTTGTCCAGGCAACAGCGCAATCAAAAGACTGCCAAACATACCAGAAGACAACACAGATTGTTAATACAGCTAGCCCGTCCGTGGGTGCACCAACCCTCCAAAATAATTAAAGAAGAAGCAAAAATAAAAATTATTAAGAAGTGAAAACAAAACAAATTAAATAGAAATATAATGAAATTAAATAGTCAGCTGGATTGAACAGAAATTCACATACCAACAGTACAACTAGGGAAGGACAAAGAGAGGGATCTTAATGAGATAATTTAAGGTGTAAGGAACACTGATAAATTACACTCATTGTTTAACCCATGGGGGGACATACTGTCAAGGGTATATATCCACATTTTTTCTTTTTGACAGAGAATTCTGTCAAAATCACCCCTTCTCAGGGGGAGATTTAACCTGTAGATACCCTTGAAAGTGAGTCCAGTGGGGTCCCCACCGTGGAATTGGAGAAAGTGTAGAGGGATGGGGCGCTCATCATCCTTACTAAGAATACTTTGGACATGCTCGCCGATTCTGATTTTCAGTTTCCTTTTTGTCTTACCCACATAGTTTTTACCACAGGGGCAGGTGAGCATATAAATTACTCGCGTAGTATAACAGTTGATAAAATTATAGATTTTAAACTGTCTTTTACCATCAGAATCGGCGAACACGTCCATGCGCTCAACAAATCTGCATACAGCGCATCTGCCACATCTAAACATACCCTTTAAAAGGTGGAAGTTGAGTGAGCCAGTTATGAGTGGGAGATCTTTGATATTCTGAATGAATTAGGTGATCCCTTAGATTCCGAGAGCGACGAGCAGTGAGAAAAGGGCGTTCACCCACAATTTCACCAAGGACAGGGGAGTCAGAAAGGATATGCCAGTGATTATTTAGAATAGTCCTAATCTGTTCCCATTGGGCGCCGTATTTGGTAATAATCCTGGGAGGTGCATGTCTGTCTTTCAAGGCAATTGAGTCCCTTCTGATGAGGAGTTGCCGACGGTCTGTTTGGAGAGCTTTTTTCTTAGCCACCCTAATAAATGAATGAGAATAACCTCTGTCCCTGAACCTACCATATAGGTCCCTCGTTGTCTAGAGCAGTTCCTACGAAGTCTGAGGAACTGGCCTACTGGTATACCCTTAATCAGGGATCTTGGATGGTCACTAGTGGCCTGGAGAAGTGTATTCGCAGCTGTGGGCTTCCTATAGGTTTTGGTGCTAATCTTCCCCCCGTCAATCAAGGTCAAATCAAGAAAGGAAAGGGTATGATGATGGGCTATGTACGTAAGTTTAACATTACGATCATTAGTGTTGAGTTCATCCATGAATAAAGACAATTTAAGCTCAGTGCCCACCCACATCATAAACACGTCATCAATGTACCTCAGCCACATGCGACTGTGGCGGAGGTACATTGGCGACGGATAGACAGACTCCTCCTCTCACATGCCCAAGTGGAGGCATGCATATGAGGGAGCCCAGGTGCCCCCGCTGAGGTTCCCCTGATTTGCTGGTAGTAGGTACCCAGAAACTGGAAACAATTGTGTTCCAGTAAGAAGGTTAGGACCTCACCAATAAACTCATTTTGCTGTGCCAGAAGTGGGAATTTCTTTTCAAGGAAAAATTGAACAGCCTTAAGCCCCCATACGTGGGGAATCGACGTGTATAAAGACTCCACGTCTATACCTACCATGAGAGATCCCTCCGGCAGGACCACGGCGTCTAACTGCAACAGTACATCCCTAGTATCCTGCACGTATGAGGGTAGATCATGGACTAACTCCTTAATTAGTGCATCGATAAATTTGCCAGTTTTTTCAAGGGGACCATTAACAGCCGACACGATGGGTCTGCCGGGTGGATTCTGTAGAGATTTATGAAGTTTAGGTATAATGTAGAAGGTTGGAGTATTAAACTGGGATACCCTCAGAAAGTTGAACTCCCTCCTGGTAATCAGTTTCTTCTCCAGAGCTAAACTTAGTAGATAGTTTAATGCATTGACAATATCCGGGAAGGGATTTGAATCAAGTTTGCGATAAGTGAATTTATCGCCCAGTAATCTGAGTACTTCATTTTCATATTGGTCCTCCGTAAGGAGGACCAAGTTACCTCCCTTATCACTGCCCTTGATCACAATACCCGGGGTCTCCTCAAGTTCCTTAAGGGCATTTCTCTCCTCTCTTGTGAGATTGTCAATACCCCGATATTTCCAATTAACCTTTGATAAATCCCTCTTGACTTGCGCCAGGAAGAATTCAATAGATTTATGTTTAGACAGTGGGGGCATTTTAACTTATCTGATGGGTAGGTTAGCAGAACGTGTCGAAACAGACTGCTCAGAAGGTGCCTCTATATCTGAATCGGAGTCCACATTCTCCTGCAAAAGGGAGACAAGTGCATCTAAGGCTTCCCTCTCCTCCTTATTTTGAGTACTTAGATTGATTCTAGTATGTCTAGATGAATGCCAGTATCCAAAGATTACCTTTCTAAGATAAAGAGAGATATCCTTATATACTTCGAACTCATTCATCCCTGACTTAGGAGAGAAGGAGAGGCCTCTACTGAGCAGTGAGAGATGATGTTTATTCAATGGAAATTCGGTGAGGTTAACAACCTTCATGTCTGTGGGGGGACTATGCTGAAATTGATCTGGGGGATTAGACCAGTTTATGTTCTGTGTGTCCTGTTCCTCAGTTGTCGCTGACTTTTTTGAGTTTCTCTTTGTCTTCCTTGATGGTTTGGGGGTGAGTCCGAGGGTGTTTTGCCCTTTACACTTGGTTTGGTTTTCCCTGTCGTTATTACCGGATTGTCTATAGGTGACTGATCCCTCTCTAAAAAAGTCACAGATAAGTCACTGCGTTCGCTGCCACTATCAGTAGATGAATATTGTTTACGATTGACCTTGGTGTTAGCTGAACTGTTGCTTCTTCCTCTGTTCCTACATGATCGACTCCTTCCTTTATAGATTGTGGGGTCAAAAAGATCACCACGTTCTAGATCCAATAGATTTTGTTTGAATTTATCTTGTTTATGAATTTTTAAATTTCTTTGTGTTTTCTCTACTTCTTTTTTAAAAAGCTCATTATGTTTTTCAAAGGAGGGATCTGTTTTGAAGGGTTCTAGTAGACTTACACTGGTATCTATTTCAGCTTTAATTTCATCTAGTTGAGCCTGTTCCTCATTGACAATCAACTGCATAATTTCAAGGCCCCGTTTTAAGCAGCTGGCCTTCCAAGCCTCAATGAAGCGAGGTGTGTGAAGATGCCCTGCTGGGGTAACCCTCTCTCTCAGACCCCTAGGAATAATTCCATTTTCAACGTGGGATTTTAGTGAAGAAATATCCCATTTTCTGTTCAGAAACTTAATGGTCAGTTTTTTATGGTTCCTGAACAGGGTTTGGAGAGAGTCCTCACCATTACTTGAGGTCGGTTGTTGAGAGGAAAAGGCAGACTGAATTTCTTGGTCAATGTCAGCATCAAGAAGATATGCCATATCATAAAAAGTTAAACCCTACTGAAGAAAAGAAAAAAAAAAAGGGGGGGGGGGACGTGAGGTGCACCCGCAGGCGGGCCAGCAAACTAAAAAATGGCGGCAAGAGGTTCAGAGTGGTGTATGTGATCGATAAGTTAGATTCACAAAAAGAAGGGAAGTATAATCCCACTGGAGGCATACATGAACAAAAAAAAGGGGGAGAATATGAACCAAATAACTTAGCTTATTCCATTTTGGTAGTAACAGGTGAGAACAACTGCACCTGCATTAATATAGCGCTAATTGCAAACACCCATTAGCTCAAAAACATGCAAGCGGGTGTGTCCCTCTGAATTAAATAGGCATATCAAAAATACAACAGGGAAGGGAACGGGATTGGATACCAATTCCACACAAAAAAGAATTCTTCAATAAGGGACGAGCAATATAGCAAAAATATAATTAAATTTAATAGAAAAAGATTCACATATACACCAAACAAAAATCAAACAATGTGATGAATAATGAACCAAAAGCCTTCACCATGAGATAAAATAGACAACGTTGTCTAAAAACAGAACACAGATGGCCACCACTAACACACACATACACACTGCTACTAATTGGGGATAAAGAAACAAATCTACTCAGTGTATGCAAATATTTGCTGTATATTGACACTGGGGTAGGTGTGTTCAGCCATAAGTATTGGGGGTCTGCCCGTGGAGTGCTAGCATCAGAGTGAACCAATGTCCCACAACCGAGGTCACAGTAATGATTGACAGCAAAAGATGCAATTTGGTGGCCAATGGTGTGGGGTTAATGTCCTATGTGGAGAGCTGTTGGTGGTTAGAGACTGCTTATGGTCAGTCACAGCATCAGTGCTAGTTCGGGTAGGGAGACACACACTTGTTAGGTATGGATACAACAGTCCTGTAAGGGCAATAAGCTGATTCAGTCTCACCACTCCGCAGACTCCAGTATGTAGCAGGCATACAAGACGCTTCGGTCCTCCTCAGACCGTCTCACACCACTTCACTACAGTTGCCTACAAGCAGGCAGAACCACTACCAAATGCAACACATTTAAGTTCACAGCAAGTGCTCTACAAGATTGTGTAATGCACACATTTGTGCAGAGGTGTCGTGAATTTTCAATGGTTAACAAAGGTGGTGAGGAGGTAACATATCACCACCTAGCCGCTTGTCAATGGCATGTGAAAAATGATCCAGCACACACAGCCACATGTCTAAACAAGGTCAATCAGTTGCGAGGTAGGCAGGGAGGAGTTTTACAGAGGTGTGTAGTGGTGGGTATGAAGATGCACGGTCTGTGAATTTAACTAAATGAAGCAGTTATAGACCCAGCTGGCTTGCTCATAGAAGGCGGACAGCAACTTCTGGTCATGTGGTTGGAAATATGGGAGCCCCGTAAGTGACAAAAGAGGCACTTTGGAAATTGATCGCGAGACACCAGAATGAATGGAGGAATGCAGGAGAACAGTAAAAAGATTGACTCAGCTTAAGGTTAGAGTCCTATTCTGCAAAATTTTGTTATACTGTGAGTAGAATAAACTTTTCCAGAAAGGTGTAACTGACAAATTTAAAAATTGTGCTGAAAAAAATCAGACACAATTACAATAGAGAGTAACAACCTTCCATTCCTCTGCCTATGCAAGTTAAGGTATTTTTTGTAGTAATACAATAGTTTTTTCTAATTCAATAAGACAATTGAATGTCCTCGGCCCTGGATATTAGCACCCTGTGGCTACGCATTACACTTCGTGCCAAGGTAAGCGTCTAATGCTGAAAACTCCTAAACAGCCCACAGCACTCTCAGAACTCTTGGATTAATTGGCTGCTTTGGAGGGCATAGGAGAGATCTGGGGTCTAATAGACCCCAGATTTCTCCATAAAGAATACCTGTCACTGCCCATGCTATCACAAGGGGTGCTATTCATCACTTCATTAAAGCGAAGCGCCACCCAAATGGGGAAGCTCCGCTTGTCTGTCTCCCCCTCCCCCTCCGCTGCCACATTTGGAACTTTTTGAGGGGGAGCAGGTGCCTGGTTATGACAGGTACCCACTCCCACTTCCAGCTCAGTTCATCACAGTGAACTGGGCTGGAAGTTTGGCCTCCTCCTCCTTCTCCCGCAGTTGGCCCATTCACAAGGTGCAGACCAATTCACGCATGAGCAGTAGGAAACCAGCTGTGAAGCTGCAAGGCTTCCCTGCCAGTTTCCCTTAGTCAAGATGGCAGCACCAGCACCTGATAGCCGATTGAAAATTCAGCTTGGGTGAGGACACCGCTGGATTCCTGGACAGGTAAGTGCCCTAATAATAAGAGTCAGCAGCTCCCTGCTGCCAGTAAAATACAGGAACAAAACTACAAAGTCATTATGATATGGTACCGCTGTCCCTGGATACCCCAAAAAATATTCCGAAACACATCAGACCAATGTTGGTAATGTCTATCCTATGTAGACACCATGCAACATATATGGTCCCATTTTGGGATAATGTTTTTAAAACATATAGGGGTTGATTTACCAGAGGCAAATCCACTTTGCACTGCAAGTGAACTTGGAAGTGCAGTCGCTTTAGATCTGAGGGGAAGATCTGAAATGAGGGGAAGATCTGAAATGAGGGGAAGATCTGAAATGAGGGGAAGATCTGAAATGAGGGGAAGATCTGAAATGAGGGGAAGATCTGAAATGAGGGGAAGATCTGAAATGAGGGGAAGATCTGAAATGAGGGGAAGCTCTGCTGATTTTATCATCCAATCATGTACAAGCAAAAACTGTGTTTTTTATTTTCCTTGCATGTCCCCCTCAGATCTACAGCGACTGCACAGAAAACATGGAAATAGACCACAAAACGAGATGGTTAACATAAACAAAAAAAAGATAAAGGGATTGCTGGACCGGTATCAGCCTTTCTTGATGACTTCTCTGCCTGGCTACCCTACTTTCTCTCTTCTGAAATCCCCACAATTATTCTTGGGGACTTCAACATCCCTGTCAACACTAACACTACTATTACTTCTAAACTTCTCAGTCTAACCTCATCGCTTGACCTGAAGCAATGGATACAGGCTCCTACCCACTCCAACGGCAACACCCTTGACCTTGCCTTCTCCTATCTGTGCACTCCGTGCAACCTTTCCAACAATCCATTCCCACTCTCTGATCACCACCTTATTAGTTTTGCTCTCTCCTTGTCTTCCACCTCTTCTCCCTCCAACCGCCCAACAGTTACACGCAGAAACCTTCGCCACCTCAACCCTTCTCTTCTCTACTCTGCTACTGATCACCTCTATGACAAAATCTCCCCCCTGTCCTGCCCCAACCTAGCTACTTTCATTTACAACAGCTCACTGTCCTCCTCCCTAGACAAGCTGGCCCCCCTCACTACACGCAGAATTAGGCCCCGACTGCTACAACCCTGGCAAACAGATGACACCAGAAGTCTCAGAAAACGTAGCCGCGCTCTTGAGCGCCTGTGGCATAAGACTAAGACCCAGGAAGACTTCACACAATATAAATCTGCCCTCCTAAAATACTACTCCTGCCTTCACACTGCCAAACAGACCTACTTTATCACACTCATCAACACCTTCTCATCCAGTCCACGTCAACTGTTCTCTACCTTCAACACTCTACTCTGTCCTCCACTGCCTCCACCCACCAACTCAATCACCGCCCAGGAGATTGCCAATCACTTCAAAACTAAGATTGATACAATTCATGAGGAGATCGCCAATGCGCAAAAACCTCCCCCATGCAACACCCCATGTCCACAGACACAGTCATTACTTCCCTCATTCAACCCTGCTACTACTACTGAGGTTGCTAAACTTTTATCTAGCACTCATCTAACCACTTGCCCCCTGGATCCTGTTCCCTCGCAAATGCTACGCTCACCCTCTGACTCGATTCTACGCTCTCTAACTCACATTTTCAACCTCTCCCTCTCTTGTGGCATCTTCCCAAACTCTCTAAAACATGCACTAGTCACCCCCATACTAAAAAAGCCCTCACTGGATCCCACCAATCTCAACAACTTACGTCCCATCTCCTTACTCTCCTTCTCCTCCAAACTTCTTGAAAGACTGGTCTACAACCGATTAAGTGACCATCTGACCATGAATAAACTTCTTGATCCCCTTCAGTCCGGTTTTCGCCCTCAACACTCCACGGAAACTGCTCTCCTTAAACTCTCAAATGACCTACTAATGGCTAAAGCCAATGGACACTATTCTGTACTACTTCTCCTGGATCTCTCTGCTGCCTTTGACACAGTGGACCACCCACTCCTCCTCGAAAAACTCCACTCCTTTGGTCTCCGTGACTGCACTCTTCGCTGGTTCTCATCCTACCTATCCCACCGCTCCTTCAGTGTCACTTACAACTCTACTTCCTCCTCTCCTCTTCCTTTTTCCGTTGGGGTCCCCCAAGGTTCTGTTCTCGGACCTCTCCTTTTCTCTATCTACACCACCTCCTTGGGTCAGTTGATTGCCTCCCACGGCTTTAAATATCATCTCTACGCTGATGACACCCAAATCTATCTCTCCACCCCCCAGCTCTCTCCATCTGTCTCCTCACGCATTACCAACTTATTAGCAGACATATCAGCCTGGATGTCACATCACTTTCTCAAACTCAACCTATCCAAAACCGAGCTCATGATATTTCCTCC
Organism: Aquarana catesbeiana; assembly: GCF_042186555.1. Lineage (NCBI taxonomy): Eukaryota > Metazoa > Chordata > Amphibia > Anura > Ranidae > Aquarana > Aquarana catesbeiana. The sequence goes on from NC_133330.1 coordinate 103,507,604, forward strand.
CTCAGGTGCCACTTCCCCTGATCTCCCTGTCAAGATCAACGGCTCAACTATCAACCCATCTCCCCACGCCAAGGTCCTAGGTGTAATCCTGGACTCTGAACTAACCTTTCGACCCCACATTCTATCACTATCCAAAGCTTGCCGCCTCTGTCTTCGCAACATCTCCAAGATACGCCCCTTCCTAACCATTGACACCACAAAGCTTCTAATCCACTCCCTGGTCATCTCCCGCCTTGACTACTGCAACTCCCTCCTCATTGGTTTACCTCTAAATAGGCTATCCCCACTTCAGTCCATCATGAACGCTGCGGCCAGGCTCATCCACCACACAAACCGCTCAGCGTCTGCTACACCCCTCTGCCAATCCCTCCATTGGCTGCCACTCAGTCACCGAATTAAATTCAAGATACTAACTATAACTTACAAAGCCATCCACAACTTGGCCCCTAGCTACATCTCTAACCTAGTCACAAAATACCAACCTAATCGTTCTCTTCGCTCCTCCCAAGACCTCCTGCTCTCAAACTCCCTTGTCACCTCATCCCATGCTCGCCTTCAGGACTTCTCCAGAGCCTCCCCCATCCTCTGGAATGCTCTACCCCAATCCGTCCGTTTTTCTCCTACTTTATCCACTTTCAGACGATCCCTGAAAACTCATCTCTTCAGAGAAGCCTATCTGGCCCCCACCTAACAACTGTACATTTATCTTCTCAATCAGCACATCACCCACAGTTATTACCTCTTGTATCTCTTGACCTCCCCTCTTAGATTGTAAGCTCTAAGGAGCAGGGCCCTCTGATTCCTACTGTATCAAATTGTATTGTACTTGTACTGTCTACCCTCAAGTTGTAAAGCGCTACGTAAACTGTTGGCGCTATATAAATACTGTATAATAATAATAATAATAATATATACACATGTACATATCGAACATACGCATATATAAAAAAATCCAATATCTTGAAATAGTCAAAAAAGTAAAAACATGATAATAAAGACATATTAAACCATCACCATACAAAAAACAATAAAGTCTTTCAGCGCTAAAAACTGTCAGTCATTTAAAAAGATTATCATGTCATAACCAAAAAATAGCTGAACCCCAGTGCAGCTGCAAAGCTCTGGAGAAAAGTGGACAACAAGGATAAACAAAAACTTAGTGTATACATGTGCACATTGAGCCCAACTCACCTATTTTGCTTGGCATACTTCTGGCATTGGTGAACAAACACTTTAATGCATTATTACATTTTGCTCTGGTGTTTTTCATATCATTTTCAGTAGTACAAATGGGACTATAGTTTCCAATGGCTGTTTGCAACATGGGAACTTTCTTGTCACCTGCATAACTCTCCCCCCCCCCATCTATCCCCATTCCACCCTCCAATAATGTCTGACCCCTAACTGACCTGTCTGCCCAATGGAATTCTAGTTCACCCTCCCCCCTCAATCCTAGTTTAAATACTCCTCCAGCCTTCCCATAAAGCTCTCCCCAGCACAGCAGACCCCCTTCCATTCAAGTGCAAACCTTCTTTACCATATAGGTTGCACCCCAATGAAAAGTCAGCCAAATGCTCTAGAAACCCAAATCCCTCCTCCCTACACCAGGTCTTTAGCCATGCATTCAGCTCTCTAAACACCCCCTGCCTTTCCTGTGTTGCGCATGGCACAGGCAATATTTCAGAGAATATCACCTTGGAGGTCCTTCCCTTCAACTTGCAGCCTAGTTCTTTAAATTGATTCTTAAGGAGCCTCCACCTTCCATATATACTGTCATTGGTTCCAATGTGGAGCAAGACAACTGGGTTATGCCCAGCCCCTCCCAGTAATTTATCCACCCGGTCCACCACATGCCGAACCCTAGCACCAGGGAGACAGCAAACCATTTGGTTGAGGCGATCCTGGCGACAAATTATTCTATCAGTCCTTCTGATTATAGAATCCCCTAATACCACTAACTGTCTAAGCCTACCTGCACTCCCCTCACCACCTCTACTAGATGGGCTGCTCTCCCGGCTGTTATCTAATTTTTAGGGACTCGTTAATGATGGAAATAGTACCACTGGACTGGCGCAGGGCGAACGTGGTGCCTATATTTAAAAAGGGATCAAAGTCTTTACCAAGTAACAATAGACCTGTTAGTTTAACTTCTATAGTCGGGAAGATACTGGAGCATTTAATAAAAGACCACATAGACGAGTTCTTGCTGGAAAAAAATTTTTAAGCAACAGACAGCATGGATTAATGAAAGACAGAAGTTGTCAGACAAACCCGATTTCTTTTTATGAAGAGGTAAGTAAAACATTGGACATAGGGGTGGCTGTGGACGTGGTATACTTGGATTTTGCAAAAACGTTTGAAACTGGCTAAAAGACAGAATTCAGAGAGTAGTGGTTAATGATTCTTACTCTGAATGGTCTAAGGTTATCAGTGGTGTACCCCAAGGTTCAGTGCTGGGACCCTTAGGATATCGGGGAACTGGAGAAAGTGCACAGAAGGGCAACCAAACTGATAAGAGTCATGGAGGAGCTCAGCTATGAGGAAAGACTAGAGGAACTGAATTTATTCACTCTTGAGAAGAGGAGAATAAGGTGGGATATGATCAACATGTTCAAATATATAAGGGGTCCATATAGTGAACTTGGAGTTGCGTTATTCTCTTTACGGTCAACACAGAGGACACGGGGGCACTCTTTACGTCTAGAGGAAAAGACATTTCATCTCCAAATACGGAAAGGTTTCGTCACAGTAAGAGCTGTGAAAATGTGGAATAGACTCCCGCCAGGTGGTTCTGGCCAGCTCAGTAGATTGCTTTAAGAAAGGCCTGGATTCTTTCCTAAATGTGCATAATATAACTGGGTACTAACATTTATAGGTAAAGTTGATCCAGGGAAAATTTGATTGCCTCTTGGGGGATCAGGAAGAAATTTTTTCCCCTGCTGTAGCAAATTGGAGCATGCTCTGCTGGGGTCTTTTGACTTCCTCTGGACCAACTGTGGGTATAGAATTGTGTATATTGGATTGTACAATATTTTTTATTTTATATATTATTTTTTTATGGTTGAACTGCATGGACTTGTGTCTTTTTTCAACCTAAATATGTAACTTTGTAGCCATCAGGTCTCCTATTCAGGATCGGGATTTGGAGCACATTTGCTGACATTAACCCCTTGTCATCTGGAGTTATTTTCGGAGTACTTCAACTATGATAATGAGCTTTTCTTTTCTATTTTTTTATCTCATTTTTCATTTGACAGTTGTGTTTTTTTTTTTTTTTATTTTAATTTTTAGTGTGCATCCATTAAATGAACTTGATTGAGCACATCATTTAGCAATAGTTCTTCATTCACTGGTCCCATTGAGCGCTGCATTTTTGTTTATCCTTGTAAACCATCACCATGTATAATACGGGGGAAACGCATGAAAACATAAACATAAAAAAAATGTTTTACTATCCAAAGTTAACCACTTCAGCCCTGGAAGATTTGGATGCTCAATGACCAGGCCATTTTGACACTCCACACCACTGACATTTGCGCGGTTGTGCGACGTTGTACCGAAACAAATTTGACATCTTTTTTCCCACAAATAGAGCTTTCTTTTGGTGGTATTCGATCATCCCTGCGGTTTTTCTTTTTTGCGCTATAAACAAAAAAAGAGCGACAATTTTGAAAAAAAACACAATATTTTGTACTTTTTGCTATAGTAAATATTAGGGCTGAAACAACTAATCGATTAATCGATAACTAATCGATTATGAAATTAATCGATTACTATTTTCATAATCGATTAATCGGCCAGTAACATAATGGGGTTAAAAAAAAATAAAATAAGACCTTTATAGTACAAAAAGAGCAAATAATCGCTACTGTAAATATTACTTTCACAGTTCTACAGTAAAAAAAAAAAAACCTTACAGTAGTGATTATCTGTTTTTCTTTGTACTATAAAGGGCTAATTTTAGTATTTTTAACCCCATTATGTTACTAAACGTCTTAGACCTGGTTCACATCTATGTGTTTAGTGCTTTTTGCAGAAACGCACTACAGTCCATTTACATGGTTTCTTATGGGGACACGTTCACATCTATGCTTTTTTCAGCCACTGCGTATTTGGAAAGGGTCAGGGACTTTTTTTAATGCAAAACGGTGCTTTTTATGGTTCAATATACTTCAATGGAAAAGCTGCAGAAAAGCATGTAATTATTGCAGCAGTTTTTGTTTTTTTAATCTTCCCAACAACAAATTGGCCAAAAATAAATGCAAAAACGCAAATTGCAGCACAATCACGTGCGCAAAAGTCAAAACGCACAGCAAAAAGAACAGCAGAAACAGATCAAAAGCAAACTGCATAGGTGTGTATGGAGCCTTATGCTGGCCACACCGATCAATTTTTAGACAAAATATTCAGACAAAAAATCTTTGTACATTCCCTGAATGAAAGAATGTTGTTTGAAATTTTCACTTGGTTTTTAACATTCTGTTTTTAAAATGAATGTAATTTCTAAACGAAAACCACATACACTGTCTGAAAATCCCTTTGATCAAGAAGTTTGCTATTATTTCAAAATTTTCCCATCACTGTGGTTGAAAATGAACATCGATTTGACCCCACTAACAATTAGAAAATCGAACGAACGTTCTTAAAATAACATTTTTTTTGGAAGGAAGACATTGTTAAATAAAAAAATCTGATCACATTTTAATAGTATATACAGTATATATCTCCTCTAATAGTATATACAGTATATATCTCTTCTGTCTGTTATTCTCAGAGTGGATTAGATATTTTGCTCCCTAACCATATAGTTGGTTATTTATATTTACCACTGCATAGAGTTATACAAGAATAAACTACCTTTTTAAGATTATTAACCGATTAATCGAAACAATAATCGGCCAACTAATCAATTATGGAAATAATCGTTAGTTGCAGCCCTAATAAATATCGCCAATTTTTTTTTAAAAAAGCTAATTTTTTCCTCAGTTTAGGGCGATATGTATTCTTCTACATATTTTTGGTAATAAAAATCGCAATAAGCGTATATTGGTTTGCACAGAAGTTATAGCGTCTACAAAATAGGGGATAGATTTATGGCATTTTTACTATTTTTACTAGTAATGGCGGTGATCTGTGATTTTTATCAGGAATGCGATATTGCGGCAGACAAATTGGACACATTTTTGGGACCATTGACAATTATATAGCGATCAGTGCTATAAAAATGCACTGATTACTGTATAAATGTCACTGGCAGGGAAGGGTTTAACACTAGCCAAATACAAAAACATACTTGGGGGGCACACCCTAAAATGCTTTAACACTAGGGGGCGATCAAGGGGTTAACTGTGTTCCCTCACAGTGTTCTAACTGTAAGGGGGATGGGACTGTCTAGGAGGAGAGCGATCGGTGTTAATACTTAGTATGAACACACGATCTGTCTCCACTCCCCTGAAAGAACCGGGATTTGTGTGTTTACACACACAGATCCCAGTTCTCGCTCTGTCACAAGTGATCGCGGGTGCCTAGCGGTCATAGCGCCCGCCGGGCACTCGTATCGGCTCCGAGCACACGCTGTGGAAGCGCGCTCGCCCCTAGTGACGTTACCTTACGTCGCTTCGCCCAGCCGTGCCATTCTGCCACAGTAAAGCTACGGCGGCTGGTCGGCAATCAGTTAAAACAACAAGGGCAGAAGATTTAATAGATGGAAAGATGAAAAAAAATGACTAAAGGTCCGCTTTAATATAATGACAATAATATCAAAAAGTAAGCTGGTAACTAAGGATGAGCTCTGGCGTGTTGGCACACCCCACATGCAGAGCCCACCAGGAAGTTGGCGCTGCGCTGATCACAGGCAGTGAGACATTGTCCCGATGTGCGGCTGCAGAGATCAGTAAATGTCTCACTGCCTGTGATTAGCGCAGTGCCGACTTCCTGGCGGGCTCTGCATGTGGGGTGTGCCAACACGCCGGAGCTCATCCTTACTGGTAACAAATATAACAGCCATAAAAAATAAAGGCAAACATTACAACAAAAACACTAACTAAAATTACTATATAAAATACTAAAGACATGCCTTTTTCATCTCATTACATTGGGAATCGCTGAACATAAGACTACCAGATAGATAAGTTGCTGTGAGGCGCCCATAATGATTGAACATCACTGACACTCCTCAGAACTATACTTCACTTATCCTCTCCAAGTTCACCGCCTGTTTTCTATCCCGGCATGCACAGCGCACGGGGCGCGCTCTCTCCTCCCCTCTATGGTGTGCCGAATCCGGAAATCGGTGCACACCCCCCCCAGTGAAGGCGGAAGTTCAGACATCGTACTGGCGACCCTGAGAGGTAATTGGGCGGTGAGCAGCGTTTAGGAAGAGAACTATTAGAAGGGGAAAGTGTATAGGGGCAGGCTGTGCCGACACAGGCTTGTAGGGGGTCATTCCATTGTCTGTGACTACACACAGCTTCCATGATACTGATATAACCTCTACTGGGCTCAGTAGTATCGGCACACTGGGAAAGAGGAAGCTCCTGTGAGTGTAGAAATACAAGGAAACCCACAGAAAGCAGGACGAACCATAACACAATGTGTTCGGCACACTACTATCACAGCACCAGGAAGAATGTCTATGCTGAAAATGATGGGTTAAACCCAGATATCTTTTTCCTTTATGTTGGCTATTAAAGTTAGCCGTACACAGATTTTCATTTGAACATTTGTAGAAAAAATGGTCAAGGGGAAAATTATTGTTTTGTATATAGAATGAAAGGAAAGGCACTGTGTTCATGTGTATAACAATTAAAAAAAAGAACAAGTACAATGTCATAAGCATATAACACTGCAACGTGAGTCAATTGTGAGACATTTAGCAAGCTAAGTCCATAGGTGATAATAATCCCAACACCAGAAACGATTGCTCTTATAAAAACTTTTAGTTCTTCCACCACGAGTGATCAGTGGGAAGGTGGCAACTCACCAAAGGTGTTTGACCCCTTTTTACAGGATGGTCAAAATGTGCATTTGGAATACCAAATTGATTCCACTGTCAGCTCCACTCCACTGAGCCCCTCTGGATAAAGCTAGGATCTGAACAAAGACTCCGCAGTAGACATGGATGAAAGTCTCATAGTGTAATTGTTTTTAATAAAAATAAAAGCAGTAGTAGTACAAGTTGCACTCACATGTAGAAGTGCCTGGCCAGGTATAAACAGCGTGTGCAGATATGGCTGATCCTACGAGTTGCCACCTTCCCATTGAGCACTCGTGGTGGAAGAACAAGAGCAATCATTTCTGGTGTTGGGATTATTATCACCTATGGACTCTCAGCTTGCTAAATGTTGATTTTACAATTGACTCACATAGCAGTGTTATATGCTTATGACTTTTTTTATTGTTATACACATGAACACATTGCCTTTCATTTCATTCTATATACACTACCACTGGTGAATATTTCACCATAAAGGGGCAGCTATTTATTTGTTCATCACTTTCCCACAGGGCACCATATCTTGGTTTACTCACAAAACATTATTTTTTGCCATCATTGACTTACCTAATTTAATTTGAAACCCCTAAAATTTCATGCAGATCTGCTATTTGAATGGAATCCCAGATGTGTCAAAGCTGAACTAAAGTCTTGATACTTGCCTCTCCTTTAAAGCGGAAGTAAAGTCTGCTATAAAATTCTTTTTTTAGGCCCCCCCCAGGTGGGTTATGCCATAATGTAATAGTATGCACAGCATATTGGTACATTATGGCAGACTTACCTGTCATATGGTGTCCTCCAGCGCTGTGGTGGAATCGATCTGGCAGGCCCCCTGCACTCCCATCTTCACCCGGTCTTTGTTCTGTGCCTTCAGACACTTGATAGGCCAGGCCGCATACGCGGCTCAGCGAACATGACAGCTGACAGGCAGAAGGATGCGTTTATGGCAGAAGAGAACAGTAGTGTCTCTTCTGTCATACCATGCCTGTCAGCCATTTATTTACAAATCAGCTTCACTTCAACTTTAACAGTCCAACCTCCTGTGCTGGCATTTTCCACCTGGCTTCTTCTAGGTGCCGGACTGCAGCCATATTCATTAGCCATCACAGGAAGATATCACTTTTGTGCATGTGCAGGAGTTCAGTCATCCCGGCACACAGATGCTGTGTCAGTGTAAACTGAGCTGCATTTGTGCATGTGTCTTGTGCAGTAAACAGCTTGCCTGCTCACAGTCTTTAAATCTAGGACCTTAGTTCCGCTTTAACTGCTTCCCGCCTGTAGGACATCATATGATGTCCTGGACTTTGAGCGGTGATACTAAGATGATAAGATGATGCCTGCAGCCCAGTATTTTATTTATTTTTTTCTGCTGGCAATGCTCTGATTAGCTGCTGAATTGCTTTTACATGCAGCGGAAGGGGGACCCCCCACCTCTTTTCCAGGCTCTTCCGTCCCAATGGGGAGCCTGGGATTGAAGCCGTCCGTTGTGCTAGCCTATCATGGAGATGACCGAAAGTCAAGTTCACAGAATTTTGTTCATTCAAGAAACGTTTTCCATTCTGCTCCTTCAAATGCTCTCTATTACGGTAAAAAAACAAATAAAGCGAATGGACCAAAAACAAAAATTTGTGAATAAAATTGGTGAATGGCCAGCTTTTGCCCCTCAAGTAGTGGTTAAATAGTAGATTTTCATGGACACCTGTACATCAGAAAAAAAAAAACTTAGAGGGATCTGGCTGAAAATGAGGGATAGTTGGGAGTCCTACAATTGTTAATGGATAAGGTTGCCTTTTGTAACATGTTTTACCCATATTCAGGTTGTAGCATGTTACAGATGCACCCCCCCCCCCCCCCCGAACTCCTGTTTTGACAGCAAGCGGGGGATCTCCCCCCCCCCCCCCCCCCACTCACTGTCACAATCTAAAAAAAAAAAAATTCCCGGCCGCATCATTCATTCAGTGTTTTGTGAATGGGAAAACTACAAGTACCGACAGCCTTTGCGGCTGTCAGATTGTATTTCTCAATGAACTACCAAGGCATGGTTGAGCCCATTAGTAGTTTGACTCTTCCTGTCAGAGTGTAACTGCCTGCACATATCTGAGTATGAGTAGACAGTTATACAGACAGTCTACAGGACGCTCTGCTTATCGAGAGTGCAATGCTTTATAGACTCCTTAAAAAAAAAACCATAATAAATGCATATTTACCTGCAAATATATGTGCATTTATTTATATTTTTTGTAAAGGTGAACTTATCCTTGAATGCAGTGGGTCTCAACCTCAGTCCTCAAGTACCCCCAACGGGCCATGTTTTGGGAATTTCTCTTAGATAGAATAGCTGTCCAAAATACCAAGCCATTGACTCTGGTTTAAAGCACCTGTGCAAGATAAAGGAAAACCTGCAAACATGGCCTGTTGGGGGTACTTGAGGCCTGAGGTTGAGAACCACTGCTTTAAATGTCAATCATCATCATCATTGATGTTATGGGTAATGATCAGTCCACACAAGTAAGAATGGGATCATAGAAAGTAGATTCAACACATCAGTGCATTGTTTTCTCCAGTGCTTGCTAGCATATGGAAATAATCAAAGTATTATTCCTAAGGCACATTTGTAGTATTCGTCCATATAAACACCTGTGTTACCTGAATAGTAATTTATTAATGTTGATTAGTATATTAGACCTAAAAGGGTGCACTGGAGGTACAGATGAAGAGGGACAAGTGGTAGTTCAGCTTCCATTAGTTGACCACAACAAGTAATAACTTGTCACAGTGCTGTCACATTGGAATGTGTGTTGATGCATTCATTTCTCTTCTGTATAAATGGCCTAGAGACAATCTTCAGCCCTTTGTATTGGAGTTACAAGTCTCAGCTTGACGTCACAGGCAAAGTCTGTCACTGTTTGCTGGTATAGGTAGTTCTGTTTTAGATATACATCCTCTGTCTGACATCCATGTCCTGTGCAGGGTGTTAGTAAAGTTTACTGTTTAAACACACTTGGGAGACATCTTCAGTGGGTGTAAATGACTTGTTCACACCTTCCATGTTTTAGTGTATGTGTTGGAACACAAACAATGGATACTTCAGAGAAACACGTTATCCAATTAGGCCGTTCACATTTATATGTTGCAATGCATTTTGAAAAATGAGGCATGTTTGCTTTTCTGTGCTTGATTAGCTGCTTCCACAGTAGCCAGAGAATGAATGAACTTAAACAAAATGTTTGTCACTTCTGTGTTCATCAGAGAGCAGATCAGGGATCACAGATTAGATCGGGGAATAGCTGATCCTTGATCTTCTCCCATTTGTCATCATAGAGTGAGGGTGGATCTGATTTAAATCGTCGATTTAAATCATAATTTTTAAAGAGCAACTGTCATCTCTGTCCCACAGCGGCTCCTCCTCTGACCCGCTGTTGACTCACCGACAGTCCCATTCCCTTTAATGGGACGCCTGGTGATGCGGCAGTGACACAACAAGGTGAGGGACGCGGCAGCAGCAGGTGAGTGGATGCCCGCTAACAGGCACTGCCATGATGGATCTGAAATGACAGGTGCTCTTTAAATGTAAGGACTTATTCATGCTGGTAGTTAGAAGCTTTAATATTTGCAAACAAAATGAAGGTTTCCTATTTAGAATAATACGCTGTCAGGTTAGTAAAACAGCGATATCATTGAATTGAACCAATTCAATCATACAGTTTGCAGTGTACATAGATTTGCAAAACAATGGGATAAAGGAATATTCCTGAACTTTGATTTGTCTCATGGTTACTGTAAAATTGTGTGAATGCATCAGTGCAGTGCATGTTATCACAGCTTGCAGAGCTTGGATTCATTGAATGAGTTTACCAAAAATGTAAATATTGCAGAATATACAGCCTTATGCTACATAACTAAGCTCCATTTCATGCTGAATAAACTAAATTATCAATGTTTCTTAAATAGAAAACTATCTTTAGATAGATTTTTGCTCCAAAAGCATTTTATTAAAATAAATTTGATTAAAAAAAAATTGACATAAAGTGGATGTAAACCCGAATTATTTTTTTTTTTTATCATACTGTAGAGTATAAGATTTCCTATCATTTGAGCCCAGTCTTGCCACACAGAGTTAATCCATCTCTGAGCAATCCTCTTTTATTGTTCAGTGAGATAAATCTTGACAAACTGAGAAAAACTTTGTCAAATCCTCCCCCTTGCTGTGAGTGACAGCCTAAGACACGGGCATGATTTTTTAATTCCCTCCCCCACTCCTTCCTTCAGCAGCTCTGCAAGGATTGGCTGTCCCACACCTCAGCATGATTTGGCATGCTGAAGTCATGTGGTTACTTTCCTGTCTTTTCACTGGATGTTAGAGATCATAAGCAGAAGTTCAGTTAGAAATACACAGGAGAAAATGCATATTGACAAGGGGAGTGTAGAGGTGGGCGGGGAGTCTACTGACATCACGACTCCACCCACCGAGCTCCAGACAACAGACCCACCCACAGAATCTGCAGTTTTTCAGCTCTTATAACAGACAGAGGGGAGACATTTGACAGGTAAAGATACATGCAGGAGACATGTATATCCTTATAGATAACCCCTATGGCAGTAGTTTAGAAAGGATGACATTGGGTTTACATCCACTTTAAATAAAAAAAAAAATCTGGGTTTTATTTATTTGTTTAAATCTTTTTTTAAATCATTGCTTTATATCCACCCTGGTTACCATCCATGATTCTGGACTCCTCAAAGGCACTGACAGCAGGCCCCGATCACTAAAGTGATCACTTTAAAGGTTAAGTCAACCATTTGCAAAAAACAAAACCTAAACGTACCCATATTTGCAGAAAATGGGGGTGATTTACTAAGACAAATGTGCTGCGCTGGCTCACACCTTAATCGGTGTGCTGGGAAAGTCGTTAACAGATCGTGCGAACCGGCACACTTTGAAGCGCAAAACGATAATAAATATGTAAACTGCAATTCTCACTAGGGTAACTGCGGTTTTCTCATTGATAATAGCGCACACCCAATACATTTGGTTAATTTCATCTCATTGGATGTGTCTTGTTAGGCAATTAGTAGGTGTTTTCAGTTAATTAACCCTTTTGATGCTAATCTTATTCATATTACTTCTAATATATCTTTGAAATGTTTTTTTTTCTATTTTTACCCAAATCTTTCAATATATTACAAAGAACAGAGAAGTGTTTCTAAACCCAATAAATGAATATTTTCAGATCTTGATCTTTAAAGGTGACCATACACTGCAATCAGTTAGATACTTACCACTTTTTTTTTCCTGGTGACTATCCATGGCAGCATACGCACAATCCATGCATATGCTACCGTGAAGGCACCAGGAAAGTAACTTTTAGACAACTCACACCATTTTTTGTTTTGCCATGCCAATCAGCCTAGTTAACCACTTTAATACCAGGCACTTTTGCCCCTTCCTGCCCAGGACAATTTTCAGCGCTGTCACACTTTAAATGACAATTGCGCGGTCATGTAACACTCTACCCAAACAAAATTTGTATCATTTTCTTCCAACAAATAGAGCTTTCTTTTGGTGGTATTTGATCACCTCTGGGGTTTTTTTTTTTTCATAAACTAAAAAAGACCAACATTTTTGAAAAAAAAAAAGTTTTTCTTAGTTTTTGTCATAAAATTTTGTTTTCCCCTTCACTGATGGGCACTGATGAGGCGGCACTGATGAGGTGGCACTGATGGGCAACGATAGGCGGCACTGACATGCAGCACTGATGGGCACTGACAGGAGGCTGTGATGGGCACTGACAGGAGGCTGTGATGGGCACTGACAGGCGGCTGTGATGGGCACTGACAGGCGACACTGATGGGCGGTACTGATGTGTTACTGCTGGGCACTGATTGGCACTGTGGTGGGCACTAATTGGCACTGCGGTGGGCACTTGAAGGGCTTTTTTATTGGGGGAATGTTGGGCACTGATTGGTAGCCTTTTTTGCACATCTGAGGGGGCTGTGCTGATTATGAGCACAGACCCCCCCCCTCTGACAGGGAGAGCCGCAGACCGGCTCTCCCTGTCAGCGCGAACCAAGGAATGCCGTTTACCGGCACTTCCTGGTTCACGCTGTGATTGGTCACAGCTGCTCACATGGTAAGAAGCCTCTGACAGAGGCTTCTTATCACAGTCGGGGATGCAGGTCACAGGTGCGCGCCGGCATGTTATCCTGCTGGACGTCATATGACGCCCAGTCAGGATAACAGAACAACTTCCCGGCTGTCATTTTGCTATAGGCCGGGCAGGAAGTGGTTAAGCTGCAGCTGGGAAATCTGTTGCATAAAAATTAACAAAACATAAAAAATTGCTACAAATTTTATTGGTCAACAAAACAGGACTTGAAAAAGAGCAAGGAAAGCAAAAGACACATGAATGGTAATTTAAGACATTAACAGAATATGGTTTTGAGGTCTGACCATTTTGCGGAGGAAACCGTTGTGCGCCCACAAACGGACATCTATTAAGAATTTAAACATTAATTGGTCACAACATCTTGAGGAAAGATTTTGCAAAATAATGCAGCACAGACAATTAAGTCAAAGTGAAACAACCTACAAACGACACACATTGACAACATCAAAAATATTTCAGGGGAAAATACCCCCCCCCCAAAAAAAAATACAATAAACCAAAGTAAAAAAAAACTTGCTCTAAAACACATCTGTTTTGCAAAGACAAAATACAAAGATAAAATACATGTGTTACTTACTCTATAAGGACACCCAAACCTACTCTCTTGTTGGCCACACGCAATCTTGCCGCTTTTCAGGGCAAGGTAAAGAATGTTATCTGCAAGCTTTATATAACATAGGTTTGCGTGATTATGAGGCAATTGAAAACACATGCACAGTCCATGAAACACACAAAAATGCAACTTCACCGAATGTAGAGACAGAACTTCAAAGTGGGTACACCTGTTAAGGATGTCCTTAACCCCTTCCTGCCGAGCGTACGCAGATGTGCGGCCTCGGCTTTCGGGGTTATACTGGGGATGATGCCCGCAGCTGCAGGCATCATCCCGGTACCATTTTGTAGAGCGGGCGATCGGCTTTCCAGGGATAACAACCAATGCTGCTAAAAGCCTCTCGGCTGTTATCCCGGAGGAGCGGGAGGGGACGTCCCCCTCCCGCCGCTCTGAACGGGGCTCCCGTCCCAGTGGGGGTCCCGATCATCGATCCGCCTCTTCCAGCGGCTAGGGACAGACTGGCACGAAGCCGGAAACGGTTTTGTTACAGTCTCCTGATTGTAAACACGGAAGCGACGTCACAACGTCACTTCCTGTTTACTCGGCTGCCAATGGCGCTGATTTAAAAAAATATACAGTAATCAGAATCGCCGAAAATGGCGATCTGAATACTTTGAAGTGCAAAGGAGGGTTTGGGAGTCTTTTAGACCCCCGATCCCTCCATAAAGAGTACCTGTTTTACACTTTTTTTTTTTTTTTTTTTACATTTTTTTTTTTTCTTGATGACTTTTATTCCTATTACAAGGAATGTAAACATCCCTTGTAATAGAAATCTATTATGACAGGCCCTCTTTTATGGAGAGATGCGGGGTCAATAAGAAAGCATGAGATCGGAAAAAAAATTACCGATCTCATGCTGACAGCCGCAATAGCGGCTTTGTTTATTTCCGGGAACCCGGGCGTGACGTCATAACTAGGGCCGAAACAACTAATCGATTATGAAATTAATCGATTACTATTTTCATAATCGGTTAATCGGCCAGTAACATAATGGGGTTAAAAAAAGCTAAAATTAGCCCTACATAGTACAAAAAAGAGCAAATAATCTCTACTGTAAATATTACTTTCACTGTTGCACAGTAAAAAAACGAAGGGCTAATTTTTAATTTTTTTTTAACTCCATTATGTTTCTAAATGTCTTAGGCCTGGTTCCCACCCATGTGTTTTTTGGTGCTTTTTGCAGAAATGCACTACAGTTCATTTAGCGTTCACTTCTATGCTTTTTTCAGCTGCTGTGTATTTGGAAAGGGTCAAAGACCTTTTTCAATGCAAAACGGTGCTTTTTTGGTTCAATGTACTTCAATGGAGAAGCTGCAGAAAAGCATGTAATATTACAGATCTGTTTGAAAATCTGCAAAACAGTCTAGAATTTTTTTTTTTTTCTTTAAATAAAAAAATTTGATCTGAGTCTGATGATATTTACAAGATTCCTCTACAGAAGAGTATATCTCTTCTGTTATTCTCAGAGAGGATTAAAGATTTTACTCCCTAACTATATAGTTGGTTATTTATATTTACCACTGCATATAAAGATATTTAGGAATAAATTGCCTTTTTTTTAAACTTTACATATTAACTAAATTATACACCACACTTCTTTTTAAGGTTATTAACCAATAAATCGAAACAATAATCGGCCAACTAATCGATTATGAAAATAATCGTTAGTTGCAGCCCTAGTCATAACGTCGCGCCCGGGCCTCCGATGGTCATAGAGATAACTGGTGACCGTCCGGTCACCGGAAATCTCTATGGTCCTCATCCGTCGGTGGCCGTTTCTTTCTCTGGGCCTCCGATGGCACGGGAGAGCCCAGAGAAGCACCAGATGGCAGCGGGGGGGGGGACGTCCACTCCCGTTGCCTATAAGAACGATCAAGCGGCGGAACTGCCGCTATGAGCATTCTTATCGTACACAGAATTGCCGGCTGGAGAGAATGATATCTGGATGATGCCTGTAGCTACAGGTATTCAAATATCCCCTAACAAAGTAAAGGACGTCATATGGCGCCCATGGTATTGAAGTGGTTAAAGCGCCCCCGTCCCCGCGAGCTCGCGCAGCAAAGAAAACGCATACGGAAGTCGCGCCTGCATATGTAAACGGTGTTCAAATCACATGTGAGGTATCGTCGCGATCGTCAGAGTGAGAGCAATAATTCTAGCACTAGACCTCCTCTGTAACTCTAACCTGGTAACTGTAAAAAAAAATTTAAAGCGTCGCCTATGGAGATACTTAGGTACCGTAGTTTGTTGCCATTCCACGAGTGCGTGCAATTATAAAGCGTGACATGTTTGGTATCTGTTTACTCAGCGTAACATCATCTTTCACATTATACAAAAAAATTGGGCTAACTTTACTGTTTCTTTTTTTTAAATTCATGAAAGTATCCCTTTTTCCCTAAAAAAGTTGCTTTAAAACACCGCTGCACAAATACTGTGTGACATAATATAAAATAAAATATAAAATATTGCAACAATTGCCATTTTATTCTCTAAGTTCTCTGCTAAAAAAATATATATAATGTTTGGGGTCTCTAAGTAATTTTCTAGCAAAAATACGGATTTTAACTTAACACCAAATGTCAGAAATAGGCTTAGTCATGAAAGGGTTAAATTACTAACCCAAAATACACACTCTCTGAGCATGGCCAGAAAAATCCAAGTGCTGTTCACACACAAAAAGAAGAAAAAAAAAAAGCAAAGTCACTGAGCATGCCCAGACCAACCCAAATGCAGCTAGCACAAAAAAGCCACCCTCCTGTCCAAAATTGAGCACATCATCCAGCATGCTACAAAATTACAGATGGGACAAACACCCCCCGGTCCAGGGGGGGCAAACAAAGAGCCTAACATGGGCAAAAGTTATACAACAAATACCATTGCAGTCTACGGGAACTGACTTGTTAATTTTGCTAGTCCCCACTTGGCTGGCTTATCTTTTAGTTATTGGCCTTAAAACGGGTATGGGGGCCCAGGGCCCATCCTAAGGGACATATATTAATGTCACCAATTTGGACAACCCCAAAAACGAAACAAGAAGTGCCTTTAAAAATGAAAAATTGCTGAAAAGCTAGTAACTGGGGGGGGGCTTGCTCTGCCTGTAAAGTTGTGCAGCTGTAGCATATATCCAAAATGCTGCTTCAAAGATGTATGGCTTTAGAGAAAAGTTACGAATCTACATTGCAGCTGCAAGATTTTAACACCAAAAAAAAAAATAACCTGCCCCCCCCCCAATACATACAAGGTCATTTGGGTCTGTTAAGACTTAAAATGAGAACCCCCACGTGAAAAATCCCACCCCAAACGAAAAAATATTGTGCCCCCTTTAAAAGCAACAGTTAGCCCAAAGAAATCATATGCATTAGAGGGGGAAGGTTAAATGCCCTTTTAGGAGCAGCGAGAGTCTTTTTACATAATTTTAACAAGGTGCATGTCACATGTTGGCAACTTAACGTGCTAACATGACCTGTGCGCAAATATCATTAAAAAAATACATAAAGGTGAACCAGCGTAAGCAAAAAATTGTCAAGTTTAGAGGTGCGCCCGTTCAACCCATGCACTTGCATTTGCGTTGCTTGACATTTACTAAGATTTTGGCCGTGCAGTGAACAAACGCATTTGAACGAGCGCAAGAGCCGCATGTGCAGTGCTGACATTGATCTTGCGCAGTTCTAAACGTACTTGCAGGCACAGCAGGCTTGCTCTGAAAAAGTTACTTTCTCATTCTATTTTGGGCATATTTGTTACTTGGGCAGTTGTTACTAAACTTCCTCACATCACCCCATAATATTGACACCTCCATCTTCTGTTAATATTGAATTGAAGATGCCGTGCGCTATGTCCATAGTGGCGCACAGATAGCATTCTCCCGTGCGCCGAGATCGCTATAGTAAATGGGGGATTCACGCTCTGTTCCCGGCGCACTGTTTCGTAAATATGAAAATGTGAGTTGAGCCTCTACTGATGGCGCACGGCTTCAATAAATCAGCCTTATAGTGTATGTCTATTTGTTTTTTTTTGCAAATGAGTCTGCTAAGCATTGAAGTCTCAATCAGTGGGTTGTGTGTGCACTGCCAGGCTCTAGTGGGCTGTGTGTGCACTGCCAGGCTCCTACTGACTCTTCCTCCAGCTCCATGTCCATACCGAGCCTATGGTCTTATTACCTGGCATTATTTTCTTGAGAGTTGGTGAACTAAAAACAAGTATGCAGGCTAGAAATGTAGACATGGTTAGCTGCATGTTTGTTCTAGGTGAGTGAGTCACTAGATTAGTGACATCACCAAAAGGGTACACATAATAATCAGTAAATGTAATGCTGCAAAAAACTGCCAGAGACGGCAGACATGCATCAGAAGATGGCCAGAGACTGCATACATGCTGCAGAAGATGTTGGAGACTGGAGATATGCTTCAGGAGACTGTCATAGGCTACATACACAACAATTAAATGGCTAGAGATCACTGCTGATACAGCCCATCTACAAATAAATGCTTCACATTTGTATTCCCAAAAATCCCCTTAGAAATGACTTGTGCCATTACCGGTATTTCTAAGAAGGATACCTTCAAAAAGATCAGAGAAAAACAATATACAAAGAGAAATGGATAGACAGTACAGAATACGTGAAAGTGTGAAAGAAATAAACCCAACCATTTTAACTACTAGAGGTCTAGTAGGGAATTTTTCAAAACTGGAACAGACATAATCTGAAGCAGCTCTGCATGGAAGCCAATCAGCTTCTACATTAGCTTGTTCAGTTAAGCTTTGAAAATGAAAGATCAAAGCTGATTGGTTGCCATGCACAGTCGCTCCAGATTCTGCTCCAGTTTTGATAAATTCTCCCCACTGTTCTTTCACGGACTTGAGTAAACACCAAAATCCCCAAGGTATATGCAGTAAGTGTCAAAGGGCCCCGGGTTGGTCACTAGAGCACTAGATAGCGAAGCCAGGCTCAAGATGACGGTTCCATAGTCTGAACCTTTGAAAACCAAGTAAGTAATAGAAGCAGCCTTGTTTTTATATTTCATTAGTAAGCTGAGTCAAATTTATCTTTATTTGTAATTATTCACTTTTGACGTTTCCTGTTAAATAAGTAATACGTTATCTTGTATATGTTTTAACCCAACAGTAAAACCATTTTACCTTCAGCCATTTTTTCAATTCCAGCTAAAATATTTAATCCAACATCTTGCTACTATTTAAAACATGTTATTTTTTTTTAAACCTGCCTATACATCTGAGCAGAGCGTATTCTTGGTGATTTTTGAAGTGTGTGTTTTTTTTTTTTTTTTTCTCAGGTGCTTAATACGCTCAAAAAAAGCTTGTGTGCTTTTTGGGCATAGTGTGTAGGATGATTGAACATACAACTGTAATCAGGGACAATTAGAAAGAATGGGATTCTGCACGTTGAACGTAGGGAAACAATCTGAAAAACACTTGTGTGAATGGGGCCTTAAGTTCTTATTCATGTTCATGTTGTTAGTTACGATTAAGGAAACCTTTGGGAGGTGAATATTTCTGCTTGAGTTAGAGGACAACTGGTATGGGATTAATACATAGGCTGCCGTTTTGCTAGCATTTGCAGAAGGAGATCCACATTATACTCTCCAACATGTCATTCATGTAACACTTCTGTCTTTGTCTGCAGACTGGCAGGACCAGCTCTTTTCTCTTCACACCTGCCATGGCAGGCTGGTCCCGGGAAGCAGTCCTAAAGCTGTATCGTGCTCTTCTGCGAGAGGGACGAAAACTCCAGTTTACTGACCGTGACTACTACTCATTTTACATACGTCAAGAATTTAGGAAGAATCAGATTCTGTCAAAACTGGAGGACAGAGAGAAGCAGTTGGCAAAAGGACAGTTTTTCCTCCAGACCAAGCTAGGGGGATTAGTGTGAAGGGTGCTCTTCATCCATTATCAGCTGTTTTCTTTAACAAAAGGTAAAACACCTGTTTGATAAATATGATAAAACGTAGTGATCACTGCCACTGTGTTTATATTATTTGGTGACACATTCTTGATACTCTGATTATGCTTGAAGCAAGCTAAAGTGTATCTATAGTGTCATTTTTTTCTTCTAGTTTTGAATAGTGTGGGTAAAGATTAGAACCCCTGTCAGATTGTACTGCTGTACAGAGATTGATCAGAGATTTCCTCTCACTTCCTGTTTTGGTAACATACTTCACCAGACAGGAAGTGAGGAACTCTCCAAAGGTAACGCCAAAGTCATTTTTTTTTTTTTTTTTTTTAAGTTAAGTAGGGGAATGCTGGAACATCTGTCAGCTTTTAAGTAATGTCTGTGTCCCTGTTTCAGATTCGTCCACAATTCCTGTCTGGTAAAACTGTGTCACCAAAACAGAGTGTGAGGAGAAATCCCTGTAACAGAGTCCCAGGTAGCAGTAAAACCTAACAGGGGTTCTAACTTTTCTTACTCCACTCAAACTAGAAAAATGTTTTTGCTATAGATACTCTTTAATTTTTGCAAGTGGGATGTAAGTGGCAATATTTATGCCATTTGATCTTTTCTTAAGAACGCTCAGTAGCATGGATGTTTTACCAGTGGAGTAAAAACACATTGTAATAGTATTACTTTTGATTTTTCAGGATTTGGTACTTTTGTATTATTCTGTATACAATCTTTATGTTAAAACGTGGCCATAGCAAGATTGTTTATCATAATGTTATATTGATAACGGAAAGTTACAAGATCCGTTGCATTCAAATTGTAATTACCTGCTGACTTCCGAAACCTCAGGAACAGGAAATGCAGTGTTTTCTGTCATCTCTGAATCTCAACATCTACCCTTGCATTACAATCCACAAACTTCACAGCTGCTATATATCTTTCAACGTTCAAGCATATGGTCAACAAACTCTACCTCCAAAAAGTTCACTATAGATCAAATATCTTAAAATTTTTATGGATTTTACATAGGACAAATAAAATTTATATTTTTGTTTAAACAAATTTTTAGTTTTATTATGATTTATTTTGGATATCCACAATGAGATATGGTGATCAACTCAGACAACCCACATTCTGAGGACTAATGGTATTTTATCAGGTCTGAGTACATTACATACAGACATCCCATCATGCTTACTGTCTAGTTGTTATCTTACCCTTCCCACTCCTTTGGGCCTCTCATTCAGTCACTCCTGCTTGTTTTCATTTAAAGCTGATATCTCTTATCTGCCTGACCCTCAAACAAGAAACAAGCTATAGTTCTTATCCTGAACACTTTAGAAATTCTGGCTTGACAAAACACTACTCTCTATGCTGTTTCTTTGTAGACTAGCTGTTGTCATGATTGTAGCAACAAGAAATATGCAACACCTGTTCTTTTCCACTACTCCACTGTGTGTGTTCCCTCCATCTTTCCCTGCTAGTTTCATGGAAAAAACAACCTAAAGTGGTTCTAAAGGGAGAAGGTTTTTCTTACCTTAATGCATTCTCTTTATCAGGGTAAAAAAAAAAAACCCTGTGTGCAGCCCCCCCCCCCTTATTTACCTAAGCCCAATCTTGATCCAGTGCTGTGCCCCAGAGCAGCAGTGCTGCTCTCTCTCTCCTTCTCCTCTCCTGTTGCTGCAGGATCCATGTTCCGTGAGGAGAAAGTTGGGGGCAGGGCTGAGCCGTACTGTGTGTGTCGATGGACACACATAGTGCGGCTCAGGGTCAAACCTACTTGAGTGCCACCATAGCAATTGGCTTGCTATGGGGGTACTCAGAAGTGGGGAGGAGCTGGGACTGCCGGCTAAGGCCCCTTTCACACTGGGGCAGTTTGCAGGCGCTATTGCATTAAAATAGCGCCTGCAAACTGACCCGAAACAGCCGCTGCTGTCTCTCCAGTGTGAAAGCCCCTTTCTCGGCTGCTAACCGGGGGGGGGGTAAAACCGCCCCGCTAGCGGCCGAATACCGACGGTAAAGCGCCGCTAACAATAGCGGCGCTTTACTGCCGATGCCGCCCCAGTGTGAAAGGGGCCTAAGGCTCCATTCTTCACATAAAAGCCATACGAAAAGCAGTGATGCTCTTCTTTCTAAACACTCATCTATTTGGAACTTTTATGCTTCATAGGAAATGCTTTTTCTCATTGACACATCACGGATCTTGTGGACAGATTACTGGGAGGGGCTGGGGAAGAACCGGCTGTCATGGTGCACGTTGGCACCAATGACAAAGTCATTTACATAGCTGTGTGTTCCCCACTGCGTGCCGTCACATACAGCCCCTCCCCCTTGTTCGGGCACTTTGATAGACAGATCACCCATCCCATTGGACGGGTGATCTGTCTATCAAAGTGCCCGGACAAGGGGGAGGGGCTGTATGTGACGGCGCGCAGCGGGGAACACACAGCTATTGAAATGAAAGCATTGATGTTCCCGGCGCTGTAATCAAACAGGCGGCAGCTCTCCTCTCTTCTACGATATAGGAAGCCCCCCTGATAGGTGGCACCGGGGGCGGAGCCCCACCCCATTCGGTATCGGCAAAAATTCTCTCTTGGCTTTTTGCCGAAAGGGCCATTTTCGGCCAATATGTTTCGGCGGCCAAAATTTCGATGCATCCCTAGCGAATGCCTTAGCAAAAAAATGTAGCTGCCACTTGTTCGGTATTTAAATTGTAAAGCCAAGTGTGTTTGTTTTAGATAAAGAGTATTGAAGTTTTAAAACCTCAAAATTTCTGTACTGTCTGTCTCCCTATTGAGGAGATACACCCTCTCCATTAGTCCTGGTAACTACTGTCTCCAGTTTAGAAAGTAATGGGAAATGTTTTAGTTGGGGCATCTTTTCTAGTGCCAACTGTCTAAGGTAATTTCCAATCACTTTGGAGAGATTTGATTTTACTTCCTGCTGGACAGGTAGTAAAGGGGGATCACCTTGACTGGAAAAAAATTGACAGGGGTCTTAAACATCCCCTACTATATTTAAAAGTAAAAAAACCTTTTGGTTTTACATACATTTCATCAAATCTGCCTTACTTTTTTCCCTTCATTAGATTGCCTAACGCAGTTCCAACACATGGCTAAGGCAAATTGCTTTATGTCCTATTGCTTTAGTTTAAACGAATGTGCTGTTTTGGTGTGTGCTGAAAAATAGTAGGACATGCTTCATTCTTGCACAGCATGTTTTGATGCGCTACACTGCAACACAACACACTGCAGTGCATACATTTTAAATGTTGTTTGGGTCATTCCAATAAAATAAAAAGAAAAGAAGGTAAACACATTGTAACAACCCATCGCAAAACCCTTTCACGATGTATAATGTGGGTGCATTTTATACAGTGCAAAATATGTGCCCGCTGGTGGATATGCCACTCATGGGTGTTACACAAACCTTGATAGAGGGGAAGTAAAACAACTTGCTGTAAAGCGTAACTACACTCCATCTGAGTACCATAAACTTTATTTAATTCATTTTTAATATTCAAAACAAACTCACTCATTCATCCATGTCTCCTTGGTAATTACAGTTTTATTACTCGTTTTAAAGTTTATATAAAAAATACGCAGAGATAAAACTCAACATTAACAGCGCTAATACATATCTAAAATTAATATGTGCAGTAATAGAGCATACAGTGGGCTATGGACATTGCACACAGATCAAGTGAGCTCAGTAAAAATTCCATGCAGAAATCTTAAGTAGTGTGAGGTGCCGCATATCATCAGAAATATGAAACGGCAAAAGTTCCTGTCCTGAATCCCGTCACCAATCCACCTCGTGAGCACCCCTTTGGTGATGCACTCGCCGCAATGATGAAAAAGATGAGCCTGATATCTCCAAAAAGTAGTATGGACAAAAAAGCAAAATACTCTTGCGCACGGGTGTGTAAGCTAAAAGATCCCAAGGGTTCAGGAAGGACTATGGATTTCGGCCTTGCTGCTCTTAAGGATGGGATGTCCTAATGCCAAAATGAAAAAAAAAGGAAAAAAGAGCGCACCAGCCTAGTGCATTATCCTTTACAAATTTATTAATCAAAAACAAGATAAAATCTACTCACAAAGGTTGAAGGAACAAATCGCATTTGTAAATTGCCACAGCAGTAATAAATCCAGTGGTAGCAGTTTTCCAGGTCCCAGGAAGGAGGCGTACGGACTACTGCTGGCTAACGCGTTTCGAAGGTTACCCTTCTTCATCAGAGGGGTCTGAAGAAGGGTAACCTTCGAAACGCGTTAGCCAGCAGTAGTCCGTACGCCTCCTTCCTGGGACCTGGAAAACTGCTACCACTGGATTTATTACCGCTGTGGCAATTTACAAATGCGATTTGTTCCTTCAACCTTTGTAAGTAGATTTTATCTTGTTTTTGATTAATAAATTTGTAAAGGATAATGCACTAGGCTGGTGCGCTCTTTTTTCCTTTTTTTTTTCATCTCCAAAAAGTAAATGGAACACTCTTCCAAGGGTTACCAGAGATGAATCCTGTACCAGCTCAGCTCAATCATTTCAACATATAAAAAACACAAGGGAATGCTCAGCATAGCGTAATACTGTAATTTATTTGGAGACTCAACCCCTGCATACAAGATGTTCACTTGATCTGTGTGCAATGTCCATAGCCCACTGTATGCTCTATTACTGAACATATTAATTTTAGATATGTATTAGCACTGTTAATGTTGAGTTTTATCTCTGCATATTTTTTATACATCTTGTATTTTTATAATAGCTGCTGCAGTGCACAACTGTTATCTATTGAGCGCTGGGATTGGTCATATTTGTTTTAACTGTTATTTTTTTTACTTATTTAAAATAATTTATTCATCAGCATAGAAGAACTGTGCTTCCTGTGTTACATTTTTAATTTGTTCTTCTACAGGACATCATGGCAGGAGCTGGTGAGAAGAAAGGCAAGAAGGATGACAACGGCATTGGGACTGCCATAGACTTTGTCTTATCCAATGCCCGTCTGGTTCTTGGAGTGGGAGGAGCTGCGATGCTAGGGATAGCTACTCTTGCAGTGAAGCGAGTATGTTGAGATATTGATTGTTCACCTTATTGGTAATAAACCCCAATCCAAAAATGATCATTAGATGTGGTGGCTGCAATAGTTTTTATTTTTTTTATTTTTAGTCTTTTTGCCTTCTGTTTTCACTAGGTGATCTGGCCAGTAACCTCCTGTATTTAGAATGCCCCACTCTGGATGAAGGAGCACAGCAGGCCCCTTTGGACAGCAGCATTGTTAATCTGGAGGGAGGGAGGGGAGTGGAGTTTTGGATGAACTAGTAGATTTGGATACAACTAACAACTAACACTTGATTGGCACATTATATTTATGTATTCTTTATTACCTAATTGGTGTCCTTTCCTTTTAGAAGCTCTTCTGTACCTAAATCTGCATTTTTTAACATGAATTGGAGCAAATGATAGTTTGATGTTTTTATTCATGTTTTTAGTGCAGGGCAACAGAAATGCATATAAGTAACACAAAGTGGTTTTATATGCTGTGCAATAATTAATTAAAACTATCAAAAACATTTTAAGTAATAACACTGCAACAGTACCCAAAGGCAAAAATTTAATCACTGACAATAGAACTGCAAAATTATTTTAGGAAACCTATGTGCATAAAACAATCTATAGAGATGAAGTAATTCAATTAAAAATCATTCATTAAATTTATTACACCCTGGCAAAATTGCAATAACTTGGAATATCCTCTTCAGACCACGGTTTCAAAGGATGCCCAATAAGTGCAGACTTTTTTTCACAATTTCTGACCATGCTAACACATGCTGAAAACTGGCACAAAATAATGGATATTATTGCTAATTCTTTGGTATCTCCAATATATTTAACCCAGAGATTTGTCTGCTAGCTGAGCTGACACTTAGGAGTCATTCCAAAAAAACTTCCTGGTATATGCTTTCCTATGCCGAAATATATTCAGGGAACACGCAAGTGATTCTGCCCCCCCCCCCCCCCCCCCCATATTACCTGTTTGGTTGCAAGCAATAAATTCCCTACTTTCTTCGTTTAAATCTACCTGTAAAGATGGGGGTAATTCAAGTGTATTTGATAACATCTGGGGTCTGGGAATTGCCTCTTTATGTACTTTACCCCCTTTATTATTTACCGTATGTAATGAACTTACACTATGGGGTTGATTTACTAAAGGCAAATATACTGTGCACTTGCTTCAGAGCTTAGTAAACAAGTTAAAACTTCACTTTGCAAAGAATACTTAATCGCATACAACGAAAATAAAAAATGATTTTTTTTGTTGTTGTTGTAAATGATTGGATAATAGAAACCAGCAGAGCTTCCCTCATTTCAGAGCTTCCCCTCATATCTAGAGCAAATACACTTAAAGTGCACAGAATATTTGCCTTTTAGTAAAGCAACCTCTATGTGTTGATTGGACAAAAGGCACGGCTACACTGTTATAGTATGTAGTAATGGAAATCTTTCTTTTGTATATTTCTTGTTGTAACATGTTTGAAAATCAATAAAATGCATCTTAAAAAAAAAAAAAGTTCAAAATCATCCTTGTGGTAGTTGAGCAGCATTTTAAAAATGACACGGT
Source organism: Aquarana catesbeiana (assembly GCF_042186555.1). Lineage (NCBI taxonomy): Eukaryota > Metazoa > Chordata > Amphibia > Anura > Ranidae > Aquarana > Aquarana catesbeiana. Next base: position 103,533,899 of record NC_133330.1, read on the forward strand.
TAAGTAGACTTTTAATGCCAGTGGTTATTCCAAGCCTTTTCATTTTTTATTTTTATATCTATCTATCTATCTATCTATCTATCTATCTATCTATCTATCTATCTATCTATCTATCTATCTATCTATCTATCTATCTATCTATCTATCTATCTATCTATCTATCTATCGATATTGATCTATAGATACATAGATAGATAAATAGATATATATATGTGTGTATCTCACAAAAGTGAGTACACCCCTCACATTTTTGTAAATATTTTATTATATCTTTCCATGTGGCAACACTGAAGAAATTACACTTTGCTAAAATGTAAATTAGTGAGTGTACAGCTTGTATAACAGTGTAAATTTGCTGTCCCCTCAAAATAACTCAACACACAGCTTAACACACAGTTTAATGTCTAAACTGATGGCAACAAAAGTGAGTACACCCGAAGTGAAAATGTCGAAATTGGCCCCAAAGTGTCAATATTTTGTGTGGCCACCATTATTTTTTAGCCCTAACCCTCTTGGGCATGGAGTTCACCAGAGCGTCACAGATTGCCACTGGAGTCCTCTTCCACTCCATGATGACATCACGGAGCTGGTAGATGTTGGAAACCTTGCATTCCTCCACCTGCCGTTTTGAGGATGCCCCACAGATGCTCAATAGGGTTTGGGTCTGGAGACATGCTTGGCCAGTCCATCACCTTTACCCTCAGCTTCTATGGCAAAGCAGTAGTCGTCTTGGAGGTGTGTTTGGGGTCATTATCAAGTTGGAATACTGCATTGCGGCCCAGTCTTCGAAGGGAGGGGATCATGCTCTGCTTCAGAATGTCGCAGTACATGTTGGCATTCATGGTTCCCTCAATGAACTGTAGCTCCCCAGTGCTGGCAGCATTCATGCAGCTCCAGACCATGACACTCCCACCGCCATGTTTGACTGTAGGTAAGACGCACTTGTCTTTGTACTCCTCACCCGGTTGCCGCCACACACGCTTGACACCATCTAAACCAAATACTTTTATCTTAGTCCCATCAGACAAAAGGACATGGTTCCAGTAATCCATGTCCTTTGTCTGCTTGTCTTCAGCAAACTGCGGGCTTTCTTGTGCATCATCTTTAGAAGAGGCTTCCTTCTTGGACGACAGCCATGCAGGTCAGTTTGATGCAGTGTGCGGCGTATGGTCTGAGCTTTGACAGGCTGACCCCCTACCCCTTCAACTTCTGCAGCAATGCTGGCAGCTCTCATACGTCTATTTACCAAAGACAACCCCTGGATATGATGCTGAGCACGTGCAATTAACTTCTTTGTTCGACCATGGCGAGGCCTGTTTTAAGTGGAATCTGTCCTATTAAGCCACTGTATGGTCTTGGCCCCCCTGCTGCAGCTCAGTTTCAGGGTCTTGACAATCTTCTTATAGCCTAGGCCATCTTTATGTAGAGCAACAATTCTTTTTTTTTTCAGATCCTCAGAGAGAGCTTTGCCATTAGGTGCCATGTTGAACTTCCAGTGACCAGTATGAGAGAGTGAGAGCGATAACACCAAATTTAACACACCTGCTCCCCATTCACACATGAGCCCTTTTACCACTAATGAGTCACATGACACCGGGGAGGGAAAATGGCTAATTGGGCCAAATTTGGACATTTTCACTTAGGGGTGTACTACTTTTGTTCCCAGCGGTTTAGAAATGAATGGCTGTGTGTTGAGTTATTTTGAGGGGACAGCAAATTTACACTGTTATACAAGCTGTACACTCACTACTTTACATTGTAGCAAAGTGTCATTTCTTTAGTGTTGTCACATGAAAAGTTATAATAAAACATTTACAAAAATGTGAGAGGTGTAATCACTTTTGTTAGATACTCTGTGTGTGTGTATGCGTGTGTGTGTGTGTGTATATATATACACACACGGTATAGAAAAGAATCCCCCCCCCCCTTTAAAATTACATTTTTTTGCGTTACAGCCTAAAATGAAGACACACGTTTTTTGTTGTATCCAGCTGTATTTACTCAGTGCCACTTGTAACATTCAAGTGAAAGGTATAACGCCAACATGTCAGAAACAAATTTTGAAAAGATCACCCTCTTCCCCCCTCCTTGTGTCAGTATTTTTCTTTAATTACAGCCTCTAGCCTTTTTATTAGAGCATTCTTACTTTACAGCATTTCTTCACACCCGCCTTAAACTTTCAAACAGTAATACATACAATGGGTATAGAAAAGAATTGCCCCCTTTTAAAATCACATTTTGTTGCTCTGCAGTCTGAAATGAAGACACAGTTTTTGTTTTATCCAGCTGCATTTACTGAGTGCAACTTATAACATCCAAGTGAAAGATACAATACCAACATGTCAGAAAAAAATAAAATAAAAAACAAAATCACTGAGTTGGAAAAAGGATCATCCCGTGTGTCAGTATTTTGTTGAATTACATTTTGCTTTAATTAAAGTCTGTTGGGATATGTCTCTACGAACTTTGCACATATAGACTTTGCAATATTTGCCCACTCTTCTTTGCAGAACTGCTCAAGTTCAATTAAATTTGGTGACTGTTTGTGGACTGCAGTCTTCAAGTCATTCTTGGATGTTGGCTTCAAACCCTCAATGCTGAGAAGTACAGGCAGATACTTATCTATTCTGTCATACCATCAGGGAGGTGTGTTATTGGCCCCAAATGTATTCTGCAGCAGGACAATGACCCCAAACATAATCATTAAAAACTATATTCAGTGTAAAGAACAAGGAGTACTGGAAGTGATGGTTTGGCTCCCACAGAGCCCTGGTCTCAACATCATCCAGTCTGTTTGGGATTCAAGAGACAGAAGGATTTCTTCTGGGAATGAAGGATTTTCCTTCATTCCCAGAAGATCTGTAGTTAGTTTTTTTCCAAACATCTTGGAGAACTTCCTCCTGAGTTCCATCAAAAACTGCAAGTGTACCTAGAAGAATTTATGCTGTTTTAAAGCCAAAGGGTGGTCACATCAAATCTTGATTTGGATTTTTCTTTCCATTTTGTTAATTGTTAAAAATAAACTATTAACACTTCTGAAACCATTCTTAATTTACAGAATTTTTATACACCTACGCATTTTATATATTTTATGTATGTGTGTATATACACACACGAGCAATACTGATTGCCAGCTGGCTTTCGGTCCCCATATCCAATTTTTAAACCTAATACAGTACAGGTTTATGTTGAAACAAAATATCTATAATGAGAATCTATGGAAAGATTACATTAGTTTTTATGTTCATTTTAATTCCATCATCAGAGGTTCTAAAATGCATTATTAATAAAATAACTGCTCAGATTATGCATGCTCCTATTTCCTCAGTATCTCTAATAACTTGTATACCTGTTTTGTTTAGATGTATGATCGTGCTATCAGTGCTCCTGCCAGTCCTTCACGTTCTAGTCAGTCTGGTAAAAGGAGCTGGGAAGAGCCAAGCTGGTTGGGCTCATCTACACGACTGTTGAACCAAGACATGAAGACGTCTGTAAGTCGCAGTCTGCAGACCCTACCAACAGACAGTTCAGTATTCGAACCAGGTGAAGGCTTCTTTACTTTTCTTCAGGCTGATCACCAAATAGAACAGATTGTATTGCTAATCAGCTTTGAAAAAATAATTAGGTCACAAAATGTAGTTTTATAATAGACTATTTTTAGATTTTGATCATCTTTGTTTGATTTATCGTGCCATTTCAAAGTGGATTACTGTATAGAAAACAAATTTATCATGCTTGCCATTATGTTCCTTTTCTTGTATAATACACAAAAAAGGTACAAACTACACTTACAGCACTATGAAAAGATTGTTCCTTGTTGATCAACAAAAAAAATATGCTGTAGTTTATTCCTAAGAAATTTTTGAGGTCCTTTTGGATAAACACCGGAAAACAAGGTGATCAGGAACGGAGAGGAATACCTATTTCGTTGCCTTGAGTCCATAACTCAGATATGGGCTTAGATATGTAAAGATCTCTGATGTATTGGTAATGCAGTAATGTGTGAGTCACATAGCACATCTAAGAGTAACTGAACAATCAAGAGAACTAGAAAAAAAAAGAGTAACTGAAAAAAAAAGTGTGTTTGAGCCTTTTGTAATAATGGTTCACATGTTTTGTCTATAATTTGTAGTATCATGGCTGTTCAGTTCCCCTATGTCCATGTATCAAAGTGACACTAACTGATATCCCTACTCATTCTCTACTTAACCACTTGCCGACCGCCGCACGCCAATGTACCTCCAAAATTTGGCGGCGGATATCGTTGTTATGGCAACATCTAGCCCAGACAACTGGTATCCCCGTTTTCGTGCGGCGGTCGGCTTTAAGATAAAAGTGGTCCCTGCGGCGGATTCGCCGCGAGATCACTTTTATCGGTGGCGGGAGAGGGCCCCCTACCGCCGCGATCCGGTGCCCTCCGCCGCTTACTGGAGCCGTCGGTAGTGGAGGAGGCAATCGCGTCCTCCTCCCTTCTGTGCCTGGAGACGAGTGAGGCTAAGATGTCGCCCACTCGTCTCCATGACACTGTTGGGCGGAAGCGACATCACTTCCGCCCACGCCTCTTAAAGGCACATTTTTTCAATGTCATTTTTTTAAGTGACTTTTTTTTTTGTTTTTTATTGCATTTTAGTGTAAATATGAGATCTGAGGTCTTTTTGACCTCAGATCTCATATTTAAGAGGTCCTGTCATGTTTTTTTCTATTACAAGGGGTGTTTACATTCCTTGTAATAGGAATAAAAGTGACACAATTTTTTCAAAACAGTGTAAAAATAAAATCATGTAAAATAAATAATAAAAATTGAAAAATTTTTTTTAACCCCCCCCCTTCCCCCGACCCGACGAGCTCGCACGCAGAAGCGAACGCATACGTGAGTAGCGCCCGCATATGAAAACGGTCAAACCACACATGTGAGATATCGCTGCAACCGGTAGAGCGAGAGCAATAATTCTAGCCCTAGACCTCCTCTGTAATGCAAAACATGCAACCTGTAGAATTTTTTAAACGTCGCCTATGGAGATTTTTGAAGGTAAAAGTTTGACGCCATTCCACAAGCGGGCGCAATATTGAAGCATGACATGTTGGGTATCGATTTACTTGGCGTAACATTATATTTCACAATATAAAAAAAATTGAGCTAACTTTTACTGTTGTCTTATTTTTTTATTCAAAAAAGTGAATTTGTTCCAAAAAAAAGTGCGCTTATAAGACCACTGCGCAAATACGGTGCGAAAAAAGTATTGCATTGACTGCCATTTTATTCTCTAGGGTGTTAGAAAAAAAACTATATATAATGTTTGGAGGTTCTAAGTAATTTTCTAGCAAAAAAACCTGTTTTAAACATGTAAACACCTAAAATCCAAAACGAGGCTGGTCCTTAAGTGGTTAAGGGCCCTGAAATCCATTTTTATGAAATTGTTTCTTACTGTGTTTTTCTACCTCCTTGTAACATCCTCCATGAGTTTCTGAGCATCTTCTATTTCCCCTTCAGTTTTTTCAAAATGAGCAGTACACCTTAGTTACAGTCATATATACTGTATGCACACTACAATTCCCATAGTGTACAGTCCATAGTCCCTAGTCCATCTCAGAAGCAAGCAAGAGAGGGTGGCTACATTCCTACATACAGTGGGAACATGAAGAACAAACATAGCCACTCTGTAATAGCAAGTCAGACCACAGCAGCAGAAAAAAAGAATTTGGATGTCTGGAGAAGGCTGTGAGAAATGGAAGGTAATTCACGAGTTAAGTATAAATACTGGAGAGGGAAAAAAAATTAAAAATAAATATACACACACACACACAAATATTTGATCCTCTGCAGATTTTGTAAGTTTGCAAACAAATGAAGGGTCTATAGGTGTATTTTAAATGAAAGAGTACTGATACCTTTTGTGGTGCGATTTGAGACCATACAAAATGAATGGGCTCAAATCGCATGCAATTTAAACAGGAATGCGGTGCGATTTACAGTCGGAATCGCATGCGTTTTCCCGCACCACTCCTGTGTGGACCCAGACTGAAATCAGTATGACAAGCCTGGGTTCACACAGGAGTGGTACGGGAAACCGCATGCGATTCAGACAGTCATCGCACCCCATTCCTGTTCAAATCACTTTCGATCCTTTTTCAGTGCAATTTGAGCCCATTCATTTTGTATGTATTCAAATTGCACTGCAAAGGTATCGGTTTCGGGTATCGGAGCATTTTCACAAGTATGAGTAATTGTGAAAATTCTTGGTATCGGCAGCAGTGCAAAACATCATTTTAATTGAAAAGGAAAAGAGATAGATAGATAGATAGATAGATAGATAGATAGATAGATAGATAGATAGATAGATAGATAGATAGATAGATAGATAGATATATCTCTATCTATCAATCATTTTTTATATCTCTTTACAACTACTTTAATGATATAGAGCAGGGGTCTCTTGGAGGACTACAATTCCCATGAGGCATTACAAGGCTGACCGTTATAAGCAGAGGCATGATGGGGCTTGTAGTTCTGCAACAGCTGGAGGGCCGTCAGTTTGAGACTCCTGATCTAGAGTATTGAAGCCACAGACAAGCAACTTGGCATTTTCAGTAGCCCAACGATGGCAACCTGTATTTTTTTTTTTTTATGTAGTTTTTGACTATTATACTTTATCTTTGGCATGCATGGGGGAATAAGACTTGGAGATGGGTGCGGGCATGTACCCCGGTATGTGTAACTAAAGCGAAGTTTCACTTGTTTTTTGTTTTTTTTTTATTTTATTATTTTGCTTGGGTGAAGCGCCCAGAGATAAAAAAAACCTGACCTAGAATTGTGTATATATACAGTATTTTTATTAGGGTTATGATCTCTCATGGGGAATGGCTTTTCCTATTATACATATCCTACAATTATGTGAACAGTAGGATACTCTTAGTATCCAAAGATACAGTAAAATGCCTAATATATAGGAGACTTTCAAAGAAAAGGTTGTCGGTGCTATAGCCTTTCACTAAAGCAGAAATTCACACCACTGTGATATTATTATTATTATATTGCACCAACACCTCCTGTGCTCTGCATAAAGTCCATGATAAAAGCAAGGGTGGGTAATACAGTTGGTAACAAAAGAATGCAGCAGGGGGAGGTGAAGTCCTGTATTATATAGAGAGCTGAAAAATTCATATCTTTTAGGACTGGTTTTCACTCTAGTATCCTGAAAATATTTGCAACTATTGTGGTTCATGTTTTACTGCAGATTAAATGTTCATAGAATTTTTTTTTAATATATATATCCTTTTACTAATCCTGTTCTGATTTAAAACTTTTTTTTTTCAGAGTCTTTTCGCCCCAAACCCCCTAGTCGCAAGTCCCAGTCAGATATGAAAAAATCACGGTTGAAGCTTTCTCTTCAGGAGAAGCTATTCAGCTATTACAAGAAACATGTTGCTATTCCACCTGCAGAGCAGAGCTGTGCTAAGCAAGCTGCAATAGACATCTGTGCTGAACTGCGCAACTTCATCCACAGCAAGTTTCCTGACATACCATTGAAAGAAATGCACCTTAGCGGAAGCCTGTATGATGATCTGCAGGTAACATTCTTGGATTTGCTTAATTTTCATTTATGCAGTCAAAATAGTTATTGCCATTCTGAAACGCTGTTTTAGAACCCACCTTTTAGACTTTAAAACCTACAGGTTACGTTAATCAGTTTGTACTTCAGCAAGTGTTAAACGTCTAAGCTGCAGAATGGATATTTCATAGTTATTTTTTCAGATAAATATTCTGCTGTGCCCTTGCAGCTGCACAAAGTAACCATCTGCCCTCAGGGCATTAGTAGGTTCACCTCATCCCATCTCAGGCTTTACTATGAACTGGTAGTAATGTGCAAAGCGTATTCAAACCCTAGCCATTTCTATTAGTTTGTAGGTGCTAGATGATGCCATTGTGTCAAACTTCCTTGAGCGATTGTAAAAGACAAATATAAAAGTAAGACTTTAATTCTCTCTTTAGTTCCAGTCTGGCATTGAGATTGCTGGATCAGAACAATGGTGAATAAGGTTGATTGGGTCAGGTGGGCAGAGAGATATAGCTTTGAAGCCAGCAAATAAAAAAGCTTGAAAGTTAAATTTATAATAAATTATTATTATAATAAATACATTTGGACTCCTTAAAGCAATTGAAAACTTTTGTATTTTTATAATAAACCTGTTATATTTACCTACTGTGTGCAATGGTATTGCACAGAGTGGCCCTGAACTTCCTCTTCTGGGGTCCCCCACCGGAGCTCTCGGCTCCTCCTCTTATCTGTGTGTTACCATAGGAAACCCCTTCCTAGCCAGGCACACCTGCTGGATCACTGTTGTGATGGGCTGTGTATCTCTATAGACACACACAACTTGGCTTGGGCCCGTTCCCTCCTCACAGGATTTGATTGACAGCAGTTCCTGTGAGGAGAGAGCCACTGCAGGTGGGCACAGCGCTGGCTCGAGATAGGTAACTATTGTGGAGGATGGGGGCGATACAACAGCTGCATTATTTTTCACCTTATTGCAAGGAAGGCATACAATACAAAAATGTTTTGCCTGTAGACAGGGCAGCCATCAAAAATTTCAGGACCCCTTACACAGCTTTAGGCCTGTGGCCCCCCCCCCCCCCCACCCATAGAGGAATGGATGATTCTAGTTGGGGATACATTGTGAACAGGGAGGAGGATGATGGAGAGGGATTGGTGATTCTGGGTGGGGATGAGTATGATGGAGAGGGATGGATGATTCTGGGTGGGGATGGGGATACATTGTGGACAGGGATGGATGATTCTGGGTGGGGATGGGGATACATTGTGGACAGGGATGGATGATTCTGGGTGGGGATGAGGATGATGGAGAGGGATGGATGATTCTGGGTGGGGATACATTGTGAACAGGGAGGAGGATGATGGAGAGGGATTGGTGATTCTGGATGGGGATGAATATGATGGAGAGGGATGGATGATTCTAGGTGGGGATGGGGATACATTGTGAACATGGAGGAGGATGATGGAGAGGGATGGATGATTCTGGGTGGGGATGAGGATGATGGAGAGAGATGGATGATTCTGGGTGGGGATGGGGATACATTGTGGACAGGGATGAGGATGATTCTGGGTGGGAATGAGAGTTACATTGTGGAGGCTCTCCACAATGTAACTCTCATCTCCACCCAAAAACGTCCTCATCCATTTTCACAATGTAAATCCATCATGTCAGTTTATCAGGGCCAGGTGTATGAGGTCCCATCTGGGGAGATTAAACACAGTCCACTCCACACACCAATCGACAGCAGCTCACCGCTGCACACACACTGACTTAGTGATTTGCCATATCTGCATCATGCACCTGAGAGGGCTGGGTCCCACCACTGACAAGACTGGCCACACCCCTCCTCGTGTCCCGCCCAATCACATTACTATTCTAGCAGCAGGCTCTACCTCAGCAGGGAAGCGGAGCAAGTGCCAGAGCACGGATTGCGGATCACCTGTGCGGGGGGGGGGGATCAGTGTCCCGCCTTTGGCTGCTTGTGTGCAGGTAGTGCTTCTTTGTTGCAGGCGGCATGCGGGTCAGCGGCTGGCTGCCAAAAGTTTAATGTCATTATGCTGCTGTAGGGGGTGCGAGCCGGCCCTGGGCCCCCCCGACCGGGCTTTTAGTGCATTGGCTGTCCCCCCTGATGGTTGCCCTGTGTATAGAGCCCCTTTAATCACTTTAGCCCCGGAAGGGTTTACCCCCTGTATGACCGGGCCATTTTTTTGCAATACAGCACTGCGTCGCTTTAACTGACGTTTGCGCAGTCGTGCGATGTTTTACCCAAACATATTGAGCTTTCTTTTGGTGGTATTTGATCACCTCTTCGGTTTTTGTTTTTTGCGCTATAAACAAAAAAAGACAGACAATTTTAGAAAAAAACTATATTTTTTACTTTCTGTTATAATATCCCAAAAAAAAAAAAAGTATTCATAAGTTTAAGCCAATATGTATGCTACATATTTTTTGGTAAAAAAAAAAATCGCAATAACCGTATGTTGATTGATTTGTGCAAAAGTTATAGCGTCTACAAAATAGGGGATAGCTTTATGGACTTTTTTTTTTATTTAATTGTTTTTACTGGTAATGGTGGCGATCTGCGATTTTTAGCGGGGGTATGGCGGACAAATCTAACCCCAAGTGACACTTTTTAGGGACCAGTGATATTATTACAGTGATCAGTGCTAAAAAAAAAAAATGCACTGATCAATGTATAAATGACACTGTCAGGGAAGAGGTTAACACTAAGGGGCGATTAAGGGGTTAACTGTGTTCCCTGGGTGTGTTCTAACTGTATGGGAGATGGGCTTACTAGGACGACACAGAGATTGCTGTTCCTGATCACTAGGAAGCAGCAGATCTCAATGTTGTCCCCTGTCAGAGCGGGGATCCGCCTTGTTTCTCATGCACGCCCACTGTATCTCATCCACAGACCGACGTACAGCTACGTCGGTTTGCAAAGCCAAGCTGCATTGCCGCAGCATATATGTGGAAGGCGGTCAGCAAGTGGTTAAGCAGGGTTCTTTATCTGCGCATTCCCTATTAACCTCCCTGGCTTGTTTTCCCGAGTGTGGCTTGGGGTTAAATTTCAGTACCATTAGCGGTAACCCGGAGCCACAATCAGGATTGCATTGCAGGATCCTGGTACAGGTTACTTGCCTTGTCCCCAGGATCCTGCGATGTCCCCCTGCTGTGTCTGCGGGCCCTGTTCTCGGCCCAAAGCTCTGTGTGCTAGGCTCCGTTCTCTGCGAGCACCGCGACGCGCAGGGGCGGAGCCTGGTGGCAAATTCAGAAAATTCATGACACATACAGTACACAGTAATTTTATAGATTACATTACTGTATCAAATTATTTCACATACCTTTTGTCCCTAGTGCTTTGTCCAATGCCCTGCATGCAGTTTATATATATATATATATATATATATATATATATATATGTAGTTCTTTCTGCCTGGAAACTTGTCCATAGCAACTAAAAAGTGTCCCTTTACATCAAAAGTGGCTTCAGACCAGCTAGAAAACAGCGATAGTAAATTAGAACACTTGCAGAATTGAGCGGAGCAATGGTGAATCGTAGGGGAAATTCATTTTATTATTATTTCTTTAGCGTACATCACGGGACACAGAGCCACAGTAATAACTGTATGGGTTATATGGCACCTTTAGGTGGTGGACACTGGCACACCCTAAACAGGAAGTTCAATTCCCCATATAATCCCTCCCCTTACCGGGAGTACCTCAGTTTTTTCGCCAGTGTCTTAGGTGTTGGTCACGAGTAAAGATGTGCTGTGCTGAGCTCCGCTGGAATATTCCTTACTGGGGCAAGCCATGCCACCGGATCCATTCAAAGTGTCTTTTCCAGGCCGAATTGAATGGTACCCGGGCCTCGTATCCGAAGAAACGAGGTTACCTGTAATGCTTCTCTTTTTAGAGAGCTGGACCCCGGGATCCAGTATTTGGTTTTTTCAGCCATATTCCTGGCAGGGTGCTTTTTACGGGCCCAGAACTGTGGATCCCACGATTTAAAAAAAGGGGGCCCCAGTCCCTGAAGGTTTTCTAAACGGAGCCCACCGTGAGAGGTGAAGATTGGGTCCCTTACCACAGAACCCTGCAGCTGGATAAGGTAAGGGAGATTCCTAAGGAATTTTTCTAATTCTTGTGGGTTTTCTCCTTTAAAGCAAATGTTGCTATGCCATAGTCACCACCAGGGGCCATCAAGAGCACGTACCTTTCCATGCTTGTCAGTCTCATCTCAGTGTACAAGCTGCACACTTCCTCTGGCCCAGGCTCCAGGTAAAGTTGTGGGAAAGGGGGGTTTTTCTCCTTCTAGGAATGTCCCCCCACCTGGATAGCTTCCTCCAGACAGTAGGAGCATGGCATCAGACGACGGTGTGCCGCGCCTCTCTTGCTGCCATTACGGCGGTTCCCATCGGCAGCTCTCCTCCTCCCCCAGCCCTTCTCCATGCGGTCCGGGTAGGATCGGAGCCCGCTTGCACAGGAAAACACTCTATTTTAAAATAGATGGGGGGGGGGGGGGCCGCGATGGGTGGTCGGAGGAAGGGGGGGCACATAGCATCGTTGGCACGAATTAGCGTCCACAATGTGGGCTGCATAGCTATAAAATGCACCTTTTTTCAGGTGCATACAGCTAGGAGGGACACAGAACAGACGGGTGGCATGTGAGTGAGTGACACAGGCACTCCTAGGCACATTTACTTTAAGCATCAGACTGAGCTTAATAACAGCGGCAGTTGCTGGACTATTGCTCAGCAGTGGGTGCATTTGTTTGGTGGTACCTCTGTGTTGTGCTCGGCACTATGACCAGAGGAGGTGGTTCAAATGCCGCAAAGACCAAGGACACAAAGGGGTCGCCCTGAGGTCCTAAGGACCCTCCCTCTGCAACACCATCCCCTACTAAGGAGGCTGGTCAGAGTGAGCCATCAGGGGCTACAATTGCTTCCGACACTTCAGCCCCTGTCTTTATAACTGAGCAGCTCAGCCACTCAGCTATGAGTGGCTTAGAGAAAAGATTAGTGGCTTTAATCACATCTTCACAGAGTGGCAGAAAACGCATTAGGTCCCCTTCTACCACCCAGGATCCCCGAACGGAGGAACTGTGGGAGGGGGAAGATGAATCCCCCTCAGGGGACCGTGAACAGGCTGATGATTCCTCTTCCGAGAAATCAAGTGGGGAAGGATCTTCAGCTTTACATGCTGAGAAGTTGCTGGTGCATTCTCTTACTGGAATGGTCAGCGCCACATTTAAGCTACCCTTAACGGAGTCAGTTGAAGAGCTCACCTCCTGTTTGGGTTCACTAAAGCCCCCGCAAGCCTTGTGTGCCTTTCCTGTCCATTCATTATTAGAAAAGCTTATGGATTCTGAGTGGAATCGCCCAGATAAGCACTTTTTTCCTCCTAAGAAGTTTTCAACACTTTATCTTATGGAGGAAAAATTCACAAAGATGTGGAGTATACCAGCAATTGACGCTGCTATATCCTCTGTGAATAAAAGTTTGACTTGTCCGTTTGACAATGCGCAAATGCTTAGGGATCCAACTGATAAAAAATTGGAATTCCTGTGAAACATTTTCTCTCTGGCTGGTTCAGTAGCTCAACCTGCAGTGGCGGCAATTGGGGTATGGCAATCCTTGAGAGACTACTTGAAACAAGTGCTCAAGGTGTTCCCTGAACAGCAGGCCCAGGAATTAACTGAGCTGCCAGCCAGTGTTAATTTTGTCGACTAAAACGACTAAAACATTTTAGTCGACTAAATGAATACTATTTTAGTCGACTACAATACTACTAAAACTAAAACAATTGAGAAGACTAAAATACGACTAAAACTAAAATGGGACTAAAACTAAATTGAAATTTGACTTCAAAATTAATACTGGTCTGTAGTGCATGTTCATACCTCAATACCTTAAATAATATGAGATTTTTCACTCCAGCAGTATATAATGAGTTTGGAAATTGTAGAGAAATGTTAACTAATGCATTACAATTTAATTACACCCATTAGATTTTAGATGACTAAAATAAGTTTTAGTCGACTAAAATGTACTGGAGGTTTTAGTCGACTAAAATGTACTGGAGATTTAGTCGACTAAATAGGACTAAAACTAAAATAATTGCATAAGACTAAAATGGGACTAAAACTAATGCCATTTTAGTCCTAAGACTAAAACTAAATCGAAATTTGCTGCCAAAATTAACACTGCTGCCAGCAGCTTTGTGCATTGCAATTGACGCAATCAGAGATTCTATTCTTCAAACCTCTCGCCTTACCCTTGGGTTGGTACATATGCATAGAATCTTATGGTTAAAGGGGTTGGTCAGCTGAAGCGTCATGCAAGAAGCTCCTGGCTGGTTTTCCTTTTCGCGGTGAAAAGCTGTTTTGGGAGGATTTGGACAAATAGATCCAAAGAATATCAAGTGGGAAAAGTACCCTTTTGCTTAAGAAAAAGAGTAAACGTCCCTCATTTAAACGTCTCTTGCTCCAGTGCCAGGGACATCAGCCTCCAGACAGTCACGACGGCCTCCACCGCCAGGTTTAAGAAGTAAACTTCATGGTCAACCTCAGGGACAAAATAAGTCCTGGGAGAGGAATGGACCAAGACAGAGTGCTAAAGCCTCTTTATGAAGGACGCCCCCGCTCGTTTGAGGGGGGGGAAGACTTCTGAAATGCTCAAAGGTCTGGCAGGAAGAATTTCGGGACAGATGGGTGGTCTCCACAATAGCTCTAGGTCACAAACGAGAATTCCCATCTCCTTGCTTCCTCAGGTCAAATGTCCCCAAAGATCCAGAGAAAAAGAAGTCTCTCTTTCTAGCGTTAGACTGACTTTTTCGCAAAAGGTCATCATGGTGGTTCCTGTGGAAGAGCAGGGATCAGGGTTTTATTCAAACTTTTTCACGGTGCCAAAACCAAATGGGGATGTCAGGCCAATTCTAGATCTCAAAGATCTAAATCGATTCCTGAAGATTTGCTCTTTTCGCATGGAATCAAACGATCAGTAGTCTCCATCCTACAAGGGAGAGAGCTGGTATCGATCGACATCAAGGATGCATACCTGCATGTATCTGTTTTCCCTGCTCACCAGAAGTATCTGTTTTTTTTCAAGGTAGAAGGACTTCATTTTCAGTTTGTAGCCTTGCCTTTTGGTCTAGCTACTGCACCTCAGGTGTTTACAAAACTTCTGGCTCTTCCCCTGGCCAGGTTAAGGACTCAAGGTGTAACAATAATAGCATATCTGGACGACCTGGTCTCTTAATAGACTGGTCAGTAGTCCGCTTGGACCAAAATGTGGTCACCACGGTCAACTACCTGAAATACCTAGGTTGGGTCATCAGTCTAGAGAAATCTTCTTTAAAGCCAGTAAGAAGATTAGAGTACTTGGGTCTGGTCATAGATACAGCCCAGAAGAAGGTGTTTTTACCCCAGGCAAAGATCAGCGCCATAAAGGAGCTGGTCCAAAGGGTGAGGGCAAAGAAGGGTCCTTCCATTCGCCTTTGTATGAGGTTATTGGGGAAGATGGTGGCTTCATTCGAAGCAGTTCCCTATGCTCAGTTTCATTCGAGACTGCTGCAAAACAGTATCCTATCGGCCTGGCACAAGAAGAGTCAGGCACTAGATTTTCCAATGCGTTTGTCGCCAGAAGTGCGCCAGAGCCTCAGTTGGTGGAGGATATCCTTCCTACCGGTTACTTGGAAGGTGGGAACAACAGATGCAAGCCTTTCAGGTTGGGGAGCAGTCCTGGAAGAAGCGTCTGTCCAGAATGGATGGGGAAATGGTCCAGAACCGAAAGGAACTTGCCCATCAACATTCTAAAAATTTGGGTGGCGCGTCTAGCCCTAAGGGCCTGGACATTCAGGTTGCAGAATTCTCCTGTCAGGATTCAATCCGACAACGCCACAGCAGTGGCTTATATCAATCACCAAGGGGGGAACCAGAAGTCAGGCAGCCCAGGGAGAGGTAAACCATATCCTAACCTGGACAGAAAAACATGTGCCGTGCATTTTGGCAATCTTCATTCCAGGGGTAGAGAACTGGCAGGCAGACTACTTAAGTCGCCAGCAGTTGTTCCCAGGGGAATGGTCCCTTCACCCTGACATCTTCCTAGTTATATGCTAAAGATGGGGGATCCCGGATGTAGATCTATTAGTGTCCAGGTTCAACATCAAAGTCGACAACTTTGTGTCAAGAGCAAGGGATCCACTCGCATGCAGAACAGATGCCTTGGTGACCCCGTGGGATCAGTTCTCACTGATTTATGCGTTCCCTCCCATTCTGCTGCTACCTCGACCTCTTCGCAGGATCAAGCGAGAAAGGAAGTCAGTAGTTCTTGTGGCCCAGAAGATCTTGGTATGCAGAAATAGTAAAGATGGTGGTAGGGGCCCCATGGCCCCTACCACCACGTCCAGACCTGCTATCGCGGGGACCAGTGTTCCATCCTACTTTACAAATGCTAAATTTAACGGTTTAGCTATTGAAATCCACATTCTAAGGAATCGTGGGCTTTTAGGCTCAGTGTTACCTACCTTCATTAATGCAAGTAAGCCAGCTTCCAGAATCATTTATTTAAGAGTCTGGAAGGCATGTTTCTTTGTGTGAATCCAAGGGTTGGCATCCTAGGAAGTATGTCATAGGTAGAATTCTTGCTTTTCTGCAAATGGGGCTAGAAATGAAACTGGCCTTGAGTAATAGCAAGGGCCAGGTCTCGGCCTTATCAGTATTGTTTCAGCGTCCGCTTGCTTCGCATTCTTTGATCCGGGGGTATACAGGGGGTAACGTGGCTTAATCCACTGGTTGGGGCACCCCGAACCCTTGGAACTTAGTTCTGTCGGCATTACAGAAACAGCCTTTTGAGCCGATACGACATATTCCTTTGGTCCTTTGAACAAGGAAGCTAATTTTTCTGGTAGCCATTTCTTCTGCAAGAAGGGTATCGCAGTTGGCTCTAAAGTGCCATATTTAATCGTTCTCAAGGATAGAGTAGTATTGTGTCCTCATCCTAGCTTTCTGCCAAAGGTGGTTTCAGGTTTTCAACTAAACCAGGATATTGTTTTACCTTCATTTTTTCCAGAACCCTGTTCTAAGGAAGAAAAGTCACACCTTTTGGATGTAGTGAGAGCAGTCGAGATCTATTTGAAGGCGACTGCTCAGAATAAAAAAAACAGATGTTTTGTTCGTGTTGCCTGAAGGTCCTAGGAAAGGACAGGCAGCATTGAAATCCACTATTGCCAAATGGATTCGGCAATGGATTAATTAAAGCTTATGGCTTGACAAAGGTTCCACCCTTTCAGGTCAAAGCGCACTCCACCAGGGCTGTTAGTGCTTCGTGGGCAGTGCATCACCAAGCCTCCATGGCTCAAATCTGCAAGGCTGCAACCTGGTCCTCACTCCATACATTCACCAGATTCTAGTAGGTGGATGTAAGAAGGCATGAGGATATCGCCTTTGGGCGCAGTGTGCTGCAGGCAGCAATATAGGTCCTCAGGTCTGATTGCACCCTACTTTTGTTTGTGTCCCCTCCCTTCAGGTGTCATTGCTCTGGGACATCCCATACAGTTATTACTGTGGCTCTGTGTCCTATGATGTACGATAAAGAAAATAGGATTTTTATAACAGCTTACCTGTAAAATCCTTTTCTTGGAGTACATCATGGGACACAGAGGTCCCTCCCCTCTTTCTGGTTACACATGTATTGCTTTGCTACAAAACTGAGGTACTCCCGGTAAGGGGAGGGGTTATATGGGGAATTGAACTTCCTGTTTAGGGTGTGCCAATGTCCACCATCTAAAGGTGCCATATAACCCATACAGTTATTACTGTGGCTCTGTATCCCGTGATGTACTCCAATAAAAGAATTTTACAGGTAAGCTGTTATAAATCCTATTTATTTTATAATTATTTATAGTTTTTATATTATGATTTTGCGTTTCAAACTTTATCATACCCGGGATGTCTACTAGACTCTTGTTTGGACAGATTTAAGTGTGTTATTGCTAAGAATTACAGGCCTACAATATAAAACGCCAAATTTCTATGCAAAACAATTGCACCGCTTTGAGACTCAAAAATCTGACATAATCATACCGCCAGGGAGGTTAATTTTTTCTGTAGCAATAGTGGCAAGATGGAGTCGCATACACGTGATAAATGAACGCGATGCAAATTTTACTGTTTGCACATTCCTCCACTCTGTTTCCCCTCAAGTGACTACAGTGTATCTCCCCTAGCATGGTACCATTTTCCACAAATGCAAAACTGCCACCATCTAGTTTCCCACAATGTGACGCCAAAATGAGTGCATGATTAGTAGCGTGCAGGATGCATTTCCACAAAATGCTATGCTTGCCAGCTAGGCAATTCCCTTTGGAAAAATAGGTGATGGGGAAGAATGCTGGGGAGAGAAAGATAGGTGAGTTGGAACAGGGAACATATGTGCAGAGAACTGGGGAGAATGCCCTTGTTCCCCTCTTGATCAGCAGATGAGAGCTGGGGGACAAGCAGCGAGCTGGAGAATGTAGAGCAGCAGGTACGGTGCTGGAGGCAGCACAGGAAGTATACCTCAGTGACGTGCACCACCCTGGTCACCACCATTGAACCAATGCACACTTTGCACCCATTGACACTGCACTCACACTCTACTGTCTTAATGCTCACTCCTGCACCGGCCGCTGAGCTGACATGCACTTCTGCACAGACGGCGTTTGCACCCACTGGCACTATACTAACGTGCACTTTTAAACCCACCGCACTAATGTGCAATTCTGCACCCGCCTAAACACACTATTACACTACTTTTGTACACCCTTCCAGCACTAACATGCGGTTCTAACCCCACTGCCACTTGGCTTATATGCCCTTTTGCACTAATGCACACTTTTGTTCCCACTGCCACTAAAACAGCGTGCTTCCTTATTCATCCCATTCACACATTTTTCTATTTCTCTATCACTTTTTTTACACATCAATATTGTTGTACAGTAAATTTCTTTATCGTACATCACAGGACACAGAGCAGCCTAGTAATAACTATGTGGTTATATAGGCCACCTTCAGGTGATGGACACTGGTACACCCAAGACAGGAAGTTCACTCCCTATATAACCCCTCCCATTACCGGGAGTACCTCAGTTTTTTTGTCAGTGTCTAAGGTGTTGGTTACAATTGAAGATGTGCTCTGACGAGCTCCCCTGGAAGGATCCTTACTGGATTAAAACAGCTTCTACAGACCGGATCCATCCAAAGTGCCACTGAGGTCAAAGTGGATGGTACCTGGGTCTCATATAAGAACGTTTTTCCTGTAACGCCTCTCCTCGGAGGGCTGGACTCAGTGCTTTGGTCATGCTCACATTACCATAAAGTTTTCAAAGCAGGGTGCTATACTGGTCCAAGGGAGTGGAACTCCGATAAAAAGGGACCTGGTCTTTGAAGGTTTACTAAACGCAGCCCACCGTAATGGGTGAAGGTTGGATCTGTCTGTTATCAGCAGAATCCTGTGGCTAGGATAAGGTAAGGGAAGAAGCCTAGGAACTGTAAAAAGTCCACCTATGGTTTTTCTTCCTTGAGTAAAATGTCATGCCTAAATTCTCCACTAGATGGAGTAAATGCACATACCTTTTTATGGTGCCTCTCAGTTCAGCTTCCCCTAAGTTTAACTCTTTCCCGTCGAGCGTACACAGATGTGCGTACTCGGCTTTCGGGGGTTATACCGGAATGATGCCCGCAGTTCCCCCTCTCCTGCCTCTGGCGGCTGCTGTCAGTCTGGAACGAAGCCATGAGCGGCTTTGTCCAGCCTTCTAATTGTAAACGCGGAAGCGACGTCATGACGTCACTTCCCGTTTACTCGGCTGCCAATGGCGCCGGTTTAAAAAAAATATACAGTATTCAGAATCGCCGTTTTCGGTGATCTGAATACTGTGAAGTGCAAAGGAGGGATCGGGGGTCTTTTAGACCCCCGATCCCTCCATAAAGAGTACCTGTCACCACCTATTACTGTCACAAGGGATTCTTACATTCCTTGTGACAGCAATAAGTGATCAAAAAAAATTTTTTTTCTAAAAACACAATTTCTACACCTCCTCTGTAACTCTAACCTGGTAACAGTAAATAAAATGAAAGCGTCGCCTATGGAGATTTTTAGGTACCATAGTTTGTCGCCATTCCACGAGTGCGTGCAATTATAAAGTGTGACATGTTTGGTATCTATTTACTCGGCGTAACATCTTTCACATTATACAAAAAAATTGGGGTAACTTTACTGTTTGGTTTTTTTTTTAATTCATGAAAGTGTCCCTTTTTCCCAAAAAGTTGCGTTTAAAACACCGCTGCACAAATACCATGTGATAAAAAATATAGCAACAATCACCATTTTATTCTCTGCTAAAAAAATATATATTATGTTTGGGGGCTCTAAGTAATTTTCTAGCAAAAAATACGGATTTTAACTTGTAAACACCAAATATCAAAAATAGGCTTAGTCATGAAAGGGTTCATTTTAATTCGCCTTGATCCGGCCTCTCCTCCCCCCTCACTGGGTCTGGGCCAGAAAGGCGCCGTGCAACTGCTTTAAATTTTAATCAGACAGCCTAGAGGATGGGCGGGTTGATGATGGAGGGGGCATGGCTTAAGCTCGGCGCTGTGTGCGGGACGTTGCGCCCACGAAGACACACAGCGCAGGGGCCACCAAGTCCAGAAAACAGACTCTTCTCAGCTGGAAGCTGGAGAGTGCGGCTACCTGATCCACAGGAGTGGTCTGGGCACGTACGGCGTTGCATACAGGCATTCCCATTTAAAGAGGAAATACATTTTACTCAGCACCAGGCTGAACTTTAATAGCCTCAATTTATTGCTGGACAATAGGTCAGCAAGTGGTGCATTTATTTAAGTGCCTTGCTTTTGTGCTTAGAACTATGCCTCCCAAAAAGGTTGGTACGAATACCTTGAAAAAGGCACCTAAAGCATCACCCACCGGCGCTAAGGTTTTTAGTCATGCCTCCACCATGCCATCTTCACCTGAACTACCTGAAGTGGCTAGTAAGGGTGAGCCATTGGGACCAATGGGTGTTGCAGTTGCTTCTAACATTTCAGCCCCTGTCTGTGCCTGAAGATGCCTTTTCCTCCGCTCTGCTGGGGCTAGAGGAGAGATTAGCGGCTTTAATCGCATCTTCCATCCAGAGGGATAGGGAGCGTGGTAGATTCCCCTCCCCCACCTTAGGCCCTTCATCAAGGGACGGAGGATGAGGTGTTACCCTCGGGATCAGGAGGAAAGACTTTTCAATGATTCTTCTTCTGAGGAATCAACGATGGAAGAGCCCTTTTCATCCTTGCAATATGAGAAATTGTTGGTGCAATCCCTTACAGAAATGGTCCGTTCCGCTTTCAGGCTGCCCTTAACTGAGTCAGCCGAAAGTTCTGTGTCTTCCTTCGGTTCCCTAAAACCCCCTCAGACTTTACATGCGTTTCCTGTTCATGCATTACTGGAACAGCTCATTTATCCTGAATGGGATCACCCAGATAAGCATTTTCTCCCTCCAAAAAGATTTTCGGTACTTTTATCCCATAGAGGAAACATTCACCAAAAGATGGAATGTACCAGCAGCTGACGCTGCTATTTCTTGTGTGAATAAAAGTCTAACGTGTCCAGTAGACCATGCTCAAATGCTTAGGGATCCAACAGAAAAAAGATTGGAATTCCTCTTAAAATCCTCTTTTTCTTTGGCAGGTGCAGTTACTCAGTCTGCAGTCACTGCAATAGGCATCTGCCAGTCCCTAAAGGACCAGTTCAAACAGGCCCTTAAGGAGATTCCTGTACAACAGGCCCAGGACTTAGCCGAATTGCCAAGGGCATTATGTTTTGCCATTGATGCCATTAAGGATTATATTCACCAGGCGTCGTCTCGCCTTGCATTTATGCTGGTGCACATGTGTAGTATCTTGTGGTTGAAAAAAATTGTTCAGCCGAGGCACCATGTATAAGGCTCCTGACTGGTTTTCCTTTCCATGGGGATCGGCTATTCGGGGATGATTTGGACAAATACATCCTAAAGATTTCTAGTGGGAAAAGTACTCTTTTGCCAGTCAAAAGAAGGAATACACGTCCTTCGTTTAAGCGGGCTCCTTCTCCAGGGTCAGGGGCATCAGCCATCAGGGTCTAGAGGAAAGCCTCAGGGTCAGGCCCAGGGACAGAAGAAGTCCTGGGGGCGCAAGCCTCCAAAGCAGAACTCTAAGGCCTCATCAGAAGGGGCACCCCCGCTCGCCAGGGTGGGGGGAAGACTTCTGCAGTTCTCAGAAGTCTGGCAAAAGGAAATTCAGGATGGATGGGTCATCTCCACAATAGATCTAGGGTACAAACTAGAGTTTCAAGAGTTTCCATCACCTCGTTTTCTGAGGTCAAACATTCCCAAAGATCCAGGGAAAAGGCAAGCTCTCTTGCAGGCATTAGACAGATTACTGGCTCAAGGGGTGATCATGGAAATCCCTACAGAAGAGGAAGGTTTGGGGTTCTATTCAAACCTCTTCACAGTGCCAAAACAGGGCCAAGTCTCGGCTTTATCAGTCTTATTTCAAAGACCGCTTGCTTCATTTGGTCCGAGGTTTTATGCAAGGGGTAATGCGGCCTAAACCTCCAGTTACGTTACCCTTGAATCCTTGGGACTTAAACTTAGTTTTGTCGGTGTTACAAAAACAGCCCTTTCAGCCGATACAACATACTCCCTTGGTCCTGACAAGGAAATTAGTATTTCTGGTTGCTATACAGTGGGGACGGAAAGTATTCAGACCCCATTAAATTTTTCACTCTTTGTTATATTGCAGCCATTTGCTAAAATCATTTAAGTTCATTTTTTTTTTCCACACAGCACCCCATATTGACAGAAAAACACAGAATTGTTGACATTTTTGCAGATTTATTAAAAAAGAAAAACTGAAATCTCACATGGTCCTAAGTATTCAGACCCTTTGCTCAGTATTTAGTAAAAGCACCCTTTTGATCTAATACAGCCATGAGTCTTTTTGGGAAAAATGCAACAAGTTTTTCTCACCTGGATTTGGGGATCCTCTGCCATTCCTCCCTGCAGATCCTCTCCAGTTCTGTCAGGTTGGATGGTAAACGTTGGTGGACAGCCATTTTTAGGTCTCTCCAGAGATGCTCAATTGGGTTTAAGTCAGGGCTCTGGCTGGGCCATTCAAGAAAAGTCACGGAGTTGTTGTGAAGCCACTCCTTCATTATATTAGCTGTGTGCTTAGGGTCATTGTCTTGTTGGAAGTTAAACCTTCGGCCCAGTCTGAGGTCCTGAGCACTCTGGAGAAGGTTTTCGTCCAGGATATTCCTGTACTTGGCCGCATTCATCTTTCCCTCGCTTGCAGCCAGTCGTCCTGTCCCTGCAGCTGAAAAACACCCCCACAGCATGATGCTGCCACCACCATGCTTCACTGTTGGGACTGTATTGAACAGGTGATGAGCAGTGCCTGGTTTTCTCCACACATACCGCTTAGAATTAAGGCCAAAAAGTTCTATCTTGGTCTCATCAGGCCAAAGAATCTTATTTCTCACCATCTTGGAGTCTTTCAGGTGTTTTTTTAGCAAACTCCATGCGACCTTTCATGTGTCTTGCACTGAGGAGAGGGTTCCGTCGGGCCACTCTGCCATAAAGCCCCAACTGGTGGAGGGCTGCAGTGTTGACTTTCTACAACTTTCTCCCATCTCCCGACTGCATCTCTGGAGCTCAGCTACAGTGATCTTTGGGTTCTTCTTTACCTCTCTCACCAAGGCTCTTCTCCCCCGATAGCTCAGTTTGGCCGGATGGCCAGCTCTAGGAAGGGTTCTGGTCGTCCCAGACGTCTTCCATTTAAGGATTATGGAGGCCACTGTGCTCTTATGAACCTTAAGTGCAGCAGAAATTTTTTTGTAACCTTGGCCAGATCTGTGCCTTGCCACAATTCTGTCTCTGAGCTCTTCAGGCAGTTCCTTTGACCTCATGATTCTCATTTGCTCTGACATGCACTGTGAGCTGTAAGGTCTTATATAGACAAGTCTGTGGCTTTCCTAATCAAGTCCAATAAGTGTAATCAAACACAGCTGGACTCAAATGAAGGTGTAGAACCATCTCAAGGATGATCAGAAGAAATGGACAGCACCTGAGTTAAATATATGAGTGTCACAGCAAAGGGTCTGAATACTTAGAACCATGTGATATTTCAGTTTTTCTTTTTTTAAAAATCTGCAAAAATGTCAACAATTCTGTGTTTTTCTGTCAATATGGGGTGCTGTGTGTACATTAATGAGGAAAAAAAATGAACTTAAAGTGGAGTTCCACCCAAAAGTGGAACTTCCACTCATCAGATTCCTCCCCCCCTCCGGTGACACAGTTGGCACCTTTCAGGGGGGAGGGGGGTACAGATACCTGTATATTACAGGTATCTGTACCCACTTCCGGCGTAGATAGCCGCAGAATCTGCGGTTATTTACGCCACTTCCTGCTCCCTCCCCGCTGCCTGCTGGGAAACACACGGGTCCCAGAGGCAGCAGGGAGCATTCGTATTGCGCGGCGAGACTCGCGCATGCGCAGTAGGGAACCGGGAAGTGAAGCCGCACGGCTTCACTTCCTGGTTCCCTTACCGAAGATGGAGGCGGCAGCACCCGAGGACGGAGAGATGCTTCGGCCTCGGGTGCCGACATCGCGGGCGCCCTGGACAGGTAAGTGTCCATGTTTTAAAAGTCAGCAGCTCCGCTTTAAGTGATTTTAGCAAATGGCTGCACTATAACAAAGAGCGAAAGATTTAAGGGGGTCTGAATACTTTTCGTCCCCACTGTATCTTCTGAAAGAAGGGTATCAGAATTGGCTGCTCTTTCCTTTTTAAAAACCCATATTTAATTATTCATGAGGACAGGGTTGTGTTGCGTCCTCATCCAAGTTTTCTACCTAACGTGGTCTCAGGTTTTCACCTGAACCAAGATAGTGTCCTACCTTCGTTTTTTCCGAAACCATGTTCTAGCGAGGAGAAGTCACTACATTGTCTTGATGTAGTGAGAGCGGTTATTTAAAAACAACTGCTCAGATAAGTATGTGCTGCAGGCAGCAGTATAGGTCCTCAAGTTTGTTGGCGCCCTGCTTGTTGTGTCTCCCTTCCCTCAAATAGCATTGCTTTGGGACATCCCACATAGTTATTACTATGGTGCTCTGTGTCCCGTGATGTACAATAAAGAAAATAGAATTTTTATAACAAGCTTACCTGTAAAATCCTTTTCTTGGAGTACATCACGGGACACAGATGTCCCTCCCCTCTTTCTGGAGTTTAGGTATATTGCTTTGCTACAAAAACTGAGGTACTCCTGGTAATTGGAGGGGGTGTATAGGGAGTGAACTTCCTGTCTTGGGTGTGCCAGTGTCCATCACCTGAAGGTGGCCAATATACCCACATAGTTATTACTATGCTGCTCTGTGTCCTGTGATGTACTCCAAAAAAAGGATTTTACAGGTACGGTAGGTGACTGCCGTTGTTATCAGCGAGATTTGACACCTGGGAGCCCCGTCGCGGGAGCCAGCGCCAAGCTGGCTTGCTCATCGAGAAAGGAAAAAAATTTTCCCTTTCCCGATGAGCGACATGCATTGCTGATAGCTCTCTGGTATGAATCATGAAGGGGAACGCCACGCCATTTTTTAAATAAAAAACCGGCATGGGTTCCCCCCAAAATCCATACCAGACCCTTATCCGAGCACGCAGCCCGGCTGGTCAGGAAAGGGGGTGGGGACGAGCGAGCGCCCCCCCCCCCTGAACTGTACCAGGCCGCATGCCCTCAACATGGGGGGGTGGGTGCTTTGGGGGAGGGGGGCGCCCTGCAGCCCCCCACCCCAAAGCACCCACCCCCCCCATGTTGATGAGGACAAGGGCCTCTGCCCGGCAACCCTGGCCGTTGGTTGTCGGGGTCTGCGGGCGTGGAGCTTATCGGAATCCATGAGCCCCCTTTAATAAGGGGGCCCCCAGATCCCGGCCCCCCACCCTATGTGAATGAGTATAGGGTACATCGTACCCCTACCCATTCATAAAGATAAAGTGTCAATAAATATAACACACTACACAGGTTTTTAAAGTAATTTATTAAGCAGCTCCGGGGGTCTTCTTCCGACTTCGGGGGTCTTCTTCCGACTTCTCCACTCTCTCCAGCCTCTTCTCCCGGTGTCCGTTTTTTCCCGGTGCTCTGCCTCATCTTCCGGTGTCCGGTTCTTCTGCCGGGCTCCTCCGCTATCTTCTGCCGCTCTTTTGCTAGCGGTGGCCCAGTCTTCTGCACCGTCTTCTCCCCTCTTCTCTTCTTCCGATGTTGACATGACGCTCTCTCCCACTGTAATAGTCTTCTCCCCTCTTCTCTTCTTCCGATGTTGACATGACGCTCTCTCCCACTGTAATGCTGCGTGCGAGCTACGCAACCATTTATATAGGCATTGGGCATGGTCACTGGGTGATGTCACCCGGTGAACCCGCCCCCTTGTGACGCCACAGTCCCAGCGCATGCTGCGACTGTGACGTCATAAGGGGCGGGGTCACCGCCTATAGAACTACTTCGTTTTCTGGAATTCATCTTTGGCTCTGCTTTGGCGGATAAAGAGGGGATGTCCCAGTCTTGCAGAGGCTCTACCCTTGCCTCCAACATTCCACTACTTCGCCCTGGGTGGCGCTAAGCTCCATTGATTCTATGCTTATGGCAGTAGAATCCAACTAAGCGTATTTCATCTATTCGCTTAAGTTGATGATATACAAGCTGACGGTTGGGAAGCAGACAAGATTATTCACACGGATTATTCTTTTCCACTGTGGACTTTTGTTCCTTTAGGATTACATATTTGTTTTTATTTCTTGGGACACTACGCATATATGCACTTTGAACTTATATATTCACTACTAATACATGTGTTTTTAGCGCTACAAATTATTTCATATTTGTTTTCCTTTTGGTCACTTGGTTTGTAGCAGCTGTCTTTTGTTTTTGTTTTTTTGGGTAGCGCATTAATCATCTTTCCCTTCACCGCCTATATAAGTCTTTGCGCAGCTCGCACACAGCATTACAATGGGAGAGAGCGTAATGTCAACATTGGAAGAAGAGGGGAGAAGACAGCGCAGAAGACCGGGCCACCGCTAGCAAAAGAGCGGCAGAAGATAGCGGAGGAGCCCGGCAGAAAAACCGGACACCGGGAGAAGAGGCCGGACACCGGGAGAAGAAGTCGGAAGAAGACCCCCCGAAGTCGGAAGAAGACCCCCCGAAGTCGGAAGAAGACCCCCCGGAGCTGCTTAATAAATTACTTTAAAAACCTGTGTAGTGTGTTTTATTTATTGACACTTTTTTTTCCTTAGGTGAATGGGTAGGGGTACGATGTACCCCATACTCATTCACATAGAGTGGGGGGCCGGGATCTGGGGGCCCCTTTATTAAAGGGGGCTCCCGGATTCCGATAAGCTCCACACCCGCCGACCCCGACAACCAACGGCCAGGGTTGTCGGGAGAAGCCCTTGTCCTCATCAACATGAGGACAAGGTGCCTTAGGGTGGGGGGCCGCCCCCCCATGTTGAGGGCATGCGGCCTGGTATGGTTCGGGGGGGGGGGCGCTCGTCCCCACTCCCTTTCCTGACCGGCCGGGCTGCGCGCTCGGATAAAGGTCTGGTATGGATTTTGGGGGGACCCCCACGCCGATTTTTCGGCGTAGGGGGTTCACCTTAAAATCCATACCAGACCGAAGGGCCTGGTATGCCCCTGGAGTGGAACCCATGCTGGTTTTTAATTTAAAAATTGGCGCGGCGTTCCCCTTCATGATT
Source organism: Aquarana catesbeiana (assembly GCF_042186555.1). Taxonomy (NCBI): domain Eukaryota; kingdom Metazoa; phylum Chordata; class Amphibia; order Anura; family Ranidae; genus Aquarana; species Aquarana catesbeiana. The sequence goes on from NC_133330.1 coordinate 103,561,251, forward strand.
TATACCAGACAGCTGTCAGCAATGCGTGTCGCTCATCGGGAAAGGAAAAAACACATTTTTCCTTTCCCGATGAGCAAGCCAGCGTGAGATGCACAGTACCCTATCGCCGAGAACCAGCGCGATGGGATCGCCCTGGAAACGCAATCTCGCGGTCAGGTACTGTAAGCTGTTATAAAAATCCTATTTTTTCACTATGCCTCTGCAACAAGCAGGCACACTTTTGCTAGTACTGTTTTTATGACTTCTGAAATACATGCAGTGCTTGTAGTTTTTGCTTTATTAAATGTACGCTATGAACCAGATACTAATAATAATAATGGTTGGTAAAGTTGAATAAAAGACACCAGTCCATCCAGTTCAACCTGTTTAGGTGTATGTGTGTAAGTATTTATGTCTCTATCATTCTCCATATCCCTGTATATTACAGTCCTTAAGATGCCCATCTTAAAGTTTTTTTGTTTTTTTATTATCAACACTCCCCACTGACACCAACAATTGTGGAAGGGAGTTCCACATGCTGACTGCTCTAAGAATTAAACAGATTACGGTTAAACCACTTTTTATACAACTTTATTGAGTGGCTTTGTGTCTTCTTAAGTGACCTTAGACTGAATAGTTTTCTCCCTATGCTAAAATTACCATTTTTTTTTTTTTTTTTTATTGCTATTATATCTCCTCTTAAGCGTCTCTTCTCCAGGGAGATTAAGCTTAATGTTTTGTAGTAACAGAACTGAGGTCCTCCAGTGCCCTTATTGGTTTTGCTGCCCTTATCTGGACTCTCCATTTCCAGCACATTCTTCCTGAGGACTGGTGACCAGAAATAGAATGGCATACTCAAGATGTGGCCAAACCAGCATTTTGTAAAGTGGTAGAATTACAGTTTAACCGCTTGCCGACCAGCCACGGTCATTTTACTGAGGCAGGTCGGCACGATCCCGCGAACCGTCATAGCTTTACATCGGCTCACGGGATTGGGACAGCGGGCGCACATGCCTGCTGCACAGTTGTGTTGCAGATGCTCGTGGCCGACGGTCGCGATGATCACCGGCCACGAGCGATGGCGAGCACCAGAGGCAGAACAGGGAAGTGTGTGTGTGTAAACACACAAATCCCTGTTCTGTTCTGAGAGGCGTGACAGATCATGTGTTCCTATTAGCTAGGAACCACGATCCATCACTTCCTCTAGTCAGTCTCCTCCCCCTTCAGTTAGAAACACGTAGCTGGGAACACGGTTAAACGATCGCCCCCTAGTGTTAACCCCTTTCCTGCCAGTGACATTTTTACAGTAATTAGTGCATTTATATAGCACTGATCGCTGTATAAATGCCATTGGTCCCAAAAATGTGTCCAATGTGTCCGCCATAATGTCGCAGTCCCGATAAAAATCGCAGATCGCAGCCATTACTAGTAAAAAAAAAAAATTAATAATAAAAATGCCATAAATAAAATTTGCTTTTTAAAAAAAATAAATGGGGATATTTACTATAACAAAAAGTACAAAATATTGTGGTTTTTTTTTTTTTCAAAATTATCGCTCTTTTTTTGTTTAGAGCGCCCAAAATAACCGCAGAGGTGATCAAATACCACCAAAAGAAAGCTCTGTTTGTGGGAAAAAAGGACATCAATGTTGTTTGGGTACAGCGTCGCACGACCGCGGAATTGTCAGTTAAAGCGACGCAGTGCCGATTCGCAAAAAATGGCCTGGTGATTCAGCAGCCAAATCTTCCGGAGCTGAAGTGGTTAATCTCTGGAGTAAATCTCCTTTTTTAATGCCTACTAATAGTCTGCTGGCCTTGCTTGCTGCAACTTGGCATTTCATTCTATTGCTGAGCCTTTGACCTACTAGGACCCCCCCAGATTGTTTTCCATCTTTGATTCCCCTAAATGTCTTCCCCCCCAGGGAGTAACTTGCATTCATATTTTAACCCCTATGTTCATTACTTTTCATGTATCAGTATTAAACCTCATTTGCCATGTAGTTGCCCATCCATTTAATTTATTGAGGTCTTCTTGTAAAGTTTCTATGTATTGTTGTGAGCTTATTTCCCTGTTTTAGCTTTTTTTATCAGCAAACGCTGAGATTGAGCTTTTTTTTCCAACCTCTATATCATTTATGTATAAATTAAATAGAATTGGTCCCAATATCCTAAAATGCATATTTCATATAAATTGTTAGCTATATCCTGCCATTCAGTCCGGTGTTATGTTGAGATTGAGCTCCCATTGTCCCATTGTAGATTTATGGGTAAGATCCACTAAAAGATTATATAGTATAGAAATACAGCACTTCGTGAAACCAATGGTTTTACAAGAAAGCTCAAAATTTTTGTCAATGGCAATGGTTGGGTGACTTGTTTAAGCTTAGGGTTGCGATTTTCTGGTATTGAAACACTGCAGAGGAGGGTAATTGTAGATTGATTGTTTGTTTTGGTTTTTTAAGAAATCCAGACGCTGAATATCCCTTCCAGATAAAGTCACCAATCCGTATGAAGCCTTTGTTTTCGCATTATCAAAAAGGGTGTGGGAGTAGCTCAGGATTCAGGATTATTTAGTAAGGGAGCAAGAGGAATATGAGGAGAGTAAGATTGTTTCCTACTCTCTGAATATCCCAAGCAGTTAAGCTGTAGAATAAAGTGGGACACATAATGGGGGGGGGGGGGGGGGGGGGGGGGGCAATCCTGTGTTTTGAATTACGGTAATTTAATTATAAGCATATTGGTTGAATTTTACACACATTAAGAATGACAAATTAAGCAGTTTACATCAACCATTTGAATAAATAGTGCAGCACTGAAACATGCATATAACTGCTATACAAACGCATAAAAGTCCCAGATAGAAGAAATGCTGTAGAGCCAAAGGATAATAAGAACACCAGCAGTCAGGAAGAAAAATCCTCAATGATGACCAGGGTGCTCAAGACAATCGTAAACCGTGTATGATCTTATCTATGCTTCCACCACCACAAGTACAGGCTGCTCACCTTAGTGTATGGACCTCTGATTTAACAGAAAGGTCACACAAGCAGTCCCCACCGGGGTAATCGTAAGATACAAATCTGTTTAACGGCTGATCAAACAATCGAAATCCAGCTTCAGTAATGAGTTCGCTGATGAAGTCCTGCCCACAGGACGATACGCGTGCGACAAAGGGTTCTGTGACATCATTACAGCCACCTTCCTTGATTCATGCATTTTATGCTGTATGCCTCATATCCTAGCACTGGGTTTGCAGTGCTATGTTTCTAAGTAACATTTTATTATTATTAAAGCTGGTTTTAGTTAAAACAGAGAGCACTATATATGTCTCATTAATTTTACATGGACCATGACTGCATAAGAGACTTGCCCTATTGCTGCTGCATTACTGAAGCTGGATTTCGATTGTTGGATAGCCGTTAAACAGAATTGTATCTTATGATTACCCCGGTGGGGACTGCTTGTATGACCTTTCTGTTAAATCAGAGGTCCATACACGAAGGTGAGCGGCCTGTACTTGTGGTGGTGGAAGCACAGATAAGATCATACACGGTTTACGATAGTCTTGAGCACCCTGGTCACCTTTGAGGATTTTTCTTCCTGACTGTTGGTGGTGTTATTATCCTTTAGCTCTACAGCATTTCTTCTATCTGGGACTTTTATGCCTTTTGTATAGCAGTTATATGCATTTTAGTGAACGTTTCAGCGCTGCACTATTTTTGTATTGCATGTTGATTTAAGGATTGCAATATTTTGGCCTTAAGTGTTCAGCTGCTGTGATCAGGATTTATATTATAGTTTTGCGCTGACTGAATCTATTTTTAGTATTCATTTGCATGCTTTAAAATATTTATCTTTGTGCTCTCTTCATATTTCAGGTGGTGAGAGCAGATCACATTCAGCTTATAGTACCACTCTTAGTGGAAAATAATTTATGGTCATGTGTCCCTGGAGAAGAGACTATCCTCAGCTTACCAGGGTTTTGCCTTTTGCGTAGAGAAAACGTTGAGTACTTTCCTCGTGGGACCAGTTACTGGGATCGCTGTGTTGTAGGGGGTTACCTATGTCCAAAAGCGGTGATAGCCACATTTGAGAAAGTTGTAGCTGGTTCAATCAACTGGCCAGCCATCGGCAGCATGTTGGGATATGTGATTCGGCCAGTAGTGCCATCTGAAAGCCTTATCTTGGAAGTTCAGTATGAGGATGACAGGAAGCTCTTCATAGACTTTTTGCCATTAGTTGTGCTCGGGGAGCACCTAGCAGTTGCTAAATCTCATAGACTAGAACAATATGGAAACATGTGGAGATTAAGTCAACGTGGAGCAGAAACTGCTGCATTAATTGGGCGGGACCAACAGGATTCAGGATGTCGATGCCTCTGCCTAAAAATATTAAAGGCCATCTGTCGATACAATCTGCCTCTTTCCCATCTCACAGCTTCCCACCTCACCAACATACTTTTACATATTTGTGAAAAGGACAACGACTGGACACAGGGGTCTTTAGCAGATCGATTCCTTCAAGCACTTCGAGAGACGGTTGGCTACCTAGAAAAAGGAGAGTTGCCTTCAGCCTTGGACCTAAAGGTGAACTTGTTTTCAGAACTCACACCAGATGAGGTGGATGAGATGGGCTACTTTCTCTATTGCTCCTTATCAGAGCCAGAGGTGCTGCTGAGGACAGGAGAATGAGAATGTGTGGTGGGGAAAGTGGTAATGGGGAGTAGACAATACAGGGTTAATACATTGATAAACTTTGAAGGACAAATGCAAAAATCCAGCTAACAGTACTGTTATTACAAAATGCAAAAATACTTTCATATGTTATTTCCTAGTAACTTGGCTTTACTCTTTTCAGTTTGCTCACAGCTGCTCTCAGGTAGGAAGTGTCTTTGTTCAAGATTTACATGATAGTAAACAGAATTTTTCACTGTAACAAAAAAAGTAACCAAATACATCATTGTCAACTGCGTATAAAATACTCCCCATTAGTGTCTCCATTGACTCCAGTTTTTGCTCTTGTTGAGATGGGGGTATAGCTAGCATTTAAAGCATCTAACACTTTGTGTTGGATTTCTGCATTTGCCCACTGTGGTTTCATCCCCCTAACCACTATTTCACTAGTGTGTAACAGCTGGGGAAAGGAGCCACAGCTGAGAGAAGCAGGATTCCATCTTGTTGAATGATATACTAGCATATCTAGCTCTGCAAGAACATTTTGAAAGGCAGTGCGATAGCTTAGTGGTTAGCTCTCCTGACTTGTAGTTTCAATAACAACTGTGACACTACCTGCATGGAGTTTGCATTTCCCCCCTGTTTTGCGTGGTTTTCTTTTAGGTATTCTAGTTGCCTCCCACACTTCAAAGACATTCTGGTAGGTTAATTGGCTCTAGAATGTGTATGTAACCTTGTGCGTGGGGACTTCGATTTAAATCTCCTTAAAAAAGGGGTTTAGTAACCCTTTAAGTGCAGGGACTGATTTGAATGTACAATAGGTAAAGAGCTGAGTAAATTCTTGTACCTGTAATTAATATAGGCAATGGAGGCGCCAGTTGTGGATATTTTACATGTATCGTAAAATGTTGTGTTTGGATATATTTTTTTTTTATGAACTTGATTATCCATGAAGTTCTTGAAAAAGCTACTTGACCATCACTTAGGTGTTTAGGGACCTCGCACATAAATCCCAAATTTTGTTTACCTTTATATGCATCCATATTATTCAGTTATATTAAATGGTTGGTGCTCCTCTAGAAAAACTGGTGTAAAGTAAAACAACGTAGTTGCCCAAGAGTTCTATTGACTGCTTTAATGTTACAATCTGCATTATCAAAACAGCTGATAAAGTTTGACTGCTTGTTGTAGGTAACACCCTTACTTTCCTTTGGTCCTTATTTGTATGAATGCTGTTGGTAGTGTGTTAGCTGAGTTCTGTCCAAAAATGCTATATTTAGAAAGTTATTTTATCAATATTGTCAGTCATTTTCTACCTCATATTTTATCATTTTTAAATGCATAGCGGAAAACCTCCAGGTGTTATTTCATGCAGCAGCCATAATATAGTTCTATCTTACCACATCTTTTTAAAGGCTATTGTAACTAAAGGGCCATAACACGGCCAAATATCGGGCTGCATCGGCTGGTTTAATAGAAACTGCCTGACGTTCGGCCCACATGTACGGCTTCTGTCGAAGGAGCACAACCAAAAAAGGTATGTCGATTGGCAACCTATCAGTGTGCTCAGCCAATGGCGGAGAGCGCTGGGGGGGGGCTAAAAGGTAAAGTCTAGGAATGAAAGTGCAGGTGCCCCTTAAATCGGAGCTGAGCTCTCCTATCCTTTACATCCAAAGAGGCTGCCATCTTTAGCCCCTGTTTGATCTGCAGTTGCCATTGTGCTGTACATGTGATCAGTTATGACAGCAGCCATTTGATGGCTTGACAGTTCAGTCAAGAACACAAGCGACTGTGACTGTTATCATTAAGATATGCCGTGAATGTTAGGGCTCTTTCACACGGGGGATCCATATGTCTGTTTTTCATCCTTCCGTTTTCGGATGAAAAACGGACATACATGTATCCCTATGGAGCGTCGGATGTCAGCGGTGACATGTCCGCTGACATCCGACCCGCTCAGATCCGAAAAGTGTAACGGAGGAAAACCCTACTTTTCCATCCGTTTTTGGATCGGATCGGGTGACGACGGACTCTACGGTCCGTCATCACCCGATCCCCCATAGGGGAGAACGGCGCTCTGACAGGTCCGTCGCTGCACAATGTGCAGCGACGGACCTGTCATTTTCCTGCTCAGCGGGGATCGCCGGAGCAATCCCCGCTGAGCAAGCGGGTGTTCACAGGGCGGATCATCACTGATCCGCCCCGTGTGAAAGAGCCCTAAGTGTTTTGGGAAGCCATTATGTTGATCAGTTTAGTTCCACTTTAGGTGCCAATACCTAGGCCAGTTATAAGTTGATGAGTCAGCTTTGCACCGTGGGAGATTTTTTGAGAGCTGGCAGGTATCTACTTGAATATCTGATGGTTGTGAAAAACTATGTAGTAATTTAAAGTGGTTGTAAAGCCAGTCATAAAATTTGAACTAAGCACATATACATATCTGTAGTGTTTACTTGTCTCTCTCCAAAGCTCTAAGTGTAATTTCTTCAGTGTGTTTCATTCCTCTGTCATCAGCAGGAGTCACTTCTGAGACATTTTCCTGACACATGAAATGAAATTAGTGACAGGGAGGGAGATGAGCACACAGCTTGTCTATTCAGAATACAGCTCTGCATGTTCCTTCATTCCTCTGCCTATGTAAAGGGGAGGTGTTGTCCCTTATCTTCAATCAGCTCTCACACAGTGTTATAAGAGCTCTAACTGCAGTTCTCCACCCCTCCTCTGTACTCCTCACAGATGCATAAGGATTGTATCACATATTTGCACTTTTGAAGGGTTGTAGATAAGAGAAGACTGCAGATAAACGTATGTAGGAGGATTTGTTTCATCCCTGTGTATCATCTGAGGCTATTTGAGATTTTACCTCCACTTTATTCACTTCTTTTTTTCTCTCACATGTTATACTAGATGTGGAAATGCTACATCAGTAAGTACTTGCAGGATTGAGGCAGGGATAAAGCAGGGAGTGTGACGTTCACCAAATAATTACTGCAGGTGAAGCATTCCCTGTAATTTAAAAAACTAGCACCAGGAACATTCACTTGCAGTGAATATATGATAAATGTTGCATGAGCTGCTTTCTAAAATATTCTCCTAGAGTGAAAAATACATTCACTTTTGGTAAGAAAAAAAGATACGTGTTTCATTAAATCATGCCTTCTAAGATGCCAATTAGATGTTTGCATTGCCAAAAAATGTGTTTGTTTTCGTTTCATTAGTTTTTTTGGGGGTTTTTTTCTGTTTTTTTTTTTTTCGTTTTTCGGGTCATTCGTTATGATCACAATTCAAAAATTTGAAAGAATAACTAATGAAAACTAATAGGTACTGGAATTTCCTTTCAAATTTGGCTGTTAGTGAACGTAAGGAATACGAATTTATCCGAAGCTACGAATTATCCGAAATAACGAATGCCGCATCTAAACAACTGGAATGGAACGAATTAATAATAATAATAAAAAGCTTTTATTATTATTTATTATTATTAATTCGTTACGTTCCATTCATTTAGCTACAGCATTCATTATTTCGGATAATTTGTAACTTCGGATAAATTCACATTCGTTACTTTCACTACCAGCCAAATTTGAAAGGAAATTCCAATACCTATAATTTAATTTTAATAGTTAAGTTATTGGTTATTATTTCAGATTTTTGAATTTTCAAATATTCTGAAAAATTCGTTAAAAGGGTTTTCATTAATTCGGATATTTCCGAATGAACTAATTTGTCGCAATTCGTTAAAAAAACTAATTCGGAATGAAACAAATTGCACATGTCTAATGCCAATCACATATAATACATTTTAGTGAGCAGTCATTGAATTGAGATCCTCAACAACTACATTTTGTATTCTGCTTATAATAATTGGATGTTTCTTCTGGAAAGCTAACATTGTGAATGCCAGGTTACTATGCTGTTCTTCTATACAGTAATACCTCGCATTACGAGTAACGCGGTTAATGAGCGTTTCATAATACAAGCTATTATTTTTTTAAATCCTGACTTGGTTTGCAAGCATTGTCTCGCAAAACGAGCAGGATTCAAGCCTCTGCAGTGTGCAGTACTGCATTTGGCCAGAGTTGGGGATGCGCCGGTGACATTCGGAGTCACTCGGAAACACTCGGTTACCAAGTGTTTCCGAGCCTCTCCGAGTGCATCTGAGCTGTTTGAGTGTTTTCGAATGTCTCCGGAGTCCCCCACCTCTGGTCACATGCGGTACTGCATACCATAGAAGTTACTGTGGAACACATTATCGGAGTTTCCATTGACTTCTATGGGGAAACTCGCTTTGATATACGAGTGCTTTGGATTACAAGCATTCTTCTGGAACGAATTATGTGCGTAATCCAAGGTTCCACTGTATTTTATTACAAGAAGACTAGCCGAAAACATCAGGCAGATTGTATAACCTGACAGTCAAATAAGCAACATTTGTGTTTTGTTGATGTGAATCACATGCTATGGCAGAGTCTGAAGATAGGAAAATTGATTGTAATGCCTACTTTTTTACTCCACAGCTGCTAAATGTGTATCATTGACGTCCACATCTATATGTCATATCTGTGACATGAAAAAAGGAAGCAATCAAAACTACAATTTAAAATAAATTCGATCAAAAAGTAGTCTATCAAACTTCAGCAGCGCTAAAGATTTTAAATAGAAACTTGATAGTCTATAAATCCAGCTAAAACCGGAATACAAACACAGTCTTTTGCATATAACAGTTCATAAGTGATTCATCTGCTGTTTAAAATGTTTGACCATCGATACATCTAGTGCTTAATATCCTTCTAGGATTTGCACTCACCAGAAACAAGATCAATCAAAGCCTCGTAGAGTATGTGAAGTGGCTACAATCGCTTCCGAACGAACGTCCAATCCACAGTGAACGATCAGCTGATATGAAGACCAACACTCACGTCCTCTGATTCACCAAAATCCGGTCAGCTGAAAGCTATCTATTAATACATTAAACTTACAAACGAATGATCAAAAAAGGCATCCAATAAATAGTAGCGCAGTGCATTCAGTTCTGTCAATCTCACCACCTGTCGGAGAGCTGTAATCATCCGTGGTGATTCCCGAGGAGAAACCAGAGCCAATGACCTGTAAGGCAAGCCATGTGGTACACTGACGCGTTTCGTGAATCCGTCTTTATCAATAGGCGTCTATGTATTAATGTATTAAGGGAAGGGGATTTTTTGGATAATAAAAAGCTTTACAGTTTTACACTATGAGGCTTCCTCTCTCCTTATTTGTCCGAGTATTATGGATAGCTTTCAGCTGACCGGATCTTGTTGAATCAGAGGACGTGAATGTTGGTCTTCATATCAGCTGATCGTTCACTGTTGATTGGACGGATGTTCGTTTGGCAGCGATCATAGCCACTTCATATACTCTACGAGGCTTTGATTGATCTTGTTTCTGGTGAGTGCAATTCCTAGAGGGATCTTAAGCACTAGATGTATCGATGGTCGAATGTTTTAAACAGCAGATAAATCACTTATGAACTGTTATATGCAAAAGAATGTGTTTGTATTCTGATTTTAGCTGGATTTATAGACTATCAAGTTTTTATTTAAAATCTTTAGCGCTGCTGAAGTTTGAAAGACTACTTTTTGATCAAATTTATTTTAAATTGTAGTTTTGATTGCTTTCTTTTTTCAGAAATATTTTTTACACGATAGCAGCTGCTTTTCTACTTCATGAGTTATTTTCCTAAGCGCCGGATAAGGGATCTTTTTTGAGAACGTCTGTGTAAATATCTGTGACATGAATGATATTAACAAAGTATTTGCCTACATCTCTCTTCCTTCTGGTAGTAGGAATGTTATCCAGATTTAGTTTTTTTAAAAATTGTATATGCATGATCATTTTCAGGTGCTGTTCAGGAAACAGAACTTTGCCAAGCTTCAGTTCATATGTGAGCTTTGGATTATGCTTTTTATTGCCTTTTTTTGCCCAAATCAGTATTTAACAAATTTTCATGGTTCTGGTATACAAATCATGGAAAGAAAGGGTATTATCTTTATAGCAGGTGTTGCATATAGCAGCCAATGCACTTCTTGTGTTTTGTTATCAGATGTGTACACCAGAAATGACAGTTTAAATCTGTGGGGGGTGCCTTTCTATGAGTAACTAACCACCCAGAACAAATGTATTACACGTAAACTAAAAACTCCTGGTTTGTATGCTTGTTTGATGGCAGTGACTCAAGAAGTGTTCAAATAATTGCTCGACAGTTGGGCAACTGGCAGTTTCATTACATCTTCCAGCTTTTTTTTTTTTTTTAACAAGATTCTTTTAATCTGTTTTGTGGCTGTTGAGCATTTCCTTTATAGTTGTGTGTGCAGTGCATATCTGTTTCCTGTGCGTGGCAACAGTCCATATAAATCTTTATTGATTACCTCACTGCTTGTATGACCCTCTAGCATTTTATTGAGCATGAAATAACATTTTGGTGTGCCACCATTTATTGTTCTTTATGCAAACTATGTCTTCTAAGTTTACAGAACAGCTAGATAAACCATGCCATAACAATATGACCATACCAAGCCCTATACAGTTTGTCAAACTGTGAGATACTGGTGCTAGAAAGACTTTGTTTTTATGCTGGGTATTGTTGCCAGCTTGATCCGATGACTGTTCTTACACTAGTGCCGAGAAAGCCATATGCTCTATCCTATCGTTCAATTCTGTTGAAATGAGAACTGGAGGAATCTGACACTAAAAACATAATGCTGCCGTCCTTGAATATAGAATACATGAAGAAGCAAACCTTGTTTTTCCTTAATGCCCAGCAGCAAATACCTTCAGTTTGCTCCTCTGCTGCTACCAAGAGTGAATAAAATACCTGGTACATCTACTTATGATGGAATATGTGACTTGCTCACCTTTCTGTCACGTGGCAGCTTTGGGGCTTGGTGATTAGCTGATTGTTGTCAAATGGGGCTTGAGAGACCTTAGCCCTGTGTAAGCTTTGACTAAAGCGAGCTGGAGTTTACAAAAAGCTTCTTTACTCTCTACTGGCAGCTGTGTATTTGCTTTTGATAAACATTGAATCAAACTTACTGCTTTGCCCTGCATGGACCAATCACAGGTTTGCTTTAAGGAAATGTTCCTTACGCTGAAGTACAACATTAAGGTATATTGATTTGTTTGACACCCTAGTTATATAGTGGGCTTGCATGGGTACTCCAGTTTTCTCCCACACTCTTTGGCTCCATCTAAAATCGGCCATAATGTGAATTTTAATGAGCGTGCCCAAGGTGGCTGCTTCGCTAACAGCAGATAAAGCTGCATATTTTTGGCTTTCTTTCTCTATAAGCCATTGGGGTGTGAAATGAAGGTATATGAAACAGAATGGCAACCATTAAGCTAACTTATTGCTTCACCCCGCAATTTATTGTCAAATGTGTGTCAAAGCAAACTTTGCCCTATTAAAGCAGGCACAGGAAGAGAGGGTGAAAGAAAATCGTCCAATGGGGAAACCTGTCCTGGGAGAACTCTAGCACCTGCAAAGCGCTTTGGCAGTGGCGCTACACGGGCGCATTTAACCCTTTATTCGGATGCTAACGGGGGTTAAAAACGCCCCTCTAGTGGCCGAATAGCGCCGCTAAAACAACAGGAAAGCGCTGCTAAAACTAGCTCCGTTTTACCGTCAACGCCCGCCTGCCCCAGTGTGAAAGCAGCCTTAAAGATCTGCAAGGTGCAATCATTGTAGAGTACTATTACACGGAGCAAGGTATGCATATGTCATAAGCAAAAATGGCTGCCCCCAAATGCATAATTACATAAGTAAACATGGCTTTTAGCACACTAGACATTGATAACATTAGTTACATTAAGGTGAGCCCTTTTTAGTTCCCCTTTTAAGTGCTTCAGATTTAGTAGATCAGCTGCCAGGTCAGGAGCACTTCATTCTAACAAGTTTTGCCATTTTGCCCACAATTTACTTCTACTACATGGTTGTCTATTCAATCACGTGGAGGAGCAGCAGCTGTATAATTGTATGGTTGTATAATTTTTTTTTTTTTTTTTTACACCAAATTCGTTCTAAAATACATAGAGGGGAATTTAAAAAAACTGGAGAAAACAGAATTTGGAGCAGCTCTGCATGGTAACCAATTAGTTTCTAGGTTTCATTTTCAAAGTTTACCTGAGCCAGTTACAGATAGAAGCTGATTGTTTACCATGCACAGCTGTTCCAGATTCTGTCTGCTCTAGTTTTAGTAAACTTCAACCAGAATGCACTACTAGTTAAATATAGAATGTGAATCTTTGAATGGTTTTTCTCTTGTGCTTCCAGTTTTAGATGAACTCAAAGCAAGCCTCCTAAGGATAAGGATGACATTTGGTATAATTTTGACACACATTTTTTTTTTTTTTAATGGAGCATAGCGAAGAAATTTGCACTTCCATGTAATAATCCATCATTGTAATAACGTGTATTAGTTGTAAGTTGGAAATGTTTTGTGTAAGTTCCTTAATTTTCCTGTATTGACTATGGTTATGCAACCTTTTCAGTAACGGGTTTCACTTCACACTGTGTATGGAGGTAAATGTTACTCCCCTATGTATTTTACTAGGTATCTTGAATATTTATCAATGAAATGGTTTGAAAGGATATATTGTGCATGTTTTTATTTTGTTTGTTTTGAGGGAGCGTGTGTCAGAAAGCATTATAACCAATAAAAAAATTATTAAAATCCTAGTTGTGTGTTTTTCTAAATGGAGCAAGGACAGCCGTTACAGAGCAGATTTCTCAGCAAGAATGACAAAGTGAGAAATCTTCTCGCCTTTACGTAGCTTACTTACTGCTAACGCTGTTGAGGTTTTTTCCAGACTCAGCCTTTGAATGGATGCTGGGACTGGGCTTTTTTTTTCGTAGGGTAGTAAAAATGATTTTAAAATTACTCAAGCATTTTCAACAAGTAATTGCAATAAACAAGTACTTCCAGCGCTTGGTTTGGCAGGGTACTGGAAAAACAGGCACTGCATCAGGGTCCTGTGTACCTGTCAAACATGGCTGTGTGGGTGAGCTGTACAACCAATGCATGTCCATTCACTAATAGGGGCTGCTTTGTATGCAGCTAAGCACTAGGACAGAATAGTATGAAAAAAAAGGTCTCTTCATGCTTTGTGGGGCTAAGTGCCTATATAAATTAGCCCTCATGCATTTACAGCTTTAAGGTCAAAAACACACCTGTACATTTGCAACCCTCTGTCCTGGAGCTAGCAGCAGTTAATAACCATGGGCAAGTGTTTGGGGACAGTCTGCATTCTTCCCCAAACTTCCTTGTCCTACAGTAGACAGGCCTAGTTTATACTTGTTGTCAACAGTTCTTCTTGCAACTGAACACGACCCATGTAGGTGAATGGGGCCATGCCCTTCAACTGTGCAATGCATGCAGTTTCGGCACGGTGGTAGAGGCTTACAGAGTTAAAATAGGTGGAGAGGAAGCAACATATTTTCTCCCAGCCGCCTAAAAAACGCCCTCTGGAATGTGATCTACTGCACATCCGCTATTCAGGGGGGTGGCAAGGGCTGCTGCAAATGAAACAAGCCCTGATAAGCTCCTGCTGCCATCAATCATGAGCATGACTTTCTAGGCATTGTGTGTGTCTATGGATGCACACGGATTGGTTCAAGTTCCAGATAGAAGTGCACACCATGGGAACAGCCGTTTTGGGACCTGTTGGACAAAGAGGAAAGAAACATTTTTAAGAAATTTCACTAAACATAATTGGGTGTGGATCCCTTACTTATAAATTATACTGCTTGTTCAGAATATGTAAACACACTTGTGTTCGTGATCCGGGCACAGGTTCTTGTTTAAAGCAAACTCGTACACTCCAAACTGGTAAACTGACCACAAAATCTAAATGCAGGTACCTAGAAGTTCCATAATTTACAGTTCCTTGAAAAGTATTTTTACCCTTTGAAATTTTCCACATTTTGTCATGTTACAACCGAAAACAAAAATGTATTTTATATGATAGACTAACACATAGTAGCACTTAATTGGGAAGTGAAAGGAAAATGGTGTTCAATTTTTTTTTACAAATATCTGAAAAGAGTGGCGTGCATTTATATTCAGCCCCCTTTACTCTGATTAACCACTTCAGCCCCAGAAGGATTTACCCCCTTCCTGACCAGAGCACTTTTTACAATTTGGCACTGCGTCGCTTTAACTGCTAATTGCGCGGTCATGCAATGCTGCACCCAAACGAAATTTGCGTCCTTTTCTTCCCACAAATAGAGCCTTCTTTTGATGGTATTTGATCACCTCTGCCGTTTTTATTTTTTGCGCTATACACGGAAAAAGACCGAAAATTTTGAAAAAAAAATGATATTTTCTACTTTTTGTTCTAAAAAAAATCCAATAAACTCAATTTTAGTCATACATTTATGCCAAAATGTATTCGGCCACATGTCTTTGGTAAAAAAAATGTCAATAAGTGTATATTTATTGGTTTGCGCAAAAGTTATAGCGCCTACAAACTAGGGTACATTTTCTGGAATTTACACAGCCTTTAATTTATGACTGCCTATGTCGTTTCTTGAGGTGCTAAAATGGCAGGGCAGTACAAAACCCCCACAAATGACCCCATTTTGGAAAGTAGACACCCCAAGGAAATTGCTGTGAGGCATGTTGAGCCCATTGAATATTCATTTTTTTTGTCCCAAGTGATTGAATAATGACAAAAAAATTACAAAAAGTTGTCACTAAATGATATATTGCTCACACAGGCCATGGGCATATGTGGAATTGCACCCCAAAATACATTTAGCTGCTTCTCCTGAGTATGGGGATACCACATGTGTGGGACTTTTTGGGAGCCTAGCCGCGTACGGGGCCCCGAAAACCAATCACTGCCTTCAGGATTTCTAAGGGTGTAAATTTTTGATTTTACTCCTCACTACCTATCACAGTTTTGAAGGCCATAAAATGCCCAGATGGCATAAACCCCCCCCAAATGACCCCATTTTGGAAAGTAGACACCCCAAGCTATTTGCTTTGAGGCATGTTGAGTCCATGGAATATTTTTTATTTTGACACAAGTTGCGGGAAAGTGACAAATTTTTAAAAATTTTTTTTTTTTTTTTTGCACAAAGTTGTCACTAAATGATATATTGCTCACACAGGCCATGGGCATATGTGGAATTGCACCCCAAAATACATTTAGCTGCTTCTCCTGAGTATGGGGATACCACATGTGTGGGACTTTTTAGGAGCCTAGCCACGTACGGGGCCCCGAAAACCAATCACCGCCTTCAGGATTTCTAAGGGTGTAAATTTTTGATTTCACTCTTCACTGCCTATCACAGTTTCGGAGGCCATGGAATGCCCAGGTGGCACAACCCCCCCCCCCCCCCCAAATGACCCCATTTTGGAAAGTAGACACCCCAAGCTATTTGCTGAGAGGCATGGTGAGTATTTTGCAGCTCTCATTTGTTTTTGAAAATGAAGAAAGACAAGAAAAAACATTTTTTTTTTTCAATTTTCAAAACTTTGTGACAAAAAGTGAGGTCTGCAAAATACTCACTATACCTCTCAGCAAATAGCTTGGGGTGTCTACTTTCCAAAATGGGGTCATTTGGGGGGGGGGGGGGGTTGCCACCTGGGCATTCCATGGCCTCCGAAACTGTGATAGGCAGTGAAGAGTGAAATGAAAAATTTACGCCTGAAGGTGGTGCTTGGTTTTCGGGGTCCCGTGCGTGGCTAGGCTCCCAAAAAGTCCCACACATGTGGTATCCCCATACTCAGGAGAAGCAACAGAATGTATTTTGGGGTGTAATTTCACATATTCCCATGGCATGTTTGAGCAATATATCATTTAGTGACAACTTTGTGCAAAAAAAAAAAAAAAAAAAATTGTCTCTTTCCTGCAACTTGTGTCACAATATAAAATATTCCATGGACTCGACATGCCTCTCAGCAAATAGCTTGGGGTGTCTACTTTCCAAAACTGGGTCATTTGGGGGGGGTTTGAACTGTCCTGGCATTTTATGCACAACATTTAGAAGCTTATGTCACACATCACCCACTCTTCTAACCACTTGAAGACAAAGCCCTTTCTGACACTTTTTGATCACATGAAAAAATTATTTTTTTTTTTGCAAGAAAATTACTTTGAACCCCCAAACATTATATATTTTTTAAAGCAAATGCCCTACAGATTAAAATGGTGGGTGTTTCATTTTTTTTTTTCACACAGTATTTGCGCAGCGATTTTTCAAACGCAATTTTTGGGGAAAAAACACACTTTTTTAAATTTTAATGCACTAAAACACACTATATTGCCCAAATGTTTGATGGAATAAAAAAGATGATCTTAGGCCGAGTACATGGATACCAAACATGACATGCTTTAAAATTGCGCACAAACGTGCAGTGGCAACAAAATTAATACATTTTTAAAAGCCTTTACAGGTTACCACTTTAGATTTGCAGAGGAGGTCTACTGCTAAAATTACTGCCCTCGATCTGACCTTTGCGGTGATACCTCACATGCATGGTGCAATTGCTGTTTACATTTGACGCCAGACCGACGCTTGCGTTCGCCTTAGCGCGAGAGCAGGGGGGACGGGTGCTTTTTTTTTTTTTTTTTTTTTCTTTATTATTTTTTTGCTTTTTTATCTTATTTTTAAACTGTTCCTTTAATTTTTTTTTTTTTTTAAATCATTTTTATTGTTATCTCAGGGAATGTAAATATTCCCTATGATAGCAATAGGTAGTGACAGGTACTCTTTTTTTGAAAAAATTGGGGTCTATTAGACCCTAGATTTCTCCTCTGCCCTCAAAGCATCTGACCACACCAAGATCGGTGTGATAAAATGCTTCCCCAATTTCCCAATGGCGCTGTTTACATCCGGCGAAATCGAAGTCATAAAATGCTCGTAGCTTCTGGTTTCTTAGGCCATAGAGATGTTTGGAGCCACTCTGGTCTCTGATCAGCTCTATGGTCAGCTGGCTGAATCGCCGCCTGCATTCTCAGGTTCCCTGTTGAGACAGGAGAGCCAGAGAAAAACACGGAAGACGGTGTGGGGGGGGGGGGCATTACCTCCCACTGCTTGTAGAAGCAGTCTAGAGGCTAATTAGCCGCTAGGATTGCTTTTACATGAAAGCCGACCGCTGGCTGAAAAGAATGATACCAAGATGATACCTAAACCTGCAGGCATCATTCTGGTATAACCACTCAAAGTCGTGAATGGCGTACCTGAAGACAAAAAAATGGTTAACAATAAAGCACAGTAAACGGTAAAGTATAAAAAATTGCATACCTGAAAAGCAAACATGATAAAACATAATAACAATAAAACATTGCAGAATAGAATACAGTAAAAAAGAGCAGAAAAATAGAGAGAGAGAGGACGATAAAACGACAACTATTTTTTTTTTATTTTATATTTTTGTTAGTTTTTTTTTGTTTTTTTACACTTTTTTTTGTAACTGTAACTTTTATAACTGTAACCGGTTCCAGGTTCGGGTCTCTCAAAATGCGATGGCATCTTGGGAGACCCTGTGAAATGGCGCCTAGTCTGTGGAATGCTGTACCCTACGCTAATACTCAACTAGTGTATGGTAGCGTTCAAAACATTCATCAATGCAAAGACCAGGATTGTCAGGACAGGAGGGACAATAATAGCAGGTGTCATGCCTATATCCGCGCTTGCTGCAGACACAACATCTTTTTTGGGGGGTTCGTTGGGTAGGGGTACTCGGGAGGACATAAAGAAAATGCCTCTCATGCAGCCGACTGCATTTGGTTGGGGATGTGAATGGGGGAAGTACGGGTGCTGCAGAAGTGGTGGGTTCCCAATTAGGATTGGCGAATGCAGCAGGAAGGGCACTATGGGCACGACGGGGCTGTGTTTGTCTTCTTCTTGGTGGCTGCGGGACACTACTTGTGCTTGCCACCTCACCAGCTTGAACTGCACTTATGGGACTCGCCACGTCACCACGTGTTACTGCAGTGCTGGTTTGACTGCGATCGGGGTGTACTAGGCCGCTGGTGCTTGCCAGTTCACCAAAACGCTACCAAAAAAACTGTTAGCGATCGCAGGGATCAGGCCTGACTCTGCGAACGCTGCAGTTATGCGTTTAGTGTTTTGTAAGTGACAGTGATCGATCGATACTGCACTTGGGTGGGCTGGGCTGGGCTGGGCTGGGCCAGGCGGAGGGGCAAAACGCAGGTGCTAGCAGGTATCTGGGCTGATCCCGCTAACACTGCGTTTTTGGGAACCCTAAACTGCTGGGGACGCTAGTATAGATCTGATCGGATCAGATATTGATCCGATCAGATACTATACCACTAAGGGAGGTGTACGGTGCGTGCGTGGGTGTTAGCGGTACTGGCGCTAACCTGACGCTGCCTGGGGCTGGTGCTTGCCAGTTCACCAAAACACTACCAAAAAAACTGTTAGCGATCGCAGGGATCAGGCCTGACTGTGCGAACGCTGCAGTTATGCGTTTAGTGTTTTGTAAGTGACAGTGATCGATCGATACTGCACTTGGGTGGGCTGGGCTGGGCCGGGCGGAGGGGCAAAACGCAGGTGCTAGCAGGTATCTGGGCTGATCCCGCTAACACTGCGTTTTTGGGAACCCTAAACTGCTGGGGACGCTAGTATAGATCTGATCGGATCAGATATTGATCCGTTCAGATACTATACCACTAAGGGAGGCGTATGCTGCGTGCGTGGGTGTTAGCGGTACTGGCGCTAATCTGACGCTGCCTGGGGCGACGCATATCACCGCCGGGCGATCAGGGGGCTAAACCTTTATTCGGTAATAAACGGCGGGTGCCCTGACACTATAAAAAAAAAAACGAACTAACCAGCGTCACCCGTAACAGTTATATGGTGATCAGTGGTGAAAGGGTTAACTAGGGGGCAATCAAGGGGTTAAAACATTTATTCGGTAGTATATGGGGGTCCCTGTCGCTATAAAACGCTGACGGCGAACCTAAATATTTACGTCCCTAACTAGCGTCACCAGCGACACTAATGATCGCTTAGCGACACTGGTGACGGGGGGTGATCAAGGGGTTAAAACTTTATTAGGGGGGGTTAGGGGGGTACCCTAGACCTACAGGGGGCTAACACTAACTGCCCTACCACTTCTAACTGTCACAAACTGACACCATGCAGTAATCAGAAAAAAAAAAAACTGCTTGGTGTCAGTGTGACAGGGGGGGGGGGTGATCAGGGGGCGATCGGGGGGTGATCAGGGGTGTAAAGTGTGCCTGGCATGTTCTACTGTGTGTGTGTGTGTGTGTTTGTGCACTCACTCAGATGTCTTCTCTCCTTGGCGCCGGAATGGAAACTGCCGAGCCGAGATGACATCACATCCTCTGCCTCTGTGTACTACACACAGGCAGGGGAAGATTCTCAATGGCTGGGAGCGATCGCGAGGGGTGGGCCACGAGAGGATGGCCTCCCCCTCATCTCTGAACGCTCCCAGACCAAAGCCGACCGCCTCAGGCACCGGGGGGGGGGGGGGGGGTCCGTGATTCTGCCTGCCCGTGCCATTCTGCTGACGTATGGGTACGTGATTCTGCCTGCCCGTGCCATTCTGCTGACGTATATCAGCGTGAGGTGGTTGGCAAGTGGTTAAACCCCTAATTACCCCTAATTACCCTGATTACCCCTAATTAAAATCTAGTGGAACCAATTGCCTTCAGAAGTCACATAAATAGTCCACCTGTGTGTAATTTAATCTCAGTATAAATACAGATGTTCTGAGAAGCCCTCAGAGGTTTGTTAGAGAACCTTAGTGAACAAACATCATCATGGAGGCCAAAGGAATACACTAGACAGGTCAGGGAAAAAGTTGTAGAGATGTTTAACCACTTGCCGACAGGCTCATGCCGATACACGTCGGAAAAGTGGCACGGATGCGCAAAATCCCGTAATCCCACAGCCCTTTAAGAGCCGCAAGGGGACGTGCACGCCCCCTGGACGTGGCCGGCAGGCACGATCACGTGCACGGGTGCCAGCACAGGGATTTGTGTGTGTAAACACACAAATCCCTGTGATGTCAGGGGAGAGGAGACATGTCGTTTGTTCCTAGTAGATCCTATCCCCATACAGTTAGACCACACTGAGGGAACACCGCCGCAATGTCGCAATCCCAATAAAAATCACAGATTGCCGCCATTACTAGTAAAAAATAATAAAAATGCCATAAATCTTTCCCATACTTTGCAGGCACTATAATTTTTGCGCAAACCAATCGATATACGCTTATTGCGTTTTTTGTTTTTTTTTTTCCCAAGATTATGTAAAGGAACATATATTGGCCTAAACTGATGAAGAAATTTGTTTTTTAAAAACATTTTTGGGGATTTTTATTATAGCAAAAACTAAAAAAATAGTTTTTTTTCAAAATTGTTGCTTTTTTTGTTAATAACGCAAAAAATAAAAAACGCAGAGGTGATCAAATACCACCAAAAGAAAGCTTTACTTGTGGGAAAAAAGGACGCAAATTTAATTAGGGTACAGTGTCGCACAACCGCGCGATTACCAGTTAAAGCAACGCAGTGCCAAATTGTAAAAAGTGCTCTGGTCAGAAAGGGGGTAAAATCTTCCGGGGCTGAAGTGGTTAAAGCAGGCTTAGGTTATAAAAAAAATATCCCAAGGTTTGAACATCTCGCGGAGCAATGTTCAATCCATTATCCGAAAATGAAAAGAGTATGGCACACAGCAAGCCTACCAAGACATGGCCATCCACCTAAACTGAAAGGCTGGGCAAGGAGAGCCTGTCCTGGCTATGGAGGAGTGAGGACGTGCTTTGCCTCAGCTCTGCTCCATCGCCACTTTTAACACAGCTAGAACGGGGGTTACCTGCAGTTAACGGCTCCCCCCATGTCACAGCGACCACGGCAGTCTTCCCAACCATCACAGACTGACAGAACGCGGCAGGGACAGCTGGCTTCTTATTTCCCGGGGACCCAAGGACAGGGCCGCGAGGCCTCCAATATGGCATCGACCGGGAAGGCCCAGAGAGCAGCAAATCTCTCAGCCAGCCTTGGCCACGGCTCGGCCACCGAAAGGGACAGTTTCCCCAACCTCTCCGGTTCCATCCCCAGGGTCGGTGAGTGACTCAGCCCCCCCAGTCTCCCCTGCATGCCTGGGTGGACGTTCTGAGGTGTCTGACTTCCTTGAGGATGAGGACATTAGGCACCATATTATGTCCCTCCCCACTAGAGAGGACCTAGAACGTTTCACATGCAGAGTGGAAAAAGCTTTCACTGAGGATACAGCTCAGCTTAAGGCCGATAACTCACATTTGGGCAACAGGGTGGAATCCCTAGAAGAGAATCTAGAGGAGGCTCTCCCCACTATTGCTTTGCTGCAGTCTAAGTGCCAAATGCAAAATCAGCAGACTGAAAACTTACTGTGTTAACTAGATGATGTTGAAAATCGCAGCAGGAGGGCTAATATGATCCGGGTTCTGCCTGAGGCCGCAGCTTTGAGAGACATTATCCCCACACTGACAGATATTTTCAGAGACGTACTGGGCCTACCAGCCTCTGCTCCCATTGAAATTGACCGGTCACATAGAGCACTAAGATCCCCGTCTCAAGATGTGGACAATCCGAGAGACATAATTTGTAAGCTTCACAAATACACCTTCAAGGACCGCATTATGCAAAAAATGCATGGCAAGCCCTTTTATGACTTTGATGGTGCACGTTTATTTTTCTATCAGGACATCTCAAGGCGCACCCTCATGCAGCGCAGGGCTCTCCACCCCCTCCTGACTGTGATCCAGGAGGCAGGATTGCCCTACCGCTGGGGCTTCTCCTTCTTCTTGCAGGTGACTAAAGATGGACGACAGGTCACCCTACGCAATAAAGATGATCTCGCACACTTTCTCTCCTCTCTCGGACTGGATCCTGTGAATTTCCAAGATTGGACGGGACCACCTGACGCCCCTGGGATACAGCTTCCCCAACCATGGTCAACAGCTACGTGCAAAAAACAAAAGAGGGATAGACAGTACCCGAATAATGATCCTTCAGTGGGCCCATCCACTACCCGAGACTGATGCTGATGTCTCTCTTTTTTGGATAATCCGGTGGTAATCGTTCCATTGTTCAGTTGCTATGGGGAGATCTTGCCCCCATATACCGAACCCCTTATTAGACTGACCCATGTGACTTGGCACTCATGTCTGGCCTTTGGGACTGCCCCAGATGGAGCCTTTGCCCTTTCATGACACTACAGATGTTCCTGGTTCCTTGCCAGCTGAACCTTGCTGCCCCCACCAGGGCCATAGATGGGGCTCCCCAACTTTACCACTCTGACCCTCACTAGGAGTCCGTGAACATTTGCTCTAACCAAAATAACCCCCTCACCTGATCTTGACACCATGTAAGATGCGGTGGACAGGGATGGGACTTCCTACCCCCCCCCCCATGTTGGCACACGTTCCCCACGTAGGCCCTGCATTTTTGGGTACAGTTACCTATTGGGACACTAGGTTGTGATCTGAGGTTCCCACACTCGGCTTACAGATGTTTTGTTTATTGATATGGTTAATGCTACTTTATTGTGTTTTCTTTGCTTCAACAGATAATTCTCTGTTTATTCTCTATTCTTTCTTCTTTTTTCTCTCTCCCTTCTCCTCCCCTTTCCTCCCCTCCCAGGAGCGTCACTCTGCTTCATAGTCTGCATCGGGAGAGTTGGAATATTCGGCATCCCCTCCGTCTTCCAGATCCTCCATGACTACGCTTAAGGTAATATCCTATAACGTACGAGGCCTCTGTTCCCCAGGGAAACAAAACAAATTATGGTGGGAACTTAAGAAGTTAGGAGCACAAGTGGTCTTCCTACAGGAAACCCATTTTGCCCATCACTCCCTGCCTAGACTACCACCCATTTATACAATCAGTGGTTCCACAGTGCCTCCCCTACCTCCAAGTCCAAGGGTACTACGATCGCGAATCATAAAACTTGCCCTTTCCAGATCTCAGGCAGCAAAATAGAGAGGCGAGGGACAACTCCATAAGAGCCATCCAACTCATCCACTGGGCCCGCACCAGTCCCGATCAGAAGCCCTATATAATTCTTTCGACCGATGCCGAAAAGGCTTTCAACCTTGTTGATTGGTCATACCTAAGGGCGGTGTTAGAGGCCCAGGGGATGGGACAGCGCATGCTGACCTCAATTATGGCCCTATACTCTACTCCTTGCATGCAGGTCAAAGTAAATGGAGTGCTCTCCCCCGGTTCCCAATCAGGAATGGCACGAGACAGGAGTGCCCCCTTTCCCCCCCTCCTCTTCGCCCTGGTATTAGAGCCGTTATTATGCACTGTAAGAGTGAACGCGGACATAAAGGGCCTGAAGGTGGGAAACACTGAACACATTAAAGCGATTTGGGATGCTCTCCAATTTTAAGATTAACTTCTCTAAGTCGAGGATACTGCCCATTCACCTGACTCCTTCCTTAGCAAATAGCCTACAAGCTGCCTTTCCCTTTACTTGGGCCAAGTCCTCCATTAGATATTTGG
Organism: Aquarana catesbeiana; assembly: GCF_042186555.1. Taxonomy (NCBI): domain Eukaryota; kingdom Metazoa; phylum Chordata; class Amphibia; order Anura; family Ranidae; genus Aquarana; species Aquarana catesbeiana. Next base: position 103,585,420 of record NC_133330.1, read on the forward strand.
GTATACGATTAACAGACCGTTATGACACCCTCTATGCCGCAAATTATCCCCCCTTACTTGAAGCAGTCAAGAGGGATCTTTCCCAATGGACCAAGACCGCCTTTACGTGGTTAAGTCGCATTAACATCATAAAAATTAACATTCTGCCACGCATACTCTTTTTCTTATAGATGATACCAGTCCCCTTGCCCAGATATTTTTTTACCCGGATGTCTAGTATGCTGTCTGGGTTTGTGTGGAATGCACGGAAACCCAGAATAGTTCTGAGGGTGCTAAGGCGCTCAAAACAGGCAGGTGGTCTGGGGATTCCAGACATCTTGAGATACTACAGGACTACAGGCTGTCGCTCTTCAGATGATCCTCAACTGGCATTTCCACACCCAGTCCAAGCTTTGGGTCTCCCTGGAAAAATGTTTGGCAGGGAGGAACTTAGCCTATGCACCGTGGCTTTCCCAGGAGCATAGAGGACTGTCGACACTACCTCCCCGCTAACGGCACACATTCTCTCAATTTGGGATTGGATAAACCCAGCCTTAAACCTATCCCCTCCCATGTCCCCGCTGGCTCCGTTGGGGGAGTTTCTGTGGTTCCTGACAGGCGAACAAATGGCCTTTTTTGGCTCCTTGGGTGGATGATGGCAACGCCAGTTGTGGAAAGCTAATGAGAAATTGTAAACTACTGAACTTCGAGTCCCTGCAGACCAGACATAGCGGCTCCCAAATACATTTTTGGAGGTATAGACAGCTCCACCACTTTTTCGAGGTCCATGGCCCCTCTATAAGAGACATTTCCTCTCTCAGACCCTTTGAACACCTTTTTGTAGAAGAAGAACCGATCTCTCAAATGATCTTGGAATTGTACCGCCTATTAAGTTCTACCACCCAAGACATTAGACCAGCTTACGTACGGCATGGGAGAGAGACCTTAAACTCGATTTCTCCGCGACTCAGCTGACACACCTCTACCAGCTCACTCACTCCAGCTCTATTGAATCTAAAACCCAAGAAACTAACTACAAAATTCTGTCGCGCTGGTACAGGGTGCCAGCTGATCTAGCGCGTATCTACACCTCGGTGTCAGACCAGTGCTGGAGGGAATGTGGCCACAAAGGCACACTTCTACACATTTGGTGGGAGTGTCCCCGGATCAAGCCATACTGGGCAGACATTAAATCCCAAATAATAGAAATCCTAGACCTGGATGTCCCTTTATCACCGGCCCACTTCCTTCTATGTGTCCGCCAGATTCCTTTTAGCAGATACAAAAAAAGCACACTGCCACATCTCTTAACTGCGGCCAGGTGTCTACTCCCAATCTATTGGAAGCAGTCCAGAATCCCCTCAAGGGAAGAATGGATTAAAAAAGTAAACGATATTAGAGAGGCCGAACACTGGATAGCAACTTGTAGAGGTACTGTGGAACGCTTCAACATCACATGGGAACCCTGGATGGACTATGTGGCCAACACGGGGCAGGTAACCTCCAGTTTAGACCTGGCGCTGCTAGAACTAGCAGAACCGTCCCTTAGATCTCGTATAGACAATGGCACTATGGGCCCTTGAAACCCCCCCCCCTTCATCCGCTCCCTTTGGAGGTGGCTCAACCCTAATGAAGCTCGCTCGGTGCAGAATTGAAGACTCTACCTTAAATAGCAGGTATGCTCCGCCCCTCCCCCCCCCCCTTATCTTCCTCCTCTTCTAATCTTTTCCCTTTTTCTCTCTCTCTTATCTTTTGTTTTTCTACTATTTACAGTCTCCTTGTTACACGGTTTTGGTCCTTTTACAATAACTTTTTTGCACCAACTAGACTTATGGTCATAGTGGCTAGCTGTAGAGAGGCAAGCCTCCTCTAATGGGGTTGGCCTTTGTTTTTTTCCCTCCCAGCACTAACAGAGCACCATGGGCATTCCCATCTGGTGCGGTGAGCCGGGAGAGGTTGATGGAGGCAGATTTGTCCCCCCTCTCCTGGGGCTACCACCAGCAGGATGCCCACTATCCTTTTGAACACACAAGACCTCGGTGGAGGTGGAACTGGCTGCGTGCCAGCTTCTGCTCCCCCGGTCAACACTAGACACATTTTTGGGATATTGATCACAAAAAGCACTGCCATTCTAAGTCCAGGGAAGAGTTACAACCACTGACCTGTATCAAGGCGTAATTTCTATTTATATTGTGATGCCCTCTCCGCTTCTTTATTCTCAAGATAGTTTATACATGTCTGTATGTTTTTCTTGGTGTTCGCATATTTCAGTACGGTTTTTGACTACCGTATTGGTGTATAACATGCAACGGTATATAACACGCACCCCAAGTTTAGGAGGGAATTTTAGGGAAAAAAATTTTTAAGGAAAAAACTTACATACATCAATGCAGCCTTATCAGTGTCCATCTGCAGCCTTGCACAGTGTCCATCTGCAGCCTTGCACAGCGTCCATCTGCATGCTTGTCAGTGTCACTTGCAGCCTTGTCAGTGTCACTTGCGGCCTTGTCAGATCATTTGCAGCCTTGCCCAGGCTGCAGTTAAACTGCAGTGATTTGTCAGTGTCACTGCAGTTTAAAAATGGCGCCGCCGAGATACAGTCGGTCCTGTGTATCTCGGCTCTTCTCGGCTCTTTTCGCTCCTCTCGCAGTCTGGCCCAGTCCCGCCCTATGATGGACATACCACACGTCCAATAGCGGGACTGAGCGTGACTGTGAGCGGAGCCGAGCGTCACCGATATGCATACATAGCCGAGTGTACTCGGCTAGCTCCGCTCACAGTCACGCCCAGTTCCCTGTCTTATGTCCATCATAGGGTGGGACTGGGCGTGACTGTGAGCGGAACTAGCCGAGCTTAGCCGAGTACACTAGGCTATGTATGTATCTCGGTGGCCGGCGCTCGCTCCTCTCACAATCAACGGGGGAATGGCGGGGATCGGCGTAAAACACGCACCCACGATTTGCCCCTGATTTTGAGAGGGAAAAAGTGTGTGTTATACGCCGATAAATATGGTATCTGATTTTGTATGTTGTTTCATGCTAAATTGTTTATAAATAAAGATTTTACAAAAAAACAGGTTTTGCTATTGACTGAGATGGCCTATTTTATTACACCTGGACACTCCTTGCCTAAACTAAGCTTTCAAATTGTTTGATAAAAATAAAAAAAAAGCAGCTCCCTTTTTTATTTTTGTACTACATGCAGCATCCTAGCCTGTGCAGACGTGTTTCAGTCTACATCTTCACTGAAGATCTTTTTACACTCAAGGTAATACAGTGATATTACATGTGTAAAGGGATATCTGTGCTTAGTACATAAAATAGCCAGCAGCTGAGCACTGAAACCCAGATATCGGGCACAAAGAAAAAGGTTTAAATAAAAGTGCAGCGCTAAGGCAAAAGGTACAATTCATGCGAATCACACAACACATGTGCATACATCCAAATATGGTATAATAAAGTGCAATTGTGCAATAATTGGTACAGTTTAAAATAAATCATAACATGTACAATATAATATCACAAGTGAAAAGTTCATATGCAGCTGCTTTTCATCAGAAGTCCCATGAAGAGGGGGTGTAAAAGTGATATAACATAGTAACATGCATTTACACAGCGATCATAATGAATATACAGTTGTGCTCAAAAGTTTGCATACCCTGGCAGAAATTTTGGCATTAATATTGAAAGTATGACTGATCATGCCAAAAAACTGTCTTTGATTTAAGGATAGCAATCACATGAAGCCTTTTTTTTTTATCACATAGTTTTTTTGGATCCTTTTTAAATCATAATGATAACAGAAATCACCCAAATGGCCCTGATAAAAAATTGACATGCCCTGGAATGTTTGGCATTGGTACAGACACAGAAGGTGGCACACGCGGGTTAAAATGGCAATTAAAGGTTAATTTCCCACATTTGTCGCTTTATAAATCACAATTAGTGTCTGTGTATTAATAGTCAATGAGTTTGTTAGCTCTCATATGGATGCACTAAGCAGGCTAGACACTGAGCCATGAGGAGGTAGAAAAGAACAATCAAAAGACCTGCGAAACAAGTTAATGAAACTTTACAAAGATGGAAAAGGATATAAAAAGATATCCAAAGCCTTGAATATGCCAGTCAGTACTGTTTAATCACTTATTAAAGGGTTTGTAAAGCTAAGTGTTTTTTCACCTTAATGACCAGCCCCCAGCCCCCCAGGTCTTTACTTACCCTCGAACTTGTCCCACAGGGATGCGCCATCTCTCAGCTAGGGGGTTCTCAGCTGTTGGATAGATTGATAGCAGCGCAGCCATTGGCTCCCGCTGCTGTTAATCAAATTCAATGACCCAGGGGTGGGACCGGGTCCTGTATTTGGCGTCTATGGACGCCAAATGCTGGACGCGGGAGCGCGCCACCAAGGTAACCCCCCCAGGAGAGCGCTTCTTCCAGGGGGTTATCTGAAGCGGGAAGGAGCCGAGAGAGTTGCAGAGGGACCCCAGAAGACCAGGATCTGGGCCACTCTGTGCAAAATGAGCTGCACTGTGGAGGTAAGTATGATCATTTTTTTTTTTTTTAAATAACAAACATAATTTTAGTGCCACTTTAAGAAGTGGAAAATTATAGGGGCTCTTTTGATGCCAAGCCAAGGTCAGGTAGACCAAGAAAGATCACAACTGGTGGAAGGATACAAAGAAAAACCCACAAGTAACCGCAGGAGACATACAGGCTGCTCTCCAAAAAGATGGTGTGGTTGTTTTTAAGGAGCACAATTCAACGATACTTGAAACAAAAAAGAGCTGCATGGTTGAGCTGCCAGAAGGAAGCCTTTACTGCGCCAATGCCATAAAAAAGCCAATGAGGCATGTCAAGCTGTTGGGCATATTGAAACCAGGCTTTTTTGTGGAACTTGTACTGTAAAGGCTTCTTTCTGGCAACTTGACCATGCAGCTCTTTTTTGTTCAAGTATCATCATATTGTGCTCGTTAAACAACCATGCCATCTTTTTCCAGAACAGCCTGTATTTCTTCTGAGGTTACCTGTGGGTTTTTCTTTGTATCCTGAACAGTTCCTGTGGCAGTTGTGGCTGAAATCTTTCTTGATCTACCTGACTTTGGCTTGGTATCGAGAGATCCCCAAATTTTCCACTTAAGTGATTGAACAATGCTGACTGGCATATTCAAGGCTTTTGATATCTTTTTATATTCTTTTCCATCTTTGTAAAGTTTCATTACCTTGTTACGCAGGTCTATTGACTGTTCTTTTCTACCTCTTCATGGCTCAGTGTCTAGCCTGCTTAGTGCAATCTCCTTCCATTTATGGATGATGGAGGCCACTGTGCTCATTGGGACCTTCAATGCTGTAGACATTCTTCTGTACCCTTCCCCAGATCTGTGCCTCGATACAATCCTGTCTCTGAGATCTACAGACAATTCCTTGGACTTCATGGCTTGGTTTGTGCTCTGACATGCACTATTAACTGTGGGATCTCATATAGATGGTGTGCGCCTTTCTAAATCTTATCCAATCAACTGAATTTACGACAGGTTGACTCTAATCAAGTTGTAGGAACATCTTCGTGTTACTAAACCCAGTGGTATGAAAATAGTTCATGTGCCCAAATCTTATACATATTTTTACATTAAAATACTGTCACTATATACCTTTTTAGCTGATCTGTATACTATAGTCACATGATAAACTGCAGGGTCTGGAGGAAATTTCCACTATAGCCTATGTCCTCATGCTGTTATGGGAGGCGGGTCGTACATCAATTAAGATATGACATCCCACCCACTGTGTTCATTTTTAGTTACTGGGCATACACACCCAAATGTGTGATGTCAATACCATGTGACCTAGCTAGCTCTGATCAACCAGGAACTATTCTCTCCAGCAATAGAGACCAAACTGAGCATGTGCAGCCTTACTACTCTGACTGTGTCTTATCTGGCCTTGCAAAGAGAGACCCTGCAGGAGGAGAGGAACTGTCCATACAGAATCAAAGAGCCTTTATACATAATACAGAGAATTAACCCCTTAAGTTCCACAGTGAGTATAACCAGCATGCTATTCTACATATACAGACAGATTTTACTGTTGTGGGTTTAGTAACACTTTAAGGATGATCAGTGGAAACAGGATGCACCTGAGCTCAATTTTGAGTGTCATGGCAAATACTGTGAATACTTATGTACATGTGATTTTTTATTTTTTTAAAATTTGCAAAGATTTCAAACAAACTTCTTTCACATTGTAATTATGGGGTATTGTTTGTATAATAAGGCTGTAACATAACAAAATGTGAAAAAAGGGAAGCGCTGTGAATACTTTCTGGATGCACTGTACATATAAACAAAATCGAGCAAAATACTAAGTACTGCTATCCAGTGTAAAATCAATGCAATACTATCACTTTATCACTTTATTAAGTCGCCAATATCCTTTTTTTTTTTTTTTCAATTGATGCAAAAAGACCACTGTAATCCACTGAAATCCTTGTGCCAATACCTTTGTTCACAAAGCACTCACCAGAAAGTTTTTACATTTTATTATATAGTGATAAGCAATTACAGAAACAGTGTCAAACTATACATTTTTACTGGTTTAAAGAAAGAAAGACAAAAATAAAATAAAAAAGGGTACCGAAAAAAATATATACGCATATATATGTGTAGGTATATACAGTATCTCACAAAAGTGAGTACACCCCTCACATTTTTGTAAATATGTTATTCTATCTTTTCATGTGACAACACTGAAGAAATTACACTTTGCTACAATGTAAAGTAGTGAGTGTATAGCTTGTATAACAGTGTAAATTTGCTGTCCCCTCAAAATAGCTTTAGAGCCCTTGCACACTGGGGCGGGGGGCGGCGTCGGCGGTAAAACGTTTTACCGTCGGTATGCGGCCGCTAGCGGGGCAGTTTTACCCCCCGCTAGCGGCCGAGAAAGGGTTAAATACCACCGCAAAGCGCCTCTGCAGAGGTGCTTTGCCGGCGGTATAGCCGCGCTGTCCCATTGATTTCAATGGGCAGGAGCGGTAAAGGAGCGGTATACACACCGCTCCTTCACCGCTCCGAAGATGCTGCTGGCAGGACTTTTTTTACCGTCCTGCCAGCGCATCGCTCCATTGTGCAAGCCCTCGGGGCTTTCACACTGGAATGAAAGCAGCGGCACTTTTGGGGCGGTTTGCAGGCGCTATTATTAGCGCAATAGCGCCTGCAAACCGCCCCAGTGTGCAAGGGCTCTTACACACAGCCGTTAATGTTTAAACCGCTGGCAACAAAAGTGAGTACACCAATTAGCCATTTTCCCTCCCTGGTGTCATGTGACTCGTTAGTGTTACAAGGTCTCAGGTGTGAATGGGGAGCAGGTGTGTTAAATTTGGTGTTATCGCTCTCACTCTCATACTGGTCATCGAAAGTTCCACATGGCACCTCATGGCAAATAACTCTGAGGATCTGAAAAAAAGAATTGTTACCCTACATAAAGATAGTTTCAAGCATGTGTGGCGGCAACCAGGTGAGGAGTACAAAGACAAGTGTGTCTTGCCTACAGTCAAGCATGGTGGTGGAAGTGTCATGGTCTGGGGCTGAATGAGTGCTGCCGCCACTGGGGAGCTACAGTTCATTGAGGGAACCATGAATGTCAACATGTACTGTGACATACTGAAGCAGAGCATGATCCCCTCCCTTTGGAGACTGGGCCACAGGGCAGTATTCCAACATAACGACCTCAAACACACCTCCAAGACAACCACTGCCTTGCTAAAGAAGCTGAGGGTAAAGGTGATGGACTGGCCAAGCAAGCCTTCAGACCTAAACCCTATTGAGCATCTGTGGGGCATCCACAACGGAAAGGTGGAAGAGCGCAAGGTCTCTAACATCCATCAGCTCCATGATGTCGTCATGGAGAGGTGGAAGAGGACTCCAGTGGCAACCTGTGAAGCTTTGGTGAACTCCATGCCCAAGAGGGTTAAGGGAGTGCTGGAAAATAATGGTGGCCACACAAAATGTTGACACCTTGGGCCCAATTTGGACATTTTCAATTAGGGGTGTACTCACTTTTGTTCCCAGCGGTTTAGACATTAATGGCTCTGTGTTGAGTTATTTTGAGGGGACAGCAAATATACACTGTTATACAAGCTGTACACTCACTAATTTAAATTGTAGCAAAGTGTCATTTTTTCAGTGTTGTCACATGAAGAGATATAATAAAATATTTAAAAAAATGTGAGGGTTGTACTCACTTTTGTGAGATGCTGTATATACACTCATATGTATCTACTGTACACACACGCACCGATTACCCACAACCTTATGACCACCCATAATAACCCGTTGAGGCACTAGGTAAAGGCAGAAGATTTTTTTATCTTAAAGCGAAGCTCCACCCAAAAATTGAACTTCTGCTTATCCGGTTCCTCCCCCCTCCGCTGATGTCACATTTGGCACCTTTCAGGCAGGAGGGGGGAAGCAGATACCTCTCTAATACAGGTATTTGCTCCCACTTCCGGCGAAAGATCACCACAGAATCCACTGCGATCTACGCCATATCCGGCCCCTCCTCTGTCCCCCCCCCGCTGTCTCCCAGAAGACAGACAGGGACCAGTCAGGATGCGCAGCGCGACTCACGCATGCGCAGTAGGGAACCAGGCTGTGAAGCCGCAAGGCTTCACTTCCTGATTCCCTTACTGAAGATGCTGGTGCCTGCACCCGGAGCCGAGGGACGGGTCGGCTTCAGGTGAGGAGAGTGCGGGCGCCCTGGATTGGTAAGTGTCCTTATTTTAAAAGTCCACAGCTGCAGTATTTGTAGCTGCAAACTTTTATTTTTTTTTCAGCGGAACTCCGCTTTAATGCATTCTATGCATTAAGATAAAAAACCTGTGTGTAGCAGCCTCCCCAGCACCCCCACTTACTTACCTGAGCCCCATCTCTCTCCAGAAATGTCCACGAGTGTCTAAGCCGCCCAGAACACTCCTCCTGATTGGCAGAGACACAGCAGTGGTGTCGTTGGCTCCCGTGGCTGTTAATCAAAGTCAGTCAGCCAATCAGGGGAGAGAGGGGGTGGGGCCAGGTCAGAGCTCCGTGTCTGAATGGATACACAGAGCTCTGACTTGGGTCAGGTGCCCCATAGAGAGCTGCTGGCTGTGGGGGCACTCAATAGGAGAGAGGGACCAGGAGCAGCGAAGAGGGACCCGGGAAGAGGAGGATCGGGGCTGCTCTGTGCCAGTGGTGGCTGATGGGTTCTCCTTTTGGGGGGTGGCACTGACCACCAGCGGCACCCGCCGGACCACCTGCGGCACTGACAACAGCAGCACCCGCTGGACCACCCACAGCACTGACCACCCACTGTGTGACGGGGCTGTCCTCCTCCTCTCATTCAGTGGCGGGGCTGTCATCCTCCTCTCCTCCAGTACGGGCAGTGGCGGCTCCGGTGTCCACTCCTCAGGCTTCCACCCCTGTGTGTCGCCTCTTCCGCCAAAGTGCAAGGCATCCAATAGGATCGCCTGGCACTTTGGCGAATTGGGCAACAGGTCTCACAGACCTGCCTCCTGATTGGCGGGGATGAACTGAATTTGCTATCGTCACACAACAGGGTGGGATCAGGACGCAGTGCTCTGCGCAAAACCAACTGCACAGAGAAGGTAAATATGACATGTTTGTTGTTTTTCTTTTTTTTAACTACTTGCCACCCGCCCTATAGCAAAATGACAACGGCAAAGTGGTTGCGATATCCTGACCTCATATGACGTTGCCAGGATATCAAGCCGCTGGGGGGGTGCATCACAGCGATCGTTGTTACCGTGTGTCAGTCTGACACACCGCAACTCCGATCTAGGTAAAGAGTCTCTGGTAGAGACTCTTTACCACGTGATCAGCCGTGTCCAATCACGGCTGATCACAGTGTAAACAGGAAGAGCTGTTGATCGGCTTTTCCTCACTTGCGTCTGTCAGGCGTGTGTAGAGGAGAGCTGATCAGATGCTCCTCTGACGGGGGGGGGGGTCTGTGCTGATTGATTTTCAGCACAGCCCCCCTGAGGATGCCCACACTGGACCACCAGGACCACCAGCGATGCTCACCACCAGGTATGCCACCCATGGCCACCAGGGATGCCAATCAGTACCCGCAATGGATGCCAATCAGTGCCCACAATGGATGCCAATCAGTGTCAAACAATAATGCCTGCCAATCAGTGATGTCCATCAGTACCATCCATTAGTGTACATCATTGCCACTTATCAGTGCCCATCCGTGCCGCGTATCAGTGCCGCCTTTTATTGCTGCATTTTAGTGCCCGTCATCAGTGCCACCTGATTGGTGCCCGGCAGTGCAGCCCCAACAGTGAAGGAGAAAACTTACTTTTGTAACAGAAACAAAAAAAATGTTTTTTTTCAAAATTTTTGGTCTTTTTTTTTTTTTTTATTTGTTTAACAGAAAATAAAAATCCTAGAGGTGATCAAATACCAACAAAAGAAAGCTCTATTTGTGTGAACAAAATGATAAAAATGTAGTTTGGGTACAGTGTAGCATGACTGCTCAATTGTCATTCAAAGTGCGACAGCGCTGAAAGCTGAAAATTGGTCTGGGCAGGAAGGTGTATAAGTGCCCTGTATTGAAGTGGTTAAACAAGACTACAATGATTTGAAGGTTTGCTGTGGTATCTGGCACCAAGCCGCAGCAGTTAAAAAAAAAAACTGTAAGGTTATTGCGTGATATGCTAGTATGCATCGCTCATTATGAAATACATACCTTAGAACGAAGCCCTCCAGCGAAGCCCTCGGCTCCGGCACAAAGCTCTGAAGGTCCTGGCACAGTATGCCGGATTTTACTACCACTTAAAGTCCTGTAAATTGCGAGGCGGGGTCTCCATGGATCTGACTTTTTTCCAACACATCCTACAGATGCTTGATTCAATTGAGATTTGGAGAATTTGGAGGCCAAGTTAACACCTCAAACGTATTGTATTCCTCACCTTCTTCCATTGCTCCTCTGGTCCAGTTATTATGCTCACATATTATTTATTCACATTACAAAATACTTACCTTAGAACGAAGCTCCCGCAGCGTGCCCGGTCACCGCTGAGGGAGCTGACATGATCCCTCCGTGTTTCTTCCAGGATTGCTGGCTCCGGCGCTGAGAGTGGCCAGAGCCTTGATGACATCACTTCTGCACATGCACGTGGGAACCCTTCGTTCCAGCAAGTTCCAACAGGACTTGCAGAGCGCATGCACCACTGACGTCAGTGACTGAATGCAGGGTCAATATCTCCTAAACCTTGTAGGTTTAAGAGATATTCTTTTTACCTACAGGTAAGCCTTTATAGGCTTACCTGTAGGTAAAAATCAACAAGCGGACAATACAATTGCTTTAATGTGTCCCTGAAGCTCTGCACTTCAATTGGCCTTTGAGGTTCTACATTCCAAAGTAACATCTAAGCCTGTACATCTCATTCCCTTCTCTGAAATGTTGAACTTTATTCCTGCTGCTATGGACCCTACTACATTTTCCTCCAGGCTTACACTCATATATGTCATACATCGAATTTGTGTTTCATTCAGTCACTTCTGTATGTAAAACCCCATCCTCTTGTTCCCCCCAAAACTGAGCTTGGTGCCGCTAAAGTAAACCTGTCTTTTCTGAGTCTAATCCATTCTCTTCTGTGTGTGCGTTTGTCTCTTCCATACAAAATGCAGGCAGTCTAAAATCTTTTCATATCTCCATTAGAGGCAGTTTCTCCAGAGTCAAACATTTGGACCCAGGATGTGCTCCTTCTTAATGATTTTTTGTGCCCGAGACTCAACAAGTGTTTTGCTCTGTACACACGATCAGACTTTCAGGCAACAAAACCGTGGAATTTTGTTCGAAGGTTGTTGGCTCCAACTTGTCTTGCATACACATGGTCACACAAATGTTGGCCAACAATTACGAACGTAGTGACGTACAAGACGTATGACAAGCCGAGAAAAAGAAAGTTCAATAGCCAGTGCAGCTCCTTCTGCTTGATTCTGAGCATGCGTGAACTTTTGTGCGTCGGACTTGTGTACACACGATCGGAAAATTTGAAATCAACGTTTTGTTGGCGGAAAATTTGAGAACCTGCTAGCCAACATTTGTTGGCAGAATGTCCAACAACAAATGTTCCATGGAGCATACACACGGCCAGACTTTCAGCCAACAAGCTCACATCCAACATTTGTTGTCGGAAAATCCGATCGTGCGTACGGGGAATTTCTTATTCCTGAGTCACACCTGATCAGTGTGAAATCTCTGGGTTAGTGGATTTACTGTGGTATATGAGTTCATGTGATATTTGAAGTTGTCAGTAAATATGTGCACTGTCAGTATATTTTCTTTTCAATAAAAAGAAGTTTCAGGAGGTTGGAAAACCTGCTGAGCAGAAGGTAATGAGCATCTCGCAATAACGACCCAAAACAATAAAAGCAGTTGCTTGCTGTCTGTTTCCCCATTTCAAATTTTCAAATTTCTTACATTTTCTACTTTTGTGTCAACTGGATAGAAAGTAATGAAAAACTTCTGCAACCAGGAGACCCATAACAATAAAGATTCAACAGTGGTTCAGTTCAGTATACATACTATATGCGCAACAGGTAAAGAGAAAAAAAAGGTTTTGCTGAGGTCGATATTAAGTCACATTGGGGGTTATTTACGAAAGGCAAATCCACTTTGCACTACAAGTGCAAAGTGCACTTGAAATTGCACTGAAAGTGCAGTCGCTGTAAATCTTAGGGGAAGCTCTGCTGATTTTAATATCCAATTATGTGCAAGCTAAAATGCTGTTTTTTATTTTCCTTGCATGTCCCCCTCGGGGCTACAGTGACTGCATTTTCACGTGCACTTTGCACTTGTAGTGCAAAGTGGATTTGCCTTTATTAAATAACCCCCATTGTCTTGAAAGGTATACTTGCTGATCTCATTCTCTATATGTTAATTTCTTGGCTGTCATGCTGCCCCTTTAGTTTCTATGCATTGCGAGTGACTGACCCAGAAAACATATAAAAAGATAAGGAGTTCTGCCCTCTCTCCAAGTCTTCTTGCTGTATGCTTGTTCCAGGTCAGCAACACAAAAAGGCTGGGCTTCTAGGATTCTTAGATGGAGGTCACCCATACTTCTCTCATGACAAGTTTCCTTCTAATACCAGCAACATACAGGATGCAGGAGTTGTTCTTTAGGCTAGAATCACTCCTGTGCGTTTTTTTTTTTCGTTTCAATAATTTTATTAAGTTTTTCACAAAGAAGTACAGAAAAATAGAAGGACAATTTCAATGCCTGTTATGCATTAGAACATATAGTAACAGAGAACTACTTGAGTGGTTACTTTGCAACAACAGAAATCGCACTTAGACTTGAACAGTAAGTGTAGTATTCGCGTTTATCAATCGGCTGGGGTATTGCCCCCGCCCCCAGACACCCCATCTGGGCACAAGCTGTGTCCCTGTGCATTTTTTTAGTGCATTTTCAAAAGGGCAGGAATACACAACAATTGATGTAATTGATGGTTCCATATGTGTCCCATTCTAAACTATGCAGTTTCCTGCAGTGCATTTTTGGAAGAGGTACAGGGACTTTTTTCATGCAGAAGATGTATATTTGGGTCCATAGACTTCAATGGAAGTGCATCAAAATGCATGAAAAACGCACGTACATCCATTTTTGGTAGGGTATTTTGTTTAACAGCCAGTGTCCTCCACCTACAAAAAAATACATGAAGCATGAAAATGCATCAAACGCAAGCTTGAAAGCACATGAAAAATGCGCTGCAAAAACACACCAAAAACCCATAAAAAGAACACGCACGCGTGAACCTAGTCTTAGTTACATAGCTGTCTTTGTTTATTTTAAAATGAGTTTTGTAAGTATTAATGTGCTCATTTAAAACTTCTTTTATAGGCTTATGGTATCTTTCTGCTAAAATGATTTTTATGTATATGATGATTCTGTGTATAATGGCTAGTTTAGATACCTTGTGTTACTGCAGAATGACTTTCATGGAAGTTTGTGTTCTCCTGAAATCTTCCTACGTCTTGTCAGCTTTCCTCATATGCTAGCTTGGGCAAGCAGAAACCATCCTAGACTTTTGGCATGTGAGAAATCTATGAAATTCTTGTTAAACTCAATCTTTTCTATCCCAAACTCTTACAGGCTTATTATGTAAAATAGTAAAAGGAGTAAAGTGCAATACTTGTAGAAACCAATTAAATGCTGACTTGTACTGAGGTTTTCAATAAAGTGTACTGTACATTTGTTTACATCAAGTCAAAAATTTCCTTTCTGAAAAGGTCTACTCTCCATAATTGCACAGCCTCCTTTAAGTAGTGTGGTGTGCCCGAGTGAATATACATTGAATGGAACGGTTAGGCAAGCCCTCATACTATGTAATAATTGGTAAGCCTAAAGCAGATTGTAAAGCTAATCATTTCACATATTTAAATTGTTTTAATATTGAAGAAAAAATAATACCAGCAATGAAATGACAGATTGGGCAAACATTATTTTGCTCCTAGCCCTGTATATATTAATACTGTAATTTAATTTTCTCTTTCTACCACAATATGCTTTAAGAGTCAAGAAGCTTTAGATCAAATTTTACTTAGTAGGTTAGAGTCTGATTTCGATTAAAGCGGTAGTAAACTGCATTTATTTATTTGTTTTTTAAATCCTGTAAGACAACTGCATAATGTGCTAGTATGCATTGCATACTAGTTCATTATGAAATACCTTACAACAAAGCCTTCCAGCGGCACGCTGTCACCGCTGAAGACGCTTCCATCTTCACCCGGTCTTCCTTCTGGGTTCGCATACTCCGGCCGTCTGATTGGCTGCAATGACGTCACTACCGCGCATGCATAAGTCACGAAGCTCCGAAGGGATGGCACGGGTATGCTGCGTGCGCCAGTGACATCACCAGCTGCATGCAGTGTAAATACCTCCTAAACAGTGCAAGTTTAGGAGATATTCAGAGTACCTACAGGTAAGCCTTATTATAGGCTTACCTGTAGGTACAACTGTAAAAAAAAAAAAAGGTTTACTTCCACTATAAACTGCACAGACGTTAAAGCAGTATTAAACCTAAAACCCAACTTGTATTATATATTGCAGCTTACTAATCCTTAGATGTGGTGGCTGCATTAGTTTTATTTTCTTTTTTTTTTTTCCCTCTGTTTTCACCTGGTGATCAAGCCACTAACATCAGCGTTGGATGTACTAGCAGATTTAGATGCACTGAACAAATTAAGGCAAAGTCTAGCTAACATTTATTTTCAGCAGTTACCACAATTGTGTTTCTTTTGGGATAAAGGGTTTACATAAATTAATAAAAGCTGACCATTGTAAGCACTCCTGTTACTGGTAAATGGTTTGTTTCAACCCCCTTATTGATACATCTGCAGGACAGCTTGTTCTGTTGAAAAACAACAGAGTTACTGGCTAGGTGAAAAAAAAAAAATAAAGCCCAAAAAAAGAAAACAAATGCAGCCATGACATCTAGGAATTTGTGAACTGCAATAGTATTATTATTATACATGATTTATATAGCGCCAACAGTTTGTGCAGCACTTTACAACATGAGGGCAGACAGTACAGTTACAATACAATACTGGAGGAATTAGATAAAATGTTTACTTTTGGGTTTAATCTTGCTTTAAAGCCTCTTTCACATGGGTTTAGACACGCTCAGCGCGCATTTTTGAAGCGTTTACATCGTTCACTTCCCCTTGTAAAAAAAACAGAAAACCAGAGCTGGTGATTGGGTAACATTTATCATTGCAACCTAACACATGTGAAAAGTATCTGGAACATGGGTTAATGTTATAGCTTAACCCACCTTTGTCATTTTGCCATATCTCAAAGCTGATGTGAAAGAGGCCTTAATCTCTCAGTAGTGCCATCAACATATGTCTAAAACATTCAAGTCAGCAGAATATAAATGACTTATCTGTCAACAAAAAGTTCATTTTAGGATTTTATGCAATTACAAAACTCAGTAATTTAGACTGTACTCTTTGCTTTACTGTTATGATGTTTTATATTTGGTGCCTTATTAATACTTCAACTTCATCTGTGACGGTAACAGTCCAACATTGTCAATCACATCTCCAGATGTTTCTTTGGCATCCCTTTCCTATTGGATTTCCTGCTACGGCCAGCTAAATATTCCCAGTAGTTACGAGTTAGTATAGTATAAAGTAGAGGATTTACACAGCTATTAGCATATGTTAAGCAGGTAACGCCAATGTTTAGATAAATCTCAGCTGAATGACCCAGTGCTGAAAGGTCCTTCTGATAACATTTGGCTAGCTGCCATGCCCAGAAAGGTACAAAACAAGCCCAATATACAGTGATAATTGTAAATATACGCAGCCCAACATAATGCTTTTGTTTTCGCCTTGATTGGTGGACCTCTAGGCCAGATATCCAATATGCCCTAGCTAGGCAACTATAGATGTATACCAAGATGAAGCCAGGGCCTAGTATGCTGGTGCAGAAAAGGACTGTTAAGTAATTTCTGAATGAATCTTGTGTCCAAGTGGGAAAACAAATCTTCTTGCCATATCCATAATGACTGTCCTGTAATCGTATCATACACATCATTGGTAAAGTGAGAAAAAATGATGTAAGCCAGATTCCCAGACTTGTTACCTTTCGGTGACACTGGGTAATATGTGCCTTGAAAGGTTGCACAATTACCTGATATCTCTGCAGACTCATTGCAGTGAGGGTGTAGATGCTAGCATGCATGGTGAATAAGTCCATGCTTAAAAGAACTCTGCATCCTATATCTCCAAAGTACCAGTTTTTGACCAGGTAGGTGCTTAGAACAAAAGGAATCGTTGAAAGGTAAAGTAGATCAGCCAAAGCAAGATTTATGACATTGATAAAGAGGGAACCAGCTGGCCTGGGTGACAAGACAGTTATCACAAGTACATAAATGTTTCCAAAGGAGCCTAAGACAAACATAATAGCAAGTACAGCGCTCAAGCTGGATGTCACCAGAACCTCGCCATCCAAAATACCTGAAGTTTCCATGGACATGTTTGCCTCATAATTACCTTCCATTTTCTTTACTGCCACCTACTTCGCAACAAGCCTGATGGGTTGTGTGTCATGATCAGTAATATATCAAATTCTTCATGTATTCATGGTGGCAATGAAAAAATAACTCAATCTACAATCAGAATCCCAGCTCTCCTGTGTTGCCTGGCTTCTGTCATGGTCTCCAAAGAAGTTCCTATGTATAGTAAACATTCCACGTCTACGAGCTGAGACCTTTCAATGAGGGCGTGAGCGTTTCTTCAGTTTGAATAATAATTGTGATAAAAAGCTAGTCTTAATCCAGGTTAACTTTAGTACTGGAAAAATTAGGATATATTGTGCCTGTGTTGCAGCATTCTATTTGCTTGATCTATGCTCATTCCTCACCTCCGCTTCAGATATACTGAACAAACATTGACAAATCCCATTCACGAAGAAGTGTGCAGACTGAGACAAAACTGTTACATTCATGGTCTATTAACCATTTCCCCATACTCTTCTCAGTACACTTCCTGACATTATGAACCTATTACAAAAAGCAATAACATATTTTTGCTTTTAAAACTGTTAGAGATTATACTTTACAGTTTACTACCTTTAAAAGTTTAATTCAAATATAAAACATAGAATTTTCATTCTCCTTAAAATATTTAAAGTATATTTAAAGCCAATGTTTTGGATTGAGTAGGTGAGGGTAAAACTGCTGTCATTTTTTTTTTCTTTTTTTTGCCATCTGTGTATCATCAGGGATATTTCCCTGCACTTCCTGCCCTGTAGACTCAACAGGAAGTAAGAGGATATCTATCCAATGTGAGGGATATCCCCTCTTGGACAGCGGTCATGAGAACAAGGGTCCTCACTGGAAGATTTTTCCACTATTCCTGTTTTGGTGGCAACTCAACATTTTGGCATTACCCTCACTTTTATTCCCAGTGACACTGGAGTTTAGGAGAATTAGAGAGAATAAATCTCCCTTATGGGATCACAGATAAGAATATAATACAAAAAAAGTGGTCTATCCAAATCCTAATATTGTTTCGCATTTCATACTTTAATTGAATGTTAAATATGTCCAATTTCTGGAAACTAGGTGATGCACTGCCATACAAATATAATCATAATTACATATGCTTGTGCATAAAAATTGATAAAAGGAAGAAATGTATTTTAATGTCCAGTAATGAGATATCCTGATAGCTGTCACGAGAAAATGAAAAGTTGGAGGACCTGGATCAGGAACATGCTATGTATGATGCTTTAACCTTGATTGGACTAAAAAGAGAGAAAATTAGAGTTAGTAGCAATCTATAACAATGAATAATTCCACTAATGTGGTAAAAAAGAGCAATTTTGATTTCTGTAAAGTGTAAAGTGGATGTCTTTAGTGAAATGTAGGATTTTTAAAGCTCAAGCTTTATATGGTTGTATTTTCCCTCTCTCAGGTCCCGATAAACCCCCCCCCCCCCCATCATCATGTCACTAGAAAATATTAAATAATATTAAAGAAAACCTCTTTTCATTACATACCTTATTTTAGACCCAGTGACATCATCAGTGGGTCATTGTGCTTCTCTATGTGATAAAGGCAGATCGTGGTTGGTGGGAGGGGCCAGCGGGGTTCTGTATGTAGCCCCCTAAAAAACATCACAGCTCCCTGCCTCAGTACTCCCCTCAAGAGCCCTCAGCCCTGATTGCAAGCAAGTGACTGGCTCTTGGGAGGCACTATACAAATATTAAAATGTCTTGATAGGTGAATGTCAGTCTAGAGGAGTGTAAGGCACCATGTATACGGGACGCTGGGGTAAACTCCTCTGAACGAACTTAAAACTGGCGTTTAGAAACTCCCGTTCTGCCACGTTTGCATGCCGCGTTTAGCGTTTGCGTCTAGAATCGTTTATTAAGATAACCTCATTAAGACCCTCCCCAAGCTCAAAAAACGTTGTAAGTTAACTATTTCAGCCATTTTGACCAGAGTGAGTAGCAGCAGCAGATAGAGCAGCTGTATACTTGTATTTGCCTCTATTTCTGTGCTTTTTTTTTTGCAATGGATCCCATAATGAGCATATGCGAGGAAATGCTCCTGACGTTGCTCTTGATGAGGTTAGAATGACGTAGAAAATTGCGTGCGAGGTCCAGAGTCAGAGTTTGTTTCTATTGGACCAATCCATTCATTGCACAGCGAATGTCGGTAGGATATTTTTCCAACATGTACGTACAGCTGCGTACCTACCGCAACAAATTTTTTAATTTCATACGCATGTCCATTGCCACATTTGACCTTCTACTAGAAAAAGTACGACCCAGTCTGACACGCATGGACACCGACATGAGGAAGAGTGTGTCACCATAGGAACGTCTGTTGGTTAAGATCAGGTATGTATATATATTTTTATATATATCTATAGATGTACAGATGTATTATTTTTGTTTTTCCTTTCCTTTTGTCTATTTTATGCAAATTTAAACGTTAATTCAATTTTTTATAATATATAACATTTTTTTGGCAAATTTTTAAAATATTTTTAATAATTAAATATTAATTGATTAATATATTTATTGGATTTTTTTCAGCTGTATATGGTATTATTTTTGTTTTTTAATTACTTTAAAAAAAAAAAATGTTGTCTATTTTATGCAAATTTAAACATTAATTTCATTTTTTATAATATATCAAGTCGGGCGTCAAGCTGAATGTGGGGTCATCTTGGTCAAATCTGAACATATGGGTCAAATTCCAATTAAAATTTGAATACAGCAATTCTAGTGGTGTATTGCATTGCATCAAGGGCTATATATGGTCTATGAATCATCACAAGTAATTAAAACATTTTAAACTATCTTTTTTATGTTTTTTCATCGTTTTCCATCATATTTTTGTCTTTTCAGGTCAAAAATATAGGGTACCTTTAAAAACGCTTATAAACGAAAACGTGTCTAAACGCCGGTACTGCGTTTAGCCGCATTCAGCATCTGAAACGTGTTAATCTTTGGCGTCTGAACCCATTTTTTTGCTTTTGAAGAAACGCTGTTAAACGCAACTATCTAAAAATGGCTATAAACGAGACTGTGTACGTGGTCACATAGGATAACATTGAATGAGTTCAGGGGCAGTTGAAAAAAGCATCCAACTGCCTCTGAACGTACGTTTAGCAGCGTCCCGTGTACATGGGGCCTAAGAAGGGTGGAAATTTAAGCGACACACCACTGGGCAGGCAGCTTCTACAACCCAAAGGATATCCACAGTCTCCTTGGCTTGTAGTGTAATGTAAGAAGGGTTGAAATTTACGCACCACACCACTGCTAAGAGGTTAAGATACAACTTTATTCTGTTAACCTCCCTGGCGGTATGATTATTTCAGATTTTTGATGCTCAAAGCGGTACAATGTTTTGCATGGAAATTTGGCGTTTTATATTGCAGGCCTGTAATTCTTAGGAATAACACACTTAAATCTGTCCAAACAAGAGTCTAGTAGACATCCCGGGTATGATAAAGTTTGAAACACGAAATCATAAATTATAATATAATAAATAACTATAAATAATTCTAACAAATAATAATATAATAATAATAAAAACTATTCAATAATGTAATCAAATCAAAAACACTGAAATTTGCTCAGTTGCAGAATTGTCGCTGTCATTACTTTCAGTGTTTGATGACGGATCTCCCCACAAATCACTATCGCTCATCTCTGCAAGTGATTCTAATTTATTATCGCTGTTTTCTAGCTGGTCTAAAACCACTTTTGATGTAAAGGGACACTTTTTGGTTGCTATGGACAATCTCCAGTTTCCAGGCAGAAAGAACAGTATTTATAATATAAAACTGCATGCAGGGCCCTGGACAAACCACTAGGGACAAAAGGGAGGTGAAATAATTTGATACAGTAATGTAATCTGTAAGATTACAGTATACTGTATGTATTGTGTTTTTAACTTTTTGGATTTGGCTCCGTGCTCCATCCCTGTGTGTCGCAACACTTGCAGGGAACGGAGCTCGGCACTGTGATAGATCGAGCGGAGGACACAGCTCGCACGCACAGCGGGGAGACATTGCAGGATCCTGGGGACAAGGTAAGTAACTTTTGTCTGGATCCTGTGATGCGATCCCGAGTGTGGCTCTGGGTTACCGCTTTTGGTACTGAAGATTCACCCCGAGCAACACTCAGGAATACTGCTAAGGAGGTTAAAGGTCAGGGGTACAATTCAAGAAATAGCCAATGTGTTTCAGCGGTCTACGTGCCCTCTTCATCAGGGCTTGACTGGCAACCAAGTGAACAAACCAGTAGTGAACTGGACCTAAAACGGTATATATTCCAGTGTGAGTTGAAAGCACAGGCCTAACCAGTAGCTTGTTTGGTTCACTACCGGTTTGTTCACTTGGTTGCCAGTCAAGCCCTGATGAAGGGGGAACATAAACCCCCAAAGCGCGTTGGCTATTTCTTGAATTGTACCTGACCTTTAATGGAATAAAGTTACATAGTTACATAGTAAGTGAGGTTGAAAAAAGACACAAGTCCATCAAATCCATCAAGTCCAACCTATGTGTTTGATTATATGTCAGTATTACATTGCATACCCCTGTATGTTGTCGTTCAGGTGCTTATCTAATAGTTCTTTGAAACTATCGATGCCCCCGCTGAAACCACCGCCTGTGGAAGAAAATTCTGCATCCTTGTCACACTTATAGTAAAGAACCCTCTACATAGTTTAAGGTTAAACCTCTTTTAGCGTCTTATTAAACTCCCTTCCGTGAAAAAGTTTTATCCCTATTGTGGGGTCACCAGTACGGTATTTGTAAATTTAAATCATATCCCCTCTCAAGCGTCTCTTCTCCATAAAGAAACTCGTATCTGGACCTCTTAGCAGTGGTGTGATGGTTAAATTTCAACCCTTCTTACATTACACTACAAGCCAAGGAGACTGTGGAGACCCTCTGGGATGTAGAAGCTGCCTGCCCAGTAACTAGATCGTTTACACCAACATTAATACCTTAAGATAAAAATACCAGTAAAATAAACCTATGGGTCCAGCGCTATCTTTTCACTTTCCTCAAAAGTCTAGAGGAGTGGGCATTCCTGGGCAGACAGCATTTACTTGCAGACTGCCCCAGGTAATGCCCACATGTAATTCTAAGCCTCCACCAATGAAAGAACTTAAACCCAACAAATGAAAGGGGTATATCAAGGACAGCCAGGCTGAGGAGGAAAGAATCAGATGATGCTGGATGTCCTCCAGCCTGAAAATGAGGAAGGCTCTGCCTGTGTGAACTCAAATTAGAGTAAGCAAATTTAGGTGAGGTGCTTGTACAACTATTATTTATTCACTGCTGATTGTTAGTAATTATTTTGTTCTATACACATCACGAGTCTAGCAAAAGGAATTTTTTGTCACAGGGTAGGGATCTTTATATTTTTTTTTTTACATTACAATTCTATTACCTTTATCTTTCTTTTTCTTCCTTTATCCTTTAATATATTTTTAGACACCATTTAAAAACATATGCTTCACAAAGAATTTAAAAAACATTTAAAAAAAAAAGTCGAAATACCTGCATAATATTCTCGAACATTCATAGGAAGACTGGTCACTTTCTTGAACGCACTGAGCCAGTTATCTCGGTCTGTCTCACTCTCACATGTAAATAGGTAAGTACGATCAGGGGTACTTATGGATATACCATAACTCCACAAGTTGCCTTGTGTACATGAAATTGTTTCTGGCTTTACTTGGTATCCATTCTCACTGCTTCCCAAAAACACTTCACCTTTGGCAAAGGCATCCTGAGTGAAAGAAATATCAAACAGTGGTCAAATTCGATACAGAAGCACAGTAGGCCTGATTTACTAAAGAAAGCCAACAAAATGTCCTTACATATGGATAAAGACTCCATTCTAAGGGCAATTACAATGGCAGTGTAAGTCACCATAGAATGCTGGCTGTGGTAAGTGACATCTAAAGCATATGTAAACAGAGTGTACAAATCCTTAGATGTGGTGTATGAATTAGTTTGCTTTTTTTTTAAAACATTTTCCCTTAATTTTCGTCTGGCAATCCTGCAAATTACATACTTCCTGTCCCCTTTTGTTTACACCCACTTCTCTACTATCTAGTGGGGGGGACATTTTTAAACTTCAAACATGTTCTCATTTATTCATCTCCTTTACATTGTAGCTGATGGGATTAGTAGGCAGCACAAGAAAGATAACATTGCTTTTCTGTCTTTTCAGCTCACAGTGACAAGGACATTTCTAGTAAGATCAATATGTATTTTCTGTACTTGCTAAAATGTTCTAAGCCTGAAGAATGAAAACTAATGTAGTCACCACATGCAAGAACTGGTACTCTGCAATATATTACATTTGTTTTTGGGTTTAGCTACATTTTGATGTCACTGCTACACATCACAGGGACTTATAACAATCATAATTTAATAAAACAACTGTCTACAACTTTCTTTGGTGCCTGTGACCTGTATAACAATGCGAAGTGCAGCTTGTGATTTTCAATTAAGGTAATCTCTGCTTATGCAGGTTTCCATCATAGGCTTTGTTTTAATGATCCAGATTTGTGCCTTCTTACTAGGAATCAGTGCATGACAGAGCACTCTTAAGGCCCGTACACACGATCAAACTTTTTGACAACAAATTAGCTGTTTTGGAGCAACATCCGACCGTGTGTATGCTCCATCGGACAAACTTTTTCTGTTTCCATCGGACTTTTGTTGGCTGTGCGAACGGACCAACTTTCCGGCAACAAAAGTCCAATGGAGCAAAGTCCGATCGTGTGTACACAAAAGCATTGGACTTTTGTAGAATCTACAGTACGCGGCCGCGAGAATGTTTCCAGCGCCAACCCATCGCGCTGGTTCTCGGCGACAGGGTACTGTACATCTCGCGCTGGCTGCAATAGGAAAAACACATTTTCCTATTGCACGAGCGCGAGAGGGAATTCCCCTCTGGGGGCATACCAGGCCCTTAGGTCTGGTATGGATTTTAAGGGGGACCCCCTACGCTGAAAAAATGGCGTGGGGGCCCCCCCAAATCCATACCAGACCCTTATCCGAGCACGCAGCCCGGCCGGTCAGGAAAAGGGGTGAGGACGAGCACGCCCCCCCGCCCCATCCTGAGCCGCACCAGGCTGCATGCCCTCAACATGGGGGGTGGGTGTTTTGGGGAAGGGGGCACCCTGCGGACCCCCACCCCAAAGCACCTTGTCCCCATGTTGATGAGGACAAGGGCCTCTTCCCGACAACCCTGGCCGTTGGTTGTCGGGGTCTGCGAGCGGGGGGCTTATCGGAATCCGGGAGCCCTCTTTAATAAGGGTGCCCCCAGATCCCGGCCCCCCACCCTTTGTGAATGAGTATGGGGTACATCGTACCCCTACCCATTCACCTAGGGAAAAAAGTGTCAATAAAAAAACACAGTACACAGGTTTTTAAAGTAATTTATTAGGCAGCTCCGGGGGTCTTCTTCCGACTCCGGGGGTATTCTTCCGACTTCAGGGGTCTTCTGCCGACTTCAGGGGTCTCTAAGGCCTCTTCTCCCTCTCTCTGGTGTCCTCTCCGGTTCTTCTCCGGTACCTTCTTCCTTCTGCTGGGCTCCTCCGCTATCTTCTGCTCTTTTGCTGCTCTTTTGCTAGCGGAGGAGCCCAGTCTTCAGAGATGTCTTCTTCCCTCTTCTCTTCCAGAGATGTTGACACGACGCTCTCTCCAGCTGGAATGCTCTCTGAGTGCTCCGCTGTGACTTATATAGGTGGTGACCCCGCCCCCTATGACATCACAGTCCCTGGGCATGCTGGGACTGTGAGATCATAAGGGGGCATGGTCATGTCATCCGATGACCATGCCCCCTTATGAGATCACAGTCCCAGCATGCCCCCGGGACTGTGACCTCATAAGGGGGCGGGGTCACCGCCTATATAAGTCCATTGCGGAGTGCTCAGAGAGCATAACAGCTGGAGAGAGCGTCGTGTCAACATAGAGAAGAGAAGAGGGAAAAAGACGATCCAGAAGTCCGGGCCACCGCTAGCAAAAGAGCGTCAGAAGATAGCGGAGGAGCCGGCAGAAGATCCGGACCCCGGGAGAAGACGCCGGAGAGACCCCCCAAGTCGTAAGGAGACCCCCGAAGTCGGAAGAAGACCCTCGGAGTCGGAAGAAGACCCCTGGAGCTGTTTTTTTATTGACACTTTTTTCCCTAGGTAAATGGGTAGAGGTACAATGTACCCCATACTCATTCACAAAGGGTGGGGGGGCTGGGATTATTAAAGGGGGCTCCCAGATTCCGATAAGCCCCCCCGGCCCGCAGACCCCGAAAACCAATGGCCAGGGTTGTCAGGAAGAGGCCCTTGTCCTCATCAACATGGGGACAAGGTACTTTGGGGTGGGGGGGCGCAGGGCACCCCCCTCCCCCAAAACACCCACCCCCCATGTTGAGGGCATGTGGCCTGGTATGGCTCGGGGGGCGCTCGCTCGTCCCCACCCCTTTTCCTGACCGGCCGGGCTGAGTGCTCGGATAAGTGTCTGGTATGGATCTTGGGGGGGACCCCCACGCCATTTTTTCAGCGTAGGGGGTTCTCCTTGAAATCCATACCAGATCTAAGAGCCTGGTATGCCCCTGGAGGGGAACCAATGCCGTTTTTTTATTCAAAATTTGGAGTGGAGTTCCCCCTCAAGATTCATACCAAACACAGTGCCTGGTATTGGCGGGGATACAAGTCGGATCCCCGCACTAGTGTGAACCCGGCTCGCAAGGTGTTAATCTCGCCGATAAAAGTGGCAAGATTGACACAGTATCAGACAACAATACAGAAGTTGACCAAAGGGTGGTGGTAAAGAGCTGAAAAACCACGTAATTTGCTGAAAGTTGGCTGGAAAAGTCCTATCGTGTGTATGGGGCTTTATATAGCTTCAGTAGAGGATAATAACCAGTGCCAGCCTCATTTCACTGAAACTACAGCAAGTAGCCAGGAAAATTTAATCCAGCTGACATTTCCTCAAAGACTAGTAGTACAGCCGTGACCAAAAGTTTTGAGAATGACACAAATATTAATTTTCACAAAGTCTGCCGCTTCAGTGTTTTTAGATCTTTTTGTCAGATGTTTCTATGGTATACTGAAGTATAATTACAAGCATTGCATAAGTGCAAAGGTTTTTATTGACAACTACATTAAGTTTATGCAAAGAGTCAGTGTTGACCCTTCTCTTTCAAGACTTCTGCAATTCGCCCTGGCATGCTGTCAATCAACTTCTGCGCCACATCCTGACTGATGGCAGCCCAGTCTTGCATAATCAATGCTTGGAGTGTCTGAAATTGTGGGGGTTTTTTTGTTCACCCGCCTCTTGAGGATTGCCCACAGGTTCTCAGTGGGATTAAGGTCTGGGCTGTTTCCTGGCCATGGACCCAAAATGTCCATGTTTTCCATGTTTTATTCCCCAAGCCACTGAGTTATCACTTTTGCCTTATGGCAAGGTGCTCCATCATGCTGGAAAAGGCATTGTTCGTCACCAAACTGTTCTTGGATGGTTGGGAGAAGTTGCACTTGGAGGATGTTTTTGTTCTTAGGCAAAAATGTGAGTGAGCCCACTCCCTTGGCTGAGAAGCAACCCCACACATGAATGATCTCAGGATGCTTTACTGTTGGCATGACACAAGACTAATGGTAGCACTCACCTTTTCTTCTCCGGACAAGGTTTTTTCTGGATGCCCCAAACAATCGGAAAGGGGATTCATCAGAGAAAATGACTTTACCCCAGTCCTTAGCAGTCCAATCCCTGTACCTTTTGCAGAATATCAGTCTGTCCCTGATGTTTTTCCTGAAAAGAAGTGGCTTCCTTGCTGCCCTTCTTGACACTAGGCCATCCTCTGAAAGTCTTCGCCTCACTGTGTGTGCCAATGTACTCACACCTGCCTGCTGCCATTCCTGAGCAAGCTCTGCACTGGTGGTGCCCCAATCCCTCAGCCGAATCAACTGTAAGAGATGGTCCTTGCGCTTGCTGGACTTTCTTGGGCGCCATGAAGCCTTCTTCACAAATGCAGTGGAAATGTTTTTTTATGGGATTAAATTCATTTTCATGCCAAAGAGAGACTTTACAATTAATTGCAATTCATCTGATCACACTTCATACCATTCTGGAGTATATGCAAATTGCCATCATAAAAACTGAGGCAGCAGACTTTGTGAAACATCAATGAGACTTGGCATATAACCTTATGAAAAATATTACATCCCTAAAGATGCCCAAATCCAGTAAGAGTTAATCTATTAGGCTATTTTGACCTAATATTCTTATATCCGTGTATCAGGAACATGGTATTCTGATGCTTGCCCATGTTGGATTAACAATAACTGGATGTTTAACATCCAAGAAGGTAACTTCAGTCACATCTGTTTGTATAGCAGTTAGAAGACCTTCTCACTGCTGTTGCCATTGACCTCATTTGATGAACATTGTTCTCAGAGAACCTTGATCTTTCAGATCTGGCCTTAAAGTAAACCCGCAAAAAAGAAAATCAGTAACTTACTGAAAGCTCACCAGTAGAAAGCATTTCTACTTAGTTCGGCATCTTTCTGCACACCCAGTCAATAGTAATCCTGCCTGGTGTTCTGAGGAGACTAAGGTCCAGTTCACACCTGAATCGCACAAGAACATGGTCCGCATTTCTGTGCGATTCCTGTGCATCTCAGTGCAGTAAAACATTGGATCTCGAAAAAAGTAGTGCACACACACACAACTTTTAAAAAAAGCACTGCGCCAAAACACATGGTACAGCGGTACCAAGCAATCTGGTACAGGCAAATGCACTGCGTTTTGGGTGTCGCTAGGAATATATTGACACCTGCAGCAGACTACGCAACAAGTGCGTTTTGAATGTTGTGAATGGACCCTAAAGCCAACACCAGAAAAGATTTGGGGACAGTCTGCCCCTTTTGTTTTGAATGACAGCCTGTGCAGAGAGGAGATGGACACGAGCCTTTCAGCTGAGCTGTGTAAAAGGGCATGTGTTCATGCTGCTCTATGTCTGTGTAATTGGAGCTGGAGAGAGTAAGTGTTCTGAAGTTTCCAGCATGTGATTTGGTTACTGTTTTGTACAGTAGAGTGTAGCCTCACAGATCAGGGTATATAGCTCAGCATTACAGATCAGGGTATATAGCTCAGCATTACAGATCAGGGTATACAGTTCAGCATTACAGATCAGGGTATACAGCTCAGAATTACAGATCAGGGTATACAGCTCAGCATTACAGATCAGGGTATACAGCTCAGCATTACAGAGCAGGGTATGCAGCTCAGCCTCACAGATCAGGGTATATAGCTCAGCCTCACAGATCAGGGTATATAGCTCAGCCTCACAGATCAGGGTATATAGCTCAGCATTACAGATCAGGGTATATAGCTCAGCATTACAGATCAGGGTATACAGCTCAGCATTGTAGATCAGGGTATATAGCTCAGCCTCACAGATCAGGGTATATAGCTCAGCCTCACAGATCAGGGTATGCAAGTATACATCATCTGTCCTGTATACAGCTAGCTATATACACCCACTTTCCTTCCTATATATAGAGACCTTCCTCCATCATCACTGACTGCAGATATACATCATCTATCCTGTAGGACAGATTATGTATATCTGCAGTCAATGATGATGGAGGAGGGTCTCTATATATACAGGAAGGAAGAAGGTGGGTGTATATAGCTGTATACACTACACAGGACGGATGTACTCACAATTTGTATATATTATCTGTGTAGTGTATACAGCTATATATACACACATCCAGGAAGACTGACAAGTGACACTTCCTGATTGACCCTCGGTAGTCAGTACATGGCAGAAATCCCCAAAATGTATTTGCAGCCAGCGAGACATGTGGCAGTGGCACAATCACGGACACCCTGATGCTCTAGTCCACCCGCGCGATCACTCAGTCATCCGCCCTGGACTGAAACGTTGTTTCCTCCCAGACCACCTGAGATTCAAACCATCTATGACTGTCTTATTTTTACTCCGAGAGTAACTAGACACTCCCAGAAAAGGAGAAGACTGACTTGAAAGGAGGCAGATGGTTGTGCTAGGGAATTGACTCTCCTGAAGTAGCCACATTTTCTAGCAAGTTCAAAGGCACATTGCAAGTGAATAAATCATTGATGGAATGGAAAACTCTCCAAGAAAGCAGTTTAAGTTCTTTATTTTCCTGTGTATTTGCTTGCAATTTTTAAAATCTGTAATCAGGTCTCCAAGTTAGAGTTGAACTGAACACCCCCCATTTCAGTTTGCGCCAGAACTCTTGAACATCGCAAAAAGTCAGAATCAAACTCCAAACCCTATTAAGGTGTATGAGACCTGCATTTGAAAAATCAAAAGTTGCTATTTTGAAGGCTTATATGCAAGTTATTGGCCATAAAAAGGGTATGGGTACCAATTACTTGTAGATTGTTTTTAAAGGAGCAGTGATTTTAATGATGCTTAAAGTGAAACAATAAAAATGAAAAAAATCCTTTAAATATAGTGCCTGGGAGTTCCCTTAGTCTGCCTGTAAAGTGGGGCATCTGTACAGTGTATAGAACCTGCTGCAGCAAAACTGACATATAAAAAGCAAAAAAAATGACATTTACATAGATATTCCCTGCAAGCTTTCTTTATTTTGTAAACAATGGCTTGGGGAGCCTTGGGTGTCGGTGGTCCCTTTACACCATAACCCTTCACAGTTATCCTTGACAAATGCAGGATTGGATTCTGCTCTTACATATGTCACACAGGTGTGGAAAAATCTGGCCTTGGGTGTTGGTGGTGCCTGCGCCCTGTAACTCCTAATGCCCTGTACACACGGTCGGACATTGATCAGACATTCCGACAACAAAATCCATGTTTTTTTTTCGACGGATGTTGGCCCAAACTTGTCTTGCATACACGCGGTCACACAAAGTTGTCGGAAAATCTGATTGTTCTGAACGCGGTGACGTATAACACGTACGTCGGGACTATAAACGGGCAGTAGCCAATAGTTTTTGTTTCTTAATTTATTCTGAGCATGCGTGGCACTTTGTGTGTCGGATATGTGTACACACGATCGGAATTTCCAACAACAGATTTTGTTGTCGGAAAATTTTATAGCAAGCTCTCAAACTTTGTGTGTCGGAAATTCCTATGGAAAATGTGTGATGGAGCCTACACACGGTCGGAATTTCCGACAACAAGGTCCTATCACACATTTTCCATCGGAAAATCCTATCGTGTGTACAGGGCATAACAGTTACTCTTGGAGGGCGCAGAACTGACACTGTGTTCAAATAATTCAGCTGACTCCTCTGTGCATGATGATGGGGCTATGGCAGGAGTAGCTATGGACCAGGAGGCAATATAGGCCGCTCTAGCAGCTGCGGTGGGCTGCCAACTAGTGTCAGGCCAGCTTGGGTGATGGAGGGTGAGGATGGTTTAGTAAGCCAGTCCATCACCTCCTCTGCATGCTGTGGCAGGATAGCATGGATAACATCACTATACAGAGAACAACGTCCCCTGCCTGAGGGCGGACCACGTCCACCTTTGCCTGTGGACACAGACGCTGCTGGCCCCCTCATAGTGGCATGGGAACATTCGCCTCTCCTTGTTGGCCTCCCAGACAAGATGGGGGGGCTTATTACCCAAATTTAATAGATACTGGGAAATTGGATAATTGGATGCACTTTATTCAATGAAAAGTGTTGTTTTGTGCACTTTAAATTGAGGACTGCCGCTGACAGAAATGTAAATCTATAAAAAAATAAAAATAATTTAAAAAGGGGAACAACAGCATTGCAGTCAGACAAACTGAGGCTGACAATTAAAAAAAAAAAAGGGGCAGGCACAGGGCAAAAAACAAATAAGGGGTATACAGCACTGTATGCCACACTAAATGTTATGTAATACTGTGTTATCTAGCTCCACTCCAACAACACTCTGCAAAAGGTTCCTGTGGGAAGGAACCTTTTATAGTGTGGGGTAGGACTATGAGCACTGAGCCATGATTGGGCAAAGTCATCATGACTTTGTTCAATCATGGCTCTGACGGTGCTCTGTGCCCTGATTGGGCAAAGCCTTGCATTGCTATATCCAACTAGGGCCCTAGAAAGCACTGTGCAGCACGCAGTGCATTGTGGGGTGCTCGGCGGGCGAACATCCTGCCAAGTGCCCCTCAAATTCAGGTGTTCCCCCAGACGAATGAACAGGCGATGTTCGGGCCGAACTTTTGCTCGGCTCAAACTGTTTGCCCAACTCTACTCTGAGTGACTTAGGAGGAAATTCTGGTAGTCTCACTATTCTTAGTGCTCTGACAGCATTCATCTTTTAGATCTAGCCTTAAGAGATTTAGGTGGCAATCAGTGGCAGCCCGTCCATAGGGGGCGCCCGGGCGCCACCCCCCCCCCCCTCAGGCAGTCACAAAAAAAAAAAAAATGTTAAACATGGCCCTTTAAAAAAAAAAGAAAAGTCCTTAAGTGCACTGTGTTGAGGCGCCGGACACAGTGCACTATGGGAAGTGCCATGTCAATGCAATCATGAGATTGCAAACATGGCTCTTCAGTCGCGGGGTTTGGAACTACTTTGCAGCGCAATCCATTGTGCTAAGCAGCATCCGCTCAGCGTCCAGTGTGAGAACAAAGTCACTTCCGGAGCCCGGCGGGCTACAAAAATATGGCCGCCGACTAATCCCCTTGTGTTCAGTGGAGAGGGGAGGCCCCCCCTCTCCACTGAACACACAGAGAAAGACAGGAAGTAGCTGAAGAGAGAGACAGATGCGATATGATGGAGGACAGCGCTGAGGACACACATGTAAGGAGAACAGTGCTGGGGACACACATGTAAGGAGGACAGCGCTGGGGACACACATGTAAGGAGGACAGCGCTGGGGACACACATGTAAGGAGGACTGATGGGGACACACATGTAAGGAGGACTGATGGGGACACCACATGTAAGGATTACTGATGAGGATACCACATGTAAGGAGGGGCTCTGCTGCTGGGGGCACAGATGTAAGGAGGGGCTCCGCTGGGGACACAAATGTAAGGAAGGGCTCCACTGGGGACACAGATGTAAGGAGGGGCTCCGCTCGGGACACAGATGTAAAGAGGGGTTCCATTGGGGACGCAGATGTAAGGAGGAACTCCGCTGATGGGGGCACAGATGTAAGGAGGGACTCCGCTGGGGACACAGATGTAAGGAGGGGCTCCGCTGGGGACACAGATGTAAGGAGGGGTTCCGCTGATGACACTGATGTAAGGAGGTACTCCGCTGATGGGGACACAGATGCAAGGAGGGACTCCGCTGTCGGGGACACAGATGCAAGGAGGGACTCCGCTGGGGACACTGATGTAAGGAAGGACTCTGCTGATGGGGACACTGATGTAAGGAGGGACTCCGCTGGGGACACTGATGTAAGGAGGGACTCTGCTGATGGGGACACTGATGTAAGGAGGGACTCCGCTTAGGGCACCTCATGTAAGGAGGGACTCTGCTGGAGGCACTTCATGTAAGGAGGGACTCTGCTGGGGGCACCTCATGTAAGGAGGGACTCTGCTGGGGGCACCTCATGTAAGGAGGGACTCTGCTGGGGGCACCTCATGTAAGGAGGGACTCTGCTGGGGGCACCTCATGTAAGGAGGGACTCTGCTGGGGGCACCTGATGTAAGGAGGGACTCTGCTGGGGCACCTCATGCAAGGAGGGACTATGCTGGTGGCACCTGATGTAAGGAGGGACTCTGCTGGGGGCACCTGATGTAAGGACGGATTCCGCTGGGGGCACCTGATGTAAGGATGGATTCCTCTGAGGGCACCTGATGTAATAACGGACTCCATTGGGGGAACCTGATGTAAGGACGGACTCCGCTGGGGACACCTGATGGCATCTGGTGGCAGGTGACACACTTGGGGCTCCCACTGATTCTGCATTATGGGGAGTTGAATGATTTAATTTTATATTACAATGTAATAATAAAAATAATGCACTTCAATCATCCTGACACCATAACAACCATGGTATCAGAATGATTGAAGTGCTAACACCAGATGTTTGGAGAATCTTTATCTGCTGATTGTTAAACTTTCTAGAATACACATATTTCTATTGTTGTATAGGATCTGGGCCTGCTGTCCCTCCCTCTCCCTCCATCCCTCGTTCATCTCAGACGCTAACCACACCCCCTTAGAGCCACACCATTTAAGCCACGCCCACTATTTCACTGAAACCGCGCCCATTTTCACCAAGTGGAAGGGGTCAAAAAGGAAGGGCGGAGTCTGGCACTCCCCCATCCTAAAACTTCACCAGCCGCCACTGGTGGCAATTCTGGATGTCTCACAGCTATCTCTGCTGATCATGTAATGAGACAGTGCTGTGATTCACATCCTATGAGTGCTCTTCTGACATGCCTTGAACATTTGATTTGTTTTAAAAAAGGAAAAAATGACACCTTCACTTATATATGGCACTAAAACAGTAAGGCCCCTTTCACACTGGGGCGGGGGCGTTTTCGGCGGTAAAGCGCCGCTATTGTAAGCGGCGCTTTACCGTCGGTATTGGCCCGCTAGCGGGGCGGTTTTACCCCCCTGCTAGCGGCTGAGAAGGGGTTAAAACCACCGCAAAGCGCCTCTGCAGAGGCGCTTTGCCGGCGGTATAGCCGCGCCGTCCCATTGATTTCAATGGGCAGGAGCGGTGAAGGAGCGGTATACACTCCGCTCCTTCACCGCTCAGAAGATGCTGCTGGCAGGACTTTTATCCCGTCGGGATTCCACACTGGAATTAAAGCAGCGGCACTTTCGGGTCGGTTTGCAGGCGCTATTATTAGTGCAATAGCGCCTGCAAACCGCCCCAGTGTGAAAGGGCCCTAAGAGAGTCCAAAGGAAAAGGCACAATATTTTTTTGAATGTGAGGACCGGACACAATCAAATCTGAAAACAAGCATAGGCTAAAATGTATAAAACATTTACAATGTACAGTGTTTTCTACTTAATTTAGCAGCTATAATACAACTGAAGATCTTACCAGGGGGTCTTTGAAGTACATGAGCCTTCGTTGATCCAGAGTAAACCACCTCTTCTTAAATGCATCAGTTGGCTACAAAAACAAAACATGAGATACCTTCTTAGCACTTTTGTAATATAATGTACCGACCGCAAAAAAAGCTATATTTCCAACAATTATAATTGTTAAATGATCAATACTATATATTTCCCAAAAATATAATTGTTAAATGATCAGTACTATTATGATTTTATTCAAGCAGCTTACAATGGAATCCTAATTTTCTTGAAATCTTTGACTCCAGCAGGGTGCCTAAAGCATACAGTCAGGTCCATAAATATTGGGACATTGACACAATTCTAATCTTTTTGACTCTATACACCACCACAATGGATTTGAAATGAAATGAACAAGATGTGCTTTAACTGCAGACTTTCAGCTTTAATTTTAGGGGAATTTACATCCAAATCAGGTGAACGGTGTAGGAATTACAACAGTTTTGTATATGTGCCTCCCACTTTTTAAGGGACCAAAAGTAATGGGACAATTGGCTGCTCAGCTGTTCCATGGCCAGGTGTGTGTTATTCCCTCATTATCCCATTTACAAGGAGCAGATAAAAGGTCCAGAGTTCATTTCAAGTGTGCTATTTGCATTTGGAATCTGTTGCTGTCAACTCTCAATATGAGATCCAAAGAGCTGTCACTATCAGTGAAGCAAGCCATCATTAGGCAAAACAAAACAAACCCATCAGAGAGATAGCAAAAACATTAGGTGTGGTCAAATCAACTGTTTGGAACATCCTTAAAAAGAAAGAAAGCACTGGTGAGCTCTGCAACACCAAAAGACCCGGAAGACCACGGAAAACAACTGGATGACCGAAGGATTCTTTCCCTGGTGAAGAAAACACCCTTGACAACAGTTGGCCAGATCAAGAACACTCTCCAGGAGGTAGGTGTATGTGTGTCAAAGTCAACAATCAAGAGAAGACTTCACCAGAGTGAATACAGAAGGTTCAACACAAGATGTAAATCATTGGTGAGCCTCAAAAACAGGAGGGCCAGATTAGAGTTTGCCAAACAACATCTAAAAAAGCCTTCACAGTTCTGGAACAACATCCTATGGACAGATGAGACCAAGATCAACTTGTACCAGAGTGATGGGAAGAGAAGAGTATGGAGAAGGAAAGGAACTGCTCATGATCCAAAGCATGGTGGTGGTAGTGTTATGGCGTGGGCATGTATGGCTGCCAATGGTACTGGTTCTCTTGTATTTATTGATGATGTGACTGCTGACAAAAGCAGCAGGATGAATTCTGAAATGTTTTGGGCAACATTATCTGCTCATATTCAGCAAAATGCTTTAGAACTCATTGGACGGCGCTTCACAGTGCAGATGGACAATGACCCGAAGCATACTGCGAAAGCAACCAAAGAGTTTTTTAAGGGAAAGAAGTGGAATGTTATGCAATGGCCAAGTCAATCACCTGACCTGAATCCGATTGAGCATGCATTTCACTTGCTGAAGACAAAACTGAAGGGAAAATGCCCCAAGAACAAGCAGGAACTGAAGACAGTTGCAGTAGAGGCCTGGCAGAGTATCACCAGGGATGAAACCCAGTGTCTGGTGGTGACTATGCCTTCCAGACTTCAGGCTGTAATTGACTGCAAAGGATTTGCAACCAAGTATTAAAAAGTGAAAGTTTGATGGATGATTGTTAATCTGTCCCATTATTTTTGGTCCCTTAAAAAGTGCGAGGCACATATACAAACTGTTGTAATTCCTACACCGTTCACCTGATTTGGATGTAAATACCCTCAAATTAAAGCTGAAAGTCTGCAGTTAAAGCACATCTTCTTCGTTTAATTTCAAATCCATTGTGGTGGTGTATAGAGCCAAAAAGATTAGAATTGTGTCGATGTCCCGATATTTATGGACCTGACTATATATGGGATTCAGAACCTAACTGGATTTTTAATTGCATTCGGAAATCGCTGAACATAATACTGGAAGATATTATGTAAGTATTCTACAGTGTGAATGCCCACTGATTAAGTTGGAGGGCTTTTTGATTCCTTTAGTCCCTTTTCACTATAACCTAATTGTTATACTTTCTCATAGCAGCACATATATGTTGTTTCTGGGATCTGTAAATTTCTAAAGTAAACCTCAGATGTCAATGATATTCTGTTTCTCTTGACACAGGACTTACAAATCTGATTACAGAAGCAGCAGATTTTTCACACTGCACCCACAGTAATC
Organism: Aquarana catesbeiana; assembly: GCF_042186555.1. NCBI lineage: Eukaryota > Metazoa > Chordata > Amphibia > Anura > Ranidae > Aquarana > Aquarana catesbeiana. Next base: position 103,621,698 of record NC_133330.1, read on the forward strand.
CTAGCACCCCAAGAGATTGTAGGACTAGGCTCCACTTGGGACTGCAGGGAAGTTAGGGCACATGAATATATGGACATTCTGCTACAGCCTCTCTCAACTTTTTAACCCCCAAGTAACCTTGAAACAATTTCCAAATCTTTGGGAACGCTTGCTAAACATGATTGTACCTTCAGCTCATGTAACATGCATGCTTAGTAAGTTGTGTTTTAAATGAAAGAATAGGCTCTCATTCACATTGAATGCTGCTTTGAAACCGTGCCACTTCACAATTTCAAAGCTGTATGTCAGTGCCATTTTAGGTGTGACTTTGAAGACATTTGTGCGGCTTTATGCGCAGATGTCTATGCACATCGCACCTAAAATCCCCAAAAGTAGTGCAGGAACTACTTTTTAAAATCGATGCAGCACCGCAAACTCGGTGCCTCACCAATTTGAACAGTCCATTGCTGACAATAGGGTGCAACTTGTCATGCGATTTTACCTGTCAAATTGCATGACAAGTCGCTTCAATGTGAATGAGAGTTAAGGGCAGATCACTTTGTTTATTTTCATTAAAACGCTTCAATGAAATAAATAATAATAACAGAAAAAGAGCAATCAATGAAAATTGTGGTGTCCAATAGCATAAGTGGTTAATGTCAAAGTGACGCTTTACATTGGTGACCAGTGGAAAATTGCCCCTTGCATTGGTGATCATTGTAGGCAGGCCATCAATTTACCGCTAATCATGCAACGGCAAGCAACTTCAGGACGATCTGTTAGATTCTACAGAACCCTGGCTGAGAAAAAGTTGCTCTACCCCAACCATCAAACTCCTACCCATTGACCAGTGACCAAAAAAAACATTTTTGTTGTGGCTTTTCTGGTTTTCAGACTTAAAGCAAGTGCCTTAGATCCCTTGTTCTTTCCTGTGCTAAAGAAACATGGAGGTAGCTATTGCTAATGTTTCTTTCCCAAAATGATAGCTGCTTGACTGACATACTTACCTAATGACTTTAATAGTATGATCACTGATATGAAACAAATACAGCTCCGTTGTTTTGGCCTCTTCTGCTGCATATTTGTTCTTAATCAGCAATTCAAAGTATTAAATGCAAAGTGTTTTTAGTGGTTACTTCACAACTGTAATACTAAAGCAGCGCCAGTGCCTTACACTATGGTCCAAGCAAAATGAGCTCTGCTTCCTTATCAACTATTATTGTCAAGCCATCAGAAAACCAAGGCTGTATATAGTACCGATTTCAGCATCCTGAATTACAGCATGACCCTTAAGAGAATGGATAGATGGATGTTCAAGTAAATAAGCTTGAGGCCCTCTGTGCTCCACATCACCTACTGTCCCTCCCCCTTCTCCCCCTATAAAGGCTGCTGCAGTAGTGTTGGATAGCTAAAGAGGGTGTCACATGCACAGGGCATACCGTGTTCACAAGGAGTGTATTCCAAAAGGGGGTTCCTTAAAGATGTGCCTTTCCTGGCGATCTATGGGCCTGTACAAGCTTGGGATGAGGCAAGATTAGAGTAACAGAGGTGTCCATTGCACAGTTGTCATCATGTTTCTAAAGGCAAACTTATATGTTACTTGTGTTTTTTTAGAGTGCTTTGCAAGCAATTTTGACCTTTGCCAAGAACCCTGCAAATGACAGGTCGAAAAAATGTACTGCTTTCAGGCGTGCACTGTGTATGGGAATGCTGTAGGAAATGATATAGGCATAGCTCCCAACTGTCCCTGATTTCGAGGAATTGTCCCTGATTTGGAACAAAGTCCCTCTGTCCCTTTTTCATCCTCATCTGTCCCTCATTTTGGTCTGATCTATATAGTCTTATATAAAATGCAACCTTTTATCTTTCAAAAAGTGTTTCCCAGGGCTAAACCTTTCATCCAATGTCTACATTGCTGCATTTGTACATTTAAAAATCCAGTATAAAGGAATGGTATCGGTAAAAAATAAATAAAAGCACTTGTGGGTTTAACTAATCATTTTTTTTTGTATACAGTGCCTTGAAAAAGTATTCATACCCCTTGAAATTTTCCACATTTTGTCATTGTACAACCAAAGACGTAAATGTATTTTATTGGGATTTTAGGTGATAAACCAACACAAAGTGGCAAATAATTGTGAAGTGGAACGAAAATGATAAATGGTTTTCAACATTTTTTACAAATAAATATCTGAAAAGTGTGGCGTACATTTGTAGTCAGCCCCCTGAGTCAATACTTTGTAGAACCAGCTTTCGCTGCAATTACAGCTGCAAGTCTTTTTGGGGATGTCTCTACCATCTTTGCACATCTACAGAGTAACATTTTTGCCCATTCTTCTTTGCAAAATAGCTAATGGTCTGTCAGATTGGATGGAGAGCGTCTGTGAACAGCAATTTTTAAATCTTTCCACAGATTCTCAATTGGATTTAGGTCTGGACTTTGACTGGGCCATTCTAATACATACATATGCTTTGATCTAAACCATTCCATTGTAGCTCTGGCTGTATGTTTAGGGTTGTTGTCCTGCTGGAAGGTGAACCTCCACCCCGGTCTCAAGTCTTTTGCAGACTCTAACAGGTTTTCTTCTAAGATTGCCCTGTACTTGGCTCCATCCATCCTCCCATCAACTCTGACCAGCTTCCCTGTCCCTGCTGAAGAAAAGCATCCCCACAATATAATGCTGCCACCACCATGTTTCACAGTGGGGATGGTGTGTTCAGGGTGATGTGCAGTATTAGTTTTCTGCCACACATAGCGTTTTAAGTCTAAAAAAGCGGCGCTAAAGATGGTAACACAATAGTGAGTCCAAAGTAGAAGGAAAGAGTATTCCAGTCACCAGCTATAGTGCATATGTATGAAAGCACTCAGCACCACGTGATAAAGTGATCTGCTTACCAAAAGGCTAAAAATACTAGGCATGTAATGATAATCCCAGGCTCATCCTGCATATCCGCCTCAACAATTCTCCTTCAAGTCTTGAAATAGCGGTGTCCAGATAATATTCTCTCTCCATTAACTTCTCCAGGAACTCATATCAGATGCAAGGCTCTCAGCATAACGATCAGCAATGCTGACGTCAATTGATCAAAGCTGAATCTTCAAGTAGCTTGGCGTGGACTTTCATCAATTAATGTTTACTCAAGGAGCAACCTGCCGTCAAGTGGGTTTGCAGGGCACACTGGGACTTTTGGATCTGTAACAACTCCCACAGCTCCGTCCGTCCGGCTGGATGGCTCCCTTCCTCCTCCTGCGCTCAGCTCCGTGCCAGCCTGCAGCCCGTGAGCGGATCCACCGCAGACTACAACTCCCAGCCCGCGCCTGCTGGGAAACCCAAGAGGGCTTCACAGAACAGCTGTATTTATACTGAGATTAAATTACACACTGGTGGACTCTATTTTCTAATTAGGTGACTTCTGAAAGCAAATGATTCCACTAGCTTTTAGTTAGGGGTATCAGAGTAAAGGGGGCTGAATACAAATGCACAATTTTCAGATAATTATTTGTAAAAAAATGTTGAAAACATTTATCATTTTCCTTCCACTTCAAAATTATGTGACACTTTGTGTTGGTCTATCAAATAAAATCCCAATAAAATACATTTATGTCTTTGGTTGTATCATGACAAAATGTGAAAAATGTCAAGGGGTAGGAATACTTTTTCAAGGCATTGTAATTCTCCTTTAAGGGGGTGTGTCCTATGCCTACATACTTTTGCTAATAGGTCTCCCTCTTTCCCATCTTAAAAAGTTGGGAGATGTGTACAGGAAGCATACACCTAAACCAGTGTCTTCCAGTAAGCTGTGGTGCTGGGCACAGGTTAGGAGCAAAGACTACGGCATTCTATGTTTACCTGACTCCACCTTTCAATTGTACCTTATAAGTTATTAAGGCCTCATGCACACTGCAGCTCAAAGAAGCCGCTTCTACAGGTGTTTGAATAGTGGAAAATAGAGAAAAAAAAGGAATGGCTCAGGAAAAGGTCAGGACCACACAAGGATCATAAGGCAACAGTAATAAAAACATTAAAAATGAAAGTCCTTATAGAAATCCATCAAGTATAAAAGTCCTTAAAGTCCATATGATAATATAGCAACACTTGTGGCAGCTTCCCTTAGAGCAGTGGTTCTCAACCTGGGGGTCGGGTCCCCCTTGGGGGTCAAATGACGATTTGCCAGGGGTCATCGAATCCTGGGCTGTTCTTGAAGCCCCACTGCTCTCCCAGCCTTTTCGCAGCCGGCCAGCTGGGCTGTCCCTGGAGCCTGCTGCCACCCACTCAGCCTCTTCACAGCTGCCCATTCAGTTCACGGCATAGCTGGGGGGGAGAGACTAGAGGTCAGCTGACTGGTGAGGAATGTTAAGGGGGACTGAAAGAGACCCTATCTCCTGACTTCGGCATAGGCGGCACTGCTGCGAGACACCACAAAGTCGGAGACAAAGTGAAGCCAGAGACACAGTGAGTAACACTACCTGTGATTGTAGTTGCCATTAAAAGTCTCCACTACAGTTCTCAGATTAGCAGATGACCTTGATCAAGATCACCTAAGTAGGCTAATCAGAACTCCCCCCAGCACTGCCACTGATCCCAGCCCCCCACCCCCACCCCACCCCACCAGCACTGCCACTCATCCCAACTCCCTACCAGTACTGCCACTCATCTCATTCTCTCCACACCCCCCAACAAGGAGTAAGAGAGGAATAAAAATAGAGAATATATGAAAGGGAGAGGAAAAGAGGGGAAGGAACAAAGAAAAAGGGAGAGAAAGAAAAAGAGAACAAGAGAGACAGCTAGGGGGAGGGATGGTGGAAAAAAAACAAGAAATTAGAGAGAGAGAGAGAGATAAAAGAGAAAGAAAGGAGAACACAGAGTGGTACATCCTAAAGTGTACCATAAGAGTTTTTAATACTGTACGAGTGGAAGGGACTCGGGGAGCGCTAAATGTCCATGGGTTAGGGGCGCAAAGTACTTGTCTTGGGTGTTGACAACCCAGGCTACGAATAAAATTTTACTGTTCGGGGGTTTCCACAACTTGGGAAATTTTATCAAGGGGTCACGGCACTAGAAGGGTTGAGAACCACTGCCTTAGAGTAAAGCAACTCTAGAAGACAAAGCAAAAAACAGCAAGGTGCGCCAGACTGTGGCAGTGTAGCAGTAAATCCAACCGGAGTTTAATAAACAAACAGCCAAATGGCTACTCACATAAGTGAAAGATAAACAGGCGTGTATATAGGATGGTTTCTGGAGTCACTGTGGATGCCCCAGATTGAACCACAACCGGTTCGTCGTTCTACAGCCTAGTGGTTGCAAGTCGGGTGGCAGGGTTTCAGCCAGTCAGTTTCGTAACTAGCGTGGAGCGCACTCGGAGTCAGGCCAGGCATAATGTCAGCAGACAAGTCAGGTGACGCATTTCAAAGCTTCCATAGGCTAACATGGAGGGGAGTTAACAGGCAGAGAGAAGTAAAAGCTGAAAACAGCTCAAATACCTGTAGTAGCAGCTTCTTTGAGCTGCAGCGTGCATGAGGCCTACACTGTGTCTGTGAAGTCCTTCACAGCAGAATCACCTAGCTGTTTAATTCTTTTGGGGTGGAGATATCTTTCTGCCGAGGAGGATGTTCTGGGGATTGATGGCTGGCAAATGCTGCTCAGGGATGGAATTCTGGGGACAAGTAAATGTTATTGGGATTTGATTGATTGCTCATTAAATAAAGTGCTCCTTCTCCTTCTGTTCTATTCACACAGCAAATTGACAACCAAGATTTTTTCCAGCAGTTTTGTGTGTCATGATGACAACTGCCCCTCCGGGCCAATCCGCCTACCCTTATACTACCCTAGCTTGCCCCTATACTGCCTTAGCCTGTCTATATACTACCCCAGCCTGCCCCTATACTGCCCTAGCCTGTCCATGTACTACTCTACCCTGCCTGTCAGGGAAAATTACAGAGAAGAACTGGCAAATATGCCAATATCCAATATGGCTGCGCTAATTCGCGCATGCACATTAGTAACCGGCATGCAATGGCAAACAGCTGTTGCATGTAAATCTGGGTGCAAGCATTTCATGCTTGGACCCAGGCAGCACAGTGTCTTGGGCCAGCCCTGCTTGGCTGTCCCACAGCTATGATGTTTCTGGCCCAGCAGCACTTAGCAGATGTCAAAGAGGAGACTTCAGCACAATGCAGCTATGGTGTTTCTTCCAAGAAACAAACTCCCCAGTGCTCATCAGATGTAAACGGATGGAGTAAAAGAATGCAAGGCAGAACACATAGTGTAGTAATAAAGTGCTTTCCAATTTATTAAATAACAAAAATTACCCCCAAAGAATTTGCAGAATTCAGCATGTAAACAGCTTGAAACCAAAGGCAAAAGCTGCTGCAAGTCCAGCCAGTGTGCGTGATGATGTCACTGATCACAGGCTCTGCCCATCGCATTTCTCCTCAATGGACATCATCAGGCAAAGGAGGCTCAAGGAAGTCACCTACCATGATGACATTGCAGTGTTCAGTTATACCAAAGAAGAACATCTTGCAAACTGTCACAAGTCCTGAAAAAACTGTCAGCAGCCAGTCTGACAGTTAAACCCAGTAAGGGCTCATTCACATGTGTGTTGATTATGAAGAATGAAGCAAGATACATTAATCCTCCTAGGGCATTTATGATGTTTTTATAATGTGTTTTTGTTGTGTTTATGAAGCGTCGAAGAAGCTTCAAGAATGCTTGATAAATGCCTGTCGAAGCATTGTTTTCTAGTGGAAAAAGTGCCTAACTTTACTGAAACAAAAAGCTTTAATGCTCAGTGCCTCTGCTCCTAGCTGGCACTGGCAGTATTGCTGGCTGGCTTGCAAGCGTTGATGCCTCATGAAAGCAACATTCTCCCTAATTTTTAACACAACATGACACAACACAATGATACCGCTCCTGTGTGAACAGCACTATGTGGTACCATTGTAATATTCATGGCAGACATAGACGGGCAGTTATGAGGCTTTACAAATGCAGAATAAATGCTGTATACACACATGGTATTGACATATGTGTGAACGAGTCTAAATGCTGTATACACACATGGTATTGACATATGTGTGAACAAGCCCTCAGTGTTAGATAGGCATGTCAGAAGTCCAGTACTTGGGACACCAAGTAGGAGGAGGCACCCTGAGTCAATAATAGTGATTTGGTTAACCCCTGACTGACCCGATCAAAAGGAAACCACCTGGGCTGGCATTCTGGATGCCACAGTGTGAGAGGGGCTGCCGGGCTTTGAAGGGGGCACTGACCAGTGCTCCTGTGTACTACAAGCTCCACATTTTATATGTCAATTTCTGGTGCAAACAGATGCTTCTCCTTATGGCTTAGGTGAGGTTCTGAGCCAAGTGGATCAATCAGGAGAGGAATATCCTAGGGGAAGAAGCATATGCCATCATCAAAGTGCGTGGCAGTTGTGTGACATGAAAAAGAACAACATATATCCTCAGCCTAAAGGTTAAAATACTGGTACAAGTGGCTGGAACAGGGTTACGTTTTGTGCTTGTTAGTAGAAATAAACAACTTTGTGTTGGCACAACAGCATAGAAATTGTTATTTTTAGTAACAAGCACAAAAATTAACCCATTGCCTTTCAATTGTACCAATATTTTAACCTTTAGGTTGAGGGTTTTAAATTTGCCACTGCCGTGTTATTGTCAATGCCTCCAGTACCTGCTTCCAGTGTGAGCACTGCAGAAACTTCAATACTACCTGTATGTAAATACAGAAAGCTGCGCTCTAATGCCCCGTACACACAGTCGGATTTTCTTACGGAAAATGTGTGATAGGACCTTGTTGTCGGAAATTCCGACCGTGTGTAGGCTCCATCACACATTTTCCATCGGAATTTCCGACACACAAAGTTTGAGAGCAGGATATAAAATTTTCCGACAACAAAATCCGTTGTCGGAAATTCCGATCGTGTGTACACAAATCCGACGGACAAAGTGCCACGCATGCTCAGAATAAATAAAGAGATGAAAGCTATTGGCCACTGCCCGTTTATAGTCCCGACGTACGTGTTTTACGTCGCCGCGTTTAGAACGATCGGATTTTCCGACAACTTTGTGTGACCGTGTGTATGCAAGACAAGTTTGAGCCAACATCCGTCGGAAAAAATCCTAGGATTTTGTTGTCGGAATGAACGAACAAAGTCCGACCGTGTGTACGGGGCATAACACTGTAACAGTCCTCTCCTTCGCACCCCAAGCAGCTGGAATATGTGTACCTCCCTTCAGAAATATATCAATTATAATCATATAGGAATCATAAATAATCATCGAAAATTTGTGCCTCTCACATAAAGCCACACATATATGTTTTCTTTTATGTTCAACCCATTGATGAGTAACAGAGGAATTGGAGTTTCCCATTATAATTGGAGGAGAGCGGCATGGTGAGGTGGTCGTTTTATGTACTCCTGGTTGATGTGGCTGGCATAAGTGGAGGAGTTGGAAATTCTAGCCATAAGTTACGGAGAGCGGCGCCTGGTGGTTGTTATACATATTACATCTGGCTCATATGACCTGTTTAGCAATAGATCATAGATTTCTGGTGAGCTTTCTGTGTGTACAGTTTTGGTCACTAAGGTGGATAACAAAGAAAATAAAGATTTCCACTATCAACAATCTCTTATATACTGGACTCATGGAGTTTTTTGTACAATTGTGTGTATGCTGGAATATTGCAAATGTCACTTTGTATAATTGTTTAGAGAAAAAAAAAAAGATGTATCTCTGCACTGCGGTGGGGTGGCAGCTGACACAGATAAGTAATATATCAAACTTATAAATAATCTTAAGAAAAAGTGTGTAGCGCCAAATGTAAATGAACAGCAATGAAATGTGACTAATGTGTTATAAATGGATAGCACATTGAAATAAAGTCTAACATATATGGTTATAATTTATTGATATATTGTCTGAAGGTCTTAGCATTAGTAAGTGATCACTATCCACAATCCAATCAGCTTGTTAAACCATGTTGTTGGGGAGAAGAGCTAATTTCTCCATTGGAGCTAGAGGCCCTGTATGTGTACAGATTGTCCCGGCAAGCAGAATCAGCAGAAGTCTGTTACTTTAGAAAGGAACTTTCAATCCCTTCATGTGACCTCCTAAAGAGGGGAGGTATGATGATAGTGAGGTCTGAAAAAAACAAATTATGTAGAGAGAGTGAAGGAGTGGTGCTGAACAACATGTCACCCTCGTTTTCTCCATAATTTGCAAGTCGGTAACAAAAACGGTCAGATTTAAATCTCATGTCTATGTTTGGCAGCCATGTATGGTGGCACGTTTGACAAAAACATTTCAGCTTAAGGCTGGGTTCACATATATGCAGCTGCAGGTTGCAGTCCGGAGTCTTGTGCGTTTCTGTTCACCGGTTCAGGTGAGATTCATTTGCAAATTTTTCCCTAAATTCGCACCTGAACCGGGCCCAAAAACGCACAGGACCCTTTTTAAAACCGCACCGCATATGTGTGAACCGGCTCCATTGAAAGCTGGTCACATTTACATGCTATGCAATTTGAATGCAGTTCAAAACCCATCCAAATCGCATATATGTGGACCCAGCCTAAATCCCAATTAACAAAGAAGAAATGTCATGAACTTCCACTAGTAGGGCCTGCAAAAGACTGTTAATGAAGCCAAGTTGTGAATAGCTTTTCGTAATTGGTAGTAAACAGTCTAGGAGCAATAGACATCTGTGAGTCTGTTTTTTTTTACATTAACCAAACAACCAAAGCCAAACCCTATCCATATGCGATAATTCTTGCTGTAATAAGGTCACCTTTCTAAAAAGTGGTTACATTGATGTTTAAGGAGACGCCAGTTAGCTAGATATTGAACATGCCTATGATACAAGGTCCAGAGGACTAATAAAACACGTTGGATTTTCCAAGAGAGCAATATGCATGAGATCCATAACCAACGCTAAATCCTTGCCTAGGCCGACAAGGCCTAGGGCAGCACTTTGCAGGGGGGAAGCACGGAAAGAGTCCCCGCCGGCTTGCGCTATACTGTTAGTGTAGCGCCAGTCTTATGGTGTGGACTGGGCTGAGAGGCAAATTAGTCTAGTGTCCCCATAAAGAGGCCGCACTGCTTCCGGTATGTGGGCGGCCGGCATTCCGCAACTGTTGGGGGGGCGCTTCTAATTTTGACTGTCCTATCATCCTGGACCACAAACCTTCCTCACTATGCTATGTTTTCTGCTGCACCATTGGCATAGTTATATCTTCTTAGTCCTCTCCATAAAATTATCAGAAATTTGTGCTTAAAGTAGAACTATAGCGAACACTTTTTTTTTTCATTTTGGATAGAGTAAAGTAGGGTTATAACCCCTTTCAGTTTATTTTTTTACCATCTCTGTCCCATTGCAGAGATTTCCCTTAACTTCCTGCTCCATAGCCAAACAGGAAGTGAGAGGAAATCTATTCAAATTAAGAGAATCCATTCCCCCCCCCCCAGGCCCTCAGAACTAGTGTCCCCACTCGAAAATTTCAGGGCGGGTCTTAAACAGCAAGGGGTGTGGCCTTGACAGGAAGGGCTGTGTCATATTTAAATTAGGGGGTGCACGAGTTTAGTCACACCTAGGGCAGCACAAAACCTAAATACACTACTGTCCATATCATATTGTTAAATAATATCCTGGTTGCCGTATTGTGAAACCTTGTCATATTGACACACAGATGTGCTCAAGATTACTGACATAAGAGTGTGTGGGGTGAGCATAATAATGTCTGGGCGTGGCAGAAACTGAAGCGGGCATTTTGCAAAGGTAAGAATTGCAGTGAATGCTGTGAAGTGTGCATGTTTCTGTTGAAGCACATGGTGGCAACTACTATGTGTATGTAAAGAGTTAGGCCAGATTCATACCTGTTCAGTGCAGTATTTCTGATTCACGCCTTTATACATGTTACACACGTTTCTAGGTGAGCAGTCATTAAACTTGTTAAACTTATTAGAACATGCGTTTTATGACAGCGCACCAAAGATGCAGCATGCAGGACTTTAATGCTCTTTCATGAAAATGTGCATTCCAATAGAGTTTAATGGCAGTGCGCCTAAAAACGTGTGTAAAACGTGCATAATAATGAGATGTGGAAAAAACACCACACAGATGTGAGTGGGGCCTTAACCGTTCAGTTAACCTGCCCCAGTGACAATCATTCTAAATTTACTGGTGCTTAGATTATTGTCCCAGAGCTGGAAAATCTCTGCACAGAGTGAGGCTGAATGTGTGATCGTCTAATGCCACATACACACGAACGGAATTTCCGTCAGAAAAAACTTGGATGGTTTTTCCGAAGGAATTCCGCTCAAGCTTGCCTTGCATACACACGGTCACACAAAAGTTCTCTGAACTTTTGGCCGTCAAGAACACGGTGACGTACAACACTAAGACGAGCCGAGAAAATGAAGTTGTTTCATTTTCAATGCTTCCGAGCATGCGTCAAATTGTTTTCGAGCATGCGTGATTTTTTGCAAACTGACAAACGCATTTTCAGGTAGGAACTTTTCCTGACCGAAAAATAGAGAACATGCCCTCAATCTTTTGCTGGCTGGAATTCTGCCAGCAAAAGACTGATGGGGCATACACACGGTCGCATTTTCCAACAAAAAGCTCTCATCGGAGTTTTGCTGGTGGCATTTCCGATCGTGTGTACGCGGCATAAGAGAGCATTACATCTCATATTGTTATGAAGCTGGAATTCCTCATTGTGACACCAACCCAATAGGCTGCCCGCTGACAAGTTTTATAGCCCTAAAAAATACTAGATGTTCTCGGCAGAGTTTCAACTGATAGAGAATTTTGTAATTATTACACCTGATATAATTCCCTTTTTTATTGTTACCTTTGGTCCTGTCTTCTCCATGTAGCCTTCTTTTATGAAGTTCTGAGGCAAACGTGCTAGGATCTAGAAACAAGAACAAAAAATGGCTTTGAGAAGAGAGTCTGCTTAGCTGAATGCCTATGTTGAAATTACTGTAAACTATCTAGTATAATCTAGCGAACATATCTGAAACATGTTTAACCACTCGCTGTCTGGGGTGGTTTTGACATTTTTTGCATACACGTTACAATCAGCATATTTTCACTAGAAAATTTCTTAGAACCCGAAAACATTACATATTTTCTGAAAGCAGAGGCCCTGGAAAAAAAAATGGTGGTTGTTGCAATTTTTATATAGCAAGGTATTTGTGCAGCTGTTTATCAAATGCAAATTTTCAGGAAAAGATGCGCTTACATGAATTTTAGTGCATATGAACACAATATAATACCACATTTTTTAAAAAAATATAAAAGATAATGGTGCATCAAGTAAATAGATACCAAACATGTCAAAATTTTAAATTGTGCATGTCTGTGAAACGGTGACAAACTACAGTACCTAAAAATATCTATATGGGATGCTTTAAAAGCAAGCATAGGTTATCAGTTTAGAGTTAAACATGAGCCCTAGCACTAGAACTATCACTCTCACCCTGATGTTTGCAGGGATACCTCACATGTGTGGGGGCAATCGCTGTTTACATATGCACGTGAGTTTGCACTTGCGAGTGAGCACGGGGGGGGGGGGGGGGGTGTTTTAATATATTTTTTTATTTGATTTAAATTTAGTTTTTCTATACTTTAAAAAAATAATTATTTAATTTTTTTGGTTTTCACAAGGGTTGAACAAACACCCCTTGTGATAGCTTTGGGCAGTGATAGGTGCTCTATATAAAGAGATCAGGGGTCTCTTGGAGTAGGTCAGCAGTATACGTAGTTTACCTTCACTGTTTTCTATCACAGAGGGAGAATTTATCTTTGAAAACAATTTTTTACTGCAGGTCATACAGCATTTTTGTAATATTTAAAGTTTTTATATAAGTATGCATCAAATTATATAAGGCATAAACCACGTCATTTACAAACAACATTATTGCATGAAAACAAAACCTTCAAAAATATTTCATTAGTACTATTAACCACTTCAGCCCTGGAAGGTTTTACCCCCTTAATGACAAGGCCATTTTTTGCGATACGGCACTGCGTTCATTTAACTTACAATTGCGTGGTCATGCGACTCTGTACCCAAATAAAATTGATGTCCTTTTTTTCCCCAAAAAAGAGATTTTTTTGGTGATATTTGATCACCTCTGCGTTTTTTATTTTTTGCATTATAAACAAAAAAAGTGTGACAATTTTGAAAAAAAATTAAAATATTTTTTACTTTCTGCTATCAAACCTATCCAATAAAAAATGTAAAAAATCTAATTTCTTCGTCATTTTAGGTCAATATGTAATCTGCTACATATTTTTGGTAAAAAAAAAATCCCAATAAGCGTATATTAATTGGTTTGCGCAAAAGTTATCGCGCTACAAACTTTGGGTTATTTTTATAGCATTTTTTTTATTTTTACTAGTAATGGCAACAATCAGTAAATTTTAGCAGGACTGCAACATTGCGGCGGACAAATCAGACACCTAGCTGACACTTTTGACACTTTTTTGGGAACTACTGACATTATTAAATTGATCAGTGCTAAAAATATGCACTGTTACTGTGCTAATGACACTGGCAGGTAAGGGGTCAAGATCAGGGACGATCAATGGGTTAAATGTATGCCTAGCTGGTGCTTGCTAACTGTGTGGGGGTTGCTCTGACTGGATGAAGACAGGGATTTCTAAGCATGAACACCGATCTCTATCTTCTTCCCTGTTCTGCCTCTCTGGGGAATGATCGCGGGTGGCCGGCGGACATCGGGTCCGCTGGACACGCTGATTGGCATTCCCTGTGTCCAATCAGTGCGGAATCTCGGCTCCGGTGGCGCACGCGTGCCCCCCAGTGTCTATTGCAGGAAAAGACATACAGGTACATAGTTTCGCGCAATAGAGCCAACCTGCTGCAGTAAAAGTTCGGTAGGCGGTTGGCAAGTGGTTAAAGGGCCACCTAGAAATACAAAACTAAGCTATAACACAGTAGCAAAAGTATTATATGCTTCCTAATCTATTTCTTTTGATCAAACTGAACTCAAGGCAAACAGATTAATATACAAATGAAATACATATAGGGAAACTGTTTGAACTGTCAAAGGATTTTTATTTCTGTCCATCCAGTTCTGAGAATAGGAGCCTGTTCACACCAGGCTGAAATGCAGTAATGCATGCACCACAATACATTTTATTGCAGTTCTGAGTGGTCAATCAGTGCTTCTTGTTCATGCTGTGTGTAATGTATCTGCGGTTGAATGTACACAATAGGGCATTGGCAGATACATCAGCCTTTCTCAACTTTTTCAATACAGAGGGACCCTTGAAATAACTTTCCGGTCTCAGGGAACTTTTGGTATCTACAACTCATGATACACTAGTGTGATGGTCAGTGAGAAGAATGCTCCTTAAGCTTTTGGTCATTAGGAAGAATTACCCCCTTACAGATAGCTAAAAAGATCAATGGTGTCTGTGGGAACTTATCTGAGAAGCAGAAATTGCTCAAGGAACCCCTAGCAACCTCTGGAGGAACCATAGGGCTCCATTGAACCCTGGTTGAGAAATCGTGCATTACATAAAGCCAAAGCTCTAAAAATTATCTTTTACTATTATGAATGAATAAGCAGCACTAATGATTCATCAGTGGGCAGGGCTCCCATTATTTGGGCTTCAAAAGGGAGTGGGACTACAGCCAGGTGTGTTTTGGGAACAATGAGGCCACCAGTCATTACAGGACCAAGTGCTAAGGGCATTTGGTCCTCTGGGAAATAAAATAAAATGTTAAAGAATAATCATAGTTCTCCTTTAAATCTAACTCTTCTCTGTTTCTATTTGCTTCACACTTGAGCTGAACATAATAACTTCAATGAAAACACACATATTGAAATACTTTGGATGTGTTAATGAATCATTAGGATTCTAGCTGACTTCAAAGCGGGGGTCCACCTATCTATCGCTTTTTTTTTTTTTGAGTTAATTCACAAACTTTTCTTCTCAGCATTACATACTCACATATTGTGTGTAATATGTCCGCCTGTGTCAGATTTCGTCGGAAAGAATAACTTATATTATTCACTGCAGGCGGTTTCCATCTTCATTGTGGGCATTTGAAGCCCACAAGCATTTATTTCCTGGATGCGGTGAATGCTGTGCTCCCAGCATTCACCACTCGTTCCTGCTCAGTGGCATCCTGGGAAGCCTGAGACTAGCTCCCAGGAGTCTGGGAGAGGCTAGAAACACGCCTACTCCCACGGGAGGAGAACCAGGAAGTGCAAAGAAGAATAGAAAAATAAAAGGTAATTACGGCGATTTAAATTTTTTTAAACGGCATGTCAGCATCTAGGCAAGGAAGAGAATACATACAGATATTGTTCAAAATTTGGGTGGAACCCACTTTAAGCTGGCTATATTTTTTTTTCCAATCAGCCTAGGGGGCTGCCAGATCAGCGACAGATTCCTCCATCTACACAAGCCAGATGGATATAGGACTCCCCCCTCCCCCACCACCACCACCACAGGGACATTGTATTCTGACAGTGGGACTCCTCTGCTAACAGAATACACTGATCAGCAGCTGCAGCCGCTTATCGACAAAAGTTTTCCAACACTCCCATATGACAGAAGTCGATCTAACTTGTGACATCTGTCAATTGGGGACAGCCATACATCATCATATTTCGAATGGTTCCTGATGAGCTGGCTGAATTTCTATCTTTGGCCAATTTTAATGTTTGGTGGTTGTAATTGTGTGCCTCTCTTTTTACCTGAAACTTTTTTTTTTTGTCAAATGAACTATGAAGAGAAAATTATGTTTTTTAAGTGATACCTAATTGTATCACCATCCACTCCAGATGGCTTTATGTCAGGTCTAATCCTTTGTCAAGTGCCCCTGGATTTTTTTCATTTTTTATTGATTTTGCCATTGTCAGGAAGTGAGATTGTTACCTGGTCCAGCTTGTGTATGGCTAGTTTTAACTTAGAGACACAATGGGGTTGATTTACTAAAGACAAATACACTGTGCACGTTGCAAAGTTCAGTTGCACTCTACAAGAGCAGTTGCGCCAGAGATGAAAAGCTCTGACTTCCATCATCCAATCATGTGCTAGCAAAAATGCAATTTTTTATATTTTCCTTGCACGTAATTGGGTATTCTTTGCAAAGTGAAGCTTTACCTCATTTACTAAACTGTGGAGCAACTGCACTTTTCAAAGTGCACAGTCAATTGGCCTTTAGTAAATTAACCCCTGTAAAGCTTGCCATATCTGTGCTGTCATGCTCAAAATCCTATCAGATAAAAGAGCCCTTTCACAAAAAAAAGCTGCATGTCTGAATTTGCAATGTACCTGATGACATTATTTTTCTCACTTACCTCTTTGTCAGTAGCTATGGGAAATGCCACTTTCATATAATGAAACTGTGCAGCGCGGATAGCATTAAACCAGCTAACAATTTCCTGCAAAAGCAAAAATATATTTAAAGAGTAACTCCAATTTTGTTGAGAAAGAAACAAACCCCTCTGGGTGATCTATGTACATTGCAAGGACTTTAACAAAAAACTTTATAGCAGACTCCTACCTGTTTATGTAGCTGTATATTCAACTATGTCCTTGGAAATACTGTGTCCACTGGCTCCCCTGCCAGAACACAGTGATCAGTGCTTGCAGCTATTGGCTGCAAGCACTGATCGGATGCTGGTTTTCCAGCATGCTTGTTAGATGCTTCTGTCAGATGAGGAGCTCTACATATGGGCTAAAAAAGTCAGCCGGTTCCTGATGAATCAACCATTTTCAGTCTGCGTGTACCCAGCTTAAGACCTTTGCACGGTAGTGAATGTGCACAGGGACAGCCTTATTTTCTCACTACATATGCAGGCTTTGCTTCCTGTAGAGCTATGGAGTAGTTGTGCTTTATTAGTCCTTCTCATGATGCAAATTAATGTGTCAGATGATCAATTGAAAACAATGCATGTTTTGTACAGCTCCTATGTTATGTCAAGCAATTATGACATTAAGTCACTGCAGTAGCTAAAGTACCCAGTCTGCATAATTAAAAATCTTCAAAAATAAAATTTTACCTGTCCATGATTGTGGTACACAAACATATTTCTGGTCCTGTTATCCTTTATGTATGTGATCTGTAAGCCATTATTTTGTTTCATTTTTTCTGGCTGAAAAGTGGCATTAATACTGTCAATTTTAATTACAGCTTTTGGTTCCTTGGCCTAAAAATTAAGACAGATGAAAGTTAAAGGAATGCAGCACATTGATTCGTATTTGTTAAGCAAGTTATTTGTACATTTAATGCATTTTATCCATTGTATCTAAAGAAGGTGAAGGTGAAAAACAGCATTCAGTTGTGTTTGGCATTCCTATTTATGCAGCTGACATTGTTCATTGTAGAAACCATACTAGAGACAGCTAGCCAACTGGCATTTTCAGGAGGTAATCAATGGCATCCATATTGCTTGTTGTACAGGTTTCCTTTAACAGGTGTCTTGCATGATAACTAGGAATATAGATACCTTTCTAAAAATCCTTTAACTTTAAAGAACTTATATGTTATGGGTTCTATATGTGGGTGTTGTGTGATGCCAATGAAGATTCAGAATAAACACAGACATGTACAGAACTTCTAGTATAAAGCTGAAGTTTAAGCTTTATATTTTAAGGTTGTGAAACCTCTGGTTCAAGTTGCAAATAAAGTCAAGCACTTTGCCAAAGCACTTATCTCGGGTAGCAACCATTGAAGTTACTGCACAATGGAGTAGATCTGCAACCAATAGTAGCTAATATAACTTGTTCATTCTATCTTTTAGCCAATCTAATATAATGCTAGTCAGGGCCGGTGCAAGGATTTTTGTCTACACAGGCGAAGGTGCATTTTGGTGTGCCCCCCCCCCCCCCCCACTGTCTACAGCCTCGCTGGTACCTCCTTTATGTTGTGATGGAGCACAGCGAGAAGGACAGCACACAGCATTGAAGATTTCAGCTATGCTGAACTGGCACTAAACAACAGTTTGTAATGAGGGGGTATAGTTATGCATTCCCCACACTGGCTACGGGGCAGCTGGCAGGTGAGGCAAACTAAAACATCCATGTTGTGCCGGTTGAAGAGAGGGCGCAGCTTTGGGGAATGCATACCTCCCAACACAGAAAGCAGGAGACAGGAGTGTAATGCACAGAATGCATGGGACAGGGGTGTTATGCACAGAATGCAGGGAACAGGAGTGCAATGCACAGAATGCAGGAGACAGGCGTGTAATGCACAGAAAGCAGGGAACAGGAGTGTAATGCACAGATTAAGTCAGTTGACGCGTTTCAGCCTATAAGGCCTTAGTCATAATGCACAGAATGCAGTGGACAGGAGTGTAATGCACAGAATGCGGGAGACAGGGGTGTTATGCACAGAATGCAGGGAATAGTAGTGTAATGCACAGGGGACAGGAGTGTGTAATGTGCAGAAAGCAGGGGACAGATGTGTAATGCACAGAATGCAGGGGACACAAGTGTGTAATGCATAGAATGCAGGGGACAGAAGTGTTATGCACAGAATGCAGGGGACAGGGGTTTAATGCACAGAATGCAGGAGACAGGGGTTTAATGCACAGAATGCAGGAGACAGGAGTGTGTAATGCACAGAAAGTAGGGGACAGGAGTGTGTAATGTACAGAATGTAGGGTACAGGAGTTTGTAATGCACAGAATGCAGGGGACAGGAGTGTGTAACACAGAGTGTAGCGGTAAGGAGAGTACAAAATCACACCCTCCCCAACTTCACCCTTTCAGCAAAAATCCACACTCATTCGCTCCTCCCCCCCCCAAAAGAAAGAAAGAATCCAGGCTATCCAAATCCCCAGTCCCAGCACAACCCCCCCTTCTTCCTCATCCTAGCACTTATCCCCACACCTCTCAATTCCCCTTCCCAACACCAATCCTCATTCCCTCCCAGCATAAATTCTCTTCCCCTCCAATACCCCTCTCAGAATAAATCCTCTTCCACCCAGTGTTGCCAACCGCCAGTATTTTTACTGGCAGCCAGTAAAAAACTGGCACTTTTCTCCTGCCAGTAAATGCCAGTAAGAGAAAAAGGTTGCCAGTAAAAAAAATATGGCTGTGACACTTGGTTCGGAACTGGGCATGTGCAGCTCGGGTCCGGAGCCATCTAAGTGCCTGCTACAGTGTGTTCAGGTGGTACTGGTGGGGGGCAGATCTGGTGGAGGCGGTGCCTGAGCGTGTCGTGTGATGTCATGGTGCAAGGGAGCGACCAGAACCTCGTGTGTGGGTCTGTGGGATGGGAGGAAGGCAAGCTGGGAGCAGGACTGTCGGTGCTGTTTGGACTGGAGGGGACTGAGAGGACCACCTGGCGTGAAGAGAGAATGTCACTGTGACTCAGGATGGGACGTGTCAGTGATCTGTGCTGCGGCACACTGCTGTGAGTGACACTGTGAGCGTCCATTTCATGGGCGTGTGTCGCCCATTCGAATTTCCTGTCCCTGAGCCACTTACTTACTAAACTGAGAGTAAAATAAGAAATATGCTTTTTGCCTTAATATCTACCTAATCACATTGCTAATTGCATATTGTACTTATTTGTAGCCGAAATGCAGAAATTTACACAACTGTAACTTTTGGAAATGCCAGTAAAAACTTGGCTTTTGCCAGTAAATTTTGGGTGTCTTGTCAGTAAGTTTCAATCTGGTAGGTTGGCAACACTGCTTCCACCCCCCAAATCCTCCCTCCAAGCACAACCCCCTATTCCAGTACAAAGCCTCTCCCACCCAATACCCCCTCTCCAAATCCCCCCAAGCACAAATCCTCTTTTCCCCCAATCCCCCTTTCCAGCACAACAAATCCCTCCCAGCAAAACAAATCCCCCCCAATCCTCCTTCTAGCACAGATCTTCCTCCCAGTGTAAATCTTTTTCCCATTTCTAGCACAAATTCTCTCCCCTAGATCCCCCTTCCCAGCACAAATCTTCCACCTGCTAAATACCCCCTCCCAACACAAATCCTCATCCGAGCACAAATACACCACCCCCAAATCCTCTTCCTCACCCAATCCCCCACACCAGCACAAGTCCGTTGCCCAGTTCTGTCAAAAATCCCCCCACCCAAATCCCCCTTCCCAGTACAAGACCTCCCCCCTTCTAATACAAATCAATCATCAATACTTCCCAACTGTCCTGCTTTTTGTGGGAACAAAAGAACAAAAGCCTGCAAATCCAGGGCCAGTTCACACCAGCATGCAGTGCGGGAAACCTGTTTTCCATGTGCGCTTCCTGCACCGCAAGTCCAAAACGCACTGCAGTTTCGATTTGCAGTGAGTGTCAATGTTAATGACACCCCAAACACTGGTTGCAAGTGTAATGCATTTGCCTTCAGCAGATTGTATGGTACAGTTGTACTATGTGATCTGGTTCCTGTGAATCTTAGAACTACTGGTGCAGTCTGATACGATTTCAGCCCATTCAAGCGAATGGGCTGAAATTGCCCTGCACCTGGAACTCATGTAAATCACACAGGAATGCACAGTGTGTTCCTGTGCGATTCATGGTGTGAACTGGCCCTGGAGTTCTGGAGTCCAATGCCAAAAAGACTTCTGCAACCTGGCTCTACTAACTTGCCTGGCAGGGGGGCACTAATGTGAGCGCCTCGGGCAATTGCCCTGTATCTCTAACGGGGTGCCCAGGGTCCTAAATGCCAATGTGCTCCCTACGAAGAAGCCAGAATCTTTTTGACTTCGGGGGGGGGGGGGGTAAGAGGACACTGTATGTACTAGAGGGAGTTTTGGGAGAAGAGAGGACTTGTGCTGGGGGGGGGGGCAGATTTCATATCCATTCCCCCTACTAGCACAAGTCCCCACTTCTCCCAAAGCGCCCCCTAGGACAAACAGTCTCCTCGTATTCCCCCCTCCCCCCCCCCCCATCACTTAGTTTCAGCGTGTCTGCCTCACCCTCCTTCCATGCGTTTTCTCTCCAAGTCCTCCCCCAACCCCTTCCCGCAAGTGTCATCTACATTGTGTTTTTATCACAGACCTCATATCAGCTTGAAGGGGACGGGTTCAGTGTGCTCTATAGTGTGAAAGGCGGCCAGTGGGTGGGGACTGGGCAGAGATGCTGGGTGCCATGCAGACTGCAGAGCGCAGATCACACCATGTGGGACTCCAAACACCCCGCAAAAGCTGCAGGGTAGGTGACACTGGTGCCCACACTAGCCGCGCCCTACCTGTAAGTGACTGGAGCCAAGTTCCGACATTTGGTTTTGCTCCTGGATTCGCCGGGACTCCTCTCCAGGAATGGAATTTACCACCCCGCCACCCTGTCGCCCTCAGGCAGCAACCTAAACTGCCTTATGGTGGCACCGACCCTGATGCTAGTGACCATGATGATGAGAGAAATGTTGACATTACAAATGGGTGAGTATCGAGCGAAATTATGCTGTTGACATAGGTAGGCATTTATTTTCATTGGTACAGTAAATCAGTGTCCATTTTAAAAGAAACTAGCTAAAACATCACTAGTCCTATTTTTTCTGATGTTTAGAAGTTGCTCACATCTGCTTTTATGAAGTATTTTAAAGTGCCATCTAGCAATGTAAGGACAAATCTTCTTGCAAAATACTGGCCGTTATCTCGTCCACGCTTCAATAAGGTCCCCTCCTTCACTCCTGCAAGGAAACATAATAGTTCTGTTAACATCAAGTTTCAGTTTGTCAAACGATTTTAGGTTGATAACATTCCACTGCAAGAGACACAAACCATCATACTGCTAATATCCTGTTCCAGCATTTACACGTGCCATGCTTAAAAAACACTTTGTCACAAACATGGACATTTCAAATTGAGCATAAGATGAAACATGAATATAAGCAGAGGATGTCAGAGCAATCAGATGATCCTAAGGTTGACCACTGTTCGGGTGGCCATGGCTGCAATGATCTTCACCTGTAGCAGTCAGTATTTGGGGAAGACTTATTTGTATAGTTCATTCTCGGATAACCTAAGGTTCTTGTGTGCTGGATTATCAAATCTAATTGTTAAAAGACAACAGGGGCTATGGAAGGACAGTCAACACATGTAAAGTTCAGAACCAGGGAAATCAAGCAGTACCTGTAGTACAGTCAAGTTCAAGCTAAAAGTCTAGCCAGCAGAGTGCACATGAATGGGTGAATAGTCAAGACAAGCCAGAGGGTCATAAAAGGTCAATCCAACAAGCTGAAACTTAAACCCAACAAAAAGAAGTGGGGACAGAGGGGTTGATTTACTACAGGTAAATGGGGGAGGGGGATTTACTAAGACTGGACAGTGCAAAGTCAGGTGCAGCTCTGCATAGAAACCAATCAGTTTCCAGGTTTTATTGTCAAAGTTTAACTAAACAAGCTGAAGTTAGAAGCTGATTGGCTACCATGCACAGCCTCAACCAGATGCTACGTGCTTCAATTTTAGTAAATCAACCCAAGTGTTCACCATGTAAGGGAACATAGGCGTGCGCACAGGGTGTGCCAGGTGTGCCTGGGCACACCCTAATCACCCCATGTGGTGCAGATTTCCCCTGTTACGACCCCTAATATTTCACCAAAGACCCCTAAAGGCTCCAAAAATGTTTTAAGATAAAGTAAAAAATTGTAAAAAATAAAAACTACAGCAAGCAATCTCTTCCCTACTGACACCGTCAGTATATATACACATGCAAATGTGTTTGAGTTTTGGGGGTGCACACCCTAATGCAATAGGCTGCGCACACCTATGTAAGGGAAGCTTCCCCAGACTTTAGTGAATGAGGGGAAGGTCTGCTAACTTTCATCATTCGATCATAATTAAGCATAGTTATTGTTTGCAAAGTGAAATTTCACCATATCCACTCAGCTCTGAGGATAATTCCCTTGCAAATTGAAAAGCCTATTTGCCTTTAGTAAATTGACCCCATTGACTTTGTGCCAGCAAAGGTCAGGACATACCAGGCCACCAACAGAGAAAGGTATAAAAATCTGTAATCCCAGACATGACTGACCAATCACCGAGCACACTATTGTGTGAGAACAGACTTAAGGGGATTCAGAAATGTATGCGCAGATTTGCAAGTCACATGTGAAGCAGCAGTACAACAGGAGCAGTCAAGGGGGTATATAAGATGAATGATCAGGATGTTCAAACTGTGAATGAAAGTTAATGAATCCTCCAGATGAATAAGTGAATGAGAGGAAAGTTCTTTGTATAGAATTAGAAATACATAAAGATAAATTTATATTTATATCTTGAGCTCATATAAAAATCCATCTTGAGAACTTTCACATTGGCTAATTACCGCGTACACGTATGCCAGGGCTGTGTTTGCCCACATAGGAATGCACAGATGTTCCATGCATCCCTGTGCAGACAGTCCCATTAATGTTAACTGTGATGCAGTGGCTACATGGACACAGCCGCTGCTCCTGAATTCACAGCTATCCAGGTGTGCGGCCCGAAACACAGACAGAAACAGGAAAGTGAGTAAAAGGCAAGATTTGCATACACCCTTAAAGTAACATGTGCTGTTGCATTTTTTCATGAACGGCTTGAATTGTCTGTGTTTTGACAAGTTAATTTTAAAGTAAATATGTGATGTGCCCATGCAGAGCAAAGCAACAAGTTCCCTTTAACATTTACCTCCACAGACACATATACTTCTCAAAATTTAACTTCCCCATCACTTCATTAGGTTCTCAGGAGCTGAAGAAAGTAAGTTACAGATTGGCAGAGCCATAGCTTACACAGGTGCTTCCAACTTCCTGTGTGTGTTTTGTCAGATTTGATGACCCGTCAGAATGTGTAAAGGAAGTGACGTTTCATCACCCCCATTTTGCTACACCCCACACTTGCCCACAGTAAGGATACACTAAGAAGGGGGAAAGCGGACATCTTGTTACTGTAGTGATATATGCAAAAGCAACATATTACTACCAACATATTACAACAGTTACACCCACCGGAGTTTTGCATTACACACTTATTTTTAACTGTAAACTGAGGTTATATAGTGAAATACAGTACTTAGAACTCCATCTGACAGTTTAGATGTCGAATTTTAAAAGCAGCGAAGTTCTGTCAGATTAGCAAACCCATGAGATCAGCAGGCTTGCTGCTGCTTTTAAAATTCAACATCTAAACAGTCACACGGAGTTCTAAGTACTGTATTTCACTATATAACCTCAGTTCACAGTTAAAAATATGTGTAAAATGCAAAACTACGATGGGTGTAACAAGATGTCCGCTTGCCCCCTTCCCACTCTATCCTTACTGTGGGCAAGTGCGGGGTGTAGTAAGTAATGTCACTTCCGTTACACATTCTGACGGGTCACCAGATCTGATGAAACAGTGTTAAAGCAACAGTTGGCTCAGTGATGTCACCTGGAGTGAGTAACATATTCCTCAATGCATTGGTTCTTGACACTGCAGGCCTACATTCACATAAACACTTAAATATAGAAAGAGTACTACTGTCAAACTTTTATTTTTCTTAGAAAAAAAGAGGAAAGGAGATAATGAAAGGGCATGGGCTTTATCGTATTGTCAGGTGATTCTCATCGAGATCAGTTAAGAATTCCCTACATGATTAAAAAAGAATAAATGTCTGCCTACCCATATAAAGTGCAGTGAGATGTTATATTACTGAATAAGGCATACGAAATATACTGTAGGTGGCTGGTCCTATAATATGTAATAAATATTTAATTACAGGCAAGTGAGTAGAATCATAGGGGTCTGATAATGTTGATTATATATATATATTTATACACTGTATATATATATATATATATATATATATATATATATATATATATAGACTGTCACTTTAAGAATTTATAATATGCTTGGTTTGTTTGTTTCCTTCTTAGATGGCTTGTTTCCCAAGAAACGAAACTAAGGAACGCCTGTGATGACACACGGCTGAAATCTCTTTTTTTGCTAATCACACGATGTAACTACCTACTTAACTGTTCCCTTGCTGTTAAGAAGATATGAATGCTGACTGGACTAAACTATACAGTCACACCTATAATACGCCTAGACCTTATGCATATTCATAAGTATATATTGTTAAACTTGATGTTTGTAAGTCAGAGACACTTCCTTCTTTCTTTATTCGGCCTGGTAGAGCTGGATATTGGTGTGTGTTGTGTCTCTTCCCTGCAGTGTATGAATAAAGCACCTAATATTCTTTTACAAAGATTTGGATCTATTATCTCATCTGAATGTCTTGTTTGGAGACTCCCTTAACCTGATTTAATACAAGATATGGCCGGAGTCCCCAGAAGTCGCCCTTCTTTCCATGATCCCGGGATCAATTAAATCTATTAAAATTGAATATTTAGATTCTTGCTGATGGCAGGTAGAGCTCTGATACTCAGAAATTGGAAATCGGGAATGGGTAGTGGAAGTGAACTATACTATGCGTATGGAGGAGATGGCTGCTATAGTTAACAAAAACAACTCCAAGTTTAGGGAAGTATGGACCCCGTGGGTGCAGTTTTTTGATTCTCCCCTGCTATTGCCTTTTATGAGATAAATAAATACTGGTATCTCGTGTTCAAAAGTCATGTCTGGTTGACCTTAACAGTCAAACGCCATGGAATAACCGATATCTGTTTTTTCGGAAGTTATTCCTTGTCGAACCCCAGCTCCCTTTTGTTTTTTCCCCTTTTTTTGTTGTTTTTTTTGGATTTCCCTTAATTGGGAAAAGATGGCCTTGATGGTAAACACTTTGTCATTGTACAACTATTCAACTTTGTGTTATGCAGTTGTTGAGGGAGAAGATTGCATGTTGTCACTATTAATTTGTGGAGGTTATATCTTACCCATTTAAATGTTAGCAAGTGTTATTATTACCGTCATAGTGTCACATCTTTCAATAAAATTTTATTATGAAAAAAAAAAATGAGATAAACATAAGAGTAAAATACAAAAAATGATCCCATGGCATGTTCAATTCATGGCATTTCTGAAATATCATTCTTTGGTTTTGCTAATGATATTTTCATCATCACACCTTCCAGGAGAAATACATCAAGTTCTTTAAAATCACAATCAATTTTAGTATTTATGTGTATTTGCGGTTTATCCAACTCCACTCCCCCCCCCCACATGCCTTCTTACCTTTGGGAAGGCCATCCGAACTTTCCTTTTTCATGAATTCTTTACGTTCATATTTAGCTCGTATCCACTGCTCTCGCAACACGCTGTAAACAAGGAAAAGTTAACATATGAGAGAAACATTAACAATAATGTAACAATTAAATGATAACAGGAAAACCAAAAGAGTAATAGAAGCCTAGAGAACAAGTAGTAAGATAAGGAAATAAGTGGATGATAAGATATTGTGGGAATGTTCTGCTTGACAACAGATGGGACATTCATAAAGTCACAGGATCAGTTTGCTTACTGGCAGTCTAGATGTGTGGGTCTGTAGAAATACACAGGAACATACGCCTCATATATTGCTTTGGCTGCATCATTTCCATGCTTTTGTAGAAACTGAGAAAGCAAGAAGCAGGTAAATAAGCAAATGTTAACAAGGAAAAATGGTCAAAACATTTGGGGTTTGTTACTTGAACTAATGGAAACACAGCAATGATTGGAAACATTTAAAACGATAAGTTCATTAAAAAAAAAAAAATGCACATTTTTTGCAGGTGAAAGAAATGTTAATTTATTTATTTATTTATTGGAGCCTGTAAAGCATTGAACCAACGATCAGCAGATTGCTGGTGCCATGCGGACCTCCTGCAGATCTGTCAGTGTAACTGGGTGCCTGTACATCCCGAAATACAAGCCGACAGCTGCAAAGGGTGTCAGGGATTGTAGTTCATTCACACATAGAGCTGTGTGGATGAATGACACTGCCATGTGGGCGGAGCCCCGCACAGCCGTGCTGATTTCAGAAAGAAGTGACAGCTAGCATGGGGAACTTCTCCCCATACTGCTGTCACAGGGAAGGGGGGGGGATTGGGCAGTGGCTGCAACATTGGGAACATGTTATATGTTCCACCGAAAAAAGGGGGGGAACATATTACATGTTCCCAAATGTGAACTTATCCTTTAAGCTGGCCATACACAGTACAATCCCTGGAATTCATAAGGACTGGCACAGACAGATTTTGCAAAAGTGTCTCACATGTTCTAAAAGTGAAGCAGAATGTGCCAAATTCATGTACCTGTCTAGAAATTATACTTCTTGAATTTGGTGCATGTTGCGCCACTTATGCAAAAGCTGTCCCTGTAGACCAAAAGAGAATTGGTCTTAATTAACTCCACTTTCATTAGATACTAACTGTCTGTATTTTATTTTGTATTTGGTGCAGAAAAGTGCCACAGCAGCTTTATTGAAATTTCCCCCCAATATAATCAAATTGCTTAGTACCAGTTGAGGTTCCAGAGACTTTTTTGTGCCAGTGTAAGGAAGCCTGCATTTAGATCTAATGTTCTGCATAAATAAACGCTACATTCAAAAGTGCTTCATATTACCATACATTATTTTATTACATTATTATTACATTCACATTGATCTGTATGGAGAGTTAAACTTGTTCACATGAAAAAAAATGCCTGTGTATACAAGTCTTTAGGCTCTGTCTCCACATGCTACATATCTCAGCCAATTAATGATGCTAAAAAGGTAACACAATACAGTAAGAACACTTAGGCATCTCATCAGAGACTATAGGTTGAAAGGAGGCAGCCCACCTGTGCCAACATTAGCTGCTAATACATACTGTCCTGGGAACCTGGGCAGATCTGTTACTATCATCATGCTGTATACTGCCAGATCTGTTTCCCATTAGATTTTCTGTTACTCTTTGGAAGAATAAAAGTAGGTAAGATCCTTAAGCTATAGGAACAGAGGGGCGCCAGACTGAGTGCAGTATTAATCATAGATTTAATAAAAAATAAGTAGTAACTCACAATTGGGATTAGTAAGATCAGCATATGTGATGAAAATCGCCAGTCCTGGGAATTCTGGAAATCGTCCTAATAGCCTTGACAGCCTGGGGCACAGATGGCATAATGCAATGGATCCAAGAACGGGCCAGGAACCAGGAAGCAGGAAGCAAGGAACAGCCAATCACAGCTGTTCTTGGATCCATTGCATTATACCACCTGTGCCCCAGGCTGTCAAGGCTATTAGGACAATTTCCAGAATTCCCAAGACTGGCGATTTACATCAAATATGCTGATCTTACTCGTAATTGTGAGTTACTACAGCAAAACCTTGGATTGAGAGTAATTTGTTTTGAGAGCGTTTTGCAAGAAAAGCAAACATTTTTAATACATTTTGACTTACATATATATGATATACAAGCGATGTCTTGATATGCAAGTAGCGTCACGTCAAAACTGAGTATAAAAGAGAAGAGAGGCGCCTCTAAGTGTAACAATATGGTTACATTTAATGAAGTTAAAACATTTAGCAACTCACATGGTTGATGATTAAAAGAGGCACATCTAAGTATGCAGGCATCCGGTGTAAAGCTGTCCACATAGATAGACCATCCTCTGCACCGCCATCGACGTCATCCCTTACATGCTGCGCTCCACGAGCGGCTCAAGCCTTTCTTTCAGATCACTCTACTGCAGGGTAGTCTTCCCGGTCATGATTGCAGACTGACAGCAGTGAGAGCCGGCGGTGCTGAGGATGGTCTATGTGGACAGCTTTACCCCGGATGCCTGCATACTTATGCCCCGTACACACGGTCAGATTTTCCGACGGAAAATGTGTGATAGGACCTTGTTGTCGGAAATTCCGACCGTGTGTGGGCTCCATCACACATTTTCCATCGGATTTTCCGACACAGAAAGTTTGAGAGCAGGATATAAAATTTTCCGACAACAAAATCCGTTGTCGGAAATTCCGATCGTGTGTACACAAATCCGACGGACAAAGTGCCACGCATAAATAAATAATAAAGAGATGAAAGCTATTGGCCACTGCCCCGTTTATAGTCCTGACGTACGTTTTTTACGTCACCGCGTTCAGAACGATTGGATTTTCCGACAACTTTGTGTGACCATGTGTATGCAAGACAAGTTTGAGCCAACATCCATCGGAAAAAATCCTAGGATTTTGTTGTCGGAATGTCCGAACAAAGTCCGACCGTGTGTACGGGGCATTAGATGTGCCTCTTTTAATCATCAACCATGTGAGTTGCTAAATGTTGTACCTTCATTAAATGTAACCATATTGCTACACTTAGAGTGGCCTCTCTTCTCTTTTATACTCTGTAGCTCCTGCTGGATTTTGCTTCCAATCCCCTTGTGGAGGCTTCCATTTGTGGATGAACTTTTTATGGTTACACAACCTATCACATTGCTATAATCTTTTTATATGGACTATAAACCGAAAGACCTATGAAAAAATGGTTGTGGAACGAATCATCTGAGATTCCATTTTTTCTTATGGGCAAATTCGCATTGATATACAAGTGCTTTGGATTACAAGCATGTTTCCGGAACGAATTATGCTCACAATCCAAGGTTTTACTGTACTTGTTTTTTATTAAATCTATGATTAATACTGCACTCAGTCTGGCGCCCCTCTGTTCCTATTCCAATACAGAGTCCACTGCTTCAGGGTGCTGCCTTCAGGTGCTGGTCAAACAACATCATGGACTATTCATGGACCATATGTTTTAATACATTGATGTGTGCATGTTCACACACATAATTTATATATATATATATATATATATATATATATATATATATATATATATATATATATATATATACACGTGTATATCTTGGTTATTCCAGTTGTCATACAATCTTATGTTATCACTTCTATCTATACTTGGACCATTATAGTAAGATCCCTGCCATTTGATGCGGATCCTACAGTTAGATTACAGCATATGTATTTTAAATGTGCAGTTCCCCACAATGTTCTCAGAAGAGTGACAGCAGGAAAAAGACCAAGTGGTCCATCAAGTTGGCCCCATTTTTTTATGTATATGCATTTGTTTTGTTTTTTTTTTCACTTTTTTCATCTGAGTGTAGAGTGTAGATCTCTGTTTGTCCCAAGCAAGTCTGAATCCATTTACTGTTGACTGACTCACTACCTCTGCTGGAAGTCTATCCCAAGCATCAGCTATTCTTTTGGTAAAATAATACTTTCTAAGATTAGTTTTGAACTTTCCTCCTGCAGTTTAAGGTCATGTCCGCATGTTCTTGATCATGGCTTTATATTGAAAATCCTTCCCTCCTGAACCTTATTCACCCCCTCAATGTATTTAAAAGTTTCAGTCATCACCCGTAAGTAATGAAGCTCTGGAAGACATACAACTTCACCTAATAATATTTAGTTTTTTCAAATCCAAACTTTTTATTAATAATGTCATACAGTGACTGTACATTCAAAGAGAGAAATATACAAAACAACCAAGAGCACATACGGTGTACAAAAGCCACAAAAATAAAAAAAAGTCATATTATATTCAGCTCATATGGAGATTATTTTTCTTTTTTTTGAAAAAACAAAAAGAAAACACAAACAAAACAACCAGAGCTTGTTGATGGACATTTTATACAGGTTAACATTTTTTTTTTACTTTCGGATATAAGAAAAAAGAAAATCCCAAGTGCAAACAAAACTATTAAAACTTTTGGTGGGTTTAAAGTTGTAACAGTCTATCCATCATTATCTGCGGTGGAGCAAGACTAGGGTTATCTAATCAATGTTGCCAAATGAGATTAAACTTCTCTGACAAATTTTGATGGCGATAAGCTAGCTGTTCTCTAAGTAAGAGGGAGTTAACATAAGCAACCCACTGTGTCTTGGTAGGCACTGTAGATGGCATCCAAAGTCAGGCAATTAGCTTTCTAGCTAAGTATAATAACCTGGTTACCATAATGTAAATACCCGTTGGATACATTTCAGCATCAATCATGTCTAATAGGCACTCTAGTGCCGTGTACACACGAGCGGACTTTTCGACAGCAAAGGTCCGACAGAATCCGCTGGACAATTCGATCGTGTGTGGGCTTCATCAGACCTTTGCTGTTGAAAAATCAGACGGACTTTAGATTTAGTTCAAATAAGTATGTGAGCGTCACCGGCGCATATATGTTAAATAAATGAATGTAAGTCCTATTATGGTTGCTGCAGTCAAAAAAAACACCAATATGAGTGTTACAAATACCAAAATTATATATAATATTGCCTGCGCCACCTTGTTATTATTAAATTAAATACTCCAATCAAAAAACGCAATATAAGTGATGCAAACAACAAAAATTATATGTATATATTGCCGTCTGCACCACCTTACTATTTTAAATTGAATACACCACTAATTCAAATTTACTTATATGTGCCCAAAATTTCTATACTTCAATGCTATATCAAATCTACAATCTATAAGTGCAACGTGCCAAACACCAAAGTTATCATAAAACCTTGTACAAATTTCAATCTTTATATAAATAAAAGGTGCTACAGTGTTCAATTTATGTCATGTGCCAATATTGACAAAAGTGCTCTCTGAACTGTCCTTTACAAATAAGTGATTTTATCTTCTGTTTCTCCTTGTGACAATTCCACCAATAAAAGTGACAATTCCACCACCACCTGTATTAACCACTCACCAGATGCTGGTAAGTATGCGCCTTTGGTTCATTAGAAGGGAAAACCACTCCACTTAACCGTTCTCCTTGCTGGCCCCAATTACCATAGGCAAACCACATCCATCCTCATAAGAAATAAACAGCGATCATTGCGCAATTTGTAATGGATGTTTTTATTTAATATTAAGGTTGTAAAAAGATATAAAAGACTAAGGGAGACTGTGCACTCACATTTTTGGGGTGCCCTTAAGCCAGCACCAAGCTTTTCCAGCGGTTGTTTTATGGGTATCGGAATCTCGTGTGTTTTCCCGGCCGGCGTGCGGTGCAAGCCTCGTTTCCACCCAGTTTGCATTCCGTGCCTCGTTCTCGCCCAGCCGGAAATAGTGTAACAACGTGTTAGATTTCCAAGCAGCCTCTACGCGTTTCGCAATGTCAGTTGCGTCATCAGGAAGCTGCTTAGTGTTGTCGTATCCTCTTATTTATACTCTGGTTGACGATTCCCCTCTCCCGGAAGTTCAGCGCCCGCCATTTTAACTATGGTCTTTTTGCCCATTCTCCATTAATTGTGGTGTTATTCCTAACTATTATACGTGGGTGGAACATAGTTTATCTAGCCCCCTTTCCCACCGCGATTATCCATTAAAAACGGCTGGAATAGCTTTTACAGGTTTTTTAATATATCCCAAAATCTCAATAAAATTAACATTATGTATATATCCTATATTCCTTGACTTTAATTTATACTTTATTTAAAACTTCTGTATCTAAACATTTTATTAGACCTACTTAAAAAAGCTTTTTCATCTTTAAAATATACAACGTTAAAAACTCATGTTAAATATCATTTATATACAATACAGATGTTACTAAAAAAAATTACCAAAAAAATCCCAAAAAAGGAAATAATAAAAAATAAAAAAATAATAAAAATAAAAAAATAAAAAATATTGAAAAAAAATCTGAAAAAAATCTGAAAAAAATAAATAAAATAAAAATATAAAATAATATAAAATAAAAATAAAAATAAAATAAAAAAATATTAAAAATAATAAATAATAAATAAATAAATAAAAAATAAATAATATAAAATAAAATATAAAAAATAAAATAAAAAATAAAAAATATAAAAAATAAAAATAAATAATAAAATTAAAATAAAAATAAAAATTAAAAATGAATAAATAAATAATAAAATAAAAATAAAAAAACAGAATAAAACCAAAAATAAATAAAGAATAAAAAATATAAAAAATATATGTATATCAAAAAATCCTAATAGTCCTCTATAAAACAGTTAACGTCCAATTCCACGTTCAACCCCATTGGCCTTAACGTGTCTAATTTAAATATCCAGTACGTCCCGTTTTTTGACACTTCTCTTCGCATGTTCAAGTTTCTCCAGTTTTTTTCTATTTTGTCTATCCCAAAGAACTTTAAATGTCTAGGGTCCCTTCTATGTACGTCCCTAAAGTGTTTTGATACGCTGTGATACTTGTATCCCTTCTTAATATTCCTAACATGCTCACCTATCCTTACCGAAAGTGCCATTGTGGTTCTACACACGTACTGCAGCCCACAACTGCACTCTAACATATATGTAACGTGGGTGCTACAACATGTAATTAATTTGTCAATCTTATATTCTTGTTTTGTTGAATTAGACTGGAAATTTGTTATTTTTCTGCCTTCCCTTTTTGTGAGTCTGCAAGGCTTGCATTTACCGCAATTAAAAAAGCCTTTTTGATCAAAGAACGTAGACATTTTCTTTGGGGGATCTGGTACATTCTTAACAATTTGATCTCTAATTCTCTTGGCTCTCCTGTATATAAATGTGGGTTTAGATGGGAGGATTTTGTTTAACTGTAGGTCATTACTGATTATGGGCCAATTTTTCTTAATGATTCATACCAGTACTTTATATTGCTTATTGAATCCCGTTATAAACGGTATGTTATCCGTTTGGTCTTTCGTTTTACTTTTATTTTGTAATATAATATCCCTATCCATATTTCTAACTTTTTCCCGGGTTTGCTCTAACTCTTGCCTATTATAGCCCTTGTCCACAAATCTTTCAACTAAAATATCAGTTTGTGTTAAAAAATCTTCCATAAGGTCACAGTTTCGTTTAATCCTAATGAATTGGCCCTTAGGTATGGCCTTCTTCCATTGTGGGTGATGGCAGCTTCTTATTGGTATGTAACCATTTCTATCAGTATCTTTGAAATGCGTTCTAGTATTTAATTTATTTATATTCTTAAAAATTTACAGATCCAAAAAATGTATATGGTTTTGATCTATATTTGCTGTAAATTTAATTCCATATCTATTCTCACCTATGTATTTAATGAACTGGTCTAATTCATCCCGATTGCCTTTCCAGATGATCAGGATGTCATCTATAAATTTTGTATAGCAGCAAGTGTGGCCAGCATCTCCCAAAAATTTCTTCCTCCTCCCACTTGTTGAGGAAGATGTTGGCCACACTCGGTGCATACTTATTCCCCATTCCTACGCCCTTAATTTGCTTGTAATATTTATGGTTATGCCAAAAAAAGTTGTTACCCATCACCATCCTAAGTCCTTCTAATATAAAGCTCCTCTGTTTCAATTTCAATTCTGATAAGTTTTTCATCGCCCATGCCACTGCTGCCAGGGCATCCGTTTGTTTAACGTTGGTGTATAATGACTCGACGTCTAATGTTACCAGCAGCGTCGAGTCATTTACATGGACCTTCTTTAGGGTGTTTATTTAATCTTTGCTGTCCTTAATAAAAGCTCCTCCCTTACCTGCCATGGGTTGCAGATACACATCCAGGTATTCACCCAACCTGGAGTGTACCGATCCAATCCCACTAATTATGGGCCTTCCTGGTGGTTTCATTTTGTTTTTGTGGACCTTGGGTACTTGATATATCACTGGGACCTTTGGTGCTTCATGTAATAAATATCTTCCCTCCTTCTTGTTAATAATTTTGTCCATTATGCCCTTATTTAAAAATTCTTTCAATTTAGATTTTAGTTCTTTATTAGGGTTCTTACTGAGTAGTTGGTATGTGGTCTCATCAGCTACTAATCTGTCTAATTCTGCACTGTAATCTTTTTTGGTCAGGATCACCACCCCCGCCCTTGTCTGCAGGTCTTACTACTATACTCTTACGTTTTTCCAATTTTCTGATGCCTTGCCATATCCTATTATTTTTGGGATTTTCAGGTTTAATATTTTTAATTTCTTTCTCTACCATCCTCTTAAATACATCAATATGTTGGTTTGTACTGGATTTGGGGTTGAATGTGGATTTGTTCCTTAATTGGCTATGTTTATAAATTGTATCACCCTGTGGTGTGTTACTATCTCCTTTCTCTAAAAAGTGTTTCTTCAAATTCAGTTTACTAATAAATTTTTGTAGGTCTATAAATGCTTCAAATTGATTAAAAGGTTTGCTGGGTGCATATTTTATTCCACTATCTAATACTAATAGTTCCACCTTCGTAAACACTACATCTGTTAAATTAAAAATCCCCTCCCCTAATCCTCTCTTTTTCTTTTTGCCTCCCCCTCTACAACCTCTCATTCTTGTGGATTTCTGTTCCACCCATTTTCCTGTGGGTTTCTGTTCCATCCACCTCTGCTGGTCTGGAACACTGACACGTTGTGAAACGCGTAGAGGCTGCTGGGAAATCTAATACGTCGTTACGCTATTTCTGGCTGGGCGAGAACGAGGCACGGAACGCAAACTGGGTGGAAACGAGGCTTTCACCGCACGCCAGCCGGGAAAACACACGAGATTCCGATACCCATAAAACAACCACTGGAAAAGCTTGGTGCCGGCTTACGGGCACCCCAAAAAATGTGAGTGCACAGTCTCCCTTAGTCTTTTATATCTTTTTACAACCTTAATATTAAATAAAAACATCCATTAGATATTGCGCAATGATCGCTGTTTATTTCTTATGAGGATGGATATGGTTTGCCTATGGTAATTGGGGCCAGCAAGGAGAACGGTTAAAGTGGAGTGGTTATCCCTTCTAATGAACCAAAGGCGCATACTTACCAGCATCTGGTGAGTGGTTAATACAGGTGGTGGTGGAATTGTCACTTTTATTGGTGGAATTGTCACAAGGAGAAACAGAAGATAAAATCACTTATTTGTAAAGGACAGTTCAGAGAGCACTTTTGTCAATATTGGCACATGACATGAATTGAACACTGTAGCACCTTATATTTATATAAAGATTGAAATTTGTACAGGGTTTTATGATAACTTTGGTGTTTGGCACGTTGCACTTATAGATTGTAGATTTGATTACATTGAAGTATACAAATTTTGGGCACATATAAGTAAATTTGAATTAGTGGTGTATTCAATTTAAAATAGTAAGGTGGTGCAGACGGCAATATATACATATATTTTTTGTTGTTTGCATCACTTATATTGCGTTTTTTGATTGGAGTATTTAATTTCATAATAACAAGCTGGCGCAGGCAATATTATATATAATTTTGGGACTTTAGATTTAGAACATGTTTCAAATCTTTCCGACGGACTTGAGTCCGGTCGAAAAATCAGTTCGTCTGTATGCTAGTCCGACGGACAAAAAACGTTGCAAGGGCAGCTATTGGCTACTGGCTATGAACTTCCTTATTCTAGTCCCTTCGTACGTCATCACATTCAAACCAACGGACTTTCGAACTGACTTTAGTCCGTGTGTGTGTGGGCAAGACCGGTTGTTCGAAAGTCCGTAGTAACTCCGTCGAAAGTCCGTCGGACCTTTGATGCTGAAAAGTCCGCTTGTGTGTACACGCGGCATAATGGAGTGAGTGGTATAGGTACTTGAGCTAGATCAGATATAACCTGCATTACCTCAGCAAAACTTTTTTTTCCAATTTGGATAGAGTAAAGGAGGATTATAACTCCTGTAAGATTTATTTTGGCTAACTTTGTCCCATCGGGGAGCTTTACCTTCATGTCCTTTTCAATAACTAAAACAGGAAGTGAGAGGAAATCTCTGCAAATTGGGGTAATCTCTTGGTGACCCCCAGGTCACCAGAACTAGTGTCCCCATTGGAAGATTTTCCCTCTATCGCTTTTCTGGAGACAATCCAAAATTTGGGATTTTCTTTACTATCACTTTCAATGATAACAGTAAACAGGACAAATAGAGGGTGAATCTCTCTAACAGCAGCAGAGACAGTAATGAAAACTGACAGGTGTTCCAATCCATCTCCACTCTGTCCAAAACAAAAAAAAAAGTTTTGCCTTTAGTTATACTTTAAATTCCTGATGTCTCTCCTGATATGTTTTATTCCTCAGACCTTTCACCATTTGTGTTGTCCATCTCTTAACTCCTTCTATCTTATCAAAACCTTTTTGTAAATGAGGTCTCTAGAATTGGACATATATTCTAAATAGGATAAGTTCACCTTTACAAAAAAAATAATTAATGCAAATTTTTTTGCAGGTAAAAAAAAATATGCATTTATTTATTTTTTGTTAGAGTTCTGTAAAGCATTGCACCTATGATAAGAAGATCATGGGTGTAATGCCACGGTCAAGCAGACTGTTTGTGTATCTGTTTGCCCGTACCTCCGATACAAGCACGCAATTACACTTGAGACAGGAAGCTTGATGACCTACCACAGCGCTCAACAGTGCTGTGGTACTTCATTTAGAACTACAATCTGACAGCCGCAAAGGCTGACAGACCTTGTAGTTTTCCCATTCATAGAACACTGTGAATGGATGACGCGGTTGGGCGGACGGAGCCCCACACGGCCACGTCTTTTTTTTAGATTGTGACAGCTAACTGGGGGAGAAGAGCCCTCGCTAGCTGTCAGATCGGGGGAGAGCAAGGGCCGGAGCATATGTAACATGTTCCAAAAGTTGAACTTATCCTTTATTTGTATTAGTATTAGTATTTAGCATTAGTGTCAGGAAGCTAGTTGTTAGGCAATTTGGACAGGGTATAATCACCAATCCTCATTAAATTAGTAGGATTAGGTATGATGCCCGGCACATGTGGAGATGCGACTCGGTGAACATCTTGCGGCATGTATGCGTTCCTTGATCATCCGATCGAGGGCGAATACTGCTGTGCAAAATGTAAGCACATTGTTTCCCGGGAAGCCC
Source organism: Aquarana catesbeiana (assembly GCF_042186555.1). Lineage (NCBI taxonomy): Eukaryota > Metazoa > Chordata > Amphibia > Anura > Ranidae > Aquarana > Aquarana catesbeiana. The sequence continues at coordinate 103,659,393 of NC_133330.1, forward strand.
ACGTTCTGAATCTAGGGTAGCAACTGTCAGCACTGAGAAGACCCTCCATACTAAAGGAGAGCCGGTAACGTACTTGGTAGGTGCCGGCAGGGCACGAGTAGATGAGTGACAGTCAGGAAGGATAGAGGGGGAAGTGCCAGTTAGGCTGATCCTGGGCTGGAGCATACCAATAAGTACGCTCCATTGAGTGACATTGGTGAAACCGGTCAGGTACTAGAACTGCTGGAGTTGAGGGACTCTCCTAGCTGCCAGGGGAAGAACTCCTCCAGTGAGAGTGGGGGGCAGTGAAGGGAAAGGATAGACGGATTCTGCTGGTAGGGGATCAGAGGGCAATCTGTGACAAAGACCTGAAGTGCCGAACTGTATGCTGTCAACCGGGTGCTCGGGTTCGGCACATCACGGATCTGGTGGACAGATTACTGGGAGGGGCTGGGGAAGACCCAGCTGTCATGGTGCACGTTGGCACCAATGACAAAGTCAGAGGCTGATGGAGTGTCCTAAAGAATGATTTTAGGGACTTAGAAGCTAAATTGAGGAAAAGGACCTCCAAGGTAGTATTCTCAGGAATACTACCGGTACCTCGAGCCACACCAGAAAGGCAGAGGGAGATTAGAGAAGTAAACAAGTGGCTGAGGAGCTGGTTTAGTAAGGAGGGGTTTGGGTTCCTGGAGAACTGGGCCGACCTCTCAGTCGGTCACCAGTTCTATAGAAGGGACGGACTGCACCTAAATGAGGAGGGTGCAGATCTGCTGGGAGTGAAGATGGCCGAAAAGTTAGAGTGGTTTTTAAACTAGGCGATGGGGGGGGGAGGGTCCAGAGGTAGAGATAGTCAGCAATGAACATATTCCAGAGGGTAGTATTGGGGGCATTAGTAGTAGGTGGACTAGAGCACATAAACCCGAGGTAAGTATAGTAACAAGTCCTATTTTCAGTCTCGGGAACACCCAATAAGAGGACAGTATGCAACCAGTCTAAACTACATGGCATGTTCCCCAATGCCAGGAGCCTGGTGGACAAGATTGGTGAACTAGAGATACTGTTGAATGAGGAAGATTTCAATTTTGTGGGGATTTCAGAGACCTGGTTCAACAGATCTCATGATTGACTAGCAACAATTGAAGAGTATTCCCTTTATTGCAGGGATAGAGAGGGTAAAAAAGGGGGAGGGGTATGCCTATATATCAAGAATAATGTACAAGTGAACGTGAGAGATGACATCAATAAGGGAGCTCGGGAGGAGGTGGAATCCTTCTGGGTAGAGCTCCAAAGGGATGAAGCTAAGGGGAAAATAGTACTGGGAGTATACTATAGGCCCCCTAACCTAAGGGAGGAAGGGGAGACGGACCTCCTATCACAATTTGGATTAGCAGCAAGGATGGGAAGTGTTATCATAATAGGGGATTTTGGATATCCAGACATAGACTGGGTGGAGGGAACCATGCATTCACTCGCTCGCCAGTTCCTAAATGTCTTGCGGGACAATTTCATGGGTCAGATGGTAGACGCACCAACTAGAAACAAGGCATTACTAGATCTACTGATTAACAATACAGACCTGATCACAAATGTGGAAATACGGGGCAATTTAGGAAACAGTGATCACAGGTCAATTGGCTTCAGTATAAATCACACAAATAGGAAACACAAGGAAAACACAAAGACACTGAATTTCAAAAGAGCCAACTTCCCTAAACTACAAACCTTGCTAGAAGATATAAATTGGGATAAAATCTTAGGAACAAAGAACACGGAGGAGAGATGGGTTCGCTTTAAGAGCCTTTTAAATAAGGGCATTAGCCAGTGTATGCCATTGGGAAATACATTTAAAAGAGCAATCAAAAGTCCTGGATGGCTTAACTCCAATGTAAAAATGCATATAAAAGCAAAGGAGAAGTCCTTCAGAAAATACAAGGCTAAGGGATCATCATCAGCATTTAGACATTACAAAAAATGCAACAAGATATGTAAGGGTGCAATTAGGGCAGCTAAGATAGAACACGAAAGACACATAGCGGAGGAGAGCAAAAAAAGTCCCAAAACAGTAAAAAAGAGAGGACAGACCATATTGGCCCCATAAAGAATGAGGAAAGACATTTGGTTACAAAGGATGGGGAGATGGAGAAGGTATTGAATTTATTCTTCTCCTCAGTCTTCACGAGGGAATTGGGGGGCTTCAGTAACCAAAACTGCAGTGTTTGTCCTCATGACACATCACAGGAAGCACCCTCATGGCTAACAGAGGACAGAATTAGAAATAGACTTGGGAAACCTAACATTAATAAATCACCAGGACCAGATGGCTTGCACCCGAGGGTACTTAGGGAACTCAGTCAAGTAATTGCCAGACCATTGTTCCTAATTTTTACTGACAGTCTAATGACTGGAATGGTACCAGCTGATAAAAGCCAATGTAGCACCAATATTTAAAAAAGGGCCAAAATACATCCCTGGGAATTACAGACCAGTTAGCCTAACATCAATAGTATGCAAGCTCTTGGAGGGAATGATAAGGGACTATATACAAGATTTTAGTAATGAAAACGGTATCATTAGCAGTAATCAGCATGGATTCATGAAGAATCGTTCTTGCCAAACCAATCTATTAACCTTCTATGAGGAGGAGAGCTGCCATCTAGATAAAGGAAGGCCCGTAGACGTGGTGTATCTGTATTTTTCAAAAGCATTTGACACAGTTCCCCATAAACGTATACTGTACAAAGTAAGGTTCGTTGGTATGGACCATAGGGTGAGTACATTGGTTAAAAACTGGCTACAAGGGCGAGTTCAGAGGGTGGTGATAAATGGGGAATACTCAGAATGGTCAGGGGTGGGAAGTGGGGTCCCCCAGGGTTCTGTGCTGGGACCAATCATGCTATATTTGTTCATAAACGACCAGGAGGATGGGGTAAACAGTTCAATCTCTGTATTTGCGGACAACACTAAGCTAAGCAGGGCAATAACTTCTCTGCAGGATGTGGAAACCTTGCACGAAGATCTGAACAAATTAATGGGGTGGGCAACTACATGGCAAATGAGGTTTAATGTAGAAAAATGTAAAATAATGCATTTGGGTGGCAAAAGTCTGAATACAATCTACTCACTAGAGGGTGAACCTCTGGGGGAATCTAGGATGGATAAGGACCTGGGAGTCCTAGTAGATGACAGGCTCAGCATTGGCATGCAATGCCAAGCTGCTGCTAACAAAGCAAACAGAATATTGGCATGCATTAAAAAGGGGATTAACTCCAGGGATAAAGCAATAATTCTCCCACTTTACAAGACTTTGGTCCAGCCTCACCTGGAGTATGCTGTCCAGTTATGGGCACCAGTCCTCAGGAACAATGTGCTGGAAATAGAGCGAGTACAGAGAAGGGCAACAAAGCTAATAAAGGGACTGGAGGATATTAGTTATGAAGAAAGGTTGCGAGAACTGAACCTATTCTCTCTGGAGAAGAGACGCTTGAGAGAGGATATGATTTCAACTTACAAATACCATACTGGTGACTAGGGATGAGCCGAACACCCCCCCGGTTCGGTTCGCACCAGAACCTGCGAACGGACCGAAAGTTCGCACGAACGTTAGAACCCCATTGACATCTATGGGACTCGAACGTTCGAAATCAAACGTGCTCATTTTAAAGGCTAATTTGCATGGTATTGTCCTAAAAAGGGTTTGGGGACCCGGGTCCTACCCCAGGGGACATGTATCACTGCAAAAAAAACTTTTAAAAACGGCCGTTTTTTCGGGAGCAGTGATTTTAATGATGCTTAAAGTAAAAAAAAGTGAAATATTCCTTTAAATATCGTACCTGGGGGGTGTCTATAGTATGCCTGTAAAGTGGCGCATGTTTCCTGTGTTTAGAACAGTCCCTGCACCAAATGTCATTTTTAAAGGAAAAAATCTCATTTAAAACTGCTTGCGGGTTTAATGTAATGTCGGGTCCTGGCAATATGGATGAAAATCAGTGAGACAAATGGCATGGGTACCCCCCAGTCCATTACCAGGCCCTTTGGGTCTTGTATGGATATTAAGGGGAACCCCGCACCCAAATTAAAATAAGGAAAGGTGTGGGGCCCTATATACTCTGAACAGCAGTATACAGGCGGTGCAAACAAGACAGGGACTGTAGGTTTGTTGTTAAGTAGAATCTGTTTGTCATTTTGAACGGGTACATTTTTAACGTGTTTAGCTCCAGCAAAAATATCTTTTTTAAGCTTTTTGGAAATCATAGGGAAGGGTTATCACCCCTGTGACATTTGTTTTGCTGTCTTTCCTCCTCTTTAGAAGATTTCACCTCACTTTTTGTCCCAATGACAAATGTTTTTTGAGAATTTGGGTTTTTTTGTGGAACAAGGATTGGAAAGCATCAGTGGAAAGGAGAAATGTTTTTCCCATATTAACTCTTACAGGAGAGAATTTCCCTTCCTGGGGGTAGATTTCATCTCACTTCCTGTTGTCTCCTTCCGTTTGCAAGTAGGAGTCGTTTGTAAGTTAGATGTTTGAAAGTAGGGGCCTGCCCTATATACTCAGCAGAAATTTGGGCCTTAGGTATTGTTGTGGCCACAACAACGTAAGCCCTCACAGGGCCCTGCTGTGAAATATTAGATCAAGAATTGTAATTACATGCCCCTGTTGAACAGGGGCAGAAAAATTGGGCCTTTGGTGGTGGTGGTGCTGGTGCCACAACACTGCAACCCCTCACAGACACTCTAGTTGGAACGCAGGAACGAGCCCTGCTGCAAAGTATTGCATCAAAAATTGTAATTACACGCCCCTGTTAAACAGGGGCAGAAAAATTGGGCCTTAGGCACTGGTGCTGGTGCCATAACACTGCAACCCCTCACAGACACTCTAGTTGGAATGCAGGAACGAGCCCTGCTGCAAAGTATTGCATCAAAAATTGTAATTACACGCCCCTGTTAAACAGGGGCAGAAAAATTGGGCCTTAGACACTGGTGCTGGTGCCACAACACTGCAACCCCTCACAGACACTGTTTGGAACGCAGGAACGAGCCCTGCTGCAAAGTATTGCATCAAAAATTGTAATTACATGCCCCTGTTAAACAGGGGCTGAAAAATTGTGCCTTAGGCACTGGTGGTGGCGCCCAGAACCAAAAATGTTCTTACAAGCTATCAGCGTGATGATTGAGGAGGAAGAGGATAATTACTCAGGGATAGTCACTCAGCATCAGCATAGGCAGTCTTTGAAGGGATCTGAGATTTCAAAAAAAATTATTCGGTTACATCAGCATCAGGTGCTTGGTAGCTGGTGGTGATCCAAGACTGATTCATTTTTATGAAGGTCAGTCGATCGACCAAGTCGGTGGACAGACGCACCCTGTGATCGGTTACCACGCCTCCAGCAGCACTGAATGTGCGTTCCGAAAGAACGCTGGATGCAGGACAGGCCAGTAGCTCAATTGCATACTGTGCAAGCTCTGGCCAGTGATCCATCCTCAAGACCGAGTAACCCAGAGGATTTTCGGTGGGAAAGGTGTCCAAGTCTGATCTTGCCCCTAGGTATTCCTGCACCATGTAAAACAGACACTGGCGATGGTTGCTGGAACCGATCATACCTTGGGGCTGCGGACCAAAAAATTGTCTGAACGCATCGGTCAGACGGCCACCTTCTCCACCGCTCCTTCTTTGACTGACCGAAGCCTCAGCAACAAATTGTCCAGAAACAGGAGTTTGTAACCTCCCAGTCTCTGGGAACGCGTTGCACAGACCTTTCTGCAAGGCCTCCCGAAGATGTTCTATCCTCTGCTCCCTCTGCGATGGCAAGATAAGGTCCGCAACCTTACCCTTGTAACGTGGATCAAGGAGGGTTGCCAGCCAGTATTGGTCCTTCTCCTTGATACCACGAATACGAGGATCCTTACGCAGGCTTTGCAGGATCAGGGAGGCCATGCAGCGTAGGTTTGCTGAGGCATTCGGTCCGGAGTCCTCTGGGTCACTAAGGACGACATGGTCCGCAGCCACCTCCTCCCAGCCACGTACAAGTCCATGTGTTTCTTGGGACTGATCCCTTAAAGACTGCTGCTGATGCTGAGTGCCAGGCTCCACCTCCATACTGACACAATCTTCCTCCTCCTCCTCCTCCTCCTCGTCCTCTTCCTGTGTGATCGGCGGGCACGCAGAAACACTGTCTGGATAAAGGGGGCCTTGAGAGCTAAGGAAGTCCTCCTCTTCCTGCCTCTGTTCTGCCTCAAGTGCCCTGTCCATTATTCCACGCAGCGTGTGCTCCAACAGGTGGACAAGGGGGACAGTGTCACTGATGCATGCACTGTCACTGCTCACCATCCTCGTGGCCTCCTCAAATGGTGACAGGACAGTGCATGCATCCCTGATCACGTCCACTTGCGTGGGGAAAAAAAACCAAGCTCCCCTGACCCTGTCCTGGTGCCATAGTCGCACAGGTACTCATTGATGGCCCTCTGCTGCGTGTGCAGCCGCTGCAGCATGGCCAACGTTGAGTTCCACCTGGTGGGCATGTCACAGATTAGGCGGTTCTTGGGCAGGTTAAACTCCTTTTGGAGGTCCGTCAGCCGAGCACTGGCATTATATGACCGGCGGAAATGCACACAGACTTTCCTGGCCTGCCTCAGGACATCCTGTAAGCCCGGGTACCTGCCCAAGAACCGCTGCACCACCAAGTTAAGGACGTGAGCCAAACAGGGCACATGGGTCATTTGTCCCTGTCGGAGGGCAGAGAGGAGGTTGGTGCCATTGTCACAAACCACCATTCCTGCCTTAAGTTGGCGTGGCGTCAACCACCTCTGAACCTGCCCCTGCAGAGCTGACAGAACCTCTGCCCCAGTGTGGCTCCTGTCCCCCAAGCACACCAGCTCAAGCACCGCATGGCATCTTTTGGCCTGTGTACTTGCGTAGCCCCTTGAACGGCTACGGAGCACCGCTGGTTCCGAGGACAAAGCACAGTAAGAGGCCATGGAGGAAGAAGAAGAGGAGGGGGTGGAGGAGAGAGGTGTGTCACAATCATTAGCATTTTGGAGGCGTGGTGGCGGAACAACCTCCAACACTACTGCACCTTGTCCTGCATCCTTCCCAGCTGCCAGCAGAGTAACCCAATGCGCTGTGAAACTTAGGTAACGTCCCTGTCCATGCCTGCTGGACCATGAGTCAGCGGTAATATGCACCTTACCGCTGACGCCCTGTCCAGCGAGGCATGGACATTGCCTTCCACATGCCGGTAGAGAGCCGGAATCGCCTTCCGTGAGAAAAAGTGGCGTTTGGGTACCTGCCACTGAGGAACCGCACATTCCACAAACTCACGGAAGGGGGCAGAGTCTACCAACTGAAAAGGCAGCAGTTGAAGTGCTAGCAATTTTGCCAAGCTAGCATTCAACCGCTGGGCATGTGGATGGCTGGGAGCAAACTTCTTTCGGCGGTGGAGCAGCTGGGGCAGGGAAATTTGCCTGGTACAATCTGACGTTGGTGTACCAAAAGCAGATTGCCCACAAGTACTTGGCTGTGACACACCTAATTCTACACCTTCATTCCTCTCAGTGCAGGTCTCAGAGAGGACTGAAGGTATAGTGGGGTTGGAAATCTCAGCTGATGATGAGCAAGGAGAGGTCCTCTTTGTTCTTTGGTGTGGGTCTTTTAGATACGCTTGCCAATGAACTGCATGGCAGGTCAACATATGTCTGGTCAAGCATGTGGTACCCAAGTGGGGGATGTTTTGGCCAAGCGAGATACGCTTGAGACATATGTTGCAAATAGCAGCGGTGCGATCTGATGCACTCGTCTCAAAAAAGGCCCACACCAAAGAACTTTTTGAATAACGCGCAGAGACTGCAGCGCCCTGCACATGTGGAGCTTTGGGGTGTGATGCAGTCAATGTGCTGCCCTTATGATGTGCCACCTCCTCCTCCTCCTCTCTCCTATCAGGCACCTACATTGAGTCAGTGACCTCATCATCCCCTCCCTCCTGATCACTGGAGCAAACCTGGCAGTATTCTGCAGCAGAGGGAGCATGACTGCCAGATTGCTGTCCTTCTTGGGCACCCCCTCTGTCCATGCTCATGTTATTGCCTTCATTGAGCTCAGTATCATCATCAGAGCCTTCCAAACGCTGGGCATCCTCCTGGAGCATGTACCCAACACTGTGGTCAAACAGTTCGAGGGACTCCTCAGGAGGACATGGTGGGGCTAGGGAAGGAGTCACTGATGACATTGAGCCGAGGGAAGAGGCCGCTGCTTTGCCAGACAAAGTACCCTGGGCATGGGTGAGAGAGGATGAGGAGGATGAGGACGGCTTGGTCATCCACTCGACCAAGTCTTCCACATGTTGCGGCTCAACACGGCAATCTGCCGAAAAAAAGGCAAAGCGTGTCCCACAGCCACATGCTGATGAGGATGCACCGTCTCCACGACCAGCACTAGACACAGAGCCTGCTTGCCCTCTCTTATTGGCTTGTGACTGTCTGCCTCTCCTTCTTGGCCTTCCAGACATACTAATGGCCTGTAGCTGCACTAATATATATATATATATATATATATATATATATATATATATATATATATATATGTACTGATACTGCAGCTAGCAAAATCAACTGCCTGCCTGTAGTATGAGAACACCACCAACCTTCTACAGGTAGCTTTAGCTGAACACTGTGAGGTGGACGCACCCCACTAACTTGTAGGTTTAGCTGAACACTGTGAACAGGACGCACCCCACTAACTTGTAGGTTTAGCTGAACACTGTGAACAGGACGCACCCCACTAACTTGTAGGTTTAACTGAACACTGTGAGCAGGACGCACCCTACTAACTTCTAGGTTTAGCTGAACACTCTGAGCAGGACGCACCCCACTAACTTGTAGGTTTAGCTGAACACTGTGAGGTGGACGCACCCCACTAACTTGTAGGTTTAGCTGAACACTGTGAGCAGGACGCACTGCACTAACTGTAAATAGTCTAGCTGCCTGACTGTAGTACTAATAGGATCAAAAAAACACCAGTAATTTTCTTCAGGTAGCTGTATATACTGTAACAAGACAAGCCTGCCTGTCAGTAAGAAGATAACAGGAACGGATCTAGCTGAACACTGTGAGCAGGACGCACCCCACTAACTTGTAGGTTTAGCTGAACACTGTGAGCAGGACGCACCCCACTAACTTGTAGGTTTAGCTGAACACTGTGAGGTGGATGCACCACACTAACTTGTAGGTTTAGCTGAACACTGTGAGCAGGACGCACCCCACTAACTTGTAGGTTTAGCTGAACACTGTGATCAGGACGCACCCCACTAACTTGTAGGTTTAGCTGAACACTGTGAGCAGGACGCACCCCACTAACTTGTAGGTTTAGCTGAACACTGTGAGCAGGACGCACTGCACTAACTGTAAATAGTCTAGCTGCCTGACTGTGGTACTAATAGGATCAAAAGAACACCAGCAATTTTCTTCAGGTAGCTGTATATACTGTAACAAGACAAGCCTGCCTGTCAGTAAGAAGATAACATGAACGGATCTAGCTGAACACTGTGAGCAGGACGCACTGCACTAACTTGTAGGTTTAGCTGAACACTGTGAGGTGGACGCACCCCACTAACTTGTAGGTTTAGCTGAACACTGAGCAGGACGCACTGCACTAACTGTAAATAGTCTAGCTGCCTGACTGTGGTACTAATAGGATCAAAAAAACACCAGTCATTTTCTTCAGGTAGCTGTATATACTGTAACAAGACAAGCCTGCCTGTCAGTAAGAAGATAACAGGAACGGATCTAGCTGAACACTGTGAGCAGGACACACCCCACTAACTTGTAGGTTTAGCTGAACACTGTGAGGTGGACGCACCATACTAACTTGTAGGTTTAGCTGAACACTGTGAGCAGGACTCACCCCACTAACTTGTAGGTTTAGCTGAATACTGTGATCAGGACGCACCCCACTAACTTGTAGGTTTAGCTGAACACTGTGAGCAGGACGCACCGCACTAACTTGTAGGTTTAGCTGAACACTGTGAGCAGGACGCACCCCACTAACTTGTAGGTTTAGCTGAACACTGTGAGCAGGACGCACCCCACTAACTTGTAGTTTTAGCTGAACACTGTGAGCAGGACGCACTGCACTAACTGTAAATAGTCTAGCTGCCTGACTGTGGTACTAATAGGATCAAAAGAACATTAGCAATTTTCTTCAGGTAGCTGTATATACTGTAACAAGACAAGCCTGCCTGTCAGTAAGAAGATAACAGGAACGGATCTAGCTGAACACTGTGAGCAGGACTCACTGCACTAACTGTAAATAGTCTAGCTGCCTGACTGTGGTACTAATAGGATCAAAAGAACACCAGTAATTTTCTTCAGGTAGCTGTAAATACTGTAACAAGACAAGCCTGCCTGTCAGTAGGAAGATAACAAGAACGGATCTAGCTAAACTGAATACAGTGTATATATATATATATATATGCAACACCTGGGATGCATATATATACACAATACACTGTAAGTGCAGCTAACTGACTGACTGTTCTGCCTAATCTAACTCAAATCAAATGTCACTGTCTGTCTCTCTCTCTTTCTCAATGAACGCCGGAACACACACTACACAGGGCCGCCGTGCAGGCGGCCTTATATAGTGTGGGGCGTGTACTAAATCCCCTGAGCCATAATTGGCCAAAGCCTCCTTGGCTTTGGCCAATTACGGCTCTCTGTTCAGGCGGCGCTGTGATTGGCCAAGCATGCACTATGACCCGCATGCTTGGCCAATCACAGCGCCGCCTGAACAGACAGCCGTAATTGGCCAATCATCAGCCAGCAATGCACTGCGATGCCGCAGTGAATTATGGGCCGTGATGCGCCACACGAATTTGGTGCGAACGGCCCATATCGTTCGCAATTCGGCGAACAGACGATGTTCGAGTCGAACCCACGAAGCTCATCCCTACTGGTGACCCCACAATAGGAATAAAACTTTTTTTGCGGAAGGGAGTTTAATAAGACACGTGGCCACTCATTAAAAAAAGAGGTTTAACCTTAAACTGCATAGAAGGTTCTTTACTGTAAGAGTGGCAAGGATGTGAATTCCCTTTCACAGGTGGTGGTTTCAGTGCGGGGGGGGGGCATCGATAGTTTAAAATAACTATTAGATAAGAACTTGAACGACCGCAACATACAGGGATATACAATGTAATACTGACATATAATCACACACATAGGTTGGACTTAATGAACTTGTGTCTTTTTTTCAACCTCACCTACTATGTGCAAAGTATTTGCACAGGTTAACTTTAACCACTTGCTTACTGGGCACTTAAACCCCCCTCCTGCCCAGACCAATTTTCAGCTTTCAGCGCTGACGCAGTTTGAATGAGAATTGCGCAGTCATGCAACACTGTACCCAAATGAAATTTTTATCATTTTTTCCCCACAAATAGAGCTTTCTTTTGGTGGTATTTAATCAAACCTCTGGTTTTTATTTTTTGCTAAACAAACAAAAAAAGATGGAAATTTTTGAAAAAAAAAAAAAAATCATGTTTAATAGTTTGTTATAAAATTTTGCAAACAGGTAATTTTTCTCCTTCATTGATATGCACTGATGAGGCGGCACTGGTGGGCACTGATAGGCTGCACTGATGGGCATGGATAGGAGCAGATAAGGCGGCACTGATGGGCACAGTTATGGCGGCACTGATAGGCACAGTTATGGCGGCACTGATAGGCACAGTTAAGGCAGCACTGATGGGGACAGATAAGGCGGTACTGATGGGCACAGATAAGGAGGCACTGATGGCCACTGATGGGCGTTGATGGGTGGCACTGATGGGTGGCACGGATGGGTGGCACGGATGGGTGGCACGGATGGGTGGCATTGATGGGCACTGATAGGTACCACTGATGGGGGGCACTGATGGGCGGCACTGATGGGTGGCACTGATGGGCAGCACTGATGGGCACTTATGGGCACTGGTAGGTGACACTGATGGGCACTGATAGGTGGCACAATGTGCAGCACTGTTGTTGCATTGATGTGGGCGCTGATGGGTGGCACTGTGGGCACTGATGGGTGGCACTCTGGGCACTGATGGATGGCACTGATTGATGGCACTGTGGGCACTGATGGGTGACGCTGGTGGGCACTGCCTATTGCTGTGTCACTGGCAGGGGCAGATGATCGCCGTGATCGGGACTGATGTCCCGATCACAGCCGCCGGTGATCGGGTTTTTTTTTTCCTCCTCACGCTGTCAGCGCGAGGAGGAAAAATAGCCGATTACCGGCTCTGTTGATATTACATGATCAGCTGTCATTAGCTGACAGCTGATCATGTGGTAAGGGGTCGGGACCGACCCCTTACTCTGATCTGTGATCAGGCAAGTCTCATAGACTCGCTGATCACCAAGCGTGCCGCGCGCTCCCTGCAGGGGGCGCGCAGGCCGCTCGTGCATGGGACGACGTCAATAGACGTCGTCCCGGCAATGTAGATCCGCGCTGTTTCCGTCATTTGGCAATGGCCCGGATCTGAAGTGGTTAAAATGATTGCACAGCTTGATTTTTTTTAAAAACAACAAACATGTCATATTTACCTGCTCTGTGCAATAATTTTGCACAGAGCAGCCCAAATCCTTCTCGGGTCAATCCTGAGCCAGGCTGTCTGCGTCTAGTCAGACACACAGTCTGGCTTGGCCCCACCCCCCACTCACACACTTTGATAGTAGCAGGAGCCAATGGCTTTGGCTGCTCTCAGCCAAGCCTCTGAAAGCAGGGAGAGGGGATGCTGCAGACATGCACCGTGCTGGACTGAGATTGAGTTTCGGTGAGTATTTGGGGGGGGGCACTAGTAAAAGGTTTTTTTACCTTAAAGGATACTAAAGTCTCATTTTTTTTGTAGTTTTGCACAGAGCAGCCCAGGCCCTCCTCTTTTAGGGTCCCTCTTCAGCTCTCCTGCCCCCCCCTGTTGAGTGCCCCCCAGGGCTGGTACAAGGGGTGGGCAGAAGGGGCGGATGCCCTGGGCGAGACCATTTACTGGAGGAAGGGGGGCGCAGTAGAGGCCACGCTACAGACCGAGAAAAATAAAGGCCGGCCGGCTGCTTTTATTTTCGATTTTATTTTCGATCTTGTTTCTACCTGCGATCCTTAATGTAAGTGGATACTTATTTTTTAATAAATAGTATATGTGGAATTACACTATGGGTTATTCATCTTTTATCCCTCGGAGTCCTCTCTGCTGAATACGTGGATACAGTGGATGGAGGTTTCCTGTCTGCCTCTCTTTAAAGGAGATCGAATGTGGTGTCCTCCTAGGAGTGGTTAATCCTACAAGCTGATATATAGCTTGCCTCTGGTAAGCGCTTAATCTTACAGGTGGTGGATTCCTCACTGGGTGTTTGTCGTTGATAATTTCATCACCGTGTGCACAGTGACATTTCTTCAGGGATTTTTGTCTTTGCTATCAACACTTTTTTATGGACTTATGCTGGCCATACACTATACGAAAAATCGGCCGAAAAATCGTTCGTATGGACACTTCGTTCGTTTTTCGGCAAGTTAGTGGGTACAAATCGATAATCGTTTGTGACGTTTTTGTGGAAAAAAAACGAACGGCATGTTTGGAAAATTTCTGCCGAACGTACGATAAATTGCAAGGTTAATGTGTTTCCCGTCCGAACTGCCTGCACTAGGTATATGTAAAAAAACGAACACAAAATTATTTATTCATGTCCACTGAACAGATTATCGGACATTATATGATGGCACGATCGTTTGCGGTCACGGTCGAACGTTCGTTTTTCGAAAATGGGTTCGGCCGATTTTCTGTATAGTGTATGGCCAGCATTAGTTATATATATTTATTTTTATTGCTCTATGTTAGTTTTTCATTTACCAATGATATGGATTTGGGACTTTCTCTCTGACATTATCACTGAAGCTTAATTTTTATTTTGATTTTCAATTATTATACTTATTATATAAACTCTTCAGTAGTCCAATTACTCAATTTTGAGCGTGGTTATTTAGATAGCGCTTAGATAGCGGGAGCGCTGTGTGTCACACAGCTGGGTCTGTGTGTGTGTTCAGCGGCGCCATAAAAAGGAACCGCCCCCCCTAGACTGGCTCATGTGGTAGCAGATTGAATCATTGAATCAGTGTTCCACCTATCACACGAGCCAGTCTAGGGGGGCCGGACTGTGTTACGCTGCCGAACACACACACAGACCCAGCTGCGTGACACACAGCGCTGCGGGAGATGTCGGCTCTGTGATCCATCCAGGGCAGGCTATGGTGAGTCTGCATTCATAGGCAAAGTGAGGCTGAAAATATGGTCACAGAGGAAGAGGCTGAGATTATGGTCACACAGGCTGCGATTATGGCCACAGAGAGAGAGGCTGCGATTATGGTCACAGAGGCTGTGATTATGGGGACAGAGAGGCTGTGATTATGGTCACAGAGGCTGCGATTATGGTCACAGAGAGGCTGCAATTATGGGCACAGAGGCTGCGATTATGGGCACAGAGGCTGCGATTATGGGCACAGAGAGGCTGCAATTATGGTCACAGAGTCTGCGAATATGGTCACAGAGGGACTGCAATTATGGGCACAGAGAGGCTGCAATTATGGTCACAGAGGCTGCGGTTATGGGCACAGAGGGGCTGCGATTATGGGCACAGAGAGGTTGCGATTATGGGCACAGAGAGGCTGCAATTATGGGCACAGAGAGAGAGGCTGAAATTATGGGCACAGAGAGAGAGGCTGAAATTATGGGCACAGAGAGAGAGACTGAAATTATGGTCACAGAGAGGCTGCGATTATGGTCACAGAGGCTGCGATTATGGGCACAGAGAGGCTGCAATTATGGGCACAGAGAGAGAGGCTGAAATTATGGGCACAGAGAGAGAGGCTGAAATTATGGTCACGGAGAGGCTGCGATTATGGTCACAGAGGCTGCAATTATGGTCACAGAGGGGTTGCAATTATGGGCACAGAAAGGCTGTGATTATGGGCACAGAGAGGCTGCAATTATTGGCACAGAGGCTGCGATTATGGGCACAGAGAGAGAGGCTGAACCTATGGGCATAGAGAGGCTGCGACTATGGGCACAGAGGCTGTGATTATGGGCACAAAGAGAGAGACTGAAACTATGAGCACAGAGAGGCTGCGATTATGGTCACAGAGGCTGTGATTATGGGCACACAGAGAGAGGCTAAAAGTATGGGCACAGAGAGGCTGCGATTATGGGCACAGAGGCTGCGATTATGGGCACAAAGAGAGAGGCTGAAACTATGGGCACAGAGAGTCTGCAATTATGGGCACAGAGGCTGCGATTATGGGCACAGAGAGAGAGGCTGAAATTATGGGCACAGAGAGAGAGACTAAAATTATGGGGAGAGAGAGAGAGGCTGCGATTATGGTCACAGAGAGGCTGCGATTATGGCCACAGAGGCTGCGATTATGGGCACAGAGAGGCTGCATTTAGGGGCACAGAGGCTGTGTTTATGGTCACAGAGGCTGCGATTATGGGCACAGAGAGAGAGGCTGAAATTATGGTCACAGAGAGGCTGCGATTATGGTTACAGAGGCTGCGATTATGGTCACAGAGGGACTGCAATTATGGACACAGAGAGGCTGCGATTATGGGCACAGAGAGGCTGCGATTATGGGCACAGAGAGAGAGGCTGAAACTATGGGCACAGAGAGGCTGTGATTATGGGCACAAAGAGAGAGGCTGAAACTATGGGCACAGAGAGGCTGCGATTATGGTCACAGAGGCTGCGATTATGGGCACAAAGAGAGAGGCTGAAACTATGGGCACAGAGAGGCTGCGATTATGGTCACAGAGGCTGCGATTATGGGCACATTGAGGCTGCAATTATGGGCATAGTGAGGTGGCATTGATGGGCACAGTGGTAGGCTGCATTTGATGGGCACTGGTGAGACTGCATTGATCTCTTATATCAGGTCTGCAGTCTCTGAGGGGAGTTTGCTTAATTAGCAATGTAAAAAAGAGAAGGGGGAAGGTTTGGGACTTTAAATGAGGTGCGGGTAAGCACCTCCATCCCTAAATTGAATCTAATCGAAAGGGAAATGGGACTTTAAATGAAGCGGCTGGACTGCGGAGGTGATGATATAAATATACAATTTTATTTATAACAAAGTAAATATGGTAGTTTTCATATATACATAAAAGCACAAGGTATAGATACAGTAATACAAAGTATATAAATATAGACATAAATAAAGATAAATTCATGAGGTTAATGAATAGTATATGACAGCAATCTGGCCTTAAAATACTAGACACAGCATGCCCGGCATCTGTGTTAATAATCACATAAAGGAATCTACAAATGTTGGGTTCATGGTATAATATCGTCAAAGCGTAGTATGTGTCTCTGCAGCATCCAATAGCTCTACGCGTTTCGTGGAATTATCTCCACTCATCAGGAGCAGATGCAACAGGTTCCTGTAGATTAAATGTTTATGGTGAAACCACATTATGTATAAGAGTAAAGAATATTATTTATAGAAAATTAACCAAATACACTCACCAGTCCCGGCAGTGGGAGCGATGAGGGGCGAGCGAGACAGGTGAACCGGAAGCACAGACCACACCACGGGAGCTGAGGCGGCGTAACTGTACATGGGCAGCTTAATTAGCAATGGTATTGGTAATATGCAGCAGGAAGGGGGTTAATGCACTGTCACTGATGCATTAGTATAGATCCCATCGTCTGTAGGCGCTGTAGCTTTTCACAGGGGTGAGGGGGCGCAGTTTTTCATCTCCGCCCTGGGCACCGGATGACCTTGTCCCGGCACTGGTGCCCCCACACAAGCAGCTTGCTATGGGGGCACCCGAGCCACAACTCCCTGTGTGCGTTTAGTGTCCCGCCTCCTCTCTCTCCTCATTAGCTCACTGACTTTGATTGACAACAGTGGGAGCCAATGGTGCTTCGCTGCTGTCTCAGCCAATCAGGAGGGAGAGTTCCGGACAACCAAGTCTCTCATGCAACATCGCTGGATCAGAGGGGGCTCAGGTAAGTATTAGGAGTGCTGAGGGAGGCTGCTGCACAAAGAAGGTTTTTTTCTCTTAATGCATAGAATGCATTAAGAGAAAAAACTTCTGCCTTTACAACCACTTTAATGCAGAGAATGTAATAAGGTAAAAAAACTTTATACCTTCACAACCACTTTAAAGCGGAGTTCCACCCAGATTTGGATTTTCCGCTCGTTGTACTCCTTCCCCCCTCAGGTGCCACATTTGGCACCTTTTGAGGAGGGGGGGGGGGGGGGCAGGATACCTGTCTTTCACAGGTATCCTGTTCCCACTTCCGGGAGCCTCAGCCGCGGGTATTGACGTCACCGCCCGGGCTCCCTCCTCCTTCCTCCTCCTTCCCCGGACGCTGGGCTAGTAGGAGAGAGGAGCGGAGCCTCGCTCATGCGCAGTAGGGTTCCCAGCGTGAAGCCGTGAGGCTTCACTACCAGGTTCCCTTACTCGCAATGGAGGTGGCATGGAAACATCAGCTGCGGTGCCGACTTTGCTGGATTCCAGGACAGGTAAGTGTCCGAGTATTAAAAGTCAGCAGCTACAGTATGTGCAGCTGCTGGCTTTTAATTTTTGCAGCGGTGGGCGGACCTCTGCTTTAAGTAGGGAAATTGTCAAAAAGACCAAAGCAAATCCGGTATATAGGTAACTAACAAATCTCTCTTACCTCTCTTTAAATATGACTTATAAAGAGAAAAAGATGAAAAGAGGTTGTTGAACAGTTGACCTAGTATATCGTCTAATTTACAAAACTTTATTTAATCTTCATTTAAAACCACAAGTCCAAAACTTAAACATCAACGTTGAAAAGATATATTATCTCAAACATAATCAAAGAAGCCAAACACTCTTCACGTACTATAACCAGCTAACCACGTCTAGTCATATATCCCCTTAGCGCCGACCATACGCACATATGCGGCCTCGGCTTTAAGGGGTTATACCGGGATGATGCCTGCAGTATCGTTTTTTAGAGCGGGTTGTTGGCTCTTGAGGGATAACAACCGATGCGGCTAAAAGCCACTCGACTGTTATCCCGAAGGAGCAAGAGGGGACGTCTCCCCCTCCCGCAGCCTTCCGCTGCTCTTCCCGGGCCTCCCGTCCCACCGGGAGAACCGAGCCACGATCCGGCACTTCCGCCAGCTAGAGTGAGACTGGAAGGAAGCGGGAAATGGCTTTGTACCAGTCTCCTATTCGTAAAGACGGAAGCAACATCATTTCCGGTTTACTCGGCTGCCAATGGTGCCGTTTAGGAAAAAAAAAATATGACAGTATTTAGAATCGTCGTTTTTGGTGATCTGAATACTTTGAAGTGCAAAGGAGGGATTTGGGGTCTTTTAGACCCCCGATCCCTCCATAAAGAGTATCTGTCACCACCTATTACTGTCACAAGGGATGTTTACATTACTTGTGACAGCAATAAAAGTGATCACATTTTTTTTTTAAAGTGACAATGTAAAACAATAAAAATAAAAAGCGCCCCTGTCCCTGCGAGCTTGCGCAGCAAAGAAAACGCACACGTAAGTCGTGCCCGCATATGTAAACGGTGTTTAAATCACAAATGTGAGGTATCACCGCGATCGTCAGAGTGAGCGCAATAATTCTAGCACTAGACCTCCTCTGCAACTCTAACCTGCTAACCGTTAATTTTTTTTTAAAGCGCCGCCTATGGAGATTTTTAGATACCGTAGTTTGTCGCCATTCCACGAGTGTGCGCAATTTCAAAGCATGACATGTTAGGTATCTATTTACTCGGCGTAACAGCATCTTTTACATTATAGAAAAAAATTGGGCTAAATTTACTGCTTATTTTTTTTTTTAATTCATGAAAGTGTCTTTTTCCCCCAAAAGTTGTGTTTAAAAGACCTCTGCGCAAATACAGTATGGCGTAAAATATTGCAACGATCGCCATTTTATTCTCTAGATTCTCTGCTAAACAAAATATATATAATGTTTGGGGGTTTGAAGTAATTTTCTAGCAAAAAATACGGATTTTAATTTGTAAGCAACAAATGTCAGAAATAGTCTCATGCACCATACACACGATCAGAAATTCTGCCAGCAAAAGTCGGATGTGAGCTTTTGGTCAGAAATTCCGACCATGTGTATGCTCCATCGGACTTTTGCTGGCAGAATTCCAGCCAGCAAAAGATTGAGAGCAGGTTCTCTATTTTTTGGTCGGAAAAAGTTCCTATCCGAAAATGCGTTCGTCAGTAAGCAATTCGGATGCGCAAAAAGTCACGCATGCTTGGAAACAATTCTACGCATGCTCAGAAGCATTGAACTTCATTTTCTCGGCTCGTCATAGTGTTGTATGTCACCGCGTTCTTGACCGTCGAAAGTTCAGAGAACTTTTGTGTGACCATGTGTGTGCAAGCCAAGCTTGAACAGAATTCCGTCGGAAACACCATCCAAGTTTTTTCTGACGGAAATTCTGCTTGTGTGTACGGGGCATTAGACATGAAAGGGATATAGACAGGGCTTTTTTTCAGCGGGAACGTGGGGAACGCAGTTCTGGCACCTCCTGGACTGACTGTATGTAATGGCAAGGGGTGCTGGGGTGTGCTGCAGGGTATTGATGCTCACTGCTGGGGGATCTATTCTAGCTGGAGGGGATCTATTTTTGCAGGGGGGTCTATTGTTGCTGAGGAGGTCTGTTGTTGCTGATGGAGGACCTATTGTTGCTAGGGGTGGGTCTTATGTTGCTGGGGGGGTCAGTTGTTGCTGAAGGAGATCTACTGCTGGGGGAGGGGTCTATTGTTGATGGCTGCCAGAGAGTCTATTAATGCTGGCTGTGCAGAGATCTGTTGATGCCTCCGGGAGTCTATTGTTGGTGGAGGGGGGGAATTTTGTTGTTGGTGGTACATTGTTGTTAGGGGGATCTATTGTTGCTGACTGAAGGGGATCTATTTTACTGCTTTTCTTGATATCATTACCAAATTCCATACAAATTACTTAGCACCACAAAATGATACTTGGTTCTGTATTGTCTAAAAGGGGTGGTACTGGGAGGTGGGTAGGTGATGGAACCAAGGGACAGTGGGTATGGGCGGGGAAAAGGGGTGACTCGGAAAAGGAGAGTTCCTGCACCTATTGTCTGAGAAAAAAAGTTCTGGATATAGATCAGAAAGAGTTGTTGAAGCACTTCCTCATAACATCATAATGTGAAACAACAACATTAGCTTGTCACATTTGAATTCCAATACTGGGGAAAATACTTGTTTTTTACACTCTAAATTTCCTTGACAGGAAAACATAAGAATTTTCCACAATAAAACTCTGTCCTCAACAGACACTTTATAGATGACATCAGCTTTGACAACAATTTACCTGCTCTTACATGACTAATAATTTTTAAATCTGTGCAAAAGTAACAGATATCACAGCCTTCTTAATTCCAAAAAAAATCCTTTCAATTTATATAACAGCAATAAACATCAGAGAACATCAAATTGTATCAGGAGAAAGGTTGTTTTCCTTCCAAACTGTATATCTGACAGTTTAGTAATTTTGCAATATTTTTGTGGAGGCTGAATTATATATATATATATATATATATATATAGTATAGCCATATAAGCACAAAATGGCTGGTCACAAAGAGCTGGAAATAGGTGCATAAACTGTAGTTATACAATCGTTTCTATGTTTACAATAGTATGCAAATTATTATTTACAAATGTTAGCCTGGGACTCTAATTATTGCAAGATGTCAGAATTGTATAACTCCCTGTAGCAAGACCATGTGACTGATCAAAGGTGGCAAGAGGAAAATGTTTGCAAGTGCCAATACCAAAGGTCCTTTTTTACATAGATACATAGTAGGTGAGGTCGAAAAAAGACACAAGTCCATCAAGTCCAACCTATGTGTGTGATTATGTGTCAGTATAACATTGTATATCCCTGTATGTTGTGGTCGTTCAGGTGCTTATCTAATAGTTTCTTGAAACTATCAATGCTCCCCGCTGAGACCACCGCCTGTGGAAGGGAATTCCACATCCTTGCCGCTCTTACAGTAAAGAACCCTCTACGTAGTTTAAGGTTAAACCTCTTTTCTTCTAATTTTATTGAGTGGCCACGTGTCTTATTAAACTCCCTTCCACAAAAAAGTTTTATCCCTATTGTGGGGTCACCAGTATGGTATTTGTAAATTGAAATCATATTCCCTCTCAAGCGTCTCTTCTCCAGAGAGAATAAGTTCAGTTCTCGCAACCTTTCCTCATAACTAATATCCTCCAGACCCTTTATTAGCTTTGTTGCCCTTTTTTGTACTCGCTCCATTTCCAGCACATCCTTCCTGAGGACTGGTGCCCAGAACTGGACAGCATACTCCAGGTGCGGCTGAACAAATTAACATTAACCGCTTCCCGACCAACCGTCGTAGTTATACATCGGCTCATGGTGTCGGGATAGCGGGCACGCGCGCACACCCACCACGTGCGCAGCGGAGGTGCCAGTGCTCGTGGCCGACGGTCGCGATGACCGCCGGGCCACGAGCGATCGTGAGCAAGAGAGACAGAACAGGGACGAGTGTGTGTAAACACACACTTCCCTGTTCTGTTCTGACAGGAGTGACAGATCGTGTGTTCCTATTAGCTAGGAACCGCGATTTGTCACTTCCTGTAGTTAGTCCCTCCCCCTTCAGTTAGAATCACTTCCCAGGGAACACAGTTAACCCCTCAAGCGCCCCCTAGTTTTAACCCCTTCACTGCCAGTGACATTTGTACAGTAATCAATGCAATTTTATAGCATTGATCGCTGTATTAATGCCAATGGTCCCAAAAATGTGTTAAAAATCTCCTATTTTGTAGACACTATAACTTTTGCACAAACCAATCAATATATGCTTATTGTGATTTTTTTACCAAAAATATGTAGAAGAATACATATCAGCCTAAACTGAGGAAAAAAACGTTTTTTTATATATTTTTTGGGGACTATTTATTATAGCAAAAATTAAAAAAATAATGCGTTTTTTGCCACTCTGTTTTTGTTTATAGCGCAAAAAATAAAAACCGCAGAGGCGATCAAATACCACCAAAAGAAAGCTCTATTTGTGGGAAAAAAAGGACATCAATTTTGTTTGGGTACAACGTCGCATGACGGCGCAATTGTCAGTTAAAGCGACGCAGTGCCGAATCGCAAAAAGTGCTCTGGTCAGGAAGGGGGTAAATTCTTCCGGGGCTGAAGTGGTTACCAATTAACTTTGAATTAACATCCGCAGATGTAATGGTTGTAGTGTGCAAAGAAAGAAACAAGTGCAGAATTCTGCTAACAAGTGTTGTTCTCTTGGAAAGCTGTTGTAAATATTACTCTTTATAAGTCTAGATGCTTCTGAACACATAGCTAAACCCTTCATGCTTCATTGGAAAACACTGGGAACATAGAGAGACAGGAAATTACATCATAACCATGTTGTTCCACAAGAAAGAATATTACATTATTTAAGAATACTACCACCTAGTGGCAGGACTATTAGTCACAATTTAAAGCGGTATCAAACCCAAAAGCAAACATTTAATATACTGCAGCTTGCCATTTCTTAGATGTTATGACTGCAGTCATTTTTTTAGGCTTTCTGTCTTCTATTTACATCTGGTGATCTGGTCAGTAAGTCTGTTGTTTTTCAAAAGAACAAGCTCTCCAGCAGAAGGTACCAATTACAGAGATGGGACAAACCATTTAACACTTATGCCGCGTACACACGGTCGGACTTTCTATCCTACTTGGTCCGGCACACTTTCCGACGGACTTTGTCCGCCAGGTGCACTGGACTTTAAAACGGACGGACTTGCCCACACACGCCCGGACTTTCCGGCGGGCTAAGTCCGCCCGTCTTTCCGACGGACTTTCGCCGGAGTTCCGGCGGACTTTCAGAATGAACGGACTTGCCCACACACGGACAAGTCCGTTCATTTTGAACGTGACTCAGGTGCGACGGGACTAGAAAAGGATGTCAATCTTGCCGCTTTTATCGGCGAGATTGACACCTTGCGAGCCCCGTCGCGGGGCATACCAGGCCCTTAGGTCTGGTATGGATTATAAAGGGAACCCCCTACGCCGAAAAAACGGCGTGGGGTCCCCCCTAAAATCCATACCAGACCCCGATCCGAGCACGCAGCCTGGCTGGTCAGGAAAGGGGGTGGGGACGAGCGAGCGCCCCCCCCCCTCCTGAACCGTACCAGGCCACATGCCCTCAACATGGGGGGTGGGTGCTTTGGGGGAGGGGGGCCGCCCTGCGGGCCCCCCCCACCCCAAAGCACCTTGTCCCCATGTTGATGAGGACAAGGGCCTCTTCCCGACAACCCTGGCCGTTGGTTGTCGGGGTCTGCGGGCGGGGGCTTATCGGAATCTGGGAGCCCCCTTTAATAAGGGGGCCCCCAGATCCCGGCCCCCCACCCTATGTGAATGAGTATGGGGTACATGGTACCCCTACCCATTCACCTAGGGAAAAAGTGTAAGTAATAAAACACACTACACAGGTTTTTAAAATATTTTATTAAACAGCTCCGGGGGGATCTTCCTCCGGCTTCGGGGGTCTTCTTCCGGCTTCGGGGGTCCCTCCGCTTCATCTTCTCCCGGCGTCCGGTTGGTTCTTCTCCGCTCTGTTCTCAACATCACCCAGTGACCACGCCCCCTAAAACGTCACAGTCCCAGCATGCCCAGGGACTGTGACATCAAAAGGGGGCGGGGTCTCCGCCTATATAAGTCACAACGCAGCCCTCGGAGAGCAGTCCAGCCGGAGAGAGCGTCGTGTCAACATCTGGGGAAGAGAAGAAGACAAGAAGTCCGGACCTCTGCTGGCAAGAAAGCTACCTGAAGACAGCAGAGGAGCCGGCCGAAGAACTGGAGAGAACAGAGCGGAGAAGAACCAACCGGACGCCGGGAGAAGATGAAGCGGAGGGACCCCCGAAGCCGGAAGAAGACCCCCGAAGCCGGAGGAAGATCCCCCCGGAGCTGTTTAATAAAATATTTTAAAAACCTGTGTAGTGTGTTTTATTACTTACACTTTTTCCCTAGGTGAATGGGTAGGGGTACCATGTACCCCATACTCATTCACATAGGTTGGGGGGCCGGGATCTGGGGGCCCCCTTATTAAAGGGGGCTCCCAGATTCCGATAAGCCCCCGCCCGCAGACCCCGACAACCAACGGCCAGGGTTGTCGGGAAGAGGCCCTTGTCCTCATCAACATGGGGACAAGGTGCTTTGGGGTGGGGGGGGGCCCGCAGGGCGGCCCCCCTCCCCCAAAGCACCCACCCCCCATGTTGAGGGCATGTGGCCTGGTACGGTTCAGGAGGGGGGGGGGGGCGCTCGCTCGTCCCCACCCCCTTTCCTGACCGGCCAGGCTGCGTGCTCGGATAGGGGTCTGGTATGGATTTTAGGGGGGACCCCACGCCGTTTTTTCGGCGTAGGGGGTTCCCTTTATAATCCATACCAGACCTACGGGCCTGGTGTGCCCCGCGCTCGCCGCAATAGGAAAATTTGTTTTTCCTATTGCAGCGAGCGCGAGATGCAATACCCTGCCCTCGTGTCGTATCTGGTCCGTCGGACCAGCATACACACGAGCGGGCTTTCCGTCGGACCAGCACACACACGAGCGGACTTTCCGCCCGAAACTGAGTCCGGCGGAAAGATTTAAAACTTTCTTCAAATCTAGGTCCGGCGGGCTTTTGGGAAAAAGTCCGCCGGAAAAGTCCGCCGGCGCCCACACACGGGCGGATTGTCCGGCACACTCTGGTCCGCCGGACCAAGTATGCCGGAAAGTCCGACCGTGTGTACGCGGCATTAGCAGAGGTGCTTACAATGATCATCTTTTTTATGTATGTAAAATCTTTATCCAGAAAGAAGAAAAACTGTGTGCTATAAGGGCTCATTTAGACATGAAAAGAAATTTGAGCACTTAATGAATTAGAATGCAATAATGGTGCTTTTTTGACATGTTTGAATCGTGATAAATGCTTGCTAGGCACCCCTGTTGGTTTTTGATTGTATAGATTTTTGTATTATCATCTTGGCAACACACTATAAACACTATAGGGGAATTTGTCATGAGTTTCCGATGCATTTGCACTGATTTCAATTGAAGCTTCGGGGGAGCGGCAAAGCCTGGCAAAAGACATGTCGGGTGAATTTTGATGCAATGCAACGTGGTGCTAACGCAACCATGTGAACAACACTGGGTGCTGAAATGCACACAAGCGTGCGTGGAGCTTTAAATATGTGTACAAATACCTGATTTTGAAGCTAGTGTAAACTTAGCACAGGGCTTGATAATTTTGCTTTGAATATAAGAACCAGCTAAAAAAAGTTAGGAGCCAGTTTTTTAACCACTTCAGGGCACTTTCACCCCTTCCTGCCCAGGCCAATTTTCAGCTTTTAGCACTGTCACACTTTGAATGGCAATTGCGCAATCATGCCACACTGTACCCAAATTACGTTTTTCAAATTCTTTTCACACAAATAGAACTTTCTTTTGGTGTTACTTAATCACCACTGTTTTTTTTTATATTTTTTTGCTAAATAAATGAAAAAAAAACCCCAAAAATGAAAAAAAAAACCTTTTTACTTACATATAACATAACTTAAAGCCCAACTTCCGGGAAATCTGGAAATTCTTCCTTGCAGTTAGGCTGTGCCTGCACTTCAAGGGTTAAGTGCTTGTTTATTCTAAGGGACAGTAAAATCACTTTTACCTACCCAATCCACTCCCAGGCAGACAACGCTCTCACCATCAGTGATCTTGATGATGTCAGGACCTTAGACCACTGGAGCATGGGGAAGAAGATGCTACAGGGACCGGTCTAGCAGCATGGAAGATCGGGTGAGTACATTATTTTCCTATGCCACATGGATTTAACCACTTTAAAAGACGGAAAATTTTGAAAAAAAACAAAACTTTTTTTTTCAGTTTTTTTTATAAAAATGCTCAAATAAGTAATTTTTCTCCTTCATTAATATGCACTGATGAGGCTGCACTGATAGGCAGCACTGATAGGCAGCACTGATGGGCACTGATAGGTGGCACCTATGGGCACTGAGGAGGAGGCACTGATATGCAGCACCGGTGGGCACTTATGGGGCACTGATGATCAGTGCTAAGATTATCAGTGTAAATGTCCCCTGTCACAGGATAGCTGGTTATTAGCTTTCCTTACGCTGTGACAGCACTGAGGAAAGGAAATGCCAATAACCGGCATTTGCTTACATGTGATCAGCTGTGATTGGACACAGCTGATCACATGGTAAGGGGCTGCTGTGATTGGCCCTTTACCTCGATCTGTGATCAGTTGTGTCCGAAGGACACACAATCACAGAGCACACATCCAATGCGTGCCCTGGGGGTGCGCAGGGGGCATAGTTCTGGGAGGATGTCAATAGACGCCCTCCCACAACCGTGCTGTGGCCGTCTTTCGTCTATAGCGTGGTCGGCAAGTGGGAGGCAAGTGCAGACGACTGACAAAAGTCTAGTCGCCAGGATGCAATTTCTACTTGCTGTGGCGACCTGGCACCTGGGATTTGTCGAGCCCTGACCTAGCATAACTGCTTATAAATTATTAGCTGGAGTTTGGCTTCAATTTGTTAATGTATATAAATCTGCTGGTATACTGTATCTAACACTCCCCTTTCCCCAGACTGACAATGCTGCTGTCCAAAGGTGCCCCCTGTGCTCATTCATCCAGAGTGGGGGCACTCTAATACAGGAGGTGTGTTGCCGACCAGATCAACAGGTGAAAACAAAGGGAAGAAAGCCCAAAGAACAGAAAACTGACACAGCTACCACATCTAATGACTGGTAAGCTGCAATATATAAAATGTTTGGTTTTTGATTTGGTTCTAAAGCCTAAACATTTTTATCCATTCCCTGCATTAAGGTGAAAAATGTTCATGAATCAGTATCGTTCGCCCTCCCCCCCACCCCCTATACTCACCTCACTCGATCCAGCGCTGTGCCCATTTTCAGCAGCTCTGTCTTCTCTCCCAGCTCGTACAGGCTTTGTTGAGGCAGCGGGAGCCATTGGCTCCTGCTGCTGTCAGTCAAATCCTGTGATGAGGGAGCTGGGGGTGAGCCCACGCTGTCTGTGTCTATGGACCCAGGCAGTGTGGCTCGGGATCGAGCTTGCAGGTGTGCCAAGCTGCTTTCACACTGAGAAGAGGAAAAGCCAGGAACACTGGCAGGGGATAAAGCAGGTAAGTGTAACGTTTGTTATTTAAAAAAAAAAAAAAAAGTCTTAAAACTCTGGCTTTTGCAGTAGTTTTGTTGCAGTATATGCATCATCTTATCAATTTCACTGTATTCAAACACAGTCGCTTTTTGTTCCACAGGGTCTCTGAGGTAGTGGTATCTGACATCAATGTGATTTATTCTGCCATTGATATTTTCATGAGCAGGCAGAGTTTGCATTTCCTCCCATAATCCTAGTTCAGGTTGTTGTGCTGTATGAACCATGTATGATAACGATCTAGCTGGGATGCCCTTACTGGATCTTGCATATTTTCTGACAAAGACTGTAGACAGTTCAGCTTCTTTCTTTTCCAAGGATAAATCTTTGACACCAAACTTCAATTTTGGTAATGTTCTGTTCATTTTACTGCAGTTCTGGTTGGGCTGTCAGAAGGTGCTGACTATTTCATTCAGATTTTGTCACACAGGTGTTCCATTAGACATTCTTGCTAATTGTTACTGTATTGGTGTCTGAATGCAGAACTCTGTAACTCTTGATACTCACATTTCCGAAATACCATCCTTAGCAAAAGATTCCCATTTTGTACACTTTTCATTAGGAACATGGGAAGGTCAGCCTTCTTTCTATTGCGCAGCTCATATGAAGTTTTGTCTGTTGCTTTTCCAGGTAAGTGGTTTTGGGAATAGGTCATCATAATTGCTTCTCCCCAATAAGTTGTTGGCATATCTGCATCAAAAAGCATGCCTCTGCCATATTCACAAACTTCACTCTATCTGCAACACCATTTGGTTCTGGATTGTATGGGATAAAAGTGTGGAACATTGTTTCATCAGAATATCTTGTGTTTTATCACTTGTGTACTCTGTGCCTTTATCTGTTTGGAGTTTTTTTGGCATTTTGTCAAAGTTATGGTTTACTGGGGCGGGTTTGTCTTAAATTTAAAGTAGAACTTCACTCAAAAGGGGAAGAAGGAATGGATACCTGATTTTGACAGGTACCCGCTCTCACTTTCAGTCAGATGTGCCACAGCAATCTGAGCCAGATGTTCGGCCCCCTCTCCTTCCCCCGCAGCTTTCTGGGACACATAACAGGTCCCAGAAGAATGCGGGACCTAGGGTTCCCACTTTTTCTTCAAGTCAAACCCAAACACTTTAGCACAAGAGAATAGTAATGCAACGTGTATAGTGCCCCCACACCCTCCTGTCTGGCCCTGTTCCGAGCCACATTTCTGCCTGAATATTGTGTCCGGGTTTCAGGCGGACTAAAACCAGGACACGTGATTTAAAACCCAGACTGGGTGAATCCTGGACAGGTGGCACCCCTAGGGGCACCATTCACAAAGTGCAACTCGCTTTGTGCATGCACAGTAGGAAACTGTCTGTGAAGTTACCTAAGATGCCAGCATCTGCACCTGAAGCCGATTGAAGAATCTGCTCGGGAGAGGACATTGTTGGATTTCCTGGACAGGTAAGTGTCCTTTTATTAAAAGTCAACAGCTACATCATTTGTAGCTGCTGACTTTTAATTTTTTGGAGGGAGCCTGGAGCGCCTCTTTAATCTTTCCTGCTTAAAAAAGTTTCTTTGGAGAGAAAGTTACACTCAGCATTTGAAGTGCCTTCTATATTCTCATTACCTCTTTTGACACTCAGCATTTGAAGTGCCTTCTATATTCTCATTACCACCTTTGACAGGTTGTTATATAACTTTTCTCTTTTTCTAACTCTTTCTAGCTTTCCAAATTCTGCAGTATGCTTTTAAGTGACCTGTCTAATTATACACATGTTTCACACTGCATACTTCTTTTATTTTGGTTGCTGGTTCTAAGAGCAGATTCTGCTGTAACAGTATTTTTACCTGGGCAAGCTTCAAGTGCTGTAACAAGTATCACTTAGGTGTCTGGCAGACCACTGAATAAGAGTGCTGCTATATGAAAGTCCCTTATTTTTTCTCAAATAGTTTGCAGGAGTTCTACCATTTCTAATTTCGTGCGTGTGCTGGCCTTTCATTAGCGTAGTCTGGTATAACTTTCTAATTAAAGCAGAACACCAGGTTTACCTTCACTTTAAATATTTTATTTGGCCTGAGGTGGAGATTGTGACATCATCTGCCAGACTCTCCGCCTCATCCAATCAGAGATTGCCTTGTATTCATTGATACAAATAAAAGGCTGTTTCTGAATTGCGGAGATGCTGAATGACTGACTTTCCAGGGCAGAAAGGAAGTGTCTTATAGTCATGAAGGAAGACAGCACAGCTGTAATATAATACTCCCAGTGGCTAGACTGTACTGCAATGGTAAGAATTAAAGCGGAGTTCCAGGTTTTTTTTTGGTTTATTAAAAGTCAGCAGCTACAAAAAGTTTAGCTGCTGACTTTTAATAAACAGCCACTCACCCTCTCCCCCTTCTCTCCGAGGCACCTCCATTGAAACTGTGGGCACCTGGCCGTGACAGCTTGCGGCTTCACGGCCGGGCACGCACTGCTCATGCACGAGACGTGCTGCGCTCTCCAAGTGGACAGGCAATCTTCTGGGACATGTGACATGTCCCAGAAGATTGCAGAGGGGGAGGGGCCGCCTACAGGGAGAGGAGGAGTTGCCTAGGCAGCCTGTAGTCGGAAGCAAGAAGTGGGACAGGAAGTCCTGCTCAAAACTAAGCACCCACTCCCCCCCCCCCCCTCAAAAAATGACATGCCAAATGTGGCATGTAAGGGGGCGAGGAGTGCTTAAAGCTGAAGTTCCACTTTTGGGTGGAACTCCGCTTTAATTTGATCCAAGCTGGCCCAAAGAAACTTTTTAAATTCAAAGTAAACAAGTGCCATTTATTGCTAAGATTTGCTCTCTCATGTACTTTCTGTAGGGCTTCCCTCATTTTTTCTTGCAGTTTTCCATGTATATATTTACAGTCTATGCTCAGGCAAATACCTGTAGTTCTTTGAGCTTTCTCTGTTGCTAGACACACGGTTATGCCATTCTTGTTTTATTGGGGGACAACAGAAACTTAGTGAGACAGGAAATTACATCACAACCATGTAGTTTCAAAAGAAGGAAAATCACATTTAAAAAAAAGAACACTACAACCTAACTAAGACCCCTTTCACACTGAGCCACCCGGGTGTCAGCAGTAAAGCGGTGCTATTTGTAGTGCCGCTTTACCGTCGTTTTAGGGGCGCTATTCGGCCGATTTTTAATCCCCGCTAGCGGACGAAAAGGGGTTAAATCCGCTGCTGCGGACTTTTTCTGACGCCCTGCCAGCGCACATCGGGCTTTCACAATGGAGTGAATGGAGCCGCTGTTTCAGGGCGCTTTGCAGGCGCTATTTTTAACGCTATAGCGCCTGCAAAGCGCCTCAGTGTGAAGGGGGTCTAATAATGAAAATGCTTTTTGCACCTACTGTATGTCTGTATAAAAATCGAACAGAAAAACAGTCACTTAAACAAATGGTTCAATGAGTCCTATATTATATTTTGCCACTATGTCAGTAAATTATGAAACTCTCTTTTAAATATTCTTATTCCAAAGACGCAAATTTAAAGGATAATTTTACAGGTATAAAAAGCTGGTTGGCTCAGGATGCCAAATCTCCCTGTCCTTGTCTTGGAGTGTTTATGTCTAGTGGATTACAGGAGGTTGCTATAAAGATAGATTGAGTTAGGCGTGCTAGTTGAATCTACAAATACATTTAATAATTTGTTATCAATACTTAAATACTGGCTGAAAATAAACTTTTTTTTTAATGGATCATAATGATGGTTAATTAGACTCATCGCTATAATTTAATTCAATTAAATACTGACTTAATTCTACTAAAGAACTAAATCAATGAAAAAGTCTCTTTAAATAATGCAATTGTTTGTGTATTTTCTGACATGGACCAGACAAAAGAAATAAAGAGCATGTTACCTCTATTTGGTCCTCATCCCATTTGGCCATACTCAGTGATTTCACTTTACTGATGTCTGAAAGATTTCTGTGTATACCACAACAAGTCACACACAAGAAGACACCCAGTGTACTGGATGCCCACTGAGGGTCTAAAAAGAAAACAAATGAATTATAGTAACCAAGGTTTCTACAACTTGATAATGTACTCACCAAATACATGTCAACTGACCATAAACATAACCCAAAGCCAATGCCTAACCTTAGTATCGCATGTAGTAGCTATAACACCCAACAATAAGGAAAAATTAGGTTTCAGACACAAGGGTTCCCTACTAGCTGAACAGGATGTTGAGCAATAGTGGCTTCCTATAGACTCACAGCAACCGATGTATATTGTATGTACCGGTTGACCACCTCAGACCCTTAGGGATGCCAAGCAGCCAGACTGTTAGGTACCCAATTAATATTTTGCCTAAATACCTAAACACATTACTGACCCTAAAGCAACAGGAGACACATGAGCATTAAGGAGTTGCACAGCATGTTCTAAGCAAACATTTTGGCAAGACAGTCCAATGCATAACACTCACACCTATACTTACAAGTTGAATGGTGTTATTTCATGTTTCTCACCTTAGGGAGAGGAGTGAATATGCACGCAATCTCTTTGAGTCGTGTGGCTTTCTTAACTTAATATTATTTATTGCAACAATTAACCTTCCTTTGCTGCAAGCTCTAGTAAGTGCTCTGGTAAGTGCTAGTAATCTGCGAAAAAACTAATCTACAGAAAAAATGTACCCAATCTGTAGGTTTATATAATGTAATGGGAAACTGTGCCCATGTTGGTGATATCATAGTTTACTGTGTGACGATACTTAACTAAACTACATTTGCCAGCCTCACTTCCTCTTCAGTGTGTTCTCACCTGGCTCTCCGCAGTCTGCACATTTTGTATTTCCGTCCTTTTTTGTCAATATCTTGACAGATTTCTTGTTCCAGTCCTGATCTTCAGACATTCCAGTTTAGGTATAAAACAAAATAAATCCTTCAGAAAAACGTTAACACTCTTGTGATACAATGACACTCATGGAAAAGCAGAGCAAATGAGGAAGATTAAAGGTACAACTACGTTGTTACTATCACCTTTACCTGCCTCCTCTCAGGGCGAGGCCAGTAGTGCTGTCTGCCAAGCAAAGCTGAGCAAACTCCTATGCAGGCTCCTTAAAGTGGGAGGGAAATTTTAATTAGTAAACCTGTTTTTCAACATTTTAGTCTCACAAGACTTCCTTGAGAGAAGCTAAAGAGTATTCGCCAGGACTTGTATATATCAGCACACTCGCACATATAATGTGACACTCACTTATAAATACACTTAAATTTAATTACCATAACTAATACAAGTATATAGTTACCTATATGAATACAATATGTAGACAATTTATACTATAAAACATTAAACCAATATTGTTTTAATATTGTTTTCAAGTCTTTCTATATACTGCAATTTGATTTTGATCTATTTGATCTATACATACAGAGGCCCTGCTTTCTGCTTTGCAGTGCTAAACAAAGGTGGTGTGGTACTGTTGCTTCTCACAATACAAGTCTAAGGGGTTTTTTGGGAGCTTTGCGAAAGTGTCTATCAATTCCAGAAGGGCAACAAATCTTCACCATAATTTTCATACTTTTTTCCCCCCCTAATATTATCCTCACCATCTAGTGGCAATAATGAGGTGTATTCTTGAAATACCTCAAAAAGAATAAATACCGCATTATTGCTACTAGATGGCTTTGAAAATTCTAGCAAATCAACCTATAATTTAAAGTGCAATGAAGATTTGTCGTACATGTGCAAATGATTGACACATTTGCACAATAAATCTTTTTTACACTTACATGGGAATGTAGGCCGTACAAAAGAATATTAAACAAAGAAATAATTCACACTTACACTCAATTTTAAATGGTGATAAAATGGCCGCGGCACCTTTATTGGTATAAAACATAAACTTTATAAATAATTCATCAATAAATTAAATTATTTAAAATTTTCTTTTTTTTTTTTTCTTTTATTTCTTTTATTATTTTTTATTATATATAAAAACATATATCAATATCTCGCTCAGTTATAGAACTCGAGCGAGTACCATAAATAAAAACATTCATCAATGTCCCCCCTTGATCCAAGGGTGACAAACCATATAACAGGTGCTGCGACAGGGTGGGAGGGATGGGGAGCTCGTCAAGCCGCTGTGGGGTCAACTGTGACAGGAGCCTGGATGCAAGGGTCTTATATAGCCCTAAAAACACGTGTATTTTTCCACAATACACGTGTTTTTCCCGCCTGGAATCACGTTTTTCCCGCTTGGAAGCCACATGCCTTTCAGATTCGATCATTTAAAGGGACAGTAACAAAAATTTTTTATTTTTTTTATTTTTTTATTTCTTTTGCCTGCCACAATCCCATGCTGTGGGCACTTTAATCAATGCCCACTTTTTCATGGGAATGTAGGCCGTACAAAAAATAAAATTAAACAAAGAAATAATTCACACTCACACTCAATTTTAAATGGTGATAAAATGGCCGCGGCACCTTTATTGGTATAAAACATAAACTTTATAAATAATTCATCAATAAATTAAATTATTTAAAATTTTCCTTTTTTTCTTTTCTTTTATTTATTTTATTATTTTTTATTATATATAAAAACATATATCAATATCTCGCTCAGTTATAGAACTCAAGCGAGTACCATAAATAAAAACATTCATCAATGTCCCCCACCAGCCAGTTTTTGTTAACTGAAAAACAAAAAACGGCCTACCCTACCACCACGGCCATCTCTATCATGCTTTGTAAACCTAAATTAAAAATATCCAGGCCTACATCCGACAAGTGAACACCGTCTTGTCAATAAAGGCCGGAAAAACCTCCTTCCAAATCAACGTGTCGGAAAGAAAAACTGTCCAAGAAAGGCATGAATTTTTCAATAGAATGGTTCACACGCCTTCTAATCTTCTACAAAGTTTTTGTCTCCGGAGAAGATAACCAAACAAGACGTGGCACCATTTCGGAAAAAATTACCCGAGTACCTGGGAACGAAAGTCGTATGCGATGCAAATCTTGTTTTATCATAAAAAGCAAACCCAAGGTTGATGATTTACCGATATCGTTACCCCCCAAAATGAATTATCAATATATCTGGAGAGGGCCAGAGCTGAGACAAAGCAGAAAGATGAAAGAAAAGGTTATTCCATTGAAGCCCACGAATGCCCCTCCAAAGAACTTTAAAAGAAGCAGGAGACAAAGATAAATTGGAAGTATAGCAGCGTTGGCACGCTCTCCTTTGAGCCCAATAAATAAACGAGTGTCCAATAATCCAAATGTAGGATTTGCCACCTATGAAATTAAATAAATAAATTAGGGCAAACATAAAGATTAAACCCCTTGGACTCCCACCTCCCCAGCCTCATAATACTGCATCATCAAGGCCCAATCTAGCTGCTTCTGTGGCGGCTCCAATACGAAAAGAGTGTGATGAAAATTTAAGGTGAGAAAGGCCTAAATGGGATAAACAACGCCGTAATAAAGCTGAAAATTGAAATTTAGTAAGTGGTGAATGATCTAGATGAACCAAAAAATTACCGAAACACAAAGGCTGAACAGAAAGATACTGTCATAAACCAGATGGGACCAGAACTGTGTGACTGCGACAGAGTGAACCAGACATAAATAGGTGAAAGTAAGTTTTTATTAAGGAAAATGCATATGTGAACACACCACAAATACAAAGTGAACAACCAAACAATCAGTGATATAAAACCAATCAGCATATGTAGCAAGAGGGAATACCAGAAATGTAGTCAAGCCAGGCCGGGGTCATAAACCCGGAATCAGTAGCTGGGAAGGGTGATAAACAGGACAAGAGAGGATGGATGGAACACAGGAGGGACGGGTCAGGTACAAGGCTCAGAGTCCAGAGTCCAGGGTTCAGGTAACAGACAGGAAACAGGATCAACAGGTTCCAGGAATTAGGCTTCAGGTTCAGGCTACAGGATCAGGGTAACAGGATGCAGATCAGGGCTCAAGGACAATACCAGGGCAACATAAGTGTGCAATTGCCGGGTATTTATACTGCAGCTCTGCTAATTAACATCAGGTGACACCTGTCTGCAGAGGGGAATACCTGCTCCATACTGCCAGGATCCATCTGCTGGTGGACGCCAGTACTGCGGCCCAAAGATGACATAATATTAACAGGGAAAAGCTCTCCTGACAGTTCCAAACTGCCAGGAGACACCTGCTGGTGGACCTCAGTACTGCATGCCAAATAACAGATATTACCAGCGGATGGAACATTTCCTGGCAGTAACCCCCCCCCCAAAGGAGCGGCCTCCGGACGCTCCAATTGGTTGTAATTGTCCATAGTCTATGGCATCAAGCAGAATAACAAATGGGGGTACGTCAGGCTGGGCCACAGGCACTTCAGGCTGGGCATCAGGCACCTCAGGGCAGACAGCGGGCTCCGGGTCCTCGAGCTGGGCAGCAGGCTCATCGGACTGGACAGCGGGTACCGAGACATCAGACCAGACAGCAGGTACTGGACCTTCAGACTGGACAGCGGACACAGGCATTGGTACAACAGGCTGAGTAGCAGACGGGGGCACCTCAGGCTGGGCAGCAGACGGGGGCACCTCAGGCTGGGCAGCAGATGGGGCACCTCAGGCTGGGCAGCAGATGGGGGCACCTCAGGCTGGGAAGCAGACGGGGGCACCTCAGGCTGGGAAGCAGACGGGGGCACCTCAAGCTGGGCAGCAGGCATGGGCACCTCAAGCTGGGCAGCAGGCATGGGCACCTCAAGCTGGGCAGCAGGCATGGGCACCTCAAGCTGGGCAGCAGGCATGGGCACTTCAAGCTGGGCAGCAGGCATGGGCACTTCAAGCTGGGCAGCAGGCATGGGCACTTCAAGCTGGGCAGCAGGCACTTCAAGCTGGGCAGCGGGCACTTCAAGCTGGGCAGCGGGCTCATCAAGCTGGGCAGCTGGCTCATCAAGCTGGGCAGCGGGCTCATCAGGCTGGAAGGCAGGCACCGAGACGTCAGGCTGGAAGGCAGGCACCGAGATGTCAGGCTGGGAGGCAGGCACCGAGACGTCAAGCTGGGAGGCAGGCACCGAGACGTCAGGCTGGGAGGCAGGCACCGAGACGTCAGGCTGGGAGGATCAGGGTAACAGGATGCAGATCAGGGCTCAAGGACAATACCAGGGCAACATAAGTGTGCAATTGCCGGGTATTTATACTGCAGCTCTGCTAATTAACGTCAGGTGACACCTGTCTGCAGAGGGGAATACCTGCTCCATACTGCCAGGATCCATCCACTGGTGGACGCCAGTACTGCGGCCCAAAGATGACATAACATTAACAGGGAAAAGCTCTCCTGATAGTTCCAAACTGCCAGGAGACACCTGCTGGTGGACCTCAGTACTGCATGCCAAATAACAGATATTACCAGCGGATGGAACATTTCCTGACAGATACGTAGAAAGAACTTCATAAGGACAAATAATAGAGTTGCCACAAGCATATAGACTGAGCCAATTCCCCTTACCATTAACGTCCGTCTTCGAGCGACTAATAAAAACTTGTACCTTATCTTGGGAAATCACTACTTCATTAAAAAGTAGACCTGAATTACCTTTTTTATTAGCCGGTACCATCTCAGAAATACGAAGCGCAGCAAAGAAAATTAAAACAAAAGCTGCATGAAGTAACAATGCTTCGTATTCTGAACGGCACACCTTCGGAGTAGTTAAACAAATATTCCGCAAGAGATCCAGAGAAATGCGCCTATGCATGTCTGGCGTAAACGTTTTTATCTTATAACTTTTTAGCGCTTGACGCACGGTAAAGAAGCTAGTACAAACTGGCAAGTTATGGAATTTAAAGAAAAATGAAACTCCAGTCAATCTTTTGTTAATATGATTATAAGAAAAATGTTGTTGCATAAGAAAAAAAAATATGCTAATATTGTTTGTTCCGAAGGTGAAAAACCGGAGAAACACAATTCATCATTAAACAATAGCCATTTTTTCCATGCAACCAAATATTCGGTCCATGTTCTAGGAGCTAAAGAATTCTGAATAGCTGAAAATACAGGGGTTAAATCAAATCCCATAGATGACTTGGGCATGTGTAACCAACTAGGTCCGCTTCGGGAAAAAGCTGCCTGAAACGAGCCATCTGGAAACGAGATAATGCATCAGCTATCTCATTCTGTTTACCAGGAACATATTTTGCTTTAACCCAAATATTAAATTTTAAGCATAAAAATACAAAATGACGCAGCAGTTTTCGTGACAGATATAGATTTAGAAGAAAGACAATTTATCGCAAAAATCACCCCTTTATTGTCAGAATGAATTAAAATCCGTTTGTTAGCAAAAAAATCACCCCATAATTCAAAAGCCACCATGATAGGAAACAATTCCAATAGAACAATGTTTTTTGTAGCTTTACTAGAAACCCAAAAAGGAGGCCAAGCACCACAGCACCAATGAGTGCACCATATTGCTGCAAAACCCAATGAACCTGCAGAATCTGTAAACAGAGTAGCAAATACCTTTTTTATATACAGATAATGTGTTTTGATTTCCAAGAGATTGTTTTGCAACCACTTGTTTCTGGGGAAGGATTAGGTTTAACCATAAACCAACATCGTTCATTCCCCATTTGAGAGTAGGGTAAACAGACATTTTTGACGGAATGATTCATCATAATTGTACCAACCGAAACTGCCAACATTTTTCTAAACTTTGAGAATATGTTCAAGATGTTGAAATAAACCACTACATTTTTCAGGGAACTTCTCACCCATAATTACTGAAAATATACAAAAGGCTTGTAGCCAATTATGAAAAGACCTCGGGGCTGTGCGACGCCTATTCTCATCATCATTTCTTTTATCATTTTTAATAGATAACTCCTTAGAACTAGCAACAAAGTCAAAAGATCAATAAACTCACCTTTCCATATTTTTTTCTTTTATATTTGAAGCTAAATGAAAACCTAATGGTGATATCTCACATGGCAATACTTCTCTAAAACAAATTTCAGGCACAGGAGATAACCTATGTGCCATAACAGTAGAGTCCTGTGCATGCTCAACAGAAGTTGCATTAAGCGAAGTATGTGAATCAAATGGCAATGAAAGATTTTGTGACCAAACATTAGCAGGTGAAGGGACAGGTGTAGATAATTGTCTATGACCTAAAGCATCTGTAAATTTTGACAAGGAATCAAGCAATTGTGTTAGCAAATGCTGTTGCGCTGACTCACCAGCAGGGATGGTTCCTGTAGAAGACTGAATATCAGATCGATTTCGGTTTTGATCGTCCGTAGCAGCCTTTCTTGTAGGAGATTCCGGAATCAGAGGATCCATCCTATTGTCCAGCTGTACAAGCCTGGACAAGCACGATGCCGCCGTCATGGCAACGGATGATGCTGGTGCCTGTGAAGCGAAAGAGACATCTTTTCGGGAGGCGGGGATGGTTGAGCGCTTCCCCGCCCCTCTCTGACATGAAGAGGGGACAGAGAGAACGCCCTCTTCCTCAGACGAATACGACGTCCACTGCGCCGATGCGCAATGACGTCATCTGTGATGACATCCTCACTTGGGCGGGACTCATCTCTCTTCATAGAAGCTGACGTAGAAGGGCGCTCCGGCGGGCGGCTTCGCTGTTGCCTGCGGGCTTGACTGAGGTGAGTCGCTGGGTGAGTAACTGGCGGCGGTGGGATCTTGGATTCATCCCCATCAGGGGCCGACAAATGTTCCGCGGGATCTTCCAAGCCCACTTCCAGTGCTGGCTCTTCCTCAAACTCTGCCAGGCATTTCTTCAGCCACTCTTCTCCTCCCTCAGACGCCACCTTCTCGAGGACCCTTCGGACTAGCGTCTTCATGACCTTATGCGGCAGACGAGCTCCTGTATTAAAGCTCTGTATTATAGCCTATGGAGCTCGTCAAGCCGCTATGGGGTCAACTGTGACAGGAGCCTGGATGCGAGGGTCTTATCTTTTTTCCACAATACACGTGTTTTTCCCGCCTGGAATCACGTTTTTCCCGCTTGGAAGCCACATGCCTTTCAGATTCGACCATTTAAAGGGACAGTAACAAAATTTTTTTTTTTTTTTTTTTTTTTTTATTTCTTTTGCCTGCCACAATCCCATGCTGTGGGCACTTTAATCAATGCCCACTTTTTCATGGGTTTGAAGACTCTGATAACAATGCGCTTCCTACGTGGCTTATATCTTGTCTCGGTGTTGATAAAATTAGAACTTCTGTTTTTATGCTGCCTGCTGACTGTGTCTCTATAGGGATGATTATATCCAAAAAGTAGCATGG
Source organism: Aquarana catesbeiana (assembly GCF_042186555.1). Lineage (NCBI taxonomy): Eukaryota > Metazoa > Chordata > Amphibia > Anura > Ranidae > Aquarana > Aquarana catesbeiana. Next base: position 103,698,861 of record NC_133330.1, read on the forward strand.
AAAAAATGGTAGGCTATTTTAAGACTGTAGGCATAGTGATTGCATTTTCAAAACGACAGAATACCAAAATGTAAATATCATATAAAATGTACTGCACTTTTTTTTCTTTACAGTTTTGAACTGCCATATTTTCACTTCGAAAAATCTTAAAATCACCCCCTGTACTTATAGCTATATTACGTCTCCTTTTTATTGCAAACAAATAGTTTGCTTATGGCTGTCTCCTCATCCCCCCACAATACAACAGTGGATTGCACAGGTCAATTTCATATTAATCCGAGAAAAGGTAACCTATCAACATCGCAATGGCACTAAAAAAATTCTCCCACGGGCCCCCCTCCCAAAGTGACACCCGTCACAGGAACTACTGTCCGCTGACCACCCCATGCTCCTTATGCTTGGACATACACATTATTTTTTTTTAACTGCGGATTGAGAAATATACCCCTGCAGAGCTGCAGGCACTGATGTATGTATTCTGAGAACAGCATCCTGCTGCTCTCAGAATACACAGATCAGTGCTGGAGCTGATTGGAAATCCTGCAAAGTAAACAACAAAAAGAAAAAACCTAACCAGATAGGTCTTTACTGGTACCAGAAAGGAACAATTGCACAATGTATTTATATTTGTTATAGTTTTATTACAAACATTTATAAAAAGAACAATTGATAAAAACAGAGTTTACAGTATCCTGTGCCGTTGGCCATATAACAACAGTTAACAATAATAAACACATGAAAAAACCTCTGCCAGAAAAAGTGTATGGTATGCCCACTATTACATTCTATCGCCACACATCCACCCACTCTTCTAATGTTGGGCATACATGTAATGTTCTTGTGTATGCACAGCACTTTTGTATATTATTTGGTCTGAACTTACGTTTGGACCAATGACTGAGCTCATCCCTACTGAGGATGTGGGCTGGATGGCAGAGAGACGCAAGTTCAGACCAAACACTGGCTTGCTCAGTTGCAAGGTCTCTCTATTCAAAGTTCAGACATTCATGCAAACGCTGAACATTTAGGCGTTCGGTGTGGACAAACATGACAGCTTCCAGCTGTCAATGGCCGCTAGGGAAGCAGTGGGTGCAAACAACTGCCGCTTCCCTAGCAACCATTGACAACTGGAAGCTGTCACGTTCATCCACATAGATCGCCTAAATGTTCAGCGTTCACATAAATGCCTGAAGCGCATGGCGAACATACCATGCCCCCCCCTCCCCCAAGATGTATGAGCATTATGTGTCAGCAAAATTCCCCCTCCCCCCCAAAAAATGTCTCCTCCGAGCACAAATCCCCCTATCACCTCTGCTAGCACAAACCAACCCTATCGACCCTCCTAGCACTAATGCTCTTCTCCCATCCCCCTCCCAACACAAGTCACCCCTGAATCACCACTCATCCTCAAATTTCCCCTCCTAGAGCAATTCTTACCCCCTGCTTCCCGCCAAATTCCTCCTCCCAACACAAATCCGCTCCCCTCTAAAACCCCTTGCGGTGCGCCCCCCCCACCTCATATGATACCACAGTGCCCAGGGCAGCCGCCCCTCCTGCCCACCCCTTGTCCCGGCCCTACAACAAGTGTTTGGTCTGAACTTCTGAACTTTTACATAGTTACACAATTAGTCAGGTTGAAAAAAGTCTAGTTCAACCAATAAAAAAAAAACCAACCATACAATACCATATACACAATCCTATACCCACAGTTGATCCAGACGAAGGCGAAAAAACCCCAGCAAAGCATTTGCTACAGCAGGGGAAAAAGTTTCTTCCTGATCCCTCGAGAGGCGATCGGATATTCCCTGGATCAAGTTTACCTATAAATGTTAGTACCCAGTTATATTATGTACATTTAGGAAAGAATCCAGGCAAAGCAAACTTTGAATAGAGAAAACCTTGAAGCTGCGCTAAAAGTGATAGCAGCAAGCACACCAACAGATATAAATTGGTCACAACAACTAATATACAAAAGGTTCACAGAGTGTGATGACCTTACAAATTTATTCTCCTCCCATATGGATTTTACTACATACAGCATCTTGCCGTCCAAAGATGCTATTTGGAGCGAGAAGCATACGGCGGAGTCTAAGTTCATGACGTCATTATGCTTTGTCTACCTTGAATAGCATCTTCGGGGGGGGGGGGCAAGAGACATATAGGGTGGAGTATAAATTTGTGACGTCAGTTAGAAAAGCTGTAAAAACAGCACATAAGTGAATCACGGGCAGTCCCAGTAGAGGGGCTGGTCGTTTCCAGGGTTCACAAACCCTGTCACAAATTTACACTCTGCCCTATGCGTTTTGCTACATCAAGCATCTTCCCCCAAAGATGCTATTGGGGCGGAGTCTAAGTTTGCAAAGTCATCATGCTTTGTGAACCTTGAAGCAGCCTGTCCCCTCTACTGGGACTGCCCGTGATTCACTGATGTGCTGTTTTTTCATCTTTTTTAACTGACGTCACAAATTTATACCCCACCCTATATGTTTCGCTACATACAGCATCTTTCCCAGAAGATGCTATTTGTAGCGAAAAGCATAGGGCGGAGTCTAAGTTTGTAACAACAGTTTAAAAAGTAGTAAAAACAGCACATGCGTTTTGCTACATATAGCATCTTTCACCTAAAAGATACTATTTGTGCTTTTCTTTAAACTGACGTTACAAATTTAGACTCCGCCCTATACGTTTCGCTACATATACAGTGGTATCTTGCAGCAGCGTCTCCTTTTTACCTTTCACGTCCTCTTGCTCCTTTTTCTGCTCTTCTTTACATCCGTGATGGAATCTATAAAAAAAAAAAAAAAGAAAAAAGAAGTTAAGTTGATGTACATATTTTAAAGTGGAATTACATTCAAAACGTTGTTTCTCGGTTGGTTTCCTATCAGGTGTGGAGGGGGCGTGCCATTTCCTAAAAGAAACCCAATGGACAAATGTGGCAGCATTATTAGTTTTGGATAGAACAGGGAAGGCTTAAACCCCCTATTAAGTCTAGTCCCTGCTAAGGAGATTTCCTTTACTTCCTGAATTGGAGATGCAACAGGAAGTGAGAAGAAATCTCCCTAAAGAGAGCGGAATTCCTATCTTAGGCTGCAGTTCACAGAACATTGGATGATCCACCTTCAGCTCTTGTTCTCATGACAACTCTAAGGTATAATTTAACTACTTTAAGACCGGACCTATTTTTCAAACTTGTCGTTTACAAGTTAAAATCTTTTTTTTTTTGCTAGAAAATTACTTAGAACCCCCAAACATTATATATATTTTTTTCGAACCCCCCTAGAGAATAAAATGGCGGTCAATGTAATACTTTATGTCACACAGTATTTGCGCAGCGGTCTTACAAGCGCACTTTCTGTGGAAAAAATACACTTTTTAAAAATTAAGACAACAGTAAAGTTAGCCCAATTTTTTTTTATATTGTGAAAGATAATGTTACACCGGGTAAATTGATACACAACATGTCACGCTTCAACATTGCTCGCGCTCGTGAAATGGCGACAAACCTTTATCCTTAAAATCTCCATATGCAATGTTTAAAAAATTCTATAGGTTGCATGTTCTGAGTTACAGAGGAGGTCTAGGGCTACAATTATTGCTCTCGCTCTAACGATTGTGGCGATATATCACATGTGTGGTTTGAACACCGTTTTCATATGCGGGCACTACTAACATATGTAATTAAACAGAAAATACCGCGCTGTGAGTAGATTTAAAAGAGAAAAAAATGCAAATAATTAGATATAAATAAAAATCAAGAAGAGCTGCTGCTAGAAGCGAGATACACACAAACGTAGATAAGGCAATAGGTAGCAGCGCTAAGTACACTATATATTGCAAAACATACACCAATAATATTTAACAGTGTGCAGTATGAAAACTAGAGAAACTAAAAAAAGAATAAATGTCCATCATCATAAAAAAGTAGTGCTCAAATGATCAGCTAGAATGTGTTCAATAAAGTTCAAATAATAAATTTCGTCCTCCACCGCACCACCAGTGATAAATCATACAAAATGGCAAGCTATACGAGCTTGCGACCTATACCCGGCCAGGGCCTTTATTCAATGGAGAGCCAAGAGGACAGATTCCAGGCAAAACCCCTCTAGATGGTCAGCATAGGGACCGCCAAACTCGCCAGTCACAGATCGTGATTAAGAGTAGAATATGGTGGTATTCAGATGTTCCCAGAACGAGAAAGGATCACTATAGCATAATACTGGTAAACATAGTTTATTTGTATAAAAGTATGTCACTTACAATGTTCCAAAGTGTTAAAAGCAAATCAGCTGGCCGGCTAGTACAAACACCCGTCTCTCGAACAGTCCACGCGAGACGTCAGCACGTCAGCTCCTCCTGATGCGCGTTTCGTCATACGATGACGTCGTCTGGGGCACGGGGGACGCACTGACGTGTCGCGTATAAAAGCCAATAGAATTAAACCAAGCCTCGATGTGAGTCCAGACCAGGAAATCATCTAGCGTTCCACACTAAAACATGGCACAAGTCCAGATCCGCCATGTTAGGTACTGGAAAAGTAATCTTCTACAGAGGGCCAGACGAAAAAGTAATGAAGCCAAACCTAAAAATTTTATAATCATATTCAACTTTATATTATGCCTAAAAATTGGCAAATAAATGGCACCAGTCCCATTCAACATCTGCACCGAGAAAATATCAATATAAAAACTAAAAACTGCTTAGGAATACCAATAAGCAGTTTCATAAAAAATAAAAAATTAATTAATTAAAATATATAGAGGACAAGAGAACCAAATTAGACCTAACAGATTAACATTGAATGATTAATATTAAATTATAATGGGTGGCATATCACTGTAAGCGATAATACTAAAAGTTATCGGGCAATCAAAACCTGTCTGAATGTATGGCTGTAAGGCCCGTGTGAGCGGACCACAAATTGTAAATTAGTGACCATTATCTTCCACTCCCCATGCATATAGCCATTAATGGAAGGAAGAAATGTCACACCATTTTTACAATAAAAGGTCGAAGATGATTTCCTCTGGCCCACATGGAGTCCAACTTGTATTATACAATTAGGTCCAATAACTGAGCCCATAAGATACATACATAAACTGAAATATCAAAATAACATAATATCAAACAAGAATAGAAAATCATCCAAAGAGTGTAAAAATAGGAATATACATGGAGGTACAAGTATATAATCTTCCCACAACCTCAGGCAAAAACGCCCTCATGAGTTATCTATAAAGGCATTTGTATCAATATCCACGTTGAGCCCATACGGGGTATAACATTTAATTTTATGGATCCATAGCATCTCAAGTCTAGAGGTACTCCTGACAAGAGAGCTACCTCTCCAATGAGGACGATATTTATCAATCCCCAAGAAGATAGTATTGGAGGGATCTTTGTTGTGTGTGGTTAAATAGTGTTTTGAGACTAAATGTTTTGGGAATCCATTTTTGATATTAGTAATGTGCTCATTAAGTCTGATGGAGAGGGGTCGTCTAGTCCTACCCACATACTGTAACCCGCAAGGGCACTGGAGCAGATAGACGACCCCCTCCGTCGAGCATGTAATAAATGGCTCAATCTCATGTTCCATATGTGTACTATGAGCAGTGAACCTGAGGTATCCAATTTTCGGATAAACTACACCAAGTCAGAGATCCTGCCGATCACTGTTCCCCTAACTTTAGCGGCCTCCTTAAAGGGATCTTTCCCTTTCACGTGGTCCACCCCTTCTATGAAATATCTAGGCATCCAGCTCACAGACTGACCAGACTCCCTATATTCACACAACTACATCCCTTTACTCAAGAAGATTTCCCAAGATTTACAGACATGGGACAAGGCGCTATTTACATGGGTTGGCCGGACATTTTAAAAATGACTATACTGCCCCGCATCCTTTTCTTCCTGCAAATGATACCAATGCATTTACCAAAGCGCTTCTTTATGGACCTCTTTATTAAGCGCAGCCTCTTTATTAAGTTTGTATGGGGTGGCAAGAAGCCACGTCTCGCGATGGCGACGCTACAAAGATCTAAGCTAAGATTGGGCATACCCAACATATTTCAATACTACCCTGCAGCGTATTTTGAACTGGAAGTTCCACACACCCTTTAAGTTATGGGTTCCCCTAGAGAAAACAACGGCAGGCCGGGATCTATCCCATGCTCCCTGGGTCCCCGCAGAGGATAGGGGGCTCTCTGACTGGGTCTCCCCGTTGACGGTACACTCTCTGAAAATGTGGGACAGAATGAATGCATGCTTAGCTTTAGACTGACACCAGTAGGCGAATACCCGTGGTTTCCTCCAGGGGAGGAGATAGCTTCACTTAGAACTTGGACAAGCAACGAGATTGTTAGACTGGCAAGATTCGTGGAAGGAGGGTCATTGACGCCACTTTCCACCCTACGAGAACGATATGGTAGCTTCCCCTTTGACTTCTGGAGACACTGCCAGTTATAGACCTTCATAGCCAAAAACCACAGACAAGCACAGATCAGAACCACACTAACAGAATTTGAAAGTATGTGGGCAAGTACAGATCCCTTGCCCCATATGATCTCGGCACTATATGGGATGCTAGAGACAGCAACACCCAGCCCCAAACCCCTTTATGTTAAAGAGTGGGAAAGGGATCTCCAACTTGAATTCACAGAGGAACAGCTCCACCACCTATACCGCCTGACCCACTCGAGCTCAATAGATTCTAAGACCCAAGAAAACTACAAAATCCTATTGAGATGGTACAGGGTACCTACTACCCTAGCTAGAATTTTCCGCACTGCTTCCGACGGGTGTGGAATGAAAGGCACAATCCTCCACATTTGGTGGGAGTGCCCTGTGCTAACACCGTTTTGGGTTTTGGTTGACAAACACATTTCAGCCTGGGCATAAATATCCCATCTCTGCCAAAACATTTTCTGCTCTACATCCCCCCCATACCCCTGTCTCGATATAAACAAAGTGCTCTCCCCCCACCTCCTCAATGCAGCAAAACGCCTTATACCAATACACTGGAAGAGCTTGCATATTCCAAGGGAGCAGGATTGGTTGGGGAAGGTGGGGGAGATCATGGAAGCAGAGAGTTGGCTTGCCACTTGTAGAGATACCCGCAAGCAATTTGACCTTACAGGGGCAGCCTGAAAAACCCACGTACATGACACAACTATGGCCTCATCTAGTTTGGATGTTGCATTACTTGCTTTAGCGGATCCTTCCTTTGAGAGACTTGTCCAGGCGAACCATCCTTCAACGACTACAGGCTCTACTTAAAAGTGGACCCATTACATCAACAAATCCGGTGAGAACCATTCCGCACGCTTTTTTCTCCTTTCCTAGCTTTCTTTTCCTATTATTTCTTTTCTCCCCTCGTTTTTGATTTTATTTTTTGCTGTGTTACAACCTCAGGATACCTAGTATCCACCTTTTGAGCTACCTGGATGGTCATCAGGTTTCTAACCGACCCAGGTACTCCGAGTTCACTTATGATGTTTACATTATGGGAGCCATATATGCAATGACTCTGGATCTAAAGCTAATGAACACCCTACCCCCTTCCAGCTTGGAGGGGAGGCCTGTCCATATAGATTGAATGTCTGGGACAGGAAGGGTGCCCCTCTGGTCATTACAAGTAGATATGCCTCCCTGTTGACATGGTTGTCCGCACTCGGACCATGCTAAATGAACCCCGCTGTATCCCCCGTTCCCCTCCCCTTTTTCTCCTTACCTCCCTCCCCATCACCCCAATTTATGTGACCTTGTTGTGATGTCAATTTGTTTATAAAATTTGAAAATGAAAATAAAGATTATATATAAAAAAAAAAAAAAAAAAATGAGATCTGGGGTCAAAAAGACCCCTGATCTCATATTTACGCTAAAATGCAATATTAAAAAAAAAAGTTGTTTGGGGGGGAAAAAAAAATGTCCCTTTAGGAGCTATAGGCAGAAGTGACATTTATAAAATGTGGGCTACCGTGTGTAGCCTGTGCTAGTTCATGGCACAGGAGAGAGAGATCTATGATTGGAGGAGAGCTGGTCATCTGATTTTAACAGATCTCCATACCGGGATCTCCTCCCAGCTTTCTCTTTTCTCTCACAAACTCCATTTATTCTTATTATTCTGTGCCAACTCTCAGACTCCCGAAGCCAGCAGAGCGCAAGGCACATTTGTAAATCACATCGCTGGGCTCTATTGATGCTCAATGCTTTGGGTTTTTTGTTTTTTTTAAAGCGGCAATATCTCTGCTTTTTAAATCCTCCAAAGAATTCCACTATAAATAAGATTACTAAAGGAATTTCCTACTTATGAATTCCATCGTTTTCCAGTGCAGGGAACACCAATTTTGTTGATGATTGTGGGTGATCACTTGCTGCATTAGAAAGGTATATTAAATATCGGTTCTACACAGAAGAATAAAACGGCTTCCAAACATTTTTGCTTAGTATGAGTTGGAAATGTTTTTTATTTTACATTTATCTAATGTGTAATTTTTTTCTAATGTTTTATTATATTTATTTATTTTTAAGGATTTCCATAATTTCAGTTTTCTGATTTGAGTAATATGAAAATCAGAGGGGCATGAAAATGACCCCCAATGATTTCTGTAATCTATACCCGGGGGTTTCTATAAGACATGTAGATGAACTAGTAACATATTTTCCTACTGAAGTGCAATCCTCCATGAAGGCGATGTGACGGCTTCTATTGTAATTTATGTATTCTATATGGTCTTAAAATACATTTACAAAGAAAAATGTGTACTTACCTCTTCTTCTCTGGGTCCTCTGTATCTGTCATACAGTTTCACCCTCTGCATTCTATCCCTCATCGTTTTAACCTTCCGTTCATTCTTTTTCTTTTCCTCCACTTTCCTTTTCTCCTCTTCAGTGAAGGTGTTTGTCTCCTCCTCCATTTTCTTTTCCTCCTCCTTCCCCAGCTTCTTCTCTTCAATTTTCCCTTTCCCTTTCTCTTTTTTCCCTTATCTTTTTCTGCTGGGATACTTCCTTCAGTTCCAGGGTAATAATCTATAAAGCAAAAAAAAAAAGTTAGCTTAATATACAGATTTTAAAGTGGAACTGAATTCAAAACTTTGTCTCTTGGTTGGCCGTTGGGTTTCCTATCAGGTGTGCAGGAGGCATGCAAACTCTTAATAGGAACCCAACGGCCAACTGAGGCTGGGTTCACACTGGAGACCGCAGCGGCTCACAGCAGGAGTCTGGTACGTCTCCATTCAATGTTTAAGGTCCGATTTCAGCCCGAATTTTGGGCTGGATTCGGACCTGAAACGGACCAAAAGACACACAGGACTCATGTGCAATTCGCACCGGAGCCGCTACGGAGATGTGTGAACCGGCTCCATAGAGAGCGGGTCACAATCTCTTGCTATTGCGAATTGGATGCCAAGAAACCCGTATCCAATTCGCAATAGTGTGAACCCAACCTGAATCAGCATGGTTTAATAATTGTGGATAGAGTAGGGAAGGTTACACACCCTTTCAATTTGTTTTGTTTTTTTTGCAGTCTAGTCCCTGCTAGGGAGATATCCCTTTACTTCCTGAATTGGGGACGCAACAGGAAGTGAGAAGAAATCTCTCTACAGTGAGGAAAATTCCCATCGTAGACTGTAGTTCCCAGAACATTGGATGATCCACCTTCAACTCTTCTTCTCATGACAAAATCTACAATTTAGGATTGTCTCCAGAACAAATTAAGGAGGAATTTCCGCAGCGGGAACACAGACTGCAAAAAAAACTTGGCAGAGGATATCATTTCAGTCAGCTTCCTGTTAGAGGATACTTACCTTTTGTGATCTTCTTTCTCCCAGATGTTTTGTCTCTGAATAGGTTTTCATTCTGGACTTCTTTCTCCTCTTCGCTGAAACTGTTGCTCCAGTCGAAAATATTCTGAAAATGCTGTATTTCTTCCTCCTCTTGCTCCATTGCTATGGCAGGAATCCTGTAAGAGAAGTTGTAATGTGAAATATTTTGTTTTGCTGAAATGTTGGGATTAAAATGAACTAAAACAGAGAATGTATAAACTTTATATTTTACTAAAATGGTGCCCATTAGCTAAAATCTTCTTTATATTTCCTTAAACCTCCCCCTCCTTAAAGCGGAGGTCCACATACCGCTGCAAAAATGAAAAGCCAGCAGCTGCACATACTGCAGCTGTTGGCTTTTAATAGAAAGACACTTACCTGTCCTTGAGTCCAGCGATTTAGGCAACGCAGCTGATGTTTCCATCAGCTGTCGGGTGCTGCCGCCTCCATTGCGAGTAAGGGAACCCCGCAGTGTAGCCTTACGGCTTCATGCCAGGAACCCTACTGCGCATGCGCGAGTCTCTGCTCCTCTCTCCTACTGGCCCGGCGGCCGGGAAGGAGGAGGGAGCCTGATGCAAATATCCGTGGGGATCTGAAAGTGAGGACAGGATACCTGTGAAAGACAGGTACCCTGTCCCCCCTTCCCCCCCGAAAGGTGCCAATTGTGGCACCGGAGGGGGGGAGGAGTACAATGAGCGGAAGTTCCACTTTTGGGTGGAACTCCGCTTTAAGTGCATGTCTAGCCAAAACTTTTCTTTGCCTTGAATAGAGTGGGTAAGGGTTTGATCCCCTATTCAGTTATTTGTTTTATTTTTGTTATTTTGCCATCTGTGTCCTATTAGGGAGATTTCCTTTTACTTTCCATATTGGTGATCCTACAGGAAATGAGGACAAATCTCTCTAAAGTGAGGAGAATTCTCATCTTGGACAGATGTCACCACATTGTCCCGATTGGAAGATTTTCCCTCACCTCTTGCTGTCATGACAACTCTAAAATTTAGGATTCCCCCTTACTTTGTGTCTTAGTGACAATGGTCACCAGGACATGTAGAGGGAAGAATCACCCCAGCAGGGACACAGATCTATAAATACTTGGCAGCGGGTCTAACACTTTCTTACGCTATCCCAACTAAAACTGAGTTTTGCCTTTACATATGCTTTGAAATAGAAGGTTATGTCTAGTGAAAGGGATCTCTGGAGCATCATCATCCAAAAATTCTTAACACTAAGAAGTTCATTATAACAGCGCGGACAATGTTTTGCGCTTTCTCCGTTATACTATGTAGGGCTACACATACTGTAACCCACATTTTACAGCTCATCTATAAGATGTGGGCGACTGTGTATAGCCTGCACTGGTTCATGGTGTTCCCTCTGCTTGTCTCAGCAGAGAGAGATCCATGATTGGAGGAGAGCCAGTCATCTGACTTTGACAGATCTCCATACCGCTGCATTTTAAAACTCTTCCAAAGAATTCTATTATTAAGAAGACTACTAAGTGAATTCTTAACTTACCTGCGATGCATTTCCACAGAACATTGAGAAGGAACTTTGTTGATGATCGTGTGGGCGACCACTTGGTGCATGATTTTCTTGATGACAAAGAAAGAAAAAGGTAGATGAGATATCGGTTCTACACATATACAGTGGGGACGGAAAGTATTCAGACCCCGTTAAATTTATCACTCTTTGATATATTGCAGCCATTTGCTAAAATCATTTAAGTTCATTTTTTTCCTCATTAATGTACACACAGCACCCCATATTGACAGAAAAACACAGAATTGTTGACATTTTTGCAGATTTATTAAAAAATAAAATATCACATGGTCCTAAGTATTCAGACCGTTTGCTGTGACACTCATATATTTAACTCAGGTGCTGTCCATTTATTCTGATCATCCTTGAGATGCTTCTACACCTTCATTTGAGTCCAGCTGTGTTTGATTATACTGATTGAACTTGATTAGGAAAGCCACACACCTGTCTATATAACACCTTACAGCTCACAGTGCATGTCAGAGCAAATGAGAATCATGAGGTCAAAGGAACTGCCTGAAGAGCTCAGAGACAGAATTGTGGCAAGGCACAGATCTGGCCAAGGTTACAAAAAAATTCTGCTGCACTTAAGGTTCCTAAGAGCACAGTGGCCTCCATAATCCTTAAATAGAAGACGTTTGAGACAACCAGAACCCTTCCTAGAGCTGGCCGTCCGGTGTGTTGCGTTTGTTACAATATGATTTTTTTTATTAATCAGACTTACGATTCATGGGACATATCATTACACAATAGTGGTTGGTCATAGAGATATTGTCAGTTTTTGGCTTGAGTAGATTTCTGAAACAAATGCTGTTTTATACAATGGGGGTAAATATCATTGTTGTATTTAATTGACAGTTCAATTAACAGGCTATTGTCTCTATTGCTACGGTACACAAGAAAGAGATTTAGTTGTTTGAGGTTTTCAAACTGAAAGAATGACTGTTAGATTACTGTCTGGTGTTGGCTTGGTTAGACAATGGGTACGTAGATGCAGTTATCAACAGTCCATTGTTTCTACAGCTACAGTAAACAGGCATGTTTTCTGTTGTTTGGTAACTATGGCAAACAGCCTGACACATAAAAGGGGGTGAGTAGGGACACACACAGACAGACACACCATCATGCTGTAACATCAGAAGCAAGCCACCCAAGATAGAAGAACAGTGCCTGATGCTCCCGAAAAATCGTTGCCAATGGAGATCACGAACATACAGTAACAGAAGATAAGTAACTTTTAAGTGTATTTGTACTGATATAGACTATAGGCTGTTCATTTGATAGGCATTTTGCTTGTTATAGATATCTGTCAGTCTTGTATTGTATTCCTAATATTGTAATAGTTTTGTATGTACAGCATCTTTGTATAGTAAAAGCACATTTACACACTGCAGAAATCTCAGTTTCCTTGCTTATACCACAGAATAACCTTGCTAGATAGATGCAAGCAAAACATCCGGCCAAACTGAGCTATCGGGGGAGAAGAGCCTTGGTGAGAGAGGTAAAGAAAAACCCAAAGATCACTGTGGCTGAGCTCCAGAGATGCACTCGGGAGATGGGAGAAAGTTGTAGAAAGTCAACCATCACTGCAGCCCTCCACCAGTCGGGGCTTTATGGCAGAGTGGCCTGACGGAAGCCTCTCCTCCGTGCAAGACACATGAAAGCCAGCATGGAGTTTGCTAAAAAACACCTGCAGGACTCCAAGATGGTGAGAAATAAGATTCTCTGGTCTGATGAGACCAAGATAGAACTTTTTGGCCTTAATTCTAAGTGGTATGTGTGGAGAAAACCAGGCACTGCTCATCACCTGTCCAATACAGTCCCAACAGTGAAGCATGGTGGTGGCAGCATCATGCTGTGGGGGTGTTTTTCAGCTGCAGGGACAGAATGACTGTTTGCAATGAGGGAAAGATGAATGCGGCCAAGTACAGGGATAACCTGGACTAAAACCTTCTCCAGAGTGCTCAGGACCTCAGACTGGGCCGAAGGTTTACCTTCCAACAAGACAATGACCCTAAGCACACAGCTAAAATAACGAAGGAGTGGCTTCACAACAACTCCGTGACTGTTCTTGAATGGCCCAGCCAGATCCCTGACTTAAACCCAATTGAGCATCTCTGGAGAGACCTAAAAATGGCTGTCCACCAACGTTTACCATCCAACCTGACAGAACTGGAGAGGATCTGCAAGGAGGAATGGCAGAGGATCCCCAAATCCAGGTGTGAAAAACTTGTTGCATCTTTCCCAAAAAGACTCATGGCTGTATTAGATCAAAAGGGTGCTTCTACTAAATACTGAGCAAAGGGTCTGAATACTTAGGACATGTGATATTTCAATTTTTCTATTTTAATAAATCTGCAAAAATGTCAACAATTATGTGTTTTTCTGTCAATATGGGGCGCTCTTTGTACATTAATAAGGAAAAAAATGAACTTAAATGATTTTAGCAAATGGCTGCAATATAACAACGAGTGAAAAATTTAAGGGGGTCTGAATACTTTCCGTCCCCACTGTATATGAATAAATATAACGGCTTCCAAACATTTTCACTTAGTAGAGGAACTTGAAAAAAGCGTTGCATAGAAGTTATATAAACTGGATATTGGAGGGGACTCTGCTTACTGATCAGTCCTATGGATCTCCTATGAAAGTCAGAAAGGACATGAAAAGGCCCCCCAGTGATTTCTGTTCTCTATACCCGGGGGTGTCTTTACAATACATAGATGAACTAGTTACATATTTTACTACTGAAATGTAATCCTCCATGAAGACAATGTGACGGCTTCAATTGTCATTGACATATTCTATGTGTTCTTAAAATATATTTATATAGAAAAACATGTACTTACCTCCTCTCCGCTGGGTCATTGGGGTCAAACAACCGTCAGTTCCGTCCTCTGAGTTTCCACATTCTGGTGTTTCATATACTTTGGCTCTTCCCGTGGCATTTCCTGTGATTCTTAGTTGGTATTCACAATTGCAAGCTATAAAGAAAAAAAAAAGTCTTTAAGTTGATGTACAGTTTTTAAAATGGAACAAATTTCCTAACTTTGTCTCTCAGTTGGCTGTTGGGTTTCCTATCAGGTATGGAGGGGTTACGGAAACTCCTAATGGGATTCCAATGGACAACTGAAGCAGCATGAATTATTGATTTTGGATAAAGTAGGGTAGGCTGAAACCCCATCGGTTTTTTTTTTCTAGTCTATTTCCTGTTAGGAAAGTTTCCCTTTACTTTGTGATTTGGAGCTGCAACAGGAAGTGAGAAGAAATCTCCCTGAAGTGAGGGTAATTCCCATCTTAGTAAGTTCCCAGAACATTGGATGATCCACCTTCAACTCTTGCTTTCATGACAACTATAAAATTTAGAATTGTCACCAGAACAAATGAAGGGGGAATCTCCCCAGCAGAAACACAGATTGCAATAAAAATTTGGCAAATGATCTCATTTAAGCTTCCTGTTAGAGGTTACTTACTTTTGTGGTCTTGCTGCTCCCAGATGTTTTGTCCCGACAGAATAATTTTAGAAAGCATCTGAATAGGCTGTCTTTCTGGACTCCTTTCTTCTCTTCTCATGGAACACTGCTCCGTTGCAAGATCTTCTCACTATGCTGCATTTGGACTCCTTTCTTCTTCTCCTCCTCTGCTCTGGCAGGAATCCTGTAAGAGAAATTTTAACTTGAAATATTTTGTTTTGCTAAAATTTGGGGATTAAAGTGAACTAAAACAGAGATTGTATGAGCTTTATAGTTTACTAAAATGATGCCCATTAGTTCAAATCTTCCTCTTTTTTTTCCTTCAACCTTCCCCTCCTTAACTGCATGTCTAGCCTAAACTGTTCTTTGCTTTGAATAGAATAGGTAAGGGTTATATCCCCTATCCGATTATTTTTTGCTATCTCCTTACTATTAGGCTGATTTCCTTTTACTTCCTGTCTTGGTGATCCTACAGGAAATGAAAGCAAATCTCCCCAAAGTGAGGAGAATTCTCATCTTGGACAGATGTCACCACATTGTCCCCATTGGAAGGTTTTCCCTCACCTCTTACTGTCATCACAACTCTAAAATTCAGGATTTCCCCTTACTTTCTGTATCGGTGACAATAGTCACCAGGAAATGTAGAGGGAAGAATCACCCCAGCAGGGACACAGGCAGCTGTAAATACTTGGAGGAGGGTCTAACACTTTCTCGCTCCATCTCAACTAAAAATAACAGAGTTTTGCCTTTACATATATTTTTAAATGGAAGGTTATGTCTAGTGATGAGTTCTCCGGAGCATCATCATCCGAAAAAACAAATGTCAATACTAAGGACTCGGAGTTCATTATAAGAGAGACAATGCTATGCTCCGTTATATAGGGCTACGCATACTGCAACCTGCATTTTACAGCTCATTTATAAAATGCAGGCCACTGGTTCATGGTGTTCCCCCCCGCTTGTCTCAGCAGAGAGATGACTGGAGGTGAGCCGGTCATTTTCGACAGATCACCATACCGGGATCTCCTCCCAGCTTTTATTTTCTCTCACAAACTCCATTTATTCTTGTTGTTCTTCGCCAACTCTCAGACTCCCGAAGCCAGCGGAGCGCAATGCACATTTGTAAAGCACATCGCTGGGCTCTAGTTATCTTCAATGGCTTTTCTTTTTAACCGGCAATAACGCTGCATTATAAATCTCTTCCAGAGAATTCCATTATAGAGAAAACTACTAAGTGAAGTCTTTACTTACCTGTTGCGCATTTCTGCAGGACATGGAGAAGGAACTTTGTTGATGAGCCTGTGGGCGACCACTTGCTGCATTCGTTTCCTGATGATAAAGAAAGAAAGGTATATGAGATATCGATTCTACACAGAAGAATTTAACGGCTTTCAAACATTTTCGCTCAGTAGAGGAACTTGTAAAAAGCGTCACATAGAAGTTATATAAAATCTAACTGGATATTGGAGGGGACTCTGCTTACTGATTAGTCCTATGGATCTCCATAATTCCAGCTCTTTAGTTTGAGTAATATGATAGTCAGAGGGGCATGAAAAGGCCCCCCCAGCGATTTCTGTTCTCTATACCTGGGGGTCATGTAGATCAGTAGTTCTCAACCCTGTCCTCAAGTACCTCCAACAGGTCATGTTTTGGGAATTTCTCTTAGATAAAATAGCTGTCCAAAATACCAAGCTATTGACTCTGATTTAATGCACCTGTATAAGATAAAGGAAAACCTGCAAACATGGCCTGTTGGGGGTACTTGAGGACAGGGTTGAGAACCACTAATGTAAATGAACGAGTTACATATTTTACTAAAGTGTATTCCTCCACAAAGGCGATGTGACGGCTTCAATTGTCATTGACAGATTCTATGGGGGTTTATTCAATAAAACTGCATGGTTCAAAGCCCGGTACAGCTCTGAATAGGAACCATTCAGCTTCCAGGTTTTATTGTCAAAGCTTAAGTCGATGTAAAGATTTTAACCGTTTCCCAACCAGCTCGCATAGCTATACTGCTGCAGAATGGCTCTCCAGGGCGAATCCCCGTACGGGTACAGCTTTTCCTTTAAGAGCAGCCAGAGGGCACCCGTGAGCGCGCCCCGCCGCGCGGCGTGGGGGACCTGATGCGCGTGGCCAGCGGGCACAATCGCCGCCGGCCACGCGCATTTGCATGCACGAGAGCCAGCATGGCGATTTGTGTGTATAAACGCACAAATCCCTGTTCTGTCAGGGGAGAGGAGACTAAGACTTGTTCATACTAAGTAGGATTTAGTATGTCTCCTTATATGTAAGGTATGTCAGTCCTATCCCCATACAGTTAGAACTTGCTGAGGGAACACACATTTAACCCCTTGATCGCCCCCTAGTGTTAACCCCTTTCCTACCAGTGACATTTATACAGTAATCAGTGCATATTTATAGCACTGATCGCTGTATAAATGTCAGTGGTCCCAAAAATGTGTCAAAAGTTTCCGATCTGTCCATCGCAATGTCGCAGTCCCATTAAAAATCGCAGATCACCGTCATTACTAGTAAAAAAATAAATAAATAAAAATGCCAGAAAAAAGGCATAACTCTTTCCCATAGTTTGTAGACACTATAACTTTTGCGCAAACCAATCAATATATACTTATTGCGTTTTTTTTTACCAAAAATATGTAGAAGAATGTATATTGGCCTAAACGGATAAATAAATATATATATATATATATATATATATATATATTTATTTTGGCAAAAAGTTAAAAAAATATATATTTTTTTGTAAAATTGTCGCTCTTTTTTTGTTTATATCGCAACAAATAAAAACCGCAGAGGTGATCAAATACAACCACAGGAAAGCTCTATTTGTGGGGAAAAGCAGGACGCAAATTTAGTTTGGGTACAGTATTGCATGACCGCGCAATTGTCAGTTACAGTGCCGAATTGTAAAAAAAAGTGCTTTGGTCAGGAAGGGGGTAAAATCTTTTGGGGCTGAAGCGGTTAAAGTGGAACTAAATGCAAAACATACTGGTTGATTTACTTCTGTACACTACAAGTGCACTTGGAAGTGAAGTCGCTGTAGATCTAAAGGGGAAAATCTGAAATGAGGGGAAGCTCTGTTGATTTCCATCATCCAATCATGTGCAAGCAAAAAATGCTGTCTTTTATTTTACGTGCATGTCCCCCTCAGATCTACAGCTACTGCACTTCCAAGTGCACTTGGGCTCTCACACTGCAGATAAGGCATTTTTCAGACGCTTTACAGTCGTTATTTTTAGCACTAAAGCAATTGAAAAAAGCCCCAGTGTGAAAGGGGTCTTTATCTCTCAATTGGCTGTTGGGTTTCCTATCGGGGGAGCAGGGGGCATGCAAACTCCTAATAGGAACCCAACGGATACCTGAAGCAGCATTATTAGTTTTGGATAGAGTAGGGTAGGCTGAAACCCCATCAAGTTGTTTTTTTTTCCAGTCTATTTCCTGCTAGGCTAGGGAGATTTCTCTTTACTTCCTGAATTGGAGATGCAACAGGAAGGGAGAAGAAATCTCCCTAAAGTGAGCGGAATTCCCATCTTAGACTGCAGTTCCCAGAACATTGGATGATCCACCTTCAGCTCTTGTTCTTATGACAACTCTAAAAATTTAGGATTGTCACCAGAACAAATAAAGGGGGAATCTCCCCAGCGGGGACACAGACTGCAATAAAAACTTGGCAGATGATCTAATTTCAGCTTCCTGTTAGAGGATACTTACTTTTGTAGTTTTGCTACGCTCAATGCTTTATAAAAGTTTATGTGTCTTTTTTTTAGCTTGAATGCTCTGCAAGAAATCCTGTAAGAGAAAGTTTAATTTAATATATTTTGTTTTGCTAAAATGTTGGAATTAAAATTAAATAAAACAGAGAATGAATGAGCTTTATATTTTACTAAAATGATATCCATTAGTTCATATCTCCCTTATGTTTCCTTATACCTTCCCTTCTTTAACTGTGTGTCTAGCCAAAACTTTTCTTTGCTTAGAATAGAGTAGGTAAGGGTTAGATTCCCGATTAAGTTATTTTTGCTATCTGCATACTATTAGGCTGATTTCCTATTATTTCCCATCTTGGTGATGCTACAGGAAATGAGAGCAAATCTCCCTATAGTTAGGAGATCTCTCATCTTGGACAGAAGCATAGGTGTGCATTACGTTGCGCACCAGGCCGTCCATTAGGGGTGCATGGGTGCCGCCCCCCCATCCATGCATCCGGGCCCCCTAATCTACATGCAGGGCGCCGGACACATGGATTCCAATGGAGGAGGGGGGGTTTGAAGCACGTGATTAGAGCTAGAGGCTTCAAAAAAGGGTGGGCTCTGGGCGCCACCCGGTTGTGTGACAATAGCGAATATTCGCTATGTCACACTGATCCTCCTCCCAGCCAATCAAGAAACGGGTCCTGAAACCCGTCACCAGATTGGCTGAAAGGACAGGCGATTCTATTGGACACCTAGGAGGAGGAGGGTGGAGACGCACGGTGGAAGGAGAAGGAGGAAGCCGCCGCCTGCTACCGTAGGAGTGTTGCCCGCCCGCAACCTAAATGGGTTAAGTTTGGGGCTGGATGACCGACCGTGAGACCCCCCGGGGGGTGCGGGTGACCTGACCAACCGACAGTGAGGGGGGGTGCCACTGGTTCACCGGGGGGCGCCCCCCCCAAAAAGAAGAACAGCTGCCACTGGTGTGCACCCCAAAGCTCAAACACACATGCTTTCCTCTACAGCTGCACTGGGCAGTGAATTGACAAGATAGTGCTCTGTGCTGAGAGGCTTCCTGTTCATTCACAAACTGAAGCATAGTAAACTTACTATGCTTCAGTTATGAATGAACACTCTCCATTCTGAAAAAAACCCCCGGCGCGCGCAGCGCAACGTGGAGGAAAGCCCAGGCGATAGGGGAAATCGACACCACATGCAGTGATTAGGGTGTGCCCAGGCACACCTTGTACACCCACTGAGCACACCTATGGACAGATGTACCCACTGGAATATTTTCCCTCACCTTTGGTTGTCATGACAACTCTAAAATTTAATCTATTACTTTGTGTCTCGGTGACAATGGTCACGAGGACATATGGAGGGATGTATCACCCCAGCAGGGACACAGAGCTATAAATACTTAGCAGAGGGTGCAACACTTTAATACAAATTCTGTGAGAAGCCATGCTTACAATGCAATACATATTTAAAGAGGAATATAATATCACACAAAGTCAGTGGGCAAAACTACAACTAATGCTAATGATGTCTTATGATTTGGACAGATTTCTAATCCCATCACTAAAAATGAAGGTGCCCTCCCCCCAGATCTGATATTGTAATTGTAGTTGGGTGCTCAGGGGTTACACCAGCAGCCTCTTCTAACTCTCTGGGACCTGTATAGGTGAGATCCCTGTACCAAGTCCCCCATGTGATCTGTTCTATCATGTCTGCTATATAAATGTATAATAATAATAGTGTGTGACTGTGGGGGTCATTAGAGTGTAAGCTCTTCTGGTACAGAGACTGATATGACTGGCTCAGTGTTCTTTGTACAACCCTGCAGTATATGTCAGAGCTATATAAATGTATAATAATAATAGTGTGTGACTGTGTGGGGTCATTAGAGTAAATTTTCTCTTGTACAGAGACTGATGCAATTGGCTCAGTGTTCCCTGTACAGCACTGCGGTATATGTTTGAGCTATATAAATGTATATAATAATAATAGTGTGTGACCATAGTGAGGACATTGAAGTGTAAGCTCCTGTGGTGCAGAGACTGATGTTGCTGGCTCTGTGTTCCCTGTACAGCTCCATGGTATATGTCAGAGCTATATAAATTAATAATAATAATAATAATAGTGTGTGGTGGGGACATTAGAGTGTAAGCTCCTCTGGTACACAGACTGATGTGACTGGTCAGTGTTCTCTGTACAACCCTGCAGTATATGTCAGAGCTATATAAAATGTATAATAGTGTGTGACTGTGGGAGGACATTAGAGTGTAAGCTCCTCTGGTACAGAGACTGATCTGACTGGCTCAGTGTTCTCTGTACAGCACCATGGTATATGTTTGAGCTATATAAATGTATAAAAATAATAATAATAATAATAGCGTGTGACTGTAGTATGGTATTAGAGTGTAAGCTCCTCTGGTGAGAGACTGATTATGTGATTGGCTCAGGTTTCCCTGTACAGCACTGTGGTATTTGCCAGCGCTATATAAATGTATAACAGTAATAATAATAATAATAATAGTGTGTGACTGTGGTGGGACATTCGAGTGTAATCTCTTCTGCTGCACAGACTGATGTGACTGGCTCAGTGTTCTCTGTGCAGCACTGCGGTATATGTCAGAGCTATATAAATGTATAATAATAATAATAGTGTGTGACTGTGGGGGGGACATTAGAGTGTAAGCTCCTCTGGTACAGAGACTTATGTCTCTGGCTCAGTGTTCACTGTACAGAACCATGGTATATGTGAGCGCTATATAAGTGTATAATAATAATAATAATAGTGTGTGACTGTGGTGGGGACATTAGAGTGTACATTTTTGTTTATTAAAAATCTTACAAACATAATACAAACATATTTACATATATACAAAATAAATTAAAAAAAAAAAAAAAAAAAAAAAAAAATTATATATATATATATATATATATATATATATATATATATATATATATATATATATATATATATATATATATATATATATATATATATATATATAAATAAATAGCTTACATCAGCTTAGCAAAAACATAAAGAAATCTAAACATACCAACCTAAACAAAGCCATAAACTCCACCTAAAACACCATCAGGCTAAGAAACCATTACAAATTTAACCCATGCATGCAGCCTTTTTTCAAAGATACAATCTTATATAAAAATCTAGGGGACATGAAAGGACACAAAGAAAGCCGCACACCCAGAGACTAACAAAAAGCAGCTATGCAGACCTGACATTACTCCATGCATTTGTCCAGGCCCCCGGCAGCCACCTGTCCTTCTCAAAACTCTGAATCTTCCCAACCTCATCCAGAATGTTGTGCACCACCACCTCGACAGGAAGGACTTTTTTCCAAATGGAAACCTGACAACGTGCATTGAATGTAAAGAAACGGACTACTAAGCTAACTAGAAAAAGTGTCTCACAATCAAAATCCCGATGTGTCTCAAAGGCCCCGTACGACCACTCCGCATAACTCAAGCAGGAAAGGAAAGGGATACCCAGAGCCCCACCCACATGCTTGTAGACTTCTATATTGAAGGGGCACTGAAGCAAGAAGTGGTCCATTGTCTCCTCCACCCCACCACATTCCACTCTTGGACAACCACGGTTCTCCGCAGAGCGATGTTTCAGGTTGCCCTTTACATAGAGTCTGCCATGAAACGAGCGCCAGGCCAAATCCTGAAACTTTAAAGGGATTCTTTCTAGATTGAGCAAACACAGACCCTTCCTCATAACAGGGCCTGGGCAATCCCTCAAGGCCAGTGGCTCGCTAAAGGCAGATTCAACAACCTTCCTCTCCAGGTCTTTCCTAGGAAGAGACTTAATTTCCTCCGCCGTCACTTGCCACTGCCAAAGCATTTTTAGGCATGGGGCAGCAAAAGCTGGGAGCTTACCATGTCGGACCCTCAGGCTTTTCACTGGCCCATCATTTTCCCAGCTTCGCAGAAAAACCAGGACTGAAAAATGCCAACCCACCCTGGCGGTTCTTCTGCCAGCATGTTAGCAAAATTATGTTTAAAAAACATCAGAGAAACAAAAAAACCATCGGGTTGACCATACCTAAACCACCCACCCGCCTGGGAAGGTAAGTTACAGACCTCTTAACGAGATTCAGTTTGTTCCCCGATAACAGTTGGAAGAAACAGCTGTAGATTCTCGCATAGAGAGACACTGGCAAAACACAGACAAAGCTGACATACAGAAATACTGGAATCAGGTAAGTTTTAATCAGGTCAATCCTTTCCCTGTAAGAGAGTTTCCAGTCCTTCCAGGTGGCAACCTTGGCATCGGCATCTTGTAGCCTGCTTTCCCAATTTGCGAGGCCATAATCTCTGGGACCAAACTTGATGCCTAGAACTTGAATTTCCTGTCGGAGCTCTGGGAAGACGTCCGGAAGCTCTGGGAAGACATCCGGAAGCTCAAAGCCGTCGCCTTCCTCACCCATCCAAAAAACTTCACTTTTATCCTGATTGATCTTTGAGCCCGATGCCTCAGCATACCGCTCCATCACCGAGACCACCTCCTCCACGTCCTAGAGATGAAAACAGACACGTCATCAGCATAGGCCACGACTCTCAGAGGGGGCTCACCAGGAATGCCCAAAGGCACTATCCGCATAACGGTCCGCTCTCCAACCTCCGGATGAAGGGATCGATTGCGAACGCATATAGCAGAGAACCCAAAAGGACACCCCTGACGCACACCTGAACCAATCTCAAAGGGCCGTCTGATCCAACCATTCACAAGCATGAAGCTTTCAGCTCCTCTGTACAAGGTCTTCAGCCAATCGATAAAGCCCCCCTCCAGGCCATACTTGCCAAGAAGCAGCCATAGGTACTCATGATTGACCCGATCAAAAGCTTTAGCCTGATCCAATGCCAGCAAGTACTTTCTGTAGCCTGCAGCCCTGCACTGCTCCAAGGCCTACCGGACAGTTAACACCGCTGAAAAAGTGCTTCTACCCTGAACCAACCAGTGCTGGTGGCTGGAAAGTAGATTGCCCGCAACAGACGACAAACGCCAGAAAATTATTTTTGCCAGTATCTTCCTATCAACATTGAGAAGGCTAATGGGCCACCAATTCTCAATTTTCGAGGAATCCATACCCTTCGACAGAAGAATCACCGCAGATTGTCGCATGGAGGGAGAGAGCGAACCTCTCTCAGACAGCCATTAAAAACCTCCACCAAATATGGGGCCAGAGTAACCTTAAAGTGCCTATAAAACTCGGCTGTCAACCCATCTGGCCCAGGTGACTTCTTAATGGCAAACTATCAATAGCCTTAACCACCTCATCTGCTGTGATATCCTCTGTCAAACTCGCAAGAGAATTGCCATTTCCCAGTACTGAAATAGAATCCAGAAAACTTGATATGACTGCCTGATCAAGGTCCCTCCAGCCCAGGAGCTCAGCATAATATGACCTGTCGGTTTCCAGGATCCCCGACTTGGACTTTGTCAAGGAACCTGTACTGTCAACCAGGCCTACAACTGACTTAACTGCTCTACCTTGTTTGCAATTCTGATAAGGGTTGGGCGAGTGATATTTCCCATAATCCCTTTCCAGAACCAAAGAGGCATGCCTGTTATATTGACACTCCCTGAGCAGGAGTTTAACCTCAGAGATTATCCCCGGATCCCCATTATTCGACACAAGCCTATCAAGCTTTCTCCGCAGATACTGGTAGGTGACATACTTATCAGACTTTTTGGCTAAGATCAAGTGTAGTATCTGTTCTTATCAGTTGCCAGAGGAGGTGCTGTGCTGCTCCCATAGGGGAGGGCTGGCAAATCCAATGGTGCCTGGAAGGGCGGTTTCAGCAGGGATTATGTCGAGCTGCCCGACAGATTACTGGGGGCCGACCACTAGTCGAGTCTGAGCCGTCTGGAAGGGTGCTCCTGGTGAGGATGGGTGCTGCATTGGGTCTGGCCAGAGGGTCGGGTCCCTGGCCTTCTGGCCTAGATTGGTGTAGTTCTAGCTCGGGTCAGTTATTCGGGAAAGAACGCTTGTTCCCCTACAGCGCCGGGGGAGAGGTTAGTATTTCCCGAATGTAATTAGGTAGGAGTGATGGGAGCGAGGGTTGAGCCTTAGAGATAGGGGCTCTCCCCAAGCTTTCAGATCTTCAGGCCTTCCTGGCTGGGGTGGGGGCTGCGCTAGCCTGGGCTGTTGGTCAGGGTTGTGAAGAAAAGCCTGTGGTGAATGTGCCCCTTAAGTGGCAGTTCAGGGGTGCCAGATAAACACTGTGAGGATCACATTGATTTAATGGCACCATGGTCACTTCACTAACACACTTTTTTCACACCTGCCTCTAGGGCCGAGCCTTTTGGCTAGGACCAGGGGAAATTTTTATTCCTGGCCGAAGGGCCTGGCCATTGTATTGCACAATGGTCACTCTTTCACTTCTCCCACTTCCTTCTCCCCACTGTCCTATTTATTTTACCCCCGTGTTTGTCACATTTTTGTATTTTTTTGTTTGGTGTTCACATTTGTCACTGTGTGATTAGTAGGGTGTGGGTCCTCGGGCCTACTCTGAATGTCTTGGGATGGGGGTGGACTTAGGCCTTTTGGCTTGGTTCGCCCTCTCTCATGGGTTCTTCCTTCGGGGGAGCCCCACCGAGTACTTGGGTGGGTTTCGGCAGACCTTCCAGAGAAAGGGGGTCCGTCTGGTTTCAGCCAGATGGACCCAAGTGAAGTACCTCAGTCCCCGTCTGGAGCCTAATGCCCCGGGGGATTAGGGTAAGGTCCTTCCTATGGAGGACCAGTGTAACACCCGTTGCACGTTTTGTGTCACTCTTTAAGTGTGTGCACTTTTTTTGGCACCAGGTGGAGTTTTTGGGTGTGTTTCACACGCCACGGGCTTTTCAAAAAAAAAAACTTATCAAGCTGTTTATTTCTTCCTATGGCCTTGAAAAACCCTTTGTTACAATCCTTCGTTTTGTAAGCTCCCACCACTCTGACCTACTGCTGCAAAAGTCCATGATTGATATCTGTGCCTGAAAAAAATCCTCAAAGGATTGACTCACCTTCACATCGTCCAAGAGTGCCGAATTCAGCTTCCAGGTACCCTTCCGGGGCTATTCAGAGTCACAGACAGAATACAGTAATCAGAAAACTCCACCGCCTTACTGGTGCTGAGACAGCAAAGTTCCCCTTTAAAAAAAAAAACAAAACTATCTATTCTACTCTGACTACAACCTCGCTGAAAAGTGAATCCTGTGTCGTCTGGGCAGCAATGAATGTGCACATCAACCAGACCTGCCTCTCTATCTATTTTGTTCATGAAAAAGCCGTCACAGTCCAGCCTGGCTCCGATACCTTTCCTGTCCTTAGTCCTAGTGACGGTGTTGAAATCACCACCGAAGACAACTTGCCAGGCTGTAAAAAGAAAAGGCTTGATCTTCATGAAGTGGCATTTCCTGTCCCACTTTGTCTGGGACCCATAGATGTTGATCAGGCGCAGGTCCTGCCCCCCCCCCCAATGGAGACGTCTAAGACGATGCATCTTCCCATTTCTACCTCAATAATCCACTTACAGGTTACCATGCCGGAAAAAAGTACCGCAACTCCAGTGTAAGGCTCGGCTGCAAGAGACCAGAAAGAAGGGCCATGCCTCCACTCCTTCTTGGCCAGATGAATATCAGCCAAACTAGACAACCGGATCTCTTGCAAAAAGAAAATATCAGCATCAAACCTGCTGAGCAAAAATATGGCCGAATTACGAGGTGGGGGCATTAGAGTGTAAGCTCCTCTGGTGCAGAGACTAATGTTACTGGCTCAGTGTTCTCTGTACAGCACCATGGTATATGTGAGAGCTATATAAGTATTTATTATTATTAATAATAATAATAATAATAATATGATATGTAATTATTATATATGTGAGAGCTATATAAGTATTTACTAATAATAATAATTATTATTATTAAATATGTGAGAGCTATAAAAATATATAATAATAACAATAATAATAATAATAATAATAATATTATATGTGAGAGCTATATAAGTATTTAATACGAATAGGAATTATAATAATAATAATTATATATGTGAGAGCTATATAAGTATTTATTAATAATAATAATAATAATAAACCCGGTGTGTTGCTGTGGTGGGGACATTAGAGTGTAAGCTCCTCTGGTGCAGAGACTAATGTTACTGGCTCAGTGTTCTCTGTACAGCACCATGGTATATGTGAGAGCTATATAACTATTTAATAATATATATGTGAGAGCTATATAAGTATTTAATCATTATTATTATTATATATGTGAGAGCTATATAAGTATTTAATAATAATACTAATAATAATTATATATGTGGGAGCTATATAAGTATTTAATTATTATATATGTGAGAGCTATATAAGTATTTAATAAGAATAATAATTAAAATAACAATTATAATATATTCTATATGTGTATACAGGTAAACAAACTTGCTCTCCACTGTAATGTCATCAGTGGGCGCAGCCAGGGAGATGTGAAATCTTTAACCCTTTCACTGCCAGAGTAAATTTTGCTATTTTTTTTTTTGTTGTTGTCTACATTATTTTAGCGCCAGAAAATGACATAACACTGCCCACACATGATATATTTTATGAAAGTCGATGGACCTGGAGAATAAAATGGCGGTAGTTCTGAGGTTTTTTTTTTTATGTGACGTGATATTTGCGCAGCAGTTTATGAATTGCAAACAATTAAGGAAAAAATAAAAATTACAGTGAAAATACTTTCACATTAATATTAAGGCATAGAAACATATGTAGCATTAACTCACGGTGGAGCTGCTGATTTAAAGCGGGTTGTTTCCTTTTTACCTGTAGTTTCACCAATACCAGACTACCAATACCAGAGTCCACGTTGAGCTTATTATCTGACAATGTAGGCACAAGTCACTTTAGTACTTTTCCAATGCTTTAGTGGGAGATAACTGGAAGAAGTAGCAGGAAAGAGGTAGAAGAAGAGTTGCAGGGAAGTTCAAATACCTTTTCTTGGTGTAGCACTAAGGAATTGAAATCTCAGGGATGAATGTATCTTCAGCTCAGGATTAAATCTTTGCCCGCCCGGATAGGTCTCTCTCACTAATCTAGCAACCGGAGCGCAGCACGAACAGAAAGTCTCTGCCAGAGACTTGAGTAGAACAAAACTGCACGATCCTCTGCCACAGGATGTAGTAGTTTTCGATGAACAGCAACACAGTACCAGAACCTTTAAGCCGACCCGGCAGTACTATGTGGTAGGTTAACTTAAGATGCGTCCTCCGATTGAGTCACCAGGCCCCTCTCCAGACCAGCGCTCTGCCTGATTCTTCCAAGACGGGTCCTCCCCTGGATTCTTCTCAATTGTCCGGCTTCTTGCCGCAGGATAGACAGCACAGGACCATCTCTGTATTAGTTGTAGTAGGCCCCAGGCAGACTTCTGGGCCCACCCACACGCTGCAGCAACGCAGTCCTCCAGCCCGGAGGACCAAGAGGTAGGATTCCTAGCACATACCTGTTGGCCAAAAGGGCCAGCAGGTGGAAAGAAAAGACCAAGAAATATGGCATCTGTCCCTTAAATACCCCTTCCCAGAATGCACCGCAGGGGACAACCTCTGCCGAGTTACTTCTGAGAAAGAAAAGCACTCAATATACCTCAGTCTGTCGCTTTCCAGCTCCGGTCTGTAGTGACACCGACATCTACAGGCGACGGAGTGGAACTGCATGCAACACAACCAAGGCTGGAACAGAAGCTAATTTAGCCATAGATTAAATCTGAACTATGTACAGAACAGATGACCCACTAAATTTACATATAAGCGGTAGATTAAAAATCTACCAGCGCTACATACTCCCCCCACTACAATAGGCGTTGTCCTCAACATCTGCCAAAATATAACTCTCAAGCCTGAGAGTAGGTATTTGAACTTAAAAACTTGGATGAGAAAGAAGAAAGGCAGTAAGAAATATTACAGCTTCAAACATTTATACAACAACATATTCACATCAGTAATGTCACAAAACCCCACTATCTACCTAGCTGAAAGGCCTAATAGCTTGATAGGAGATCTAGTTGTTCCTAAAAAAAAAACCAAAGTTAAACACACACAGAAATGTACAGTAGCATCACTAAACAATTTAGGAGCAAAGCCTCATTCCCAAGAGAATGACACTTTCTTCCCCACATATTTTCCTTCTAATGAAAATGAACTAAAAGTAACTTGAAAAGTCCATCCCTATCTCTGAGCAAATGATATCTTTTCAGTAAAAGAAAATACAGCTAGCAAAAAGTCTTTGGATATCGAAGCGCTGAGGTGAATAAAGTCTCTTGACCATGGAGTTCTCTAAACCCTGACACTATCTGGCTATATACCCCAAAGTTCTTTTTTTTTTCTTTTAGCAGAACAGAAGACAACAGTCTCTTTGCATAATCACCAATAAAACCGGGGATCTGGTAATGTCAGTTTCTTCCCTTGTTTATCCACGGTGGTGATAAAATAAACAATGTCATCTTTTCCAGGTCTGCAAATGACCACCTTATCAGCATAGATGTGCTGACCATAGTTCCAATGCAGCAAACATCCATTGAAACGTTCATCCATAGCATTAGAATATCCAGCTCTCCAGAAAGGTTTTGGTACAGACAAATAGTCCCAGACAGCTTCGTGGTACCAGTGTTCCCGGTTGGCCTCAATTTCCTGCATAATTTCCTGAGTAACGTAGGGAAATTCCAGACCATATTCTGTGGAAACACGTTTGGTGAGCACTCTCTGTAAATGGGCAAGTCTACGTAAATGTCACGTACCTGGTGGTGGAGCCCAGAATGCAAGGAGTAGCCTCTCGTGTGCCTCTGGTTCGAGAGCCCCTGATAGAGAAGACAGGGACTCAAGAGCGCAGGGGGCCACAAGTGCTTGGTAAGTGGCAGGTGTAGGGTTGATCCGGACCTCTGGTGCAGCAGCAGGAGAACTATCAGGAACACTGGATCCACTGGCAGGAACTCAGGAACAACAGGCAACTGGGAGGTGTTCTGTAGTACAACTGAAGCACTGGAACAACTGGTAGATGAACCGGAACTCTTGGCAGGAACACTGGAACTGTTGACTGGATAGGGAAGCACTGTAGCTAGCATACACCCACGAACCAGCAGGGAGGTGTTCTGTAGTACCACTGGAAGCACTTTACAAGTCAGACAGGCCGGGTCAAAACACAGGTAAGCAGAGCAGGTACAAAACGGAACCAGGAGAGTAGTCAGGGCACGGACCGGGTCGGCAACAGACAGGCAGGTAATAACTGAAGGATGAGGCAGGAGAATCGTCAGACAAGCCGAGGTCAGGGACTGGCAGCAAACAGGAGAAGTCAGGAACAAGCCGGGTAACAGGAATCAGGTAAACAGGTATACTGGAAGCTTAGGGTCACAGGTAACGCTGTAGACTGGACAGCAAGGAAGCATGCTGACAGGCACCTTTAAATAGGCCTAATGGCGCCAAAAGCTGTCACACCGCACGTCTGCGCGCCGCCGCGTGCACACGTGCACGCCCGAGTACCGATCGTACGTGCCCGTTCGTCTCATCGTGTACCCGCGTACACCCGCTCGTATTAGCGCGCACCCGCATGCGTCCGTTCGTGTCAACGCGTCTCCGAACGCGTCCTCTGGTTCTACTGACAATAGTTCTGTTAACCGATCTTCCGCCGACGGCTGAACTAACAGGACGTCTTTCATGACATTGCCCCCCCCCAAGGGGCAGCCTCCGGATGCCCAACTGTGCCATCTTACTTGGATGAGATCTTTTAAAGGCAAGTATCAATCTCCTAGCATGGATGTTGGACTCCGGCTCCCAGGAGTTTTCCTCAGGCCCATACCCCTTCCACTTTACCAAGAACTGGACTTGATTACGTCTCTTCCTACAATCCAGAATGGACTCGATCTCATATTCGGTTTCTCCGTCAATGATCACGGGTTCAGGGGGATTGACCCTCCGGTTGACAAAAGGATCAGGAACTGCAGGTTTGAGTAGGGCAACATGAAAGACCGGGTGAATCTGGAATGATTCTGGTAGCTTTAGTTCGTAGGCCACATTATTAATTTTTCTTGTCACTGGAAAAGGACCCACGAACTTGGGACCCAATTTTTTGGAAGGACAAGCCAATCTTAGATTCAAAGTGGATAGCCAAACCAAATCTCCAGGTTTAAGATCAAGCTCCCCCCTTCTCTTCTTATCAAACACCTCTTTGTTGTAGTTCTGGGTCCTTGCCATAGTCTCTTGCAGAAGCTTATTATTTGATTCAAAGAAGTTTAGGTTTTCTTGAACAGCTGGTACTGGACACTCCGGAATGTTAGTGGACAAGAACAGAGGATGGAACCCATAATTTGCAAAAAATGGTGTTTGTTTTGTAGCGGAATGAACAGAGTTATTGTATGCAAATTCGGCAAGGGGAAGAAGCGGAGCCCAATCATCTTGGGAGAACGAGGAAAAGCAGCGCAGATACTGCTCCAGCGTCTGATTCGTTCTCTCCGTCTGGCCATTTGTTTGGGGGTGATAGGCAGAAGAGAAGGCAAGATCAATTTTCAGGGATTCACAGAGAGCTCTCCAAAACCTCGAGGTGAATTGTACCCCCCGATCGGAAGTAATATTGGCAGGGATGCCATGAAGCCTCACCACCTCCTTAATAAATGTCCTGGCAGTTTCAGCAGCAGTAGGGGTACCTTTCATTGGTAAGAAATGTGCCATCTTGGATAATCTATCCACTATTACGAAGATCGTAGTGTAGCTTTCAGAAGGTGGCAACTCGACAATAAAATCCATGGAGATCATCCTCCATGGCTTCTCCGGGACAGATAGTGGTTTTAACAGGCCCCAGGCCTTAGACTTGCTACCTTTATTTTGGATACAGGTGACACATGCTTCCACGTAGTCCTTGCAGTCCTTTCTTAATGATGGCCACCAGAACGTGCGCTGAAGAAGTTCAGATGTTTTATGTACTCCAAAGTGGCCGGCTAACATATGGTCATGGCAAGAACTAAGAGCTGCCGTTCGCACCTCCTGAGGTACGAAGATCCTATCCTTAAACCACAGAAGATCATCTCTGGCCTGTAGGGTTGTATCAGGTGGAGCGGAAACGTTCCTGGAGGCTTGCTTGATCTGTGACAGTAGATCCCCTTGGAGTAACAGAAAGTTCCCTGCGGACAAGATGGTATCTGGTGGGGAAGGTGCTTCCGAATTGCTGTACATCCGTGACAGCGCGTCAGGCTCGATATTTTTTGACCCGGGGCGGTAGGTAATATGGAAAGAAAATCTAGTAAAGAACAGTACCCATCTGGCCTGTCGTGGTTTCAACCTCTTGGCAGTCTTTAAATATTCTAGATTCTTGTGATCTGTATAAACAAGAATCGGATGGGCTGCTCCCTCTAACAGGTATCGCCATTCCTCCAACGCAGCTTTGATCGCTAACAATTCTCGATCACCCACGTCATAGTCCTTTTCTGCTTCTGATAATTTACGGGAAAAAAAAGCGACTGGGTGCAGAAGAGCCCTAGGCCCCTGTCTTTGGGAGAGTACTGCACCGACCGCTATCTCCGAAGCGTCCACCTCCAGGATGTAGGGTAACGTGGAATCAGGATGTTTTAAAACTGAGGCTGAGACAAACAGATCCTTCAGTGTAGTAAAGGCCATCTGAGCTTCCGTAGACCAGTGGAACTTGAGGCCCTGTTGGGTCAATCTTGTAATGGGAGCAATGATGGTGGAGAATCCCTTGATGAATTTTCTATAAAAATTCGCAAATCCCACGAAACGTTGAATCCCTTTTTTGTCAGTGGGAGCGGGCCTGTCCAGAATGGCGGAGACCTTCTGAGGGTCCATTTTGATGCCTTCCACAGAGATAATAAGACCAAGGAACTGAATACTCTCCTGCTCGAAGACACATTTCTCAGGCTTGGCGTAAAGGCCGTGTAGGCGAAGTCGGGTCAAAACGTTTCTGACATGTTCACGGTGTTCAACTAGGGAAGAAGAGAAGATTAGAATGTCATCTAGATAAATAACAACAAACAGGTCAAGGTAGTCTCTGAAAATGTCATTTACAAAATGCTGAAATGTGGCAGGAGCATTACAGAGTCCGAAAGGCATAACTAAATATTCGAAGTGCCCAAACCGGGTACGGAAAGCAGTCTTCCATTCGTCTCCCTTGCGAATGCGGACAAGGTTGTAGGCACCACGAAGATCTAACTTTGAAAACACTACTGCAGACCCCAGCCTCTGAAAAAGTTCTGGCACTAATGGTAAGGGGTAACGGTTCTTGATTGTAATCTTATTGAGCGCCCGATAATCCACACAAGGGCGCAAAGAATGGTCTTTCTTTTCCACAAAAAAGATTCCTGCTCCTGCCGGGGATGTGGAGGGTTGGATGAAGCCTTTCTTAAGATTATCGTCAATGTAAGTTTTTAATACTCCTAGTTCTAACTCTGATAAAGGAAATATTCTCCCAAAAGGAATCTCTGCCCCTGGGAGAAGCTCAATCGGACAGTCATATGGCCGGTGGGGAGGAAGGGTCTCGGCCCCTTTTTGACTGAAAACGTCCAGAAAGCTATGGTAGACTTCAGGTACAACTTGACGGGTCTCGGCATCAGTTCCCATGCACAACAGGGCAGAGGGAGCTTGAGTAACTTCTGGTAGACAGTGTTGGTGGCAATAAGAGGAAGGAAATTCAATTTTCCCTGAGGCCCAATCAACTTGTGGATTATGGGCCTTGAGCCAAGGCATGCCCAATATGATGGGGAATAGAGGAGATTCAATGACGTCCAGACAAAGTAGCTCTTGATGAGTGCCAGCAATGGTGGTGAGCATGGGTACTGTTTCCTGGGTTACTGGTCCTGATCTGAGGGTAGAACCATCGGCCAGATATACTGAAAGTCCTTTCGCCCTGGGCCGGATGGGAATATGATGTCTGGAAGCGAAGGACAAGTCTATAAAGCCACTGCAGGCCCCGGAATCAATGATAGCGCTGGTTGGTATATTCCCTCCTGGGATCTGTAAAAGAAGTGGGACAGCCAGATGAGACATATTATTCAGTGAAGCTGGGGTAAGAGCAGGAGAAACAGAGAGGCACTTACGAAGCTTGGCCGGGCATGTCCGTACAAAGTGTCCGGGTTCCCCGCAATATAGGCACAGGTTACCAGCCCGACGGCGTTGACGCTCTTCAGGAGTGAGAGATGGCCGTAAGAGTCCCAGCTGCATTGGTTCTGGTGTATCTGAAGTCATAGTAGTAGAAGCTGGAGGAGCGGAGTGGGGAGAACTAGGCACCCGGGGCAGCATCCAGACAGGACGAGCCGGGCCAGAAGATCGCTCTGTACGTCGTTCTCTTAGGCGTCTGTCTATTTGGATGGAAAGGTCTATGAGGTCCTCTAGAGTCTCAGGAAGGCCCACTCGGGCTAGTTCATCCTTCAAGGATTCTGAAAGGCCCATACGGAACTGATACCGTAGGGCGGCATTGTTCCAATTTGTATCGGAACTCCAGCGTCTGAATTCTGATGCATAGTCCTCAACAGGTCTGCGGCCTTGCTGTAGGGTGTGCAAGGCTGTCTCTGCCGTGGCAGTCAGCTGTGGGTCTTCATATAGGGATGACATAGCCCGAAAGAAGGTATCCAGAGTATCAAGTGAGGTGTCTTTCTTTTCTAACAAGCGATGGGCCCAGGACTGGGGCTCGCCGGTCAGCAGCGAGATCACGAACCCCACCTTGGTGGCTTCCAGGGAGAAAGTCCTTGGTTGAAGGGCAAAAAAGAGCTCACATGAGTTGCGGAAGGACCTGAATTTGCTCCGGTTACCCGAAAATCTTTCAGGCGTGGGGACCCTGGGTTCAGGCGGCAACATGACCACTGATGGTGAAGCAGAAGTCCCGGATACTGGAGGTGTAGAAGCTGCTAGGGCCTGGACTTGGCCTTCCAGCTGGGTGTAGCCTTCTTGTAGGCTCTTTACTGCCTGGGTAAGTCCAGCAAGATGGCGGCAGAGTTCATCCATAGGAGAGGCTCCCTGCGTGGGCTCAGACATGGCTGTCCGGTACTGTCACGTACCTGGTGGTGGAGCCCAGAATGCAAGGAGTAGCCTCTCGTGTGCCTCTGGTTCGAGAGCCCCTGATAGAGAAGACAGGGACTCAAGAGCGCAGGGGGCCACAAGTGCTTGGTAAGTGGCAGGTGTAGGGTTGATCCGGACCTCTGGTGCAGCAGCAGGAGAACTATCAGGAACACTGGATCCACTGGCAGGAACTCAGGAACAACAGGCAACTGGGAGGTGTTCTGTAGTACAACTGAAGCACTGGAACAACTGGTAGATGAACCGGAACTCTTGGCAGGAACACTGGAACTGTTGACTGGATAGGGAAGCACTGTAGCTAGCATACACCCACGAACCAGCAGGGAGGTGTTCTGTAGTACCACTGGAAGCACTTTACAAGTCAGACAGGCCGGGTCAAAACACAGGTAAGCAGAGCAGGTACAAAACGGAACCAGGAGAGTAGTCAGGGCACGGACCGGGTCGGCAACAGACAGGCAGGTAATAACTGAAGGATGAGGCAGGAGAATCGTCAGACAAGCCGAGGTCAGGGACTGGCAGCAAACAGGAGAAGTCAGGAACAAGCCGGGTAACAGGAATCAGGTAAACAGGTATACTGGAAGCTTAGGGTCACAGGGAACGCTGTAGACCGGACAGCAAGGAAGCATGCTGACAGGCACCTTTAAATAGGCCTAATGGCGCCAAAAGCTGTCACACCGCACGTCTGTGCGCCGCCGCGTGCACACGTGCACGCCCGAGTACCGATCGTACGTGCCCGTTCGTCTCATCGTGTACCCGCGTACACCCGCTCGTATTAGCGCGCACCCGCATGCGTCCGTTCGTGTCAACGCGTCTCCGAACGCGTCCTCTGGTTCTACTGACAATAGTTCTGTTAACCGATCTTCCGCCGACGGCTGAACTAACAGGACGTCTTTCATGACAGTAAAGCTCTATTTTTCCCCAAACCAGGAGGCACACAAGAATTTGGTGATTTACGCACCATAGATCCGATGGGCATCGGCTCAAACTCAAGCAAACTAGCAACTTTAGACAATGTCTCTTTGGTAGTACTGTGCGGCTCCACACAAGGTGATGTTTTCCCAGAATCCATGGCTATCCATTCTGAGAAAGTAAGGGCAGAAGCAACATCTTCACCCTGGGCCCACAATAGTTCCTGTGACATTGTCTCAAACAAATCATCATCACTGGAGAGATTTGACATAGAATCTATCTCCGAATCTCTCAACTCTTCCGCTGGCAAATATTTACAAAGAGTCCTAGATATGTTCCCCTTTGGTCTCTCACCCGTTCCTGATGTGGACTTCTCCGGATCCATATATTTCTCCGGCTCCGGTTCGGGTAGTCTCTGGGCCAGGCCTCGACCACGGGCGCAGGAAGCCTTCACATATCCCACCTTCCTTGAGACAGGTGCAACGGGGATAGGTGTAGTAGAAGTAGAAATAAGAGTGATGTCCGCTGATGAAGTGGTAACAGCGACCTCTCCCTCGGGAACACTCACAGTAGCAGACGAGACCACCGCCTGTTGCTCTCCAGCAGTGATGGCAGTAGTTTCCACTGTGGCGATCCCTGTAGCCCAGTCCACACGATTAGCACGGGGCGACATTGTAGGTTGCTCCACTGTGGACAAATATTCTCCGCACTGCAAACATCGAACAAATGGATGGAGATGTATGGCCAGTCCTTCACACTTGTGGCAAAGCATGCCCAGCCCTTCAATATCTCCAACAGTGTATAGTACGAACCGCCCCTGCGGCTTCAAACGAATGCCGGTATCCGTCAGCAGGGTTCCGGGTTAGCATAGCACCCGCAGCGGTACTTGTGGGAAACATCTTGGATCCCATGGTTGACGGTATTAACAGAAAAGAAGACATGGCTGCACTCTGATCCTCTCAACACGATCACGAGGCCTCTCTTTTCCTTTGGCGCCAGACACACACACGCACGTCCCACGCGGCAACAAGTAGATGTGGCTCCTCCCACTTGTTCCTCTGATCACATAGCTCCCAGGCTTTTACTTCTCACCCGCAGCCTACGCAGTCAGAAATGTAACCCTGCAATTTAACCCTTTCTTCTCCTGGAGAAAGTGACAAAGTCCAGAAACCTCTTTTAGCATAGACTCTCGGTGAAATACTTCTCAGGGCTGCTCAGGGCAACGGCAAACAATCCCGGACGACGTCCCCACATGTAGCATTAACTCACGGTGGAGCTGCTGATTTAAAGCGGGCTGTTTCCGTCACCTTTTTACCTGTAGTTTCACCAATACCAGACTTAGAATCCATGTTGAGCTTATTATCTGACAATGTAGGCAGAAGTCACTTTAGTACTTTTCCAATGCTTTAATGGGCGATAACTGGAAGAAGTAGCAGGCAAGAGGTAGAAGAAGAGTTGCAGGGAAGTTCAAATACCTTTTCTTGGTGTAGCCACTAATGAATTGAAATCTCAGGGATGAATGTATCTTCAGCTCAGGATTAAATCTTTGCCCGCCCGGATAGGTCTCTCTTACTAACCTAGCAACCAGAGCGCAGCACGAACAGAAAGTCTCTGTCACAGACTTGAGTAGAACAAAACTGCATGATCCTCTGCCACAGGATGTAGTAGTTTTCAATGAACAGCAACACAGTACCAGAACCTTTAAGCCGACCCGGCAGTACTATGTGGTAGGTTAACTTAAGATGCGTCCTCCAATTGAGTCACCAGGCCCCTCTCCAGACCAGCGCTCCGCATGATCCTTCCAAGACGGGTCCTCCCCTGGATTCTTCTCAATTGTCCGGCTTCTTCCAGCAGGACAGACAGCACAGGACCATCTCTGCAGTAGTTGTAGTAAGCCCCAGACAGACTTCTGGGCCCACCCACACGCTGCAGCAACGCAGTCCTCCGGCCCAGAGGACCACGAGGTAGGACTCCTAGCACATACCTGTCGGCCAGGAGGGTCAGCAGGTGGAATGAAAAGACCAAGAAATATGGCGTCTGTCCCTGAAATACCCCTTCCCAGAATGCACCGCAGGGGACAACCTCTGCCGAGTCACTTCTGTCTCCGTCTACAGGCGACGGAGTGGAACTGCACGCAACACAACCAAGGTTGGAACAGAAGCTAATTTAGCCATAGATTAAATCTGAACTATGTACAGAAAAGATGATCCATTAAATTTACAAATAAGCGGTAGATTAAAAATCTACCAGCGCTACACATAATAATTCACTGTTTTTTGTTTGGTAAAATATAAAAGAAGTTGTGCTAAGCAAATATTTTTTTTTTATAAACTTTTTATTTAATCACATACAGATAATAATATAATATAAAATTAAGTTGTTTTTTTCTTCTTCTTTCTCCTGTTGTTTTGTTTCTGATTTAGTAATTTAAAAACAAAATCACATACAGATACATAGTGTTATTTGGAATTTTCTTTTTTTACTTTCCGTGATCACTGTAACAGAGAGGAGCTGCACTACCGACCTCCCACCACCGGGGGAAGCCGCGCCACCACCATCCGACCCCCAGAGCTAAAATCTAGTCTATTATGAAACACGCCGCTATGGCCGCCAGCTCAGTCTATCACTACTCGGCGCGCTCATATGACATCATCGCCTTAAAGCAGGAAGTGGGTAGTGTGCGCGTGTGTAGTTGGAGCCTTGTGTATGCGTGGGGGGCTGCTGATTTGCAGAACTGGCCAGGCTGAGACGGGTGCAGAGGTACCTAATACACAGCTGATTGGGGTATTTTGTTAGCCACTTTAATTGATAAGAAGGTTCCTTCCATGGGTATCATCTTAGTAGATGGAATTACATGTCAGGTATTTGCAGGGCTGGTGCTCGGTTCCTATTCTCAGGTGCTCCTGGTCTGCTTTGAACTAATGATGTGTACTGATCGTGGCTGTCACCATAGTGCTTATCCTCTGTGATCAGTCTAGGTGCTTATATTAGAGGAATGTGTCACCATATGTGTTAGATTTTACAGAGTTGCTATGACCAGGGAGCAGTGGGTACTCCTAGGGACAAGGGGTGAGCTCAGGTGTGGTTCAGATATAGTCCAAACCCGCCTGAGCTGTCCCGCCAGGAAGCCGTCAATGTACACCACCAATCATAAGCGGCCAAGGCGTTCCCTGTCCCAATAGTCACACATACATGCCCATTGTATACATGTTGGTGGGGAACGTCTCGGACGCTTATGATTGGCATTCTGCAGTGACAGCTTCCTGGCAGGACAGCTCAGGCAGGCTTTGACTGTATCTGAACCCACCTGAGCTCATCCCTACTGCAGACTTGTGTGACGTGTCCACTCGCTCTTTAATTTTGTGAAGTTGGCAAACACATTTTTAAGTTCCTCCAGCTGACCATAAACTGGTTTATTTTTTAAATGAATATTCATACCAAATTTCTTATTGGTCCGATGCTGCATGTGTCCCCCACAGGCTCTAATACTTAAAACCGAGCAAAGACCACTGATCTGTTCTCAGAGCTCCATTAGCTGAGAGCTGGTGACTAGTGATGGGCTCGGGTGTGTTCAGATCAAAGCAGTCATTGCACACCGCCAATCATAGGCAGTGAGCCATTTCCCAACCGGCAGCTGCACATACACACGCTGCCTATGATTGGCGGTGTGCAGTACAAGCTTTTCCAGGCAGGTTTGATCCGAACACGCCCAACCCCATTCTTACTGGCGACTGTCGTTCACCATCTCTCTGCTCTGCCCCCCCCGCGCGCTCACTGGTGCATTAGGCTGCAGAGGGAGTGGCTGGCTCAGGCTCTCAGCGGCTCACTGAGGCTGAGCCAGGTGCTGGTCCAGGGTTGTGGGCGGATCCCAACCATATTGTCCTGATCTTGCCCTAGCCTGAACCAGCTTTGTGGTGTCAGCCAACAAGCGGGCTTCAGCAGAACAAACTGCACTCCTGTGATCCACAGAAGTACAGCCAAACGAGCTGTACTTCTCCTTTAATTTGGTTTTGAAATTAATGTATTTTCTCAAAATGAAAACCACAATCGCAGTTAGAAATGGATTCGCTCCAAAAAAAAATTCAATCCTGCTCCTTTGGACAGATGTTTGAAAAGTCTCGCAGGTGGTGGCATCTTCTCCCAGGCCTCTTCCAGGTTCTGGTCTTTGCCTGTCTTGATTAACCAGCACAGGATGATGTCAGTTCTGTGCATGCTCAGGAGTGTAGTTATCCTGACACACAGGCAGTGTGCTATGATGTAAACTGAGCTGCGCATGCACAGCTCAGTGTACGTTTTACAGGGGATTGCAAATAGGCAGAAGAGACGTTGCGTGTGTGGTAAAGAGACTGCCTGTTCCCAGTTTATTTTTTAAATTTAATTCTGCTTTAAGATGGGACCTAAATGTCAGTGTTATACCCCAACACAGAAAATATTTATTTGGAACCCGGCTGTCTCCCCTGTCTCTAGCTGAAGAGGAGGGACAGAGAGCCTGAATCTGCTTCTCCATTTGGCACCTGTGAGTGGAGTTAGACAGAGCTGAGCACCTCCAGGATTAAGCTTTAACAGGGGGAGGTTGTTTCCTTCAGCTTGATCTCCATCCTGAATGTTTCCAGGAGTCCTGGGAGGATCCAGGTGACCGCAGGGGATTTTTCTCGATAGAGGGACAGAGAGCCTAGATCTACTTCTGCATTTGGCATCTGTTAGTGGAGTTAGAGCTGAGCACTCCCATTGTTAAAGGATAGGTTCACTTTTAGCAACATGTTTCACCCATATTTAGGGTGTAACATGTTACTAAATCACCTGCTGCTAGTCCGACCTGATCCCCCATTGTGACAGCGGGCAGGGGATCCTTTTTTCCGCACCTGCTGTTACAATTAAAAAACAGGATGTCTGTGCGGAGCTCCACCCACACAGCTTTGTCATTCATTCACAGAGTTCTGTGAATGCCTGAACTTCAACTACCATCTGCCATTGCGGCAGACGGCTTGTAGTTCTCAAAGAACTACGAGAGCGCTTGTGAGCACTCTAGTAGTTCATTGATCTTTCTGCAATTTAGTAACTGCCTGTTTGTATCGGGGGTATGGGAAGACAGTGTATTGAGAGTCTGCAGGAGCCTGACATTGCACCAGCAATCTACTGGTTATACGTCTAAATGACTTTTACAATACACCATATTGCAGCCTTTCTAACCTTTTTACCCCATTGGGTAAATTCATTGGGGGTCACTAGGAAAAAAGCTCCTCTTACAGTAGTGGTCAGAATACCACCCTTACAGCAAAAAAGATAATTGGTGTCATATCGCTGACTCTGCCGAGTAGTTTCAACCCTGGAACTATACTGGCAC
Source organism: Aquarana catesbeiana (assembly GCF_042186555.1). Lineage (NCBI taxonomy): Eukaryota > Metazoa > Chordata > Amphibia > Anura > Ranidae > Aquarana > Aquarana catesbeiana. Next base: position 103,739,742 of record NC_133330.1, read on the forward strand.
CATCAAATGGGAGGTCGATTAGTTCACAGCTCAATGAACCCTAGTAGAGTTTGGCTGCCATAGAGACTGCAGCGCAAAATATGAAAAATCAGCAGATACAGATTTTGTTTTCATCCATTCATTGCAACTTTGTAGTGGCGGTGAAAGAGTTTAAAAAAAAAACAGGATTTGATCAGTAACTAGGGATGCGCCGATATCGAGTATTTTCACAAGTACTCGTGTTTATAAAAATACTCCAGATACACAAAACTGATACTTTGCGGTGCATTTTGCGCCCATACAAAATGAAGACTCAAATTGCACTGCAAAGAATTGCATGCAATTTGAACCGGAATGCGGTTTGTGCCCATTAACTTTGTATGGACGCAAATCACACTGCTGTTATAAGGTACAACGCTCTGTCACTCAATTGCTCTCCTGCATTGTCACCCTTTCACATGTGCGCTTTGCAGCCCAATCAACAAACATTGCATACACAGTATAGACAACAAGTAACTGAAACTTAAATTGTAGGATATACAGTGCTTTAGCAAACTAAATGTCACCCTGTTAATGTTTAAGCTTACTTTAACTTTCACATGGACACAATCAGACTTAAACTGAATTTTGGTTATTATTATTATTTTTTTTTTTTTTTTAGAGAGTAGGGAAGGGTTAGAACCTATTTTAGGTTTTCATTGTTGTTCGATAAAATGACTTCCTCTAGCTTCCTGTCTTTGGGACACAAGTAGAAGCAAGAAAAAAAAACTCCCCAAAGTGAAGGGAAGCAACTGACAGGGGATACATTTTTCCGAACAGCAATAAAAACCTTATGCTGCATACACACAGTCGGAATTTCCATCAAAAAAAGTGTGATGGGAGCTTTTGGTCGGATATTCCAACCGTGTGTATGCTCCATCCAACTTTTTCTGTCTGAATTTCCCCCAGCAAAAGATTGAGAGCTGGTTCTCTATTTTTCTGACGGAAGTTCCGTTTGTCTGTAGCAATTCCGATGCGCAAAAAAACACGCATGCTCGGAAACAATTCGACGCACGCTCGGAAGCATTGAACTTCATTTTCTCGGCTCGTCGTAGTGTTGGTAGTGACCGCGTTCTTGACGGTCGAAAGTTCAGAGAACTTTTGTGTGACTGTGTGTATGCAAGCCAAGCTTGAGTGGAATTCCGTTGGAAAAACCATCCAAGATTTTCCCAGCGGAAATTCCAGTCGTGTGTACGGGGCATTAGAGTTATTACCCTTCCCGCTTGCCAAATCGTAAGAAAAAATGTTAGCACTGGTATTTTCACTCTATATGTTTGCAATTTTTTTTGTTTCTGTTTTAGACATCCTAACCGGAAAGGAAGTCTTGTTGTGAAATTTTTGCTTACATTTAAGAAAGATGGGGAAAAGAAAGAAAGTTTTTTCTAGCCGCCGAGAGCTGGTTTTTGATGAGGAGAAGAGAAAGTAAGTGATGAACTTTATATATAATATATAGATAACAAATTTGTTTTGCAATCTCTACATAAGCCACGTTCCCATTCTACCTTCCCCAGAAGACTAGAAATGCCTATTGAAAACATGATGCAGATTTTTCAGTTAATTTAATCTTCTCATACATAAAGCCCATCCCCAGGGAAAGGAAAAATGCTCACTTGCAGTGGAGCTGTCCCTGATCTGCAAAGGTGTCTGCAAATCGTGTTCAATTAGGTTTAGGGGATGCAAAAAAAATTTGCTCCATCGCTTCCACAGGCTCTAAAACCGGTCTCTTTAGCCCCCCCCTTGCTCTTGCGATTGCAGGTCTTCTGACATCAAGTCCAATGCAGAGCTCATAGTCCTGCATTGGATGTGATGACGATGAGGGACAGTCCACAGCTGGAGTGTAAAGGAGAGTTCCAGCTGGGGGGGGCCACAGGATCAGGTAAGTAGAACTGCTCTTTGCTCCTCCCTAGACCTAAACAAGCATTTAACCTTTACAGTGTGGGGGCATTTTTCTTTTCCCTGGAGATGGGCTGTATAGATACAGTAAAAAGCCTATTTAAAGAGGATCTATACTGTGGAAGTGACTAGTGACCTTCATTGCCAGTAGACTACCTGCAGCTGATCATTTCCCCAGGATCACCTTATCATGCTTCTGTTATCACAACAGTTGGTGAGGTGTGCCTCTGGGTGGTGGCAGCCATCTTGGTAGAGGTGGAACGCTTTGCTTCCTCATGTTAGATCCACCTCCTTAATGACTAGTGCTCTTACGAAGTGATGAATAATAAACTTATGACTGGTGCGGGGAATAATCAGTATACAGTATCTTGCTTCTGCCTTCTGCTATATGCTCATGATCTTATACCAGAAGGGTATAAGGCTTGGACAAAGCCCTGGTTTGTCCAAGTTCTTTGCGCTGCAACCTAATTGTATGTCAAGGAGTGCACCAGAATTCCTTATGAGGAAATCAAGGGGAATACAGATTTTCCCCCAGGGAGATTTCTATCTGCTTTTTTTTTTTTTTTTTTTTTTTTTCTTTTTTGATGTGGTGGTTAGGCTTCATGTGGTTAATGGAAGAACTTATTCACTTCATCCACTCCTTTATTTATGCGTTCCTATGTGATATATATTACGCTTTCTTACATTTTTAATTGTTTTTCTTTGTAAGTCTGTTCCTGGTCAAATGCAGAGTGGGCAAAAAGGTCTGGTTGCAGAAAGCATGCACAGGCAGCTTCAGAACTACATGATTGCATTGCAGACTAGATTAGATCTATGCCTGATATGGATACTCTCGAGAGTGGCTCTCCAAGCTGGACCACTGACTGCAACTTCTGGCTTGCCCTACACCCAGTATGCTATCTTAGAGGGGCAAATCTGGAGCTGCAAAAGTAAAATTACATTAAATAGGACTCAGCGATCTGAGCCCCACTTTGTCCAGGCTCTTTGCGGTTCAACCTCTCCCATACAACTGGTTCCTGGTCTGGGTGGCCCAGAGTGTGGGATTCCCAGCTGCCAGTTCTTTTTTTTTTTTTGTTTTCATGTTAGAATAATGTTCCTATTTAGATTTTTTTTTCTTTACTGTTTGACGGGGTTTTGGTGCACATGGGGTGAGGAATTGCAGTGTTTTGGGTGCACAGTGTTCTTACAATTTTTTTTCAAAGAATGCAGTGAGGTGTTGCGTAAAAAAAACTTGGAGAGGAGGTCCAGCCTGGGTGAGAAAAATTAAGTCAGCAGCTACAAATACTGTAGTTGCTGACTTTTAATATTAGGGCACTTACCTGTCCTGAGAGCCCACAATGTCAGCACCCCAGCCGATCTTCGGATCGACTGCTGGGTGCTGCCGCCGCAGCCATTCCTGATAAGGGAACCAGGCGGTGAAGACTTTCAGCTTCACTCCTATTTCCCTACTGCGCATGCGCGAAGCGCATTCTAATTGGCCCGGCAGCGGGGAACGAGGAGGGGGGCGAACTCTTGGGAGATCGTGCCGTAACCCATCTCCGGAAGTGGGGAAGGGGACCTGTCAAAAACAGGTCCTCCATTCTCCTCTTCCCCCCTGAAAGGAGCCAAATGTGGCACCGGAGGTGGGGGAGGAAGCATATAAGAGAGAGTTCCACTTTTGGGTGGAACTCCGCTTTTAAAGTTTTTTTTTTTTAGACTAAAAACATTGGAAAGAAAAAACCTAATTAATAGAAAAAGTAGCTATTAATAGTTATTAACGATTGCTAGCTAGCAATGTTGTAGACAGATAATTACCCTCAAATGGCTTTTTTTGGAGTACAGATATGAGGAAAACTAATTTGTTCTTGTTTGGGCACTTTGTGTTATGGGGTAACAACGCTCTGCCTTGTTCACCACAGTCTCCTTCCTGGAAATCACCATCACGTGCTCTACCAAAGGAAACCACAAGCTGCTATGCTAAAGCACCTTGCCTGGGCATATTCTACCATTTTTAAAGTCAGCCTTCCATGAAATTGGAAGAACTGCTCTATTGAAAGCCCCTCTACCCCCTCAAAGACATATCACCTGCAAGGGTGAATAGTAAAAACTTTGTATGGCCCTGTAGGGTTACGGTGCCTTACCGATGCATTCTGGGATAACTTGGCACTCAAAATCCCATGGAAATGTACTCTAGTCCATTGCAGGAGAATATTCTTGCAGGATTTTCAGCACCCATCTATCCAAGAAAGCAGGAGTGAGGCAGAGTGAAGTCAACTGCATCTCTTAGAAGCTTCAGCAGTTTGGGGCCGAAGTAAGTGTTTTTCTTTTCTTTAACAAATGCATTATTTTTAAATTGCCTTTGCAAGTGGTTCCTCTTTGGGGAATAGAGGGATTTTAATAGAGTAAAACGATGACAACTAGCAACTATTAAGGAATATGCTATGTGAAAAAACACATGCCTAATATCACTGCAGTGCATGTGGACAGAGACAGACTGTAAAGAGTCTGCAGGACATCAGCAGAATGAAGTTGTAACTCAGGGTGAAGAAGATATTCTCCAAGATATACAGCATTTTGTTACCTATAGAGCATTCCGTAATCTGCTTTAACAGACCTGCCAGTGCCTGCAAGCCCTATACCAATCTCTGCCTATGCACTTTACCACTAGCACTCTCTCTATGCAGTGTATTATGCTTATAATAGTGAATCTCCACATTTATTTCGCCAGGTCCACAAGTTCGGACCTTCCCCTTAGTCAGAAGGATGGTGCAATAAGTGTTTGACCCTACAGCGCTCACACAGGTTTGCAATCAAAACAGTATAGAGATAGAGAGAGAGAGATATAGATAGAGAGAGAGAGAGAGAGAGAGAGAGAGAGAGAGAGAGAGATATAGATAGAGAGAGAGAGAGAGAGAGATATAGATAGAGAGAGAGAGATATAGATAGAGAGAGAGAGAGATATAGATAGAGAGAGAGAGATATAGATAGATAGAGAGAGAGAGAGAGAGATATAGATGGAGAGAGAGAGATATAGATGGAGAGAGAGAGATATAGATGGAGAGAGAGAGATATAGATGGAGAGAGAGAGATATAGATGGAGAGAGAGAGATATAGATGGAGAGAGAGAGATATAGATGGAGAGAGAGAGATATAGATGGAGAGAGAGAGAGATATAGAGAGAGAGAGAGAGATATAGAGAGAGAGAGAGATATAGAGAGAGAGAGATATATAGAGAGAGAGAGATATAGATAGAGAGAGAGAGATATAGATAGAGAGAGAGAGATATAGATAGAGAGAGAGAGATATAGATAGAGAGAGAGAGATATAGATAGAGAGAGAGAGATATAGATAGAGAGAGAGAGATATAGAGAGAGAGAGAGAGATATAGAGAGAGATATAGAGAGAGATATAGAGAGAGAGATAGAGAGAGAGATAGAGAGAGAGATAGAGAGAGAGATAGAGAGAGAGATAGAGAGAGAGATAGATAGAGAGAGATAGATAGAGAGAGATAGATAGAGAGAGATAGATAGAGAGAGATAGATAGAGAGAGATAGATAGAGAGAGATAGATAGAGAGAGATAGATAGAGAGAGATAGATAGAGAGAGATAGATAGAGAGATATAGATAGAGAGATAGATAGATATAGATATAGATAGAGAGAGATAGATATAGATATAGATAGAGAGAGATAGATATAGATATAGATAGAGAGAGATAGATATATATACATCTATCTATCTCTCGATATATCTATATCTCTCGATATATCTATATAGCGATATATATATATATATATATATCTCTCTCGATATATCTATATAGAGATATATATCTCTCTCGATATATCTATATAGAGATATATATCTCTCTTGATATATCTATATAGAGATCTATCTATATAGAGAGAGAGATATAAATATCTACAATGTAATGTAGTGAGTGTACAGCTTGTATAACAGTGTAAATTTGCTGTCCCCTCAAAATAACTCAACACACAGCCATTAATGTCTAAACCACTGGCAACAAAAGTGAGTACACCCCTAAGTGAAAATGTTCAAAGTGTCAATATTTTGTGTGGCCACCATTATTTTCCAGAATTGCCTTAACCCTCTTGGGAATGGAGTTCACCAGAGCTTTACAGGTTTTGCCACTGGAGTTCTCTTCCACTCCTCCATGACAACCTCACGGAGCTGGTGGATGTTAAGCCTCGTACGCACGATCGGATATTCGACCAGGAATTGTGTGATGACAGAGTTTTTGCCTAAAATCCGACCGTTAGTGCGCTACATCAGACAATTGTTGTCCAACTTTCGGCCAACAAATGTTGGCTGGCAGGCTAGTAAATTTTTGGCAGACGACGGTCTGTTGTCAGATTTTCGTATCGTCTGTACACAAGTCCGTCACACAAGTCCAAAGTACAAACACGCATGCTCAGAATCAATGTTTACCAAACACGACATTAGCAGAAGGTGCCCAAAGGGTGGCACTCAAGAGCTGAAATTCCACGTAGTACGTCACTACTAAGGATGAGTTCCAGCGTGTTCGCATGCTGCACGTGGCGAGCCCGCCAGGAAGTCGGCAATGCGCTGCGCTAATCACAGGTAGTGAGACATTTCCCGATCTCTGCAGCCGCACATCAAGAAGTGTCTCACTGCCTGTGATTAGCGCTGTGCAGTGCCCAGTTCCTGGCAGACTCGGCACGTGCAGCATGCGAACACGCTGCAGCTCATCCTTAGTCACTACGTTCCTGTTTGTTGGCCGACAATTGTGTGCCGTTAGTATGCAAGACAAGTTCCTGGCACACGCCCTTCGGACAAAAGTCTGACTCTCTGTTGGCCAACAATCCAATCGTGTGTACGAGGCTTTAGAGACCTTGCGCTCGTCCACCTTCCATTTGAGCATGCCCCACAAATGCTCAATAGGGTTTAGGTCTGGAGACATGCTTGGCCAGTCCATCACCTTTACCCTCAACTTCTTTAGCAAGGCAGTGGTTGTCTTGAAGGTGTGTATTGGGGTCGTTTATCATGCTGGTATACTGCCCTGAAGCCCAGTCTCCGAAGGGAGGGGGATCGTGCTCTGTATCAGTATGTCGCAGTACATGTTGGCATTCATGGTTCCCTCAATGAACTGTAGCTCCCCAGTGCCGGCAGCACTCATGCAGCCCCACACCATGACACTCCCACCACCATGCTTGACTGTAGGCAAGACACACTTGTCTTTGTACTCCTCACCTGGTTGATGCCACACACTCTTGACACCATCTGAACCAAATAAGTTTATCTTGGTCTCATCAGACCACAGGACATGGTTCCAGTAATTCATGTCTTAGTCTGCTTGTCTTCAGCAAACTATTTGCTGGCTTTCTTGTGCATCATCTTTAGAAGAGGCGGCTTTCTGGGACAACAGCTATGCAGACCAATTTGATGCAGTGTGCGGCGTATGGTCTGAGCACTGACAGACTGACCCTCAACCTCTGCAGCACTCGTATGTCTATTTCCCAAAGACAACCTCCTGGATATGACGCTGAGCATGTGCACTCAACTTCTTTGGTTGACCACGGCGAGGCCTGTTCTGATTGGAACCTGTCCTGTTAAACCGCTTTATTGTCTTGGCCACTGTGCTGCAGCTCAGTTTCAGGGTCTTGGCAATCTTCTTAAAGCCTAGGCCATCTATATGTAGAGCAACAATTCTTTTTTTCTTTTTTTTTTTCAGATCCTCAGAGTTCTTTGCCATGTTGAACTTCCAGTGACCAGTATGAGAGAGAGAGCGGTAACGCCAAATTTAACACCTGCTCCCATTTCACACCTGAGATCTTGTAACACTAACGAGTCACATGACATCGGGGAGGAAAAATTGCTAATTGAGCTCCAATTTTGACATTTTCACTTAGGGATGTACTCACTTTTGTAGCCAGTGGTTTAGACATTAATGGCTGTGTGAATTATTTTGAGGGAACAGCAAAGTTACACTGTTATACAAGCTGTACACTCACTATTTTACATTGTAGCAAAGTGTAATTTCTTCAGTGTTGTCACGTGAAAAGATATAACAAAATATTTACAAAAATGTGAGGGGTGTACTTACTTTTGTAAGATACAGTGTGTGTGTGTGTGTATGTATGTGTATATATATATATATATATATATATATATATATATATATATATATATATATATATATACACACAGTGGGGACGTAAAGTATTCAGACTCCCTTAAATTTTTCACTCTTTGTTATATTGCAGCCATTTGCTAAAATCATTTAAGTTCATTTTTTTCCTCATTAATGTACACACAGCACCCCATATTGACAGAAAAAACAGAATTGTTGACATTTTTGCAGATTTATTAAAAAAGTAAAACTGAAATATCACGTGGTCCTAAGTATTCAGACCCTTTGCTCAGTATTTAGTAGAAGAACCCTTTTGATCTAATACAGCCATGAGTCTTTTTGGGAAAGATGCAACAAGTTTTTCACACCTGGATTTGGGGATCCTCTGCCATTCCTCCTTGCAGATCCTCTCCAGTTCTGTCAGGTTGGATGGTAAACGTTGGTGGACAGCCATTTTTAGGTCTCTCCAGAGATGCTCAGTTGGGTTTGTCAGGGCTCTGGCTGGGCCATTCAAGAACAGTCACGGAGTTGTTGTGAAGCCACTCCTTCGTTATTTTAGCTGTGTGCTTAGGGTCATTGTCTTGTTGGAAGGTAAAAATCAATAACGTGATTTCGCGCAAATAGTTATAGGCAATTCGAAGTAAATTAACCTATGAGCTTCAGGAGAGTGTTTATAATGATCCAAGATGGAATTATAATGAGTGATGTGTTAAATATCTATCTGTGATAACGAAAAGGAATATAAAATAAATGTTATGTGTAAATAATAAATTTCACTCTTACCGTGTAAAATCTCACAGTGTTCTTAGTATATTTGTGCATAAATTAAATATAAACGGCCTGGTATGAATAAAATATAATTAAGTATATATAACCTGGTGTAGGTAAAGCTGCAATAAATAAGAATTCACTTTAAATTTCAAACAAACAGTGACGGAAAAGTCCAGTAATTATTGCAGTGGATGGGGAGTGATGGGGTTCTGTGGTTCTTGAAACAGGTGCAGGTGATTATTCCCAATAATCCTGTTGTGTGTGTGTGTATATGTATGTATGTATGTGTGTGTATATATATATATGTGTATATATATATATATATATATATATATATATATATATATAGTTTTGCAGTAGTTGCAATACTATTTAATTCTACAGATTTGAGATTAAAGTGGTTCCGCAGCAGTGACCAATGGCAGGGCCAGGCGGTAATCTCACCATCTTCTGAGCACATTGTATTGTGGATAAGTTTGTGATTTCCCCAACCTACAGAGGCTGTCTCCTTGCAGGCCTGCAATTAAACAGATTCTCCAGGCCACATATGCATAGCACTGAAGATCGCCCTCCTGCAATAGAATAGACATCTGCATGCAGCCCACATCACCACTGATCTAAGCTGAACACCGGGATAAGTAAATACTGTCTAAATACATGAGGTCATACCACCATCACCTCTGCTGAATGCTACCCACTGGGGAGGTAAAGGGGCATGCTTGAAAGTCCTGTCTACAACTGTGGTCATTAAGCCTAACATCAGCCTGTTCTGCAAAGGTACCTCCCTGCATTATGTGATTGGACAACATATCACTGCACCCTGAGAAGGAATACTGCTCAATACACCATCCAGAGATACCATATTTACCATCCAGGGAATTCAAGGGATCCCCCTAGTGGTGACTACGTGTTATTGTTAACATTAAGGTAAGAGTCCTGGGAGACCAGACTGTTAAGGGAGCCACAACAGGATTATTGGGAATAATCACCCGCACTTTTTTCAACAACCACAGAAACCTGTCGCTCCCCATCCACTGCAATAATTACTGGACTTTTTTGTCACTGTTTCTGTTTGAAATTTAAAGTGAATTCTTATTTATTGCAGCTTTACCTACACCAGGTTATATATACTTAATTATATTTTATTCATACCAGGCCATTTATATTTAATTTATGCACAAATATACTAAGAACACTGTGAGATTTTACACGGTAAGAGTGAAATGTATTATTTACACATAACATTTATTTTATATTCCTTTTCGTTATCACAGATAGATGTTTAACACATCACTCATTATAATTCCATCTTGGATAATTATAAACACTCTCCTGAAGCTCATAGGTTAATTTACTTCGAATTGCCTATCATTATTTGCGCGAAATCCCTGTACTTGGTCGCATTCATCTTTCCCTCGATTGCAACCAGTCGTCCTGTCCCTGCAGCTGAAAAACACTCCCACAGCATGATGCTGCCACCACCATGCTTCACTGTTGGGAATGTATTGGACAGGTGATGAGCAGTGCCTGGTTTTCTCCACACATACCGCTTAGAATTAAGGCCAAAAAGTTCTATCTTGGTCTCATCAGACCAGAGACTTTTATTTCACACCATCTTGGAGTCCGTCAGGTGTTTTTTTTTTTTTAGCAAACTCTATGCGGGCTTTCATGTGTCTTGCGCTATGGAGAGGCTTCCGTTGGGCCACTCTGCCATAAAGCCCCGACTGGTGGAGGGCTGCAGTGATGGTTGACTTTCTACAACTTTCTCCCGACTGCATCTCTGGAGCTCAGCCACAGTGATCTTTTGGGTTCTTCTTTAACTCTCTCACCAAGGCTCTTTTCCCCCGATAGCTCAGTTTGGCCAGATGGCCAGCTCTAGGAAGGGTTCTGGTGGTCCCAAATGTCTTCCATTTAAGGATTATGGAGGCCACTGTGCTCTTAGGAACCTTAAGTGCAACAGAAATTTTTTTGTAACCTTGGCCAGATCTGTGCCTTGCCACAATTCTGTCTCTGAGCTCTTCAGGCAGTTGCTTTGACCTCATGATTCTCATTTGCTCTGACATGCACTGTGAGCTGTAAGGTCTTATATAGACAGGTGTGTGGCTTTCCTAATCAAGTCCAGTCAGTATAATCAAACACCGCTGGACTCAAATGAAGGTGTAGAACCATCTCAAGGATGATCAGAAGAAATGGACAGCACCTGAGTTAAATATATGAGTGTCACAGCAAAGGGTCTGAATACTTAGGACCATGTGATATTTCAGTTTTTCTTTTTTAATAAATCTGCAAAAACGTCAACAATTCTGTGTTTTTCTGTTAAAATGGGGTGCTGTGTGTACATTAATGAGGAAAAGAATGAACTTAAATGATTTAAGCAAATGGCTGCAATATAACAAAGAGTGAAAAATTTAAGGGGGTCTGAATACTTTTCGTCCCCCACTGTGTGTGTGTGTGTGTATATATATATATATATATTGTATGTTGTATGTATTTTTCCTTTTCTTGGAGCTCATTAAGGGGCATTGGGTCACAAGTCATTGTAGTCAAATAATAAAGAATTGGGAATGTTTTGAATTGATTGCATGCAAACAAGCTGCAAAATAATTTCCCATGGGCAAAAACTAAAAGGCTAAACATGAAACCTAAGTTACTCACATCCAAAGTTAAAACAGCCAAAAGGGACATTCTGACATTTTTCACATGCATATAAAAATCTGCATTTTTTTTGTGTGTGTGTGTGTGTATATGTGTGTGTATATATATGTATGTATGTGTATATGTATATATATATATATATATATATATATATATATATATATATATATATATATATATATATATATATATATATATATATATATATATATATATATATATATATATATATATATATTATAAAATTTTTAAGCAGAGGTTCTAGAGAATAAAATGGTGGGCTTTGCAATTTTTGTTTATTTCACAAATTGTTTGACAGTGGTTTTTGCAAGTTTATTGAATTCTAGTAAACACAAGCACAATCTAATACCCAATTTTTGTTAAAATATAAAATATTTTGTTACGCTGAGTAAATGGATATCTAAAATCACTGTTTAAAATTGCGTACACCTGTAGAATGGCGCCAAACGATGATACCTAAAAATCTCCATAGGCAACGCTTTAAAAGCATTTACAGGTTACCAGTTTAGATTTGCACAGGCGGGGTCTGGTGCTAGAATTATTACTCCTGCCCTGGCGCTCACGACGATACCTCATGTGTGGTGCGGTCACCATTTACACATGCATGTGGGGCTTGCATTTACGTGCGAGCATGGGGGACAGGGGCGCTTTTATTTATTTTTTACTCTGTCCCTTTATTGCTATCACAAGAGATGAACAACATCACTTTTGATAGCATGGGCCGTGGACTTCTTTATGGAGAGATCTGAGGTCTAATAGACCCCAGATCTCTCCTCTGGCCTCCAAAGCAGCTGATGAGACAGATCGGTCTGATCAGGTGCTTCACTGGCCAGTAACAGGCCAGTAATCAAAGAACCAAAACAGAAAGTGACGAAATCCTAATCGCTTCAAGTTTCTGACGTCACTGAGGGACGAACAACGTCCATTTCTCTCTTTGTTCACTCCACAGGGTGCCGTTGGTTGGAGCGATCAGACGGCAGAGCCCGGGAAAGGGGGAGGGGGGACACTCTTCTGCTGCTTATAGCAGTGATTGAGTGGTTGTATAGTCGCTTGAATAATTTCTACATAAGAAACGGCATTGCTGGTTCAATGCTTTTGATACCGGGATGATGCCTGTAGCTGCTAGGCATCATCCTATTACAACCTCTTAAACCTCAGGACGTCATATGACATCCACCCAGTAGTTAGGACATAACAATGAAGGAACATATTCATTAATTCAAAGTTACAAGGAGTGTAACAAAAGAAGAAAAAGGAAATCAAGGCTGCAAAAATTCTAAATGAATAACAAGTTGCAGAAGAGTAAGACAAACCCCTATCTAAATACTGTCTTCAGATTTGTGTACTCAAAGGAAGATGGTGGAGCTTAAATCCATAATGTGGATGTTATTGCCGAATCGCTCAAAATTGATATGGTTCAGACACGGTGAAAAACTGTGAATAAAGCACCTGAACCAGTAGACTTACAACTATGGGGTTGATTTACTAAAACTGGAGTTCTGGTGCAGCTGTGCATGGTAGCACGCATCCCCATGTTGCCGACCCTGGGTTTTCCCCCACAGCTGCAGAGCAGCACAGGCGCTTCCTCAACCAATCCTTGGCTGCAGAGACAGCCCTGCAGCCGCACTTATGCAAGGGGTGGGGGCTGTGGGGCGGGTAAAGCCTCCAAAATGGCTCAAGCAAGTAAACATGTTGCCCCTGAAGTTGAGTGTTGAAATGAGCATTGCAGGTTGTTGTGCATGGGGCACATGGGTAGCCACAGACTGGTCAGGTTACCTATGCTGACCTGTATCCACAGCCAGAAACACCTACAATGGGCATGTGAGCATCAGAGCTGGACCATGGAGCAATGAAACAAGGTGGCCTGGTCTGAAGAATCACGTTTTTCTTTTACTACATTTTGATGGCTGTATGCGTCGCAGAGGCAATGTGATACTTTAGGCAATTCTCTGCTGGTAAACCTTGGGTCCTGTGATCATGTGGCTGTTACTTGATGCATACCACCTACCTAAACATTGTTCCTGACCAAGTACACCTCTTCATGGAAGTTGTATTCTCTGATGGCACTGATCTTTCAGCGGGATAATGCACCCGGCCACACTGCAAAAAATGGTTTGAGAATCGTTTGAGGGAGTCTTCGCCACTTCCTGTCCCCCCGCGCTGTCTGCTGGGACACACACAGGTCCCAGAGACAGCAGGGACCGTTCTGATTGCGCATGCGCAGTAGGGAACTGGGAAGTGAAGCCTGATTCCCTCACAGAAGATGGCGGCGGCAGCACCCGAGAGCCGAGTGACGGTTCGGCCTCGGGTGCCGACATAGCTGGACCCTGAGACAGGTAAGTGTCCTTATTTTAAGTCAGAAGCTGCAGTATTTGTAGCTGCTGACATTTTACATTTTTTTTTTTTTTTTTTTTTTTTTTTTCGCGGGACTCCCTCTTTAACACTGCCACAAACCTGTTCACACTTAGCTGCCACAGGCTTGGAATGATAAACACAGAGCACTTTTTTGCTTGAAATGCTTATATTGTGTATCCTGGTACAAACAATGTTAGGATATTCTTTGGTCTTTACACGTTATACACGTTATGTTTTGTTTAACTGGGGAATTTTACGTTGTCTGCCCTGTTTGTCAGATAACAGGGTGATCCTTCATGCACACTTTTCTTTTATATTCCTTGAAGCCCATTTTGCTCTTCTACAAGGATGACCATGTGTAATATGATCTCTTGTGGGATTACATATCACTGTATTTGAGATTGTTGAAAGGATTTCTGCATGTGTTCCTATATTTTTGACCTTACAAAATAAAACGCGTGTAAAAAAAAAAAAAAAATGCTGCTCTGCTGGACCTGTTAATCACAAACCATACAGAGATTATTATTAGTCTTCATATAAGGGAACATCTGGGTACTAGTGACCATATCATGATTTTGTTTAATGGAAGCTGTTAACAACAAACGCAGCTGCCCATACATGGAGCAAAATTCGGCCGGTTTAGAAGGGATCAGCCAAATCTCAATCCTTGTATGGGCCAGCTGGTTGTACACAAGTCAATCTTTTAATCTACTTGTGTACAAGCAGCCGGATGGGTTTTTTCCCGAATGATCAGTGCTTCTGGCTATAGCTGGCAACACTGATTATTGTATTCTGCTGGTGGGGAAGGCTCCCAGCAAGCAGAATACAGTAGCTCTGCGGGAACAATTCCCGATGCACATGAATGTGTGGGGGAATCCACTTCTTTTTTTTTTTTTTTTTTTTTTTTTTGCCTGTTCAACCTGCTGGAGCATGGGGGAGCTCAAGTCCATCCTGGGAATGATATTGACATAGCCCCAAATAGCTCAAAATTGTCCAGAAATATTTAGACAGAATAAAGGTGGGTAAAGCACCTGGATCAAATGGCATCCAACCACGGATCCTAAAAGAATTGAGCTCTTTCATTTTAAAGCCATTGTTTCTAATTTTTAGGGACTCTTTATTGCAGAGCTCTGCAAACCTCAGGTGCCAGGTTGCCATGGCGGCCAGTAGTTTTGACCTGGCGCCTGGGCTGCCGTCCGAATGCTCCCACACCTCTCTTGTGGGCTCCACTTGCCCATCTGCGGGCCCGGGACAGGCATTGTGGGTGCCACTGAGTAGATGGTGGTCAGGGGAGGAAGGAGAGCGGACACACGTCCGCTCTTCTTTCCTTCTAGTTTTTCCAAAAGTGACGTGTGACGTAATTTCTGGGTCCCCGTTGACAGTTTCCCCAGCCATCAAGGCCGGGAAAGAATGTAATGCAGTGCAATGTGCATTTCATTACATTCAGTGGAGCAGAAGGGAGACCTGCAGGGTCTTTTAGACCCTGCATGTCTCATTAAAGAGAACCTGTCACCAAAACAAAATCACCACATAGGGGACTTTTTGTCCCCCTGTGATGGAAAAAAAAAGCACATAAAATCCCACACACACGTACAAACCTAAACGCACCTGGTGGGGCACCTATGCCTGAAAACATTGATTGCGATACTCGTTGCATATCGCTGTGAATGCCAGAATAAGAGCAATAATTCTATTACCAGACCCCCTTCATAACGCTAAACTGAGGACTTATAGGGTGCTTTTAAAGCGTCGCCTATGGAAAATATAGGGTACTGACCTGTTGGCTGTCTATTTACTTGGTGCAACCTCTGCTTTTTATATTTTACCAAAAAATTGGCTAATTTAGTGGATATTTGTGCCCCCTAAAATTTACTTTTGATGTGTGTGGTGTGTTTTTTTTTTTTTTTTGTTTGTTTTTTTTTTTTTACGCAAATGTTTTATTTCCTAGACCGTAATATCTTGTGACAATAAAATTTGGAACTACCGCTATTTTATTCTCTAGGGTATCTGCTTTCAGAAAATTGTCTGGGGGTTTTATGTAATCTTCAAAATGTATTTTTTAACCACTTCCTGACTGGCGCACGCCGATGTACGTCGGCAGAATGGCACGGCTGGGCAAATGGGCATACCCATACGTTCCCTTTGAATTTGCCGCCATGCCATTGCGTGTGCACCGGCTGGGAGCTCCGTGAGTCCGGTCGCGGGTCCCGCAGACTCTATCGCCGCGGGGATACCCGCGATTGCCTCATGGAGAGGACGAACGGGGAGATGCTAATGTAAACAAGCATCTCCCCGTTCTGCCTAGTAACAGTGTCACTGATCTCTGCTCCCTGTGATCGGGAGCAGAGATCAGTGTCATGTCACATGTAGCCACGCCCCCCCACAGTTAGTAACATGCCCCAGGACATACTTAACCCCTCCCTAGCCCCCTAGTGGTTAACCCCTTCACTGCCAGTGTCATTTACACAGTATTCAGTGCATTTGTATAGCACTGATTGCTGTATAAATGACAATGGTCCCAATAAATGTGTCAAAAATGTCCGATGTGTCTGCCGTAATGTCAGTCACAATAAAAATAGCTGATCGCCGCCATTACTAGTAAAAAAAAAAAATTAATAATAAAAATACCATACAACTATCCCCTATTTTTTAAATGCTATAACTTTTGTGCAAACCAACGCTTATTGATAGATGAGTTTTGCTAGAGAAAAATATTTTAAGCAACAGACAAGATAGATTCATGAAAGACAGAAGTTGTCAGACAAACCTGATTTTCTTTTGGAGGAGGTAAGCAAAAACTTAGACAAAGGAGTGGCTGTGGATATAGTATACTTGGATTTTGCAAAAGCATTTGACACCTTTCCCCACACACGGCTAATGTGTAAAGTTAAAGTCTACAGGCTTGGAAAAATCGAATGGATAGAAAACTGGCTAAAAGACAGTATTCGGAGAGTACGAGTGTGGTTAAAGTGTTACTAAACCCAGGACTCTGTATTCACTATATCTGGTATCCCATAGTACACAGAACATGGAAATGCAATTGTTTTTAGTAAATATAAACTGCTAAATACCTTTTTCTCATCAGCTGTATATAGCAGTCTTGTGACCTCTATCAGTGTCTGGCTAAAGCTTATAGCAGGAGTTTTCATTCTATGAGGCTGCAGGACTCCTGCCCCTTTGTCTGGACAGTGTTATTTGGCCCTGTGCCGATCACATGCACCCTCCAAGAAGAAAAACAAAACAACAAAACTCTCTAGCAATATACACCAAACTGAGCATGTGCAGAGTCAATCCCCCCCACCAAGGCTCTGTACTATCAGGAGATGGATTGGGGACTGCGGTAGAAGGGGAGGATCAGAGAAGACAGGATTAAACAGCCTTTTTACACAATACAGAGGTTTAACGCCTTAGCTTCCCCAGTGAATATAACAAGCATGCTTTCCCCTTTCGTCTTTCAGGACAGCCACCATGAGAGATAGTCTCCTCCTCTTCCTCTAGGAAACACTGCGCCAGCCCATAAATTCTTACTTCCCCCTGCCAGACCTCAGTATTAGTGTTTCCTCCGGTGGGGAGACACTGTGCAAGGAGCCAGGCCATTCAGTCAGGGTGACTGCGGCTGTTTATATTTTTTGGAGCCTGTAATGGGAGCAGGGGTTTCCTAGGGCATAGGGGGGACTTACCCCTAGTTCTGTTGCCACCACTTCCTAGCCGAGTGCGGCTTCAGGTTGGGGGGACTCCCTATCGCAGCTACAGGGCTGCAGCAGGCAGGCGCTCACCTTCCCTGTATTCCATACAGACCGCTCTCTTTTTTTTCTTGTTTTTGGAACTAGGCGGGCCGGACGACGGGCGACGTCATTTCCGGCGGAAGGGCGAGTGCTTGCCTTTGACCCACGACTTCCGGTTCCGGGTCGCGGCGCTGATAGGGAAGCCAGGCACAGGCCGGAGACGAGTCTGGGACGCGCACAGGCAGCGTGGGACTCGGTAGTAGCAACCACCTGCAAGTCATGTCGGAAGCAGATGCTCAGCCAACGGACACTACCTCCAGCCTTCCTAAGGTAAGAGTGCCCTGGGGAAGAGTACTCTTTATCTAGGATTGTCCCTCCATGTATAGTTCCTGTCATGGGGGGGCAGACACCCTGGGTGGTCAGGGGAGGGAGGCTCAGATCCCCACATATTAAGGAGGGTCTTGTGCACTCCCAGGGTTGTATCCTTGTTTTTTTTGGGAAAAAAAAAAAAAAAAGTGACAAAATGTTTTTTTCTTTTCATGTATTTCAGAAAGCTACAGAGAAGTCTAGGTCTGCACATAGCTCTAAGAAGAGGTGTGCCTCTTGCAGGGACACTTTAGGGGAAACATGGACAAAGGTCTTGTGTAGGGAGTGCATAGACTCCCTTGTTAAGGAGAGGGACTCTGAACAGGAGTCAGGACTTGCAGCCTCGGTTAAAGAGCTTTCGTCCACCTTCTCTTCATTTAAAGCCTTATTTGAAAGGTTTCAGCCTCCCTTTAGTCCAGTCCCCCAGGATACAACCTCGCCTCAGGCTCAGGGCTCTGCTCCTGCCCAACCTGCAACTTCAGTTAGGGCAGTGGAAGCTCCAGGGCCCTCCGGAGTGGAACAAAGACAACCAGACAGTTCCTCCTCCGATTCCCAGGATGGTTCAGAGGGAGAGGACCTGGACGGGGAGTCCAGGAAATCCTCCAGATATAAATTATCCCTGGAAGAGGTAGAGGACCTCTTAGGGGCTATTTATACAACCCTCGGTATTCAGGAAGACAGGAAACCCTTGACCCTTCATGACCAAATGTACAAGGGTTTAGGGGAACAAAGGAAGAAAGTTTTTCCAGTACATGAGGTACTGGTTGAAACTATTAAAAAGGAGTGGCAGGATCCCGAAAGGAAACCCTTTTTTTCTAGATCCTTAAAAAGGAGATTTCCATTCTCGGATGATCCTACATCTATCTGGAATAAAAGTCCCAAGTTAGATGCTGCCTTCTCCCAGGTTTCCAGACACACAGACCTGGCTTTTGAGGACATGGGGGCCCTGGTGGATGTCATGGATAAGAGAATAGACTCTCTTCTCAAAAAGACTTGGGATTCAACAATTGGTAATTTAAAACCTGAGTTGGCTGTCACAGTAGTGGCTCGCAATCTGGAGCACTGGCTCTCTAAGATTCAGGAGCATATTGAAGCTGGAACAGCAAAGGAAACCATTCTATCATCTTTCCCTACGATTCTGCGGGGTATCGCCTACATAGCTGATGCCTCGGCAGAATCAGTCCGTATGTCGGCCAGATCAGCGGCTCTGGCCAATTCGGCCAGGAGAGCCCTCTGGCTAAAAACTTGGCCGGGCGATAGCGCCTCTAAGGCCAAGTTGTGCGGCATACCGTTAACGGGAGACCTTCTCTTCGGCCCAGGGTTAGAGACCGTCTTGGACCGCACAGCAGACAGGAAGAAATCCTTCCCAGTTAAGCGGAAAACCCCTACACAGACAAAGAAGGGGTTTCGTCCGCAAAAGCGTAAAGAAATTCCAAAGCCGGAAGGGCAAAAGAAATTCTGGGGTCAGAAGAAGGGCAGGGGAGGGGCGATTTTTCGCCCTCCTGAACAGCCCCGTAAAAACCAATGACTCCCCAACCAGGGTGGGGGGAAGACTGGGGGCCTTCCTCCCACAGTGGGAAGCAATATCCCCCAATCGCTTTATCCTAGGGATTATAAGAAGGGGGTACCATATCGAATTCACAAATCCTCCTCCACGGAGATTTCTTGTCACGCACCTACCCAGGTGTACGGCAAAAGCCGAGGCTCTGTTGGAAGCATTAAGAGATCTGGTAGATCAAAATGTGGTTCTCAGAGTTCCAAAGACCGAGGAGGGAGAGGGTTTCTATTCACACATCTTCGTAGTGAAGAAACCCACAGGGAAATTCAGATTGATTCTGAATTTAAAGCCCCTGAACAGGTCAGTGACGTACAGGAGATTCCGTATGGAAACAATTTTCACAGTCAGAGCCCTGTTGCCCCGCAACTGCTTTATGGTATCTCTGGATCTAAGGGACGCGTATCTACACGTTCCTATTACAGAAGCCTCGCAGAGGTTTCTTCGGCTAGCGGTAAATGTAGGTGGAACAACGGTACATCTACAGTTTCAGGCGCTGCCTTTCGGGCTCTCCTCCTCGCCCCGCATTTTCACCAAGGTCTTGGCAGAGGTGATGGCCTTTCTTCGACTCCAGGGAATATCAGTGATAGCATACCTGGACGACCTGCTCCTGTTTGCACCGTGTCCACTGCAGTTAGTCAGAGATCTAGAACTAACAAAGAGAGTTCTTACAGGTCTAGGGTGGCTAATGAACTTGGAGAAATCCAGTTTGATTCCCTCTCAGCGCATCACGTACCTAGGCTATCTGTTGGACTCAACGCTACTGAGAGTGTTTCTTCCAGCAGAAGAAGTACAAAAACTGGACAGGGCAGTGGCTGTTCTCCAGTGCAGCAGTCAGGTCTCCATAAGAGTTCTGATGTCGGTCCTGGGACTATTAACCGCTACCCTCCCAGCAGTGCAATGGGCAGGTCTGCACTTTCGTCCCCTGCAGTCCTTTGTCTTAAGGGTGTGGGATCACAGTCAGAAAGATCTGGACACCTTGGTACAGGTTCCACCCCAAGTAAAGAGATCCCTCTGGTGGTGGAGGAGGGTCTCAAACTTGTCGCAGGGTCGTCTGTGGTTCATCCTAGTTTCTCAGGTGGTAACCACAGACGCAAGCGGCAAGGGTTGGGGGGCGCATCTGGGTTCCCTTTTAGCACAGGGCACCTGGGAGGGCGACGAACTAAGAAGGTCGTCCAATTGGAAGGAGCTGAGGGCAATCGGGCTAGCACTCAGGTTCTTCAAGGAGGAGCTACGGGGCCACCATGTTCAGGTGCGGTCGGACAACTCGTCCGCCGTGGCCTATGTAAACAAACAGGGCGGCACGAGAAGCGGAGTCCTGTCGGCCTTAGCATCAGACATTCTGAACTGGGCCGAGACTCACACTCTCTCACTCTCAGCAGTCTTCCTGAGAGGAGAAAAGAATGTGATAGCAGATTTTCTCAGCCGAACCAAACTGAGAGAGGGCGATTGGATCCTCAACCAGGAGGTTTTCAATCTCATTTCAGAGAAATGGGGTCCTCCAGAAGTAGATCTGTTTGCGTCAAGAAGCAACGCGAAAGCCCCTTGTTTTTTCTCCCTAAACAGAGGGGAGGGAGCGCGAGGGGTCGACGCATTGATCCAGAACTGGCATTTCAGAATCTGCTATGCCTTCCCGCCCCCAGCATTATTACCGGCAGTTCTCAGGAAGTTCCAGATGGAAAACACGTCCCTGATTCTAGTAGCACCACATTGGCCAAAGAGGGCTTGGTTCTCAGTACTCAAGCAACTAGCGGTCGAACCTCCCTTATTCCTGCCACCTTGAGAGGATCTCCTCTCACAGGGCCCAGTCCTCTGTCCACAGGTTCACCAATGGCAGTTAGCGGCCTGGCTACTGAGGAGGGTATGCTAAGAGCTAGGGGTTTTTCTGAGAAATTAATCTCCACCCTCCTCAACAGCAGGAAGAAGGAAACACGCCAGATTTATTAAAAGGTCTGGGTACGTTTCAATGAATGGTGTGCAGAAGGCTCCTTTGCGGTACACAGTCCCACAACGGTGTTGGAATTCCTTCAGTGCGGGGCAGATAGGGGTTTATCCATAAGTACCCTTAAAGGTCAGGTATCAGCACTCAGTGCTTATTTAGAAAAGCATCTGGCCACCAACCCTTGGGTGGTCAGATTCTTTAAGGCTCTGTCTAGACAAAGACCGGTCCAGGGCCCTCCCTTTCCCAAGTGGGACCTATCTTTAGTTTTACAGGGCCTGACGGGAACCCCCTTTGAACCTTTAGAGGAATGTCAACTAAAGGATCTTACGTTAAAAACAGTTTTTTTGGTAGCAGTGACAACTGCCAGGAGAGTCAGCGAGATTGAGGCCTTATCTGTTAGACCTCCTTTTTGCGTTATTTTTCCAGATCGGATCATCTTCAAGACTGATCCAGCATTTTTACCTAAGGTTGCTTCCGGTTTTCACAGAAGTCAGGAGGTAGTTCTACCCTCATTTTGTCCCAACCCCTCGGGGGAAAGGGAATTAAAATTTCATTCGTTGGACGTAAGGAGATGTATCCTTCAGTACCTAGAGCTGACCAAGAGGTTTAGAAAGTCAGACTCTTTATTTATTTTGTTTTCTGGGGCCAGAAAAGGATGCAAAGCTTCTCGACGCACTATTGCCAGATGGCTCAGAGTAGCCATTGGCCAGGCCTATACATTAGCAGGGAAAGAAATCCCAATGGGTATAAGGGCACACTCTACTAGAGCTATGGCAGCTTCTCAGGCAGAGAAGGCTGGAGCGACACCAGAGCAGATATGCAGGGCTGCAACATGGTCCAGTTATTCCACTTTCGTTAAGCACTACAGAGTGGACTAGTGTCGGCTAGTGAGCAAGCCTTTGGGCGAAAGGTGTTGCAAGCTGTAGTCCCACCCTAACTGGTAAGTGCTCGTTCATCCTCTCATGGTGGCTGTCCTGAAAGACGAAAGGGGAAAATTAAAGTTACGTACCGGTAACGTCTTTTCCAGTAGTCTTTCAGGACAGCCCTAGTTACCCACCCGAAATGTTGGGGTGTCTTATAAAAGACCAGAACGCAGCATGATAATGATATGGAATAGTATGTTATTAATGTGTTCTTGTGTCTCCCCAGCTGACCGGAGGTAATCTTGGAATATACTGAGGTCTGGCAGGGGGAAGTAAGAATTTATGGGCTGGCGCAGTGTCTCCTAGAGGAAGAGGAGGAGACTATCTCTCATGGTGGCTGTCCTGAAAGACTACTGGAAAAGACGTTACCGGTACGTAACTTTAATTTTACTGCATATACAGACTGGTTTTACTGTTGTGGGTTTTTTTTTTTTTTTTTTAACAAAACAGATGTGCTTTATTGTCACAGAAGGTAAAAATACAAAATACCAATTGACATAGTACATAACACTTCATGGAAGATATACATGCCTTTACATAGACCAGGTTAGTGTGTACAGATTGGAGAGTAGCTTACAAGAATACCAATACTATATATAAAAAGCCCCCACTTTTCCTTACACCTAGAAACCCTCCC
Organism: Aquarana catesbeiana; assembly: GCF_042186555.1. Classification (NCBI taxonomy): domain Eukaryota; kingdom Metazoa; phylum Chordata; class Amphibia; order Anura; family Ranidae; genus Aquarana; species Aquarana catesbeiana. The sequence continues at coordinate 103,762,693 of NC_133330.1, forward strand.
ACCCGACAAGCAAAATATTCTCAAAACACTGTATGCCATTAGGAGGATAACCACGGAGTCCATACTTTTGCGAATTTCCATGGACAGCCTTGGTTAATATATCTCATTTTATACATGGGAATGGCTGCCTCTATCTGTGCCTCCCAGGCTGCAATGGACGGAGAGGAAGAATCAATCCACTTCATGAGGATCTCCTTTTTGGCATAAAAAAAGAAGATAAGAAATTAATAATTTAAGATGATAGGGTCGTTGTTCGTCATCATGAACCCCCAACAGAGCTAGCTCTGGCGAGGCTGGGATGGATATTTGTAACCTGGAATTAATTTTTCCAAAAATCAGAGACCAAAATATCGCTATAATGGGGCACTCCCAGAACATATGAAAGAACGTTCCAATTTGAACCTTACATTTAGGGCATAGGGGGTCTTTATCAGGGAAGATACGATGGAGTCTGAGGGGTGTAATAAACCCTATGGATAAATTTAACCTGAATTAATTTGTCTTTAGATGCTATCACCAGTTTAGGGCCATATTCCAGACAATCCTCCCATCCCTCCCTGTCAAGAAATGGTATGTCTGCATCTCTCCCATAATTTCTCTACCTTGGGCAAATCCCTGCCCAGGAGTGCATTATAAAGGGTAGAGAGGGGTTTAGAAACATCTCCGGGGGATAGAAGTTCTTCAATGGGATCAGCTTGAAGCATGGGAGTTTGTGGAAATTGAGCCCTAGCCGTGTGTCTAAGCTGCAGATATCTAAACCTCATCCATTGGGGTAAATTAAACGTAGCTGTCATTGGTAGAGAGAGCAACTCCCCTCTTGTTGTAATGCCATATCTAGCCCAAACCCGCGGGTCCGGGATAGTACGGAAGTGCTTTAGCGCTGGGTTCCCCCACAAGGGATGGGCTGGTGATAATTGGCCCGGCTTAAGGTACCTTTGTCTAGCCGCCACCCAAACCTTCCACGTTGCCCTAGTAGGCCCTGGGACCTCAAGGTAAGCCCCCAGTCGACTGTAGGGAAAGTTACGGAGGTCAGTTAGTGAGCCCAAACAGTTCGCCGCAAGGCAGACTGCTGCATTAGTTCTGGAGCCCTGAAACCATCAGTGGACCGACACCAACATAGCCGCCCAAAAATAAATCTGGAAATTAGGGAGAGCCAAGCCCCTCAAATCAGCAGGTAACCACAGTGTGGAGCGCACCAACCTAGGGTTCCCCCTACCCCAAATAAAAGAACCCACTAACCGATCAATTTCCTTAAACAATGAAACAGGGATCCAAACTGCAATTTCTGAACAGATAGTTAAATTTAGGTAGTATCATCATCTTAAGGAGATTGATGCGCCCAAAAGATTTAGTGGCAAGTTCTCCCATGCAGAGCATTTTGTACGTAAGGTATTCAAGACAGGGGTTAGATTCTTTACAATAAAATCATTGGGGTTTCTCGTAATCACGATCCCGAGGTATTTGAACTCCTTCACCCATTGCAACGGGGAGGAGGGGGTCCAGAGGTAGCACCATCATCCAGAGGGAACAAAACTGATTTTGTCCAGTTGATTTCTATACCGGATAAACCCCCAAAGCTATCAAAAATTTGCAGGGCAGCTTGAAGAGAGGGGCCAGCGTCATTTAGGTATAAAAGCGCGTCGTCGACATAGAGGGAGAGGCGCTCTTCCATCATACCCACTTGCAGGCCCAGGACGTCTGGAGCACTCCGGATCGAAATTGCCAGGGGCTCCAGCGCCAGAGCGAACAGGCTGGGGAGAGTGGACATCCCTGCCTCGTACCGCGATACAAATTAAGAGTCCGAGACCCAGTTGTTAGTACGGTCGCGAGCTCTAGGGGTATGGTACAACAATCGAATACCATGAATAAACTTGGGACCAAATCCGAATCTATGCAAAACCTCCCATAAATAGTTCCATTCAACCGAATCGAAAGCCTTTTCGGCATCTAGAGAGGCAATAACTCTGGGCCCCGGGTTATCGTGCAAGATAGTTAGGTTAAGGAATAAGGCGTCTAATATTTATGTCGATTCCTTTGCCCGGCATAAAACCAGTTTGATCAATGCCAATTAGGTCTTCTATGACATGAGATAGACGGGTAGCCAAGACCTTAGCAAAGATCTTGGTGTCCACATTAATTAAGGAAATGGGCCTGTAGGATGCACAGTCAAGTGGATCCTTACCAGGTTTAGGAACCAACACAATTACCGCCTCGTTCATTGAATCAGGTAAGGCCTCCAATGTTGCGAATTTAGAAAGTAGCGAGGTTAACTTAGAAGCTAGTAGTTCAGAAAAATTAGAGTAAAATTCGGACGGTAAACCATCCGCCCCAGGATCAAGTTCCACCGAGGGAACCATATTGAAATCCCCCAGGAGAAAGACCAAAGCAGTGTCAAATTGCACCGCAATTTGCATGATCTTGTGAAGGATTCTGCCAGTGGCTGGTGGGGGGATATAAATTCCAACTAGTACCACATCCTTATCATAGATATTAGCATGCACAATAATAAATCTCCCCTCTTTGTCAGTTTTGACCTCCAGAAGCCTAAACGGCAGTGTCTTGTGAACCAAAGTGCTGACCCCACAAACATACGTGGAAAAGGTGGAATGATAATTTTGGCCAACCCAGGCTGTGTTTCCTGGAGGATACAGATCTGTGGATTATGTTTATGTAGGAAACTGAACACCAAAGAATGCTTCACGGCAGTGTTAAGACCCCGTACCTTCCACGAGATCAACTTAAACTCAGCCATTAGATGTAAAATATGGGGGAAAAGTATTTAGTAACCAGCCCGAGGGAGCAGCATCCAATTTCAGTATTAAACACAGCGTTATGCACATCTCCATGTCAAAAGATCCTTTTAGAAGTATAGACAAACTAAAGCACCTGTAAGAAAAGAAAACAAGTAACACAAATAACCCCAACAATCTCCCCCCCCCCCCCGCAGCCCCCACCCCAACCTAGCAATGCTTTGTTCATCAAACACCCAATGTCGGGGAGCGTGAACCAGTGGGTGCAGACTTAGTGGAGTTCAATCATCCACATAGAGTGATGAGAGGCTCCGCTGCCAATAGGAAGTAGGAGAAAATTTTTTCCCAACAACAGAAAGGTTATCAGGCTGTTCCAATACTTATCTGCATGAATTAAGGAAGAAAAACAAAAAAGGAAAAGAAAACCAAGGGGATATGGCCGCCGCTCATAACCATAAGACCATAACATCCAAAGAAAGTTAGTTCACCAGGGTGTGATCTCTCTCGATTATTAGAGGCACTTGTCTTCCCAGGACACCTCTAGGATCATCAACCTCACAATATCAGCTTGTCAAAAAGAGGCAAGCATGGCAGTCAGTATGCATGACAAATAATCACGGGGAAAATGAGATTTGAGCTTGCAGTACATTAAATTTAGCACTAGAGTCCGCCAGTTACCAGCCTTTAGGAATCAGGTATACCAGGGGAGATTCATTTTAGAAGGAGAGCATGCACTTTCATTGCTGCAGCAAGCAATCCACTGATCTTCAACCTTCCTTGCCCAGGTTCCCTGAGTAAACTGGAAACAGGGAAGTAATGCAGATCGCATGTGAATGCATAAAGTGGCAGTCTTAGTGGCAGATATCACCTGGCATTGCCAGGGGCACAAAACTTGAGATTCGGACAGTTAGTCAAAACAGAAGGCACAACAGGTGCAACATGGACTCACATGTTAGCAGGACACGGTCATCTTACAGCACATATAGGAGGGATGCGACAGACGACTGACAGTAGTTAGTGATTCCAGCCACGCGGAGGCATCCCTAGGGGATGTAGAAAATCTAGTAGTCTCCCCATCCTGAACCCGAAGACGTGCAGGAAAGAGAATGCTGTAGCGAATGCCCTTGAGGCGCATGGCTGCTTTTACCTGATCAAAAGAGCGTCTGAGCTTTTGAGTTTCAGCTGAATAATCAGGAAAGATAAGTAACTTGCCGTTCTGATGTTGCAATTCTCCCTTCACTCTGGCTGCCCTGAGCACCTCATCTCTGTCCCTGAAATTCAGAAACTTCAAAATAAAAGTGCGCAGCGGCGCTCCAGGAGGGCCTGGTTTGGGTGGGATCCGATGGGCCCTCTCTACCGCTTAAAATGTCGAGAACTGGGCCGCAGGGAGAAGGATATGGTGTAGCTCTTCAATAAATTCCGTTGGACGCTGACCCTCAGACCCTTCTGCCAGGCCAACAATGTGGAGATTGTTCCTCCTATTGCGGTTCTCCGCATCTTCGGATTCATATTCCAGGGCTCTTATTTTAGTATGGAGGGCATGGAGATCAGCTCCATGGCTCTCCAGTGTCCTCGGCGTTGTTCAGCAGTAGACAGTCTGGAACGTATTTTGTCCATATCCAGTCTTATCAATCCCACATCCAGTTGCACCGCATCCACCTTGGTGGTTAGGGTGGTGAGAGAAGCTTGGCAATTGCCTATAGCTGCCAGCACATCAGCCAAGCCTGGCTGTGTAGAGGAGGATTGTCCCGGCTGCTCAGTTTGGGATGCCATGCCGGTAAGGGCGCACTTCCTGGCCCCCACGCAGTCGACACAGGCCGCCTCTAGGTCCTCTGTCACAGGGGGAGATTTCAGCTTCTTACCCCTTCCTTTTGTAGCCCGGGCCGAGCGGCGGCACATGTAGAGGATTTGTTCCGGTATTCAGGCTCTTTTAGCCCTTATATATAGGGAAACAGCCTAGGATCTCAGCGGAGCTCTCAGAGAAACGTCCGCGCTCAGTGCCATCTTGGTCACGCCCCCTACTGTTGTGGGTTTAGTAACACTTTAATGAATGAACTGTGAATGGTCTAAGGTTATTAGTGGTGTACCTCCAAGGTTCAGTGTTGGGACCCTTACTTATTACATAGGTGAGGTTGAAAAAAGACACAAGTCCAACCTATGTTATGAATATATTTATAAATGATATAGGGGGCTGGGATAAAAAGTATAATTTCAGTTTTTGTAGACAACATCAAGCTATGCGGTGGAATAGCATCCTTACAGGATGTCTCCAATTTACAAGCCAACCTCAATGCACTGTTCAATGTTGATAAATGTAAAGGTATGCACTTGGAGGTTAAAAATATGCACACGTCATACATACTAGGAGGAGTACAACTGGGGGAATCAATGATGAAGCATCTGGGTGTTCTGATAAATCATAATGGGCCACTGCGTCGGACAACGAGACAGTACCAAGCGAATGATGGTCGTAGGACACTATATATTATTATAAGCCAGGAAGGTGTGACGTGTTAACATAGGTGTCTATGAATTCACTCGTATAAAAAAGGGGTTAGCCATTATTTGTATACATTGTTCTGTATAGAAGTCGAACCGATAAAACCATGTTTTAGTGAATTTACTGGTAGTCCCTTTAAGAGAGCTTGGTTGGAGCTTTAATTTGTCTTCAATGCAATGAAACTATTGTTGAACCGTGGGCAGTGAGGGCGATTTCCATAAAGCTGGTATGCAAGAGCGTGCTGCATTGACCAGATGAAAAAGTAACTGAATTTTTATAAGGTTTAACAGATCATTGTGATGGAGGAGGAAAAAACAGGGTCTAGGGTTGTCCCGATACCGAGCATTTGCCCAAAATGCTCCCGATGCTTCCCCCGATACCTAGAGGACAGCTGTGATCGGCGCGTGGGGGAGTTACAAGATTCTCCCCCAGCGGCTTTCAGCAGCTTTAGTGACATACAGCGGTGATTGCTCACCGCTGACTGTCACTGCATCCTCCTCCATGCCCCCTCCTTTCCTCTGTGCCTCTCCGCTGTCCCCTGCATTCCTCTCTCCTTATCTGTCCCCCTCCGTACTCCCCCTTCGTTCCTCTCTCCTTATCTGTCCCCCTCCGTTCTCCCCCTCCGTTCCTCTCTCCTTATCTGTCCCCTACATTCCTCTCTCCTTATCTGTCCCCTCTGTTCTCCCCCTCAGTTCCTCCGTCCTCCCCCTCCTTCCTTTGTGTATGGATAGAGTCAGCTGACTCTGTCCATTCACATAACTGAAACATTGTAATCTCCTGTGATTACGATGTGTCAGTTTATGAATGGAGAGGAGCCGCTGTCTTCTCTCCATTCATTTTCAGTGCAGCTGACGCTGCAGAGAAAGGGACTGGGGAATCTCTATCCTCTGTCTCTTTCTCTGTCTCAAGGGGGAGATATCAGAGGTCTGTTAAGACCCCTGATATCTCACCAAAGCCCCCCAAAAGGGCTGATTAAAAAAAAAAAAAAAAAAAAAAAAAACAATAAAGAATAAAAAAATATTATTGTAAAAAATAAAAATTGTAAAAAAAACACACACACATACAACGTTCACCCCCCCCCCCCCCCCCCCAAAAAAATAGCAAAAAAAAACTGTCACGTGACGTAATCGGTATCAGTGAGTACTTGAAAAAAAGTATCGGTACTTGTACTCGGTCCTAAAAAAGTGGTATCGGGACAACCCTAACAGGGTCCCAGGATACCATACGGTCAGTGTACTTTTGGGTTAGGGCATGTACCTGAGTCCAAAAACTGTAAGCGAGGACAGGACCAGAGTATGTGTAAGTCTTCCTAAGGTGTGCTGCATCGCCAACAGCTACCTGGGTCAAATGGATATATGGAATGTAATAGTTTTGGGGTGCAGTGCTCTCTAGAGACCAGCTTGTATCATGCCTCCTGATTTTTAATACTGATCGAGGAACAAAATAACAGGGTGAAAGGCAAATTTATTAAATACCACCGTCAGCTCGGTATATACAAGGGAAAATGGGGAAGCCCCAAATGATCCAAATTGGCTCAAAATTGACATGGTCCAGAAACATTTGGACAAAATAAAGGTGAAAAAATTGCCTGGACGAGATGGCTTACACCCAGGAGCTGAGCTCTGTATATATCAAAGCCATTGTTTCCCTGCTTATCTTCTAGGACAGTTTACTTGAGTGATAATTGGCTCCGCCCTCTACAGGAAACACATCTGAGTTTAAAAGGCACCTCCCTTGTAGTTTTGTATTTCCAGACCCTCCAGGAGTATACAGCGTAATGTTTGTTCCCCTTAGTTTAACCGCTTCCGGACTGCCCTGCTCCCACTGTGATTGGACACAGCGGGAGCCAGTCAGCGGTTCCAGCAGCTGCGATGGCCGTCGTGACCCGCCAATCGTTCCCAGGAGAGACGACTCATCGGTGTGCCGATGTAAACCAAGCACACTGCTGATCTGTCAGGAAAGAAAAGTGAGAGATCGTGTTTTAGCTTGGCTGAATCGAGATCTTTTTCTCTAGTGAATCCACTCCCCCACAGTTAGAAAGCACCTCCCAGGGAACACATTTAACCCCTTGATTGCCCTAGTGTTAACCCCTTCCCTGCCAATGCCATTTATACAGTGATCAGTGCATTTTTATAGCACTGATTGCTGTATTGGTGTCACTGGTCACCAAAAAGTGTCATTTGGGGTCAGATTTGTCCACCGCAATGTCGCAGTCCCGCAAAAAATTGCAGATCGCTGCTATTACTTACTAGTAAAAAAAAAAAAAAAAAAAAAAAAAGTCCCTAAATCTATCCCATAGTTTGTAGATGCTATAACTTTTGCACAAACCAATTAATATACGCTTATTGGGATTTTTTTTTTACCAGAAATATGTAGCAGAATACATGTTGACCTAAATTAATGAAGAAATTTCGTTTTTTACTTTTTTTTTTTTTTTTTTGATATGTAGAATAGCAAAAAGTAAAAAATATTTTGTCTTTTTTGATTATAGCGCAAAAATTAACCGCAGAGGTGATCAAATGCCACCAAAAGAAAGCTCTATTTGTGGGGGGAAAAAAGGACATCAATTTTATTTGGGTACAGCGTCGCACGACCGTGCAATTTCCCGTTAAATCGATGCAGTGCCGTACCGCAAAAAATGGCCTGTCAGGAAGTGGGTAAAACCTTCTGGGGCTGAAGTGGTTAATGACTGTGGTTGTTGAACCCCCTTCTGGCACTCAGACCAGGTGTCACCAGAAGGTGTCACTTCTGGTGACTTGGCAAGATGGTACCAGAACAGGAAGTGACTTGACACACTTCCAGCCACAGGACCTCATTTTCTATGTGAGGCCATGAACAGAGTGCATTTGTACCAGGCGTCTGCTGCTACAGGGCCAGGCAGATTAGGATTGTGGCTCTCTCTCTGTCCACTTTTTAGGTCCCAGCTGTGGTTCAGTTCCGTAGGCAGCAGCTAATTTGGGTGGCCTGGTGGAAGTGGGGCACTAAACTTATGGAGGCCAACAAGACCCCTGGAGGGGATGAAGCTCCCACACAAGCCAAATCGCTTGCTGCAGCATCCACCTCAAATCCTGCAATCCCAAGGTATGTGGCTTTCCACTTCCTGTTTGGTTGAAGGGGGTATGTCACCAATTTTTTAATTTAACTCCCTGGGATTTCTTCTCCTCCTCCTCCTCTTTCCTCCTCTTTCCTCCTCTTTCCTCCTCTTTCCTCCTCTTTCCTCCTCTTTCCTCCTCTTTTTCCTCTTTTTCCTCTTTTTCCTCTTTTTCCTCTTTTTCCTCTTTTTCCTCTTTTTCCTCTTTTTCCTCTTTCTTCTTTTTCCTCTTTCCTCTTTCCTCTTTCCTCTTTCCTTTTTCCTCTTTCCTCTTTCCTCTTCTTCCTCCGTCCTCCTTTGTCCTCAAGGCGCACCAACAGGTCATGTTTTCAGGCTTTCCATTATTTTGCACAGATGATTTTTGCAGTTCTTAGTGATTACCACAGCCATTTCATCTGAGGGAAATCCTGAAAACATGACCTGTTGGTGCACCGTATCCAGGCTTACCTGTAGGTATAAATCAACAAAAACACCTTTACTATCACTTTAAGTTGCATGACACCTATAGCAAACTTTTGTGAGATAGTTGTATCATGCTTATAGCAGGCTCTGAGTTTGTGGCAGACTTGAACGATTTCATGTCATGAAGAAGATAATTTCTTTCCTTCAGGTCCAGGCTGACAAGTTTTGGCCCCTCCACCTCTAAGGCATTTATGGTAGATTTTCACTAAACCCCTCCCACTCCCCCTAGAATTACAAGTTCACAGGCAGTCTCTGATCTGGAGGCAGAGCATATTTTGGCCTCTGCGGGGGATGCCTCCTCGGTCACAAAAGAGGCCGATAGCCCTTCTAGATACCTCTTTCCAGTGAAGGAAGTCAACGAACTACAAAAAGCCATTTACCTCCAAAACAGATTGAGGAAACCAATCCTTACTGTGCAGGGCAAGGCGTATAGGGGGTTGAATGGACGTAAGCTGAGAACCTTCCCTATCCGTCAGTCTTTACACAATTTTTTTTTTTTTTTTTTTATCCAGGGGTCACAAGAGACGTTTTCCCTTCGAATTTTTTAAATGTCCTAAATTAGATGCTGCACTCTCTCAGGTCTCTAAAAATTCAGACCTCTCATTTGAAGATACAGGAGTAATCAAGGATCATATGGACAGAAAAACTGAATATCTGTTGCATAAGGTCTGGGATTTCCCAGCTTTTTTTTTTTGGGGCCTGCGTTGGCCTCCACATTTGTTGCTAGAAACCTGGATGTGTGGGTGCACAAACTAGACCAGTTGCTGTCATCTGACACTCCAGTGGAGCAGATAAGGGAATCTCTCCTTTTTTAGTAGCCAAATCTGTGGCTTTTCTAGCAGATGCAGCGAGCAGGTTTAATAAAAGTAGTGGCTAGGATCTCGGCCCTGGTTAATTCAGCCAGGCATGCGATCTGGCTGAAGTCCTTGAAAGGGGCCGTCACACCTAAAAGTAAGTTGTACGCCATCCCTTTTTGAAGGAAAGCTTTTATGTGGATCAACTTTAGAGACGGTTCTATCTTGTTCCTCAGAAAAGGGTAAAACATTTTCCTGCTCAGAGGAGCAGGTTTCGCAACAAGAAGCCATTTCTTAATCCCCAGGTCAAGTAAGATTTTAAAGCAAGTGAATGACAAAGTATAAAGAAATGGGCTTTCAACAAGGATAAGGCCAAGAGAGGAGTACTCTTTGCTTCTACAACTTCTGCCAAAAACACAACATGATGGCAGGTCAGGTGGTAGGGGGAAGACTATGCCAGTTTGTGGGAGCAATGGGAAGGCCCTTTGACAAAGTCGTGATGATGAAATGCGCCAGGACGTGCTCTCACGGCGACCGGAAATTACGTCACAACGCTGTGTGTTCCAAGACCCAGGGAATCTAACCGAAAGAAGGAAGTGCTGGATGTCGAGATCATTACGATCTCTACCGGAGTACACTCTGTCCCCTCAACCCCTGGAAAAGCGGATAGTGTAAGCTCACTTATAAGCCGACCTTGAGCTACACAACCACTGTTGGACTGTCACCACGCCATTGAATATTGGATTATATTCACGGAGTTTTCGAATAAATGGTAAAACGGAATTAGACTATGTGGAGTCTCTTTTCCATGCACGTGGATTCCGGAGATGTTTATAAAGATACCTTATGAGGACATCCAGAGTGAACAGACTATAGGATGCTGATTGAGGCCTGATAACCTCCGGGTTCTGGTGGGTTTGCACCCCTTGCGGGTATGTGGAGCACAAGGTGGAAAAGCGTTTGGTGAATGGTGCATTCATCAACTTTTTGCTGTATATACCATCTACGTCCACTAGAGACTCTTCACTTATCTACATTTAGTTTTTGTCCGTTTTTTAAAACTTTTTTTACGTACATGGTAGTGACCATATACCAGTCAGTCAGTTTTATTTCATGTTAACTGATGGGAGTGCCGCTTTGATGTTTTATTTGTTACTCTTAGAGTTATCAATTTTTTATATCTTCCGCTAGTGACGAAACGACGTAGGGAGGAGGAGCTACGCCCTGACGTCACCGCTGAGTCCCGGAAGCATACGGGCTTTGTGTAAGCCGGCCGGCTCGTCATTTTCTATTATGCGCATTTTTATTCTTCTTGATGTAAGTTACTATTTGGCTTTTTATCCGAATAAATGTAATAAGGATTTACACTATGTGGAGTTTTCTTGTTTTTTTGGTGTAATACTGGCACATATTGATCCTGTCTGCTGACCACCTCTGCTGACACTCTGAAGACCAGGGCTTGCCAGTGACATCCCGGGCTGGGGTTGCAGTCATTCGCCTTGTGCGGTCCCCTGTATTAAGGGACCAACACTTTCTGGTAAGCGGCAGTATTTCTCAGTGGTGGTGGAGACTCTCATATTGCACTTGTCACTTTGGTGTGGACCTTTACCATTCATCGCTGTGGACTTATCTTCACTATTGGATCTTCTGATGTTTACTCATACAGACTTTGTTCATTTATGGATTGATTTTCACTCATTTTTGTCATTTTGATTTTTTTATGCCACAAATTTTTATTTCATTTGTATTTCCACTTGCACATCTGGTGCGCAACCACGATATGTGTTGTTAGATACACCCCATTTCAGTTTTTGGACATTTACATGTATTACTATCAATTTATGATATGGGTTGTTTGATATTCACGTTCAATTTTTTGTGTTTTATTTTGCAATACTCAGTGATTAGCGCAACTTTTTGCTTTATTTATGCATTTTTTACATCTATTTTCTATAATGGGAAGGAGTTGCAAAAAACTGCTTTGTTCAACAAATTGTACAAGGGGGTTACAAACAAGAATTCAACCTCCACCATCCAACCCCCTCCCGGAATTTTTATTTTTTTTCTCACGGCTGCCAAGAGACCAGGAGAAAGAGGGCCTTGATGGAATTTCCCATTTGGAGGCAGAGCAAGTTATTGTTCCAGAGGATTCAAAGTCTCAAGGCTTTTATTCTCACGTATTCCTGGTTCAGAAACCTTCAGAAAAGTTTTGCATGATTATAAACATAAAGCTGCTGAACAGGTCTCTGGTGTTCAGGAAATTCCAAATAGAAAAAATCTACATGGGGAGAAATCTTCTGCTGCGGACTGCAGGAAACATCAAATCTGGTTCCTTCCCAGTCTTTGATATTTCTGGATTACCAGATAATCATGATGCAACAAAATATTTTTTTGACAGAGCAAAAAGTGAAGAAAATTAGCTTCAAGTTTTCCCAGGCCTCGGTATGTCAGATTATGCATTTATTGGCTCTGACGGCAGCAAATCCCCAGTGTGCCTTGGGCGCAGCTTCACTCCTGGTCCCTTTAGGTGTTCCCACTCAAATCCTGGGACCACAAGGGAAGTTCCTTGAATCTGATCATTTTAATCCCAGTGGAGATTCACTGGATCTGTCCTGCTGGGAACATCCCCTGCATTTAAAGATGGGGAGACCATGGGCCCAGGTCTCACCAGTAGAAAACCACTCCCGACACCAGTCTCTGGGGTTGGGATGCCAACTCAGGATTGGCATGCTCAGGGGACCTGGCGACAGGAGAAATCGACTCCGTCCATCAAATTTCAGAGAGCTCCTAGCAGTAGGAAGAGTGCTAAAAGCCTTATAACCAAAAGTCAGAGAGAGGGAGATTCTGGTCTTCAGACATCGTCAGTGGTGGCATGTCTCAACAAGCAGTGTGACACCTTCTCAGATGGCCTCTTATTTCTGGCATGTCTAATATTGTGTTGGGCGAAAAAGACCATTACCTCAGTCGCCGCTGTCAGTGGCTCCTCCCTGGATACTCCACAAATGAAAGGATCTTCTGGTTCAGGGACCAGTTTGACACCCACAACCCCAGATTTTTCATTTGACAGCTTGGAAGCCGAACGGCACATCCTGAAAGTGATTGTAAACTTTTTTTTTTTTTTTTTAAGAAAAAAAAAAGTCTATACCTACCTACTCTGTGGATTTGCACTGAGACGCCACGGACCTCCTCTTTTCGGGTCCACAGCTGGTGCTCCTTGCCCCTCCTCTCTGTCCAGTGCCCCATGGGAAGCCGGAATGCTGACACCTAAACATTTTTTTTACCTTAATGCAAGGAATTCACTAAGGTAAAAGAGATTAAAACTCTTCTTACAAGTCGTAAGTCACTAGAAAGATTTATGGGAACATTTGGAAAACATTTAAGACCTGGCAGCGAAGGAAGGGAGATGAACCCTTGCCGTGAACGGTGGCTCCCGCGTGCATGCACGCCGGAGTGGTGTCATCACTGCTCCCGCCAGTCACAGAGCCGGAGTCCGCAAACCCAGAAGCAAGACGGGTGAAGATAGAAACGGCCACCAGCGATGGCATCGCTGAAATGCTTCGTTTTCAGTTAAGTTTCACATAATGTGCTAGTATGCGAAGCGTACCAGCATTTTATGCCTTTACCTTGCAGATAAGAGAAAAAGAAAACCATCCAGCGGTTTACAACCGCTTTAAGAGGTTTATCGTGACCAGGATCAGATGTATGCTTAGGTCAATCGGAAGGGTTCCTCCTTGGGACACCTCTAATTCCCAATGCCCTTACCAAAGATCCCTTTGAACCCCTGAGTGAGGCCAATATAAAATGGGTTACACTTAAAAAAAAATTTTATTGACTATGACAGCATCATTGGCTGTTGAATCATACTTGCCTAGATGGATGCAGCATCGGTCCCCCACTGGCTCTAACACTGAGAACCGGAGCGATCAAACACCACCGATCGCTCGGTTCTCAGAGAGCTAGTGACTGCAAGTCACCGCTCTCTACTTTGCCCAACACACACACACACTCTTAGAGGCTGAGCCGGGTGCTGGTCCAGGCGTGTAGGCAGATCCTGACCATATGGTCGTGATCCTTCATGTAAAGTTATGCACTTGGGAGCTTAAAACATGCATGCATCATGGCAAGCTGCAGTTTGAAAAACTAGCAACATACTTTCTTGTTTTAAAAAAGGTATAGACTCCAGAGAGATCATTTTTGCCCCTGTGAAAATCTTTAGTAAGACCTCATCTGGAATATGCAGTTCAGTTTTGGGCACCAGTTCACAAAGAGTATCTGCAATCTGGAGAAATTGCAGAGAAGGGCAACCAAACTGATACATGGCATGGAGGAGCTCGGCTATGAGGAGAGAGCTAAACTGAATTTTTTTCTTAAGAGTTGATTTAAAGCTGAATTTCAGGTATTCAGCTCCTTTGTAAAAAGTGAAGCACACTAGGAGTTAAGTACAAGGAGCTGCATTACATCTCCTGGGTTCATCTCTATTATTTACATCTGACAGTTTTATTGCACTCCTGGAAAAGGCTAGCATTGTATTTCCTGATGCTTCAGGTCTAAGCATCTTCAGCAAAAAGTTCAAATTTGGTTTCATCTGACCAGAGCACCTTCTTTCACATGTTTGCTGTGTCCCACACATGGCTTCTCGCAAACTGCAAATGGAGACTTCTCATGGATTTCTTTCAACAAAGGCTTTCTTCTTGCCACTCTTTCATGAATGCCAGATTTGTGGAGTGCACGACTAAGTTTTCCTGTGGACAGATTCTCCCACCTGAGCCGTGGATCTCTGCAGCTCCTCCAGAGTTACTATGGGCCTCTTTGCTGCTTCTCTGATGAATGCTGTCTTTGCCCGGGCTTGTCTTGGTAGGTTTGCAGTTGTGCCAAACTATTTCCGTTTTCGGATGATGGATTGAACAGTGCTCTGTGAGATATTCAAAGCTTGGGATATTTTTTTTTTTATAACCTAACCCTGCTTTAAACTTTTCCACAACTTTATCACTGATCTGCCTGGCATGTTCCTTGGCCTTCATGATGCTGTTTGTTCACGAAGGTTCTCTATGATGTTCCTCCTTGGACTTAACTCCTAGTGTGCCTGCACTATACAAAGTGGCTGAACTCTTGGAATTCAGCCTCAGACCGTTTTCACACTTGGGCAGTTTTCAGGCGTTTAAAGCTAAAAATAGCACCTGTAAAGCGCCTGAAAACTGCCTCTCATGCCTCCCCTATGTGAAAGCCCGAGTGCTTTCATAGTGGGGCGGTGCACTTGCGGGACTTGAAAATTCCTGCAAGCAACATCTTTAGGGAAGAGTAGGCACTGCCCCTGCCCATTGAAACAATTGGGCAGCGCTTTGGAAGCGCCGCAGCCCTTTCTTCGGCCACTAGCAGGGGTTAAAAGTGCCCTGCTAGCGGCTGAAAAGCGCCGCTAAAACGACAGTGAAGGTAAACGACGACCGCTAACGGACTGGGGCGTCGGGGCTGTCGGTCGTGTTTTTAGCGATGCTTTACCGCCGGTTTTTGCGGGGGGTTTCGGCCGCTAGCAGAAAAAGGGTTAAAACTTTGCTGGCTGTTCTGCAGCAGTGCCCATTCAGTTCAATGGGTAGGAGCGGTGAAGGAGCAGTGTATACACCGCTCCAAAGATGCTGCTGCAAGCGCACCGCTCCAGTGTGAAAGCCTTCTGGCTTTTACACTGTAGAGACAGGACTGGCTCTTTACAGGTGCTATGCAGGCACTATTTTTAGTGCTGTAGTGCCAGTAAAGTGCCTCAGTGTGAAAGGGCTCTTAAGGATATGATCAATATATATAATTACATAAGTGGTCCATATAGTGAACTTGCTGTAGAGCTATTCACATTTAGGTCATTGGTGGACAAGGGGGCACTCTTTACATCTGGAGGAAAAGAGATTTAACCTTCATATATGGAAAAGTTTCTTCACAGTAAGCGCTGTGAAAATGCGGAATGGACTCCCTCAAGAACTGGTTCTGGCCAGTGTTTTAAAAAAAAGAGTTGGATGCATTCCTAAACACCCAAAATATACCTGGATATTGCTATTTTAGAGGTAATATTGACAGGGGTTATTGATCCAGGGAATATCTAATCCCCCCCTGATGAAGGCGTGATCCCTGTGTTGAACACGCATAGGGGAGGGGAGGGGCTAGGATGGAGCGAGAGGCAGCGAATCTGCCGTTTGAGACGCACACCTCACTGTCGCAGCTACTGTATGCTTTACATAGAGCGGTGCCCTGACGCACCTAACAATTCAATAGAGCCTGGAATCCTGTGATCTGCATAGAACCCTGGGGTGGTTCAAAAGTGTGATTTGACTTTGTTTAGCGACTTAGTCACACGCTCTGAGGTGAACATATTACCTTGGGGGTCACCGGATTGCACTATCGCATGGCCTGCAGCACTGAAGAATCTTGAGCATGCTTAATCACATCACCATTGGATACCACGCATAAGCACCTTCATTGTATGTTTGCAGGACTTCACAGTTTACTATATGATCCAATTTATAAAGAACTGTTTTCACATGAACTGTGTGGCACTTAGCACTTTTGTTGAAATTTGATTTAATTTTCACTTGGAATTATTTGCATTTATATTTATGCACTTGTTTGGTATTGTCATCAGATATACTGATTATCGCATATGCACTTTGATGCGTTTATATATTTATATATTATATATATGACATTTATATACACAGATCATTCATTACTTTTTTGCCTGTTGGTTGCATATCATTTATACACTTATGGTTATATGTGTTATTATAAGTGTAGCGGTTGTGGCATACTAAGCAGCATATTTAGCACACCCTAGCGCAGCGGTTTTTTTTCTCCATTTAGAGGTAATATTGACAGGGGTTATTTATCCAGGGAATATCTGGTTGGCTCATGGGGGATGACAAGGGATATTACCCCCCACACTGAAGTTTTTGCCTTCCTCTGAATCGGCTGTGGATATAGAATAGTGTTTATGGAGGTTTTCTATTTGTGAGGTGTGATTTTTATATATATATATCTATAGATATATCTATAGATATATATATAGATATAGATATAGATATAGATATATATATATATATATATATATATATATATATATATATATATATATATATAGATATATATATATATATAGATATATATATATATAGCTATATATATATATATATATATATATATATATATATCTATATATATATATATCTATATATATATATATATATATATATCTAGATATATATATCTAGATATATAATATTGGTTTTGGGTTAGGGTAATTTATCAGATCCAGTATGGAATGCCTAGGTGTCTTATGTAGCTTTCCCTGTCTTGTTATAGAGAATATTTGACTGGTTTCCATAAAAGGAAATTACAAAGAAGAAAGGCTGCTGTGGAAGAAATCAAACAAAAAATAAAGGAGGAGCAAAAGAGGATGAAGGAAGAGGTAAGATGTGTGTTCATACCAGCATTCCATGGCTTTATTTTGTGTGATAATAATTAATTTAAAACTTTTTTTATATAGCATTTTCTTTATCGTACATCATGGGACACAGAGCCTAAGTAATAACTTTGTTATTATGGGCCACCTTCAGGTGATGGACACTGGTATACCCAATACAGGAAGTTCACTCCCCTATATAACCCCTCCTCCTTCCAGGAGCACCTCAGTTTTTTCGCCAGTGTCTAAGGTTGGTCACGAGTGAAGATGTGCTCTAAGGAGCTCCAGGAGAGATCTATGCTGGATTTAAATAACCTCCACAGACCGGATCCATCCAAGCCACTAAGGCCACAGGATGGTACCCGGGCCTCGCATAGAAGAACAAGGTTTTGCCTGTAAGCCTCTCTTTTGAGGCCTGGACCCCAGGACTCTCTTTGTTAATGCTACATTACCTAAAGTTGATCCTGAGGGGTGCTAAACAGGTCCAAAGGAGTGGAACCCCTATAATAGGGACCCGGTCTTTAAAGGTTTACTAACGCAGCCCGCCATGATGGGTGAAGTTTGGATCTGTCTGTTTTCAGCAGTATCCTGCAACGAGGAAAAGGTAAGGGAAGAAGCCTAGGAACTGTAAAAAGTCCACCTGTGCCTTTTTTCTTCCATATGAATAACATTGTAATGCTTTAAAATCTCCAGTAGAGGTAGTAAAAATACACATACCTTGGTACATTGCTTCTCAACAGCTCTGTGTCCAGCTTTAAACAGCGTGTGTGTGTCCCAGCAGCAGAAGGGGGTTCTTAATTGAACAAAGATGTTTCTCTCCCCCCTGGGGGGGGGAAGGAGGCTGGGGTAAGCAGATTGTTATATAATACTCCTGTTAAAACACTAAAGTGTTACCATAGCCTCATACTGCGGAGAAAAACATTCCCCCTTCCCAGAAGGGTGGGGTGGCGGCTTCCTATTAGTAAAAATGACTCACATTTTAGCATGTCAGACTGCCTTTTAGAAAAGCCTTGTTGCGCCCAGCCTTGTACATTGTCACTGTTACAAACTTCTTTTGAGTCTGGCAAGCGCCAGACTACGATCGCAGCTTCCTCTCCTTCGGGTCTGCTTGGCAGACCTGAATGCTGTGTCCTCCACATGTGGACTAAAAGTTTATTTTTTTTTTAACAAGGAGGAGGGTGGGTACTGGAAGGGGCGTGGCTTAATGCAGGCGGCGCCGTGTGCGGGACGTAGCGTCCACGTGGAGCATAGCTGAGGATGCCAATCAGGCTCACACCTGAAGTTTTGTTATAAAACAGATGCCAGAAGATCTCTCACAGCAACTGAAGAGAAGAAGTCTGTCACACAGGAGCGCTGGGGCACGTAAGGGGTGTATACAGGCATTTCCAGTACAGGAAATATATTGTTACACAGCATCAAGCTGATCTTTATGGTGGCATTGTTTTGCTAGACTGTGCTCAGCAAGTAGTACATTTTACTAGCGTGCCTCTGCTTTTGTGCTTAGCACTATGGCTTCCAGAGTTGCCACAAAGGTACCAAAAGTTCTACCCCCAGGCGCTGGGAACTCTAGTCATGCCTCCACACTGTCATCCTCTCCAGAGATACCAGATATGGCAAGCCAGGGTGAGTCATTGGAACCAATTGGTGGTGCAACTGCTTCTCACACTTCAACCCCTGTATACGTGACTGAAGATGCATTTTCCTCTGCCCTGCAGGGCCTAGAAGGAAGGTTAGTGGCTTTAATCGCATCCTCCATCCACATGGATAGGAAGCGTGCTAGACCCCCCTCCCCCACCTCAAACCCTTTACCAAGGGAGCAGTGGGTACAGGATGAGGTATTACCCTCAGGCAATCACGTGGAAAAACAAGCCGATTATTCCTATTCAGAGGAAACAGTTGATGAACATTTTTTAACCTCGCAATCTGAGAGATTGATGGTACAAACTTACAGAGATGGTTCGTTCAACTTTCATGCTACCCCTAAGAGTCAGCTGAAAGTTCGGTTTCTTCCATGGGTTCTTTAAAAGCTTTACAGCCTTTTCATGCGTTTCCAGGCCGTGCATTACTAGAAAAGCTTATTTATGCTGAATGGGATCACCGGGATAAGCATTTTCTCCCTCCAGTTCTCTATCCCATGGAGGAGAAAATCACCAAAAGATGGAATGTACCAGCAGTTGATGCTGCGATTTCCAGTGTGAATAACAGTTTAACTTGTCCAGTTGACAGTGTACAAATGTTTAAAGATCCAACAGATAAAAAGTTGGAATTCCGGTTAAAATCCTCCTTTTCCTTGTCAGGGGCCGTTACTCAGCCTGCAGTCGCTGCAATAGGCATCTGTCAGTCCCTAAAGGACCAGTACAGAGAAGCCCTTAAGGAGGTCCCTGCACAACAGGCCCGTGAGTTAGCCGAACTACCAAAGGCATTATGTTTTGCCATAGACGCTATGAAAGACTCTATTCATCAGGCCTTGCTCTTGTGCTAGTACACATGCGTAGGACCCTTTGGTTAAAAAATTGGTCAGCTGCAAAAGGCTTCTGACTAGTTTCCCTTTTCATGGGCAGCGACTATTTGGGGATGATTTGGATAAATATATCCAAACGTGGGAAGAGTACACTCTTGCCAGTCAAAGTATAAACGTCCTTCATTTAAACTGACTTTTTCTCCTGCTCCAGGGGCATCCTCTTCTAGGCAGTGGCGACGGCCTCCATCATCAGACTCTAGAGGAAAACCTCAGGGTCAGGCCCAGGCACAAAAGAACACCTGGGACCGGAAATCTGCAAAGCAGAATATTAAAGCCTCATCATGAAGAGGCGCCCCCCCTCACCAGAGTGGGGAGAAGACTTCTGCAATGCTCAGAAGTCTGGCAAGAGTTAATTCAGGACAGATGGGTCATCTCCATGGTGTCTCTAGGATACAAACTTGAATTTCGGGAGTTTCCACTGCCTTGTTTTCTGAGATCAAACTTTCCCAAAGATCCAGGGAAAAGGCAATCTCAGTTTCAAACATTAGACCAATTATTGGCTAAAAAAGCTAGAGTTTTTTGGCCTGATCATAGACACATCCCAGAAAAAGGTGTTCTTGCCTCCGACAAAAATCGACTCCATACGAGAGCTGGTGCTGATGGTCAGGTCGAAAGGATATTCCTCCATTCGCCTTTGCATGAGGCTGTTCAGAAAGATGGTGTCTTCGTTTTGAAGCAGTTCCCTATGCCCAGTTCCATTCGAGACTGTTGCAAAACAGTATCCTGTCTGCTTGGAACAAAACTATCCAAGCTTTGGACTTGCCAATGGGGCTGTCCCCAAGGGTGTCCCAAAGCCTCAGTTGGTAGTTGCTGACCCAGAATCTGCTGAAAGGAAAATCCATCAGATCAGTTATCTGGAAAGTGGTATCGACAGATGCCAGCCTTTCAGGCTGGGGAGCAGTACTAGAGAAGACAACTGTCCAGGGACAGTGGTCAAGTACCGAAAGAGCCTTGCCCATCAACATCCTAGAGATTCAGGCAGTGCGGCTGGCTCTGAAGGCCTGGACTTCCAGGTTAAGGGATTGTCCTGTCAGGATCCAATCCGACAATGCCACAGCTGTGATCTATATCAATCACCAAGGGTCACCAAGAGTCTCTCAGTGCAGAGAGAGGTGAACCATATTCTAACTTAGGCACGGAACATTCCTTTCTGCTCATCAGCAGTCTTCATTCCGGGAGTAGAGAATTGGCAGGCGGACTATTTAAGTCACCAGCAGTTATTCCCGGGGGAATGGTCTCTTCACCCTGACATTTTTCGGGCTGTTTGCCAAAGATGGGGGACGCGTCCAGATTCAACATGAAGTTAGTCAATTTTTTTGTCCATGACAAGGGATTCACTCGCATGTGGAACAGATGCGTTGGTGACCCCGTGTGATCAGTTCTCACTGATCTATGGAATCCCCCCCTATTCAGTTACTGCCACGACTCCTTTGCAGGATCAAGCTGGAAGGAAAGCCGGTAATTCTGGTAGCACCAGCATGGCCCAGAAGGTCATGGTATGCAGAAATCATAAAGATGGTCCCTTCCACTAAGGCCAGACCTGCTCTCACAGGAGCCGATATCCCATCCTACTTTACGAACGCTAAATTTAACGGCTTGGCTATTGAAACCCACATTCTGAAAAGACGTGGGCTTTGGATATTTTTTATTTTTTTTTCTCAGCACTTACTGTATATCTGCTGTATTCATATTTCACTTCCTCGGCCGTGGCCCATCGCATCATTTCCTGTTTGCAATGCCTTCTGGGAAGGGGCGGCAACTTCCTCTGACACTGCTGTTGCTATGGAAACCTGACCTGAAACCTATTACACTGCTTGTGCTGCACTGAGCATGTGCGAGATCCAGGAAGAAATACAGTCTGGCTTCAGATGCCCACACTTAAGATGGCCACGGCCTGCTGTAAGTTTATAAAATAACAAACTACTGCTATAAACTAACAAAACAGACCTTAGTTTACAGACTAACTTTACTAGAATACATTAAGCTTGTGTATTATAGGGGTATTTTTATTTAAAAAGTATAATTTCGGCCGGAACACCACTTTAAGTATATTGCTTTGCTAAAAAAACTGAGGTGCTCCTGGAAGGAGGAGGGGTTATATAGGGGAGTGAACCTCCTGTATTTGGGTATACCAGTGTCCATCACCTGAAGGTGGCCCATAATCCATTAAGTTATTACTTAGGCTCTGTGTCCCATGATGTACTCCAAGAAAAGGATTTTTACAGGTAAGCTGTTATAAAAATCCTATTTTTTTTTTTTTTTGTAGATGACAGGGTTAAACCACCATACTATATGTTTTATCATTTGGGTACTTTGGTGGTGAACTATATGCACCTGAGGTGGAATTTACTAGAATTGGATCAGCTGCGCATGGTAGCCAATCAATTTCCAACTTTTGCTTGTTCAGTGAGACCTCAGCCACACCAATATCAAATTTGGACCCCTGGCTGTGTCCCAATAGACTTGAATAGGACTGCTGCATGTGAATGCATGGAACACCTGCACATAATTCCAGGAAAGATGGCCCTTTGCACAGGTGTACAGATATAGGTACACCTCTATGAATGAGGCCTAGGCGCTCTTTCACACTGGTAGCACCCGGGCGTCGGCTGTAAAGCTGGGCTATATTAGCGGGGCTTTACCGTAGTTTTTGCGGCACTTTTTGGGTGCTAGCGGGGCGCTTTTAACACCCGCTAGCGGCCGAATAAAGGGTTAAAAGCGCCGCTGTGAGGCGCTTTGCGGGTGCTTTATACACCGCTCCTAAAGTGTCTTGAAGCTGCTTGCAGGACTCTCTTTGACGTGCCAGCGCAGCGCCCCAGTGTGAAAGCACTCGGACTTTCACACAGGGATTGCAGATGAGGCTTTTTTCAGGTACTATTTTTAGTGCTAAAGCGCCTGAAAAACGAATCTGGCTGTCCTGCACACCTGCTGCAGGTTCTGGTTGCTCCTGTCTAAGTAAATTCCCCCCCTGGATGGAATGCTACAGGAGTAAAAACAAGTTGGATTCAATGTCCCAGATTTGTAGTTAATGATACAGCTCAAGGGAAATGACAGCTTCTATTCAAAGTTTCTTGCACGTTTGTTTGTTTTTTTGTTTTGTTTTTTTTATGAGGTTATTTTTAAGCCATCCTTATACAAGTGTCATCCTTCCACTTATAAGAGCAGTGTGGAGTGAACATTGATTTGAGTTACTAAATGATGGGGTCTGAAGCAAAATTCCATGTATGGTTTTAAAAAAAAAAAGTTTTGTAGATAAATTGAAATGTTCAAGCAGTCCCTTTTTTTTTTTTTTTCGGACAAGTAAATCCACAGAACCGTCCAGTTTCCTATTCTGCAACTGTTGCTCAGATCTATTTCTTCCTTGACAGAGGCACAAAGAATACATGAAGATGCTTAAGGAAAGAGAAGAAGCTTTAGGTAAGACAAATCCTCTCTATGGATCGCTCAAAGAACTATAGACCTTATGTTGCTAAATTTTTTAGGGCTGAAACAACTAATCGATTAATCGATTGTGAAATTAACCGATTACTATTTTCATAATCGATTAATCGGCCAGTAACTTAATGGGGAGCCCTTTATAGTACAAAAAGAGCAAATAATCGCTGCTGTAAATATTACTTTCACAATTCTACAGTAAAAAAAAAATGAACCCCTTACAGTTGTGGTTATCTGCTTTTTTGTACTATAAAGGGCTAATTTAAGTTTTTTTAACCCCATTATGTTACTAAACGTCTTAGACCAGGTTCACATCTATGTGTTTTTTGGTGCTTTTTGCAGAAAGGCACTACAGTTCATTTACATGGTTTCCTATGGGACAAGTTCTGCTTTTTTCAGCCGCTGCGTATTTGGAAAGGGTCAGGGATTTTTTTTTTTTTTACCGCAAAACGGTGCTTTTTTGGTTCAATATACAATAATGGAGAAGCTGCAGAAACGCATGTAATGTATTTTTGCAGCAATTTGTGTTTTTTAATCTGCCCAATAACGATTTGGCGAAAAAAAAAATGCAAAAAACGCAAATCACAGCAAAATCACTTGCACAAAAATCAAAACGCACAGCAAAAAGCACTGCAGAAACAGATCAAAAGCAAACTGCATAGGTGTGTACCAAGCCTTATGTTGGCCACACGGATCAATTTTCAGACGAGAATATTCAGACGAAACATCTTTGTACATTCCCTGAATCAGAGAATGCGGTATGAAATTTTTACTTGTTTTAACATTCTGTTTTTTAAAATGAATGTAATTTCTGAACGAAAACCACATACACTGTCTGAAAATTCCTTTGACCAAGAAGTTTTCTATTATTTCCAAATTTTCCCGTCACTGTGGTTGAAAATGAACGTTGATTTGACCCCACTAACAATTAGAAAATCGAACAAACGTTCTTAAAATTACATTTTTTTTGAAGGAAGACATTGTTTTTGTAAATAAAAAAAAAAAAAAATGATCTCTGAGTCTGATGATATTTACCAGATTCACCCTTTAATAGTATATACAGCATATCTCTCCTCTAAGTGCCGGTTCACACTAGGACGACTTGTCAGGCGACCTAGTCGCCTGACAAGTAGCATCCCGTTCTGTACAATGGAACCGTTCTAATCGGAGCGACGCAAGTCGCTCCGACTTAGAAAAAGGTTCCTGTACTACTTTGGGGGTGACTTGAGGCGACTTGCATAGACTTCTATATAGAAGTCGTTTTGCAAGTCGCCGCCCCTGTCGTGTGCAGGTCGCCTCGGTGAGGCGACCTGCAAGTCGTGCCACCTCTAGTGTGAACCAAGCCTTATAGTGTATATAGTATATCTCTTCTGTCTGTTATTCTCAGAGTGGATTAGATATTTTGCTCTCTCTAATCATATAGTTGGTTATTTATATTTACCGCTGCATAGAGATATTTAAGAATAAATTGCCTTTTGTTTAAACTTTACATATTAACTAAATTATACACCACAATTTTTTTTTTTTTTTTAAAGGTTAGTAACCGATTAATCGAAACAATCTACCAACTAATCGATTATGAAAATAATCGTTAGTTGCAGCCCCAAAATTTTTATTCAGTGTGACTACTACTAACTAAGGCCTTTTATGTGCGAGGAGGAATGGGGCTATGCTAGGGCTTTGAAATAGTCTAACAAGTTCAAAGGCATATTGCAAGTGAATGAAAAATAATTTATGGAAAGGAAAAGCACTTCAAGTAAGCATTTAAAATACTTGCAGCCCCACCAGACTCGGAGGAATCAGTGAAGTGACACTATATGTATGGTATTCCCCTTCACTTCTTCCCTGGAAGCTACATAAGTTTATGTAGGGGGGGGCAGGGGGAGGGGCTAAGATGCTGGGCCAGCACAGTGAGTAATTACACTCTCAGAAAAGGAGAGGTCGATAACATGCCAGGGCTGTGCTAAGTAAGAGCCCTTTTACACGTGGGCGGGCGTCAATGGTAAAGCGGCGCTATTTTAAGCGCCGCTTTACCGTCATTTTAGCGGCGCGGTTTTGACCCCCACTAGGGGCCAAAAAAGGGTCAAAACCACCCGCAAAGCACCGCTGCAGCAGAGGTTTGGCTGCGCTGCCCCATTGTTTTCAATCGATAGGGGCGCTTTAGAAGAGGTGTATACACCGCTCCTACAGCGATGCAAAGAAGTGGCTTGCAGGACTTTTTTTTACTGTTCTGCAAGCGCACCGCTCCAGTGTGAAAGCCCTCGGGCTTTCACACTGGAGAGGCTCTTTACAGGTGCTATGCACCCACTATTTTTAGCGTTGTAGTGCCTGTAAAGCGCCTCATTGTGAAAGGGGTCTAATTGACTGTTCTGTAAGTCAGATTTTTTAGTTCAAAGGCATATTGTAAGTGAATGAAAAAAAAAATATGGAAATAAAGGTTGGACTTTTTTTTTCAACCTCGCCTACTATGTAACTATATGAAAGGAAACCACTGCAAGTAAGCATTTAAAATTGTCAGCCACTGGTATTTGTACAGTCATCCTCTTGCCTCTACTATAATGGACGCTGTCTATGTACCTTTGTTTCCATGCATATGTGGCTACTATGTGCATGTACTCATCACTAATGTTCTCTTTAAATACTTAAGATTTGGTTCCAAACTGATCTCCAACAATTTATGGTCTTTTCACACGGACCCTTCAGTCTCCCCTATTGAGAGGCGTATGGCAACGGTGACATGTCCGCTGCTATCCGATTCGATCTTGTCCGCCACATCCAGACGGATGGAGGTCCTATTTTCCAGTAGCCTGGCGAATCGGATGAAAACGGACAGGCCGTTTTTATCCGATCACTCCATAGAGGAGAGTGGGACTCTGACAGGTCCATCTCAGCACGGTGAGCAGAGACGGAGCTGTCCTCTACCTGCTCAGCGGGGATCAATGGATCGATCCCCCGCCGAGCAAGCGGATTCCGTCAAATGGATCCGCCCAGTGTGAAAGGGCCCTTAAAGATATCTGCCTTGACCACATAGGATGAAATTCTGTCAGTTTTCCTTTCAGACCCCAACACGTATTGCTGGTACTGGAAATCTGTTTGTGATTTTTGTTTTTCAGAGGAAGCGGATGAAATAGAGAGGCTGGTGACTGCTAAAACAGAGTCTGTTCTTTTTGACCATCCCAATCACACTGTAACCGTGACAACTATTAGTGATCTGGACCTGTCCGGAGTGGGCCTTTTGCCTCCTGGCAGCATAGAGGTATGCTTTATTTATATATACAATATATATCCAAAAGTATTGGGACACCAGCCTTTACACACACAGGGGAACTTTAATGGCATCCCAGTCTTAGTCCATAGGGTTCAATAGTGAGTTGGCCCACCCTTTGCAACTATAACAGCTTCAACTATATATAACACAGCAGTGCATCCTTACAGGGCTTAGTGAATACTTGTTACAGAATTCAAGGGTAGTAAATGTATGGGGATCCTAACAAAGTTTAGAAACGTCAAGATTGCTCAGATTAATAGGAATGGACTAGAAATAATCTAAATACAATATGAAAATTAATATACTATTTTGACCATAGACACGCTTTTTAAAAAAAATATATATATGTTTATAAGGAAGGGAGGCACTCCCTCATTCCTTAACCCTAAAGCTATAATTCATAAATTCTGTCTTAATATTTATTTTAGATTGGAAAGTATAGAGGAACTGAATTTATTCTCTCTTGAGAAAAGGGATTAAGGGGGGATATGATCAACATGTACAAATACATAAGTGGTCCATATAGTGAACTTTAAGGTCATCACAGAGGACAAGGGGACATTCTTTACATCTAGAGGAAAAAAGATTTCATCTCCAAATATGGAAAGGTTTCTTCACAGTAAGAGCTGTGAAAATGTGGAATAAACTCCCTCCAGAGGTGGTTCTGGCCAGCTTAGTAGAAGGCCTTGGTTCTTTCCTAAATGTACATAATATGACTGGGTACTGACATTTATAGGTAAAGTTGATCCAGAGAAAATCCTCGGGGGATCAGGAAGGAATTTTTTCCCCTGCTGTAGCAAATGGGAGCTTGCTTTGCTGGGGTTTTTCGCTTTCCTCTGGATCAACTGTGGGTGAAGGATTGTATGTGGGTTTTTTTTTTTTTTAAATTCAGAACTTTTTCCACCTTTAACCACTTACGGACCGCCGCCGTCGTTTTACATCACTACTTTGAAGAGGAATATAGTTGTTATGGCAGCAGTTAGCTGCCTTAACCCCGGTATCCTCTTCTTCACGGGCGGTCCGATTTCAGATAAAAGTAGTCTCTGCGGCGCTTTCGCTTACCAGAGCCGTCGTTAGCGGCGGAGGCGATCGGGTCTGCTTTCCTGTTAGGCATGGAGACGAGTGAGGGGAAGATGGCCCCCACCCGTTTCGATATCATTGCAGGGCAAAAGAGAAGTCAAAACGTCCCTTCCGCCCATAGCTCTTAAAGGGACTTTTTTTTTTTTTTTCAAATGACATTTAATTTTTTATTTTATTTTTTATTGCATTTTAGTGTAAATATGAGATCTGAGGTCTTTGACCCCAGATCTCATATTTAAGAGGTCCTGTCATGCTTTTTTTCTATTACAAGGGATGTTTACATTCCTTGTAATAGGAATAAAAGTGACACAATTATTTTTTTAAAAAAGAACAGTGTAAAAATAAAAGGCAAAATGAATAAGAAAAATGTATTTATTTTTTTTAAATGCGCCCCGTCCCGCCTAGCTCGCATGCAGAAGCTAGCGCTTACGTGAGTAGCGCTCGCATATGAAAACTGTGTTCATACCAAACATGTGAGGTATTGCTTCGATCGTTGGAGCGAGAGCAATAATTCCAGCCCTAGACCCCCTCTAACTCCAATTATGCAACCTGTAGAATTTTTTTAAACGTTGCCTATGGAGATTTTTAAGGGTAAAAGTTTGTTGCCATTCCAGGAGCTGGCGTAATTTTGAAGTGTGACATGTTGGGTATAACTTTATTCGGCGTAACATTATCTTTCACAATATAAAAAAAAATGGGCTAACTTTACTGTTTGTCTTACACTTGTTTTTAATTAACAAAAATATTTTTTCCAAAAGTGCGCTTGTAAGACCGCTGCGCAAATACGGTGTGACATAAAGTATTGCAGTGACCGCCATTTTATTCTCTAGGGTGTTAGGAAAAAAAATTTGTAAAGTTTGGGGGTTTTAAGTAATTTTCTAGCAAAAAAAACTGTTTTTAACTTGTAAACACCAAATCTCAGAAAGAGGCTCGGTCCTTAAGTCGTTAATGTGACCAAACTGTACAACTCAATTGAAAAACAAACTGAAATCTTTTAGAGGGGGGACGTAAAAATAAAAAGCTAAAATAATGTGGTTGCATAAGTGTTCACACCCTCTTATAACTGGGGTTGTAGCTGCGTTCAGAATTAAGCAAACACATTCGAACTTATGTAAATAGGAGTCAGTACACACCTACCATCATTTTAAAGTGCCTCTGATTAACCCCAAATATAGTTCAGATGTTTTAGTAGGTCTTTCCTGACTTTTTTTCTTAGTCGCATCCTACAGCAAAAGCCATGGTCCACAGAGCACTTCCAAAGCATCATCATTTCAATAGGGAGGTGTGTGTGTTTTTTCTTTTTAACCACACCAAATTTTATAAAAGACAAATTTTAAATAGGATGTCTTAGTCATGTGTTTTTTCTTCTGTGGTTTTTTTTTTTTTTTTTTATATTTTTATTAACGCAGAAGAAAAAACGATCATTGTGAAAGCAACCTTACTGCAGCTATTTCATAAAACCATGCTGCTTTGACAAACAAAATCAAAAGGGTTCATACTACTTGGCAGTGTGATGAGACAAATATATCATGGTGTAAGTACAAGGTAAATCCCCAGCAGAGTGATACAGCTTAGAGCTTAAAGCATATCTGTGGTCAGAATGTATAATCATGGATTCATTTCATTGTATTTCCATGATTTCTAGCCTACTCCTATTTATTAACCCTTTCATGACTAAGCCTATTTTTGAAATTTGGTGTTTCCAAGTTAAAATCCGTATTTTTTGCTAGAAAATTACTTAGAACCCCCAAACATTATATATATTTTTTAGCAGAGAATCTAGTGAATAAAATGGCGATTGTTGCAATATTTTATATCACACGGTATTTGTGCTGCGGTGTTTTAATCGCAAATTTTTGGGAAAAGGGACACTTTCATGAATTTTTAAAAATCCAAACAGTAAAGTTACCCCCAATTTTTTTGTATAATGTGAAAGGTGATGTTATGCTGAGTAAATAGATACCAAACATGTCACGCTTTATAATTGCACGCACTTGTGGAATGGCGACAAACTACAGTACCTAAGAATTTAAATAGGCGACGCTTTAAATTTTTTTACGGTTACCAGGTTAAAGTTACGGAGGGGGTCTAGTGCTAGAATTATTGCTCTCGCTCTGACGATCGCGGCGATACCTCACATGTGTGATTTGAACACCGTTTACATATGCGGGCGTGACTTCCTTATGCGTTTTCTTTGCTGTGCGAGTTCGCGGGGACGGGGGCACTTTAAAAAAACTTTTTTTTTCTTATTTAATTTATTTATTTTTATAAATTGTGTTCATCAAAAAAAATTTTTTTTTTTTTTTTTTAACTTTTATTGCTTTCGCAAGGAATGTAAACATCCCTTGTGACAGTAATAGGTGGTGACAGGTACTCTTTATGGAGGGATCGGGGGTCTAAAAGACCCCCAATCCCTCCTTTGCACTTCACAGTATTCAGATCACCGAAAACGACGATTCTGAATACTGTGTATCTTTTTAAAACCGGCGCCATTGGCAGCCGAGTAAACGGGAAGTGACGTCATGATGTCGCTTCCACGTTTACAATTAGAAGGCTGGAACGAAGCCGCCCCCAGCTTCGTTCCAGCCGCCAGAGGCACCCGATTGGCACGGGAGGCCCGGTAAGAGCGGCGGGTTGGGGGGGGGGGCGTCCCCTCCCGCTGCTCCGGTATAACAGCCGAGCGTCTTTTAGCCACATTGGTTGTTATATCTGGATAGCCGATCGCCCGCTGTAAACAACGGTACCGGGGTGATGCCTGCAGCTGCGGGCATCATCCTGGTATAACCCCGGAAAGCCGAGTACGCACATCTGCGTATGCTCGGCGGGAAGGGGTTAATCTGAAAAAATATATAAAATTTGTAAACTGAAGATGCCTCACATACTTACTTCTTTGAAGTCTGTGAGTAGGTACTGCTGTGTCACACATTTCACAGAGCCTGCCTTCTGAACTACAGAGATGCGGAGGAGTTTCAGGAGCTTGAGTTGGTACAGGAATTGCTGCTTGAGCCCAGGTTCAATCGCACAATTTAATTCCCACATGTCAGTCTGACTTTGGCGATTTTAGAGACATCTGTGCAGGCTTCTGCAAAGATGTCTATTGAAATCACACCCCAAAGTCGCCAAAAGTAGTACAGAAACTACTTTTGGGAATCGGTGCGGTGCCACAAATGCGGTGTGTGTCTCACACTGATTCGGACGGTGCCACAAATGCGGTGTGTGTCTCACACTGATTCGGACGGTGCCACAAATGCGGTGTGTGTCTCACACTGATTCGGACGGTGCCATTGCCGGCAATAGCCGCTGATTTGGCGTGCAATTTGACATGTCAAATCGCATGCCAAATTGCTGCAACGTGAACCAGGGCTGAATGTAGAAATAACTATTGTTTGTATTATATTAACTTTTTATAATGTTCCAAGGTATTAAAGTATGATTTACATTAGATAATAGGTAGACTCCTAACAGTGCAGGAGCATGACATGTATGTTTCACTTTCTGGGTAGGACACAATTTTAGATATTGTACATAGAACAATGATCCTGGGTGATGGAGGCCTGTAAAATTATAGATTTCCACAAACTAAAGCTGAAGTATGTTAAAAAATAAATGAATAAAAAAGAAAAATAAAAGAAGAAAACCTGAAGTTATAACCCTTTAAATTCCCTCTGATTATCCTAAATAAAATGTACACATCTTTGTCATTGGGATTTGACCCTTATGGAAATGCCAATATTTGAGTTCCATTATGCGGGGCAGCAGTTCATAGTTCAGACCTCCTTTGTGGAAATATATATATATATATATATATATATATATATATATATATATATATATATTACACACCGATTTAAATCTTGAGTTGAGAGGTCAAATCGATTCAAAATGTAAGCAAATCGATTTTTTTTAGATTTTTTTAGAGGAGCTGCGGGCAGGAGTTTTTAGGCGAGGCCGCAGCTTCGGCCTAGTCCGCGAGGCCGGACGCCGTGGACTAGGCCGAAGCCTCGCCTAAAAACTCGTGCCCGCAGCTCCTCACGACCGGCGCGGTGTAAAAAAAAAAACTCCATTCGAATCGTGAATTGAGTTTTTTTTTTTTTTTTTTTAAAGAAAAATCCCCCCCAAAAAAAAAAAAAAAAAAATCTCCTAGCCCTAATATATACACACATATACATACAGTGGGGACGGAAAGTATTCAGACCCCCTTAAATTTTTCACTCTTTGTTATATTGCAGCCATTTGCTAAAATCATTTAAGTTCATTTTTTTCCCTCATTAATGTACACACAGCACCCCATATTGACAGAAAAACACAGAATTGTTGACATTTTTGCAGATTTATTAAAAAAGAAAAACTGAAATATCACATGGTCCTAAGTATTCAGACCCTTTGCTGTGACACTCATATATTTAACTCAGGTGGTGTCCATTTCTTCTGATCATCCTTGAGATGGTTCTACACCTTCATTTGAGTCCAGCTGTGTTTGATTATACTGATTGGACTTGATTAGGAAAGCCACACACCTGTCTATATAAGACCTTACAGCGCATGTCAGAGCAAATGAGAATCATGAGGTCAAAGGAACTGCCTGAAGGGCTCAGAGACAGAATTGTGGCAAGGCACAGATCTGGCCAGGGTTAAAAAAAAAATTTCTGCTGCACTTAAGGATCCTAAGAGCACGGTGGCCTCCATAATCCTTAAATGGAAGACGTTTGGGACAACCAGAACCCTTCCTGGAGCTGGCTCTCCGGCCAAACTGAGCTATCGGGGGAGAAGAGCCTTGGTGAGAGAGGTAAAGAAGAACCCAAAGATCACTGTGGCTGAGCTCCAGAGATGCAGTCGGGAGATGGGAGAGAGTTGTAGAAAGTCAACCATCACTGCAGCCGTCCACCAGTCGGGGCTTTATGGCAGAGTGGCCCGACGGAAGCCTCTCCTCAGCACAAGACGCATGAAAGCCCACATGGAGTTTGCTAAAAAAAAAAACACCTGAAGGACTCAAAGATGGTGAGAAATAAGATTCTCTGGTCTGATGAAACCAAGATAGAACTTTTTGGCCTTAATTCTAAGCTGTATGTGTGGAGAAAACCAGGCACTGTTCATCACCTGCCCAATACAGTCCCAACAGTGAAGCATGGTGGTGGCAGCATCATGCTGTGGGGGTGTTTTTCAGCTGCAGGGACAGGACGACTGGTTGCAATTGAGGGAAAGATGAATGCGGCCAAGTACAGGGATATCCTGGACGAAAACCTTCTCCAGAGTGCTCAGGACCTCAGACTGGGCCGAAGGTTTTCCTTCCAACAAGACAATGACCCTAAGCACACAGCTAAAATAACGAAGGAGTGGCTTCGCAACAACTCCGTGACTGTTCTTGAATGGCCCATACAGAGCCCTGACTTAAACCCAATTGAGCATCTCTGGAGAGACCTAAAAATGTCTGTCCACCAACGTTTACCATCCAACCTGACAGAACTGGAGAGGATCTGCAAGGAGGAATGTCAGAGGATCCCCAAATCCAGGTGTGAAAAACTTGTTGCATCTTTCCCAAAAAGACTCATGGCTGTATTAGATCAAAAGGGTGCTTCTACTAAATACTGAGCAAAGGGTCTGAATACTTAGGACCATGTGATATTTCAGTTTTTCTTTTTAAATAAATATGCAAAAATGTCAACAATTCTGTGTTTTTCTGTCAATATGGGGTGCTGTGTGTACATTAATGAGGAAAAAAATGAACTTAAATGATTTTAGCAAATGGCTGCAATATAACAAAGTGAAAAATTTAAGGGGGTCTGAATACTTTCCGCCTCCACTGTGTGTAATCTAAATAAATATATATATATATATATATATTTATTATGGGCTGGGTGATTTTCTTAAAAAAAAAAATCTGGGATTTTCTTAAACTCGATTCACGATTCGAGTTTTGTTTTTTTTGACACCGCATCGGTCATGAGGAGCTGCGGGCAGGAGTTTTTAGGCGAGGCTTCGGCCTAGTCCGCGGCGTCCGGCCTCACGGACTAGGTTGAAGCCGCCGCCTCGCCTAAAAACTCCTGCCCGCAGCTCCTCTAAAAATCAAAAAAACTCGATTTGCTAAATTTTGAATCGATTTGACCTCTCAACTCGATTCAAGATTTAAATCTATTTTTTCCCCAGCCCTTGTGTGTGTGTGTGTGTGTGTGTGTGTGTGTGTATATATATATATATATATATATATATATATATATTATGTGTGTAAATAAATATATATATATATTATGTGTGTGTGTGTGTGTGTGTGTGTGTGTAAATGTATGTACAAAAAAAGGATTTTAAACATATTACATACGGTCTATAACATTAAGCTGATCTCTTTCATGTGTACATCTATTAAAAAAAAAAAGCTATAGTTCCTCCTTTATTTGTTTGAAACAATCCCAAACCCCAATTTAAGTTACTAATCTAGGGGCCAGAAAACAGCACTGTGCATCCAGGAAAAGATCATCCTGAGGGCATGATAAAGTTGTAGAATTCATATGAATGGTTTTTCATTGATTCCCAATCAAGTGAGCCCACCCCCATTGTAGTCAGGGGCAGAAACCCCTATCTGTGTGGACACGTTCTCTTAAGACTCTCATCTTGCACTGCTCTTAATATGAATGTGTCAGAGCCGCAGGGTCGTGTTCGGGAACCAAAGCAAATTTTTGTGAACTCTTCTGTTCGCGAACCAAGTTGTTTGTGAACAGAAGCGTTCGTGAACTGTATTTGTAGCGTTTGCCGTTTCTGTAAAATATTGGCGCAACAGTGCCTTCCAGTGGTCAGCTGTGGAAGAGTATTTTTAGTCAGGAGTCTTAAAATGATCTGAAATCCTGTATTTCAAGCAACTATGCATCTCTCAGACTTCAGCGTACCCCAGAACTGCAAAAACCTAAAAACAATAGTTAAATGTGAATGCCATGAAACATTCTTTGCAAAGGGGTGGTGTGTGGTTAACCGTTTTATTAAATGACAAATTTTGATACCTGCCAAATATTAGTTTAAACATGAGGAGCGAAATATGGGAGCTGCGATTGGTGGGTGGTTGTTGTTTTTGTTTTTTTTTTTGTTTTTTTTTTTTTAAGTGGCAGTCTCCAGGGCAGTCAGTAAACAAGAGAACAAAAATAGTATGGCAGTTCAGAGGTTTTTAAACGTCATTTGCTGTATGCTTGTTCCAGGTCAGGTCACTTTCAAAGGGTAGTAAAAGCACGATAAGGTTCATTGAATATGCGCTTTTAACCACTTGCCGACCAGCCGCCATCATTATACTGAGGCAGGTCAGCACGATCCCGCGAACCGTCATAGCTATAAGTCTGTCCCTTTTAATCGGGATAGCAGGGGTGCCGATGCTCGTGACAGGGCACGAGAGGCAGAACAGGGTGTGTGTGTGTAAACACATCCCAGTTCTGTGAGGAGAGGACAGAGAGATTGTGAGTTCCTACGAGCTGGGAACCATGATCTCTCATCTCCTATAGTCAGTCCCATCCCCCACAGTTAGAGCACACACAGGGAACAGTTAACCCCTTCCCTGCCAGTGACATATATACAGTAATCAGTGCATTTTTATAGCACTGATAGCTGTATAATTGTCAATTGACCCAAAAATGTGTCCGATGTGTCCGCCATAATGTCGCAGTCTGGATTAAAAATCGCAGATCGCCGCCATTACTAGAAAAAAAAAATTATAATAATGCCATAAATCTATCCTATTTTGTAGATGCTATATCTTTAATCTTTCAATCAATATATGCTTATTGTTTTTTTTTTTTTTTTTTTTTATTACCAAAAATATGTAGAAGAATACATATCGGCCTAAACTGAGGAAAAGATTAAAAAAAACAAAACAAAATGGGGCTATTTATTATAGCAAAAAGTACAAAATATTATTTTTTTTTTTTTTTCAAAATTGTCGCTCTTTTTTTGTTTATAGCGCAAAAAATAAAAACTGCAGAGATGATCAAATACCACCAAAAGAAAGCTCTATTTGTGGGAAAAAAAGGACGTCAATTTTGTTTGGGTACAGTGACGCACAACCGCGCAATTGTCATTTAAAGCGACGCAGTGCCATATCGCAAAAAATGGCCTGATCATTGAACTTCCGGGGCTGAAGTTGTTAAAATAGACATTAGCAGCTTAGGCATGTTTGCTAGGTAGCTTCATAAGCCAGACTTTAGAGGGTGATTATGTGCCACATGTAAATACAATTCTGAAAAGCAATGATATGCTTTATGCTATACTATTCTTTGTCTGCAAAAATGCTGCAAGGGATTGAAAACAAGTGGAATACATTTTTTTTTTTTTTTTCCCCAGTTTCATAAATGGTCCATATTATACACAGTGCTTGGCAAGCCAAATGTCATTCAGTTAGGATAAGCCCTATCAACCCCTTGCCGTTCATGTAACCCATATGTTTAATGTGTAGAAAATCTGCACTGTGTTCAATATGTACTAACAAAGGCAGCTAACACATGAGCAGTATAACAGACTTCAAAAACATGTGAAAGTGTAGCGCCAGCAATTATTTATACCATAATATTAGTATGACAGTAACAAAGCAATGAAAGTGATATTCATAAGTGCAGGTAGTCCAGTGGTTAAGCCACTATCTCCTCTTTATATCATCCCCTCTGTCAGATAAAAATCTGCATCCTAGTGCCTGTGCTTTATAAAGAAAGGAAAAAAAAAAAAAAGACGATTTCTATCTGTTTTCACAGCATCTCCCAGCGATCACTTGACTACAGGCGCTCTACACTCCCCGTCTGATAGCTCCAGCGGGCGGTGCTGAGATTCCCCGGCTGACGTCAGCCAGGAAGTAGAGGAGGAGAGAGCCTGGAGTCACGTGATCAATGGAAGATGCTGCGAAAACGGTTAGAAATCGGCTTTTTTTTTTTTTAAATATATATATATATATATATATATATATATATATATATATATATATATATATATATATATATATATATATATATATATATATATATATATGCACAGGCACTAGGATACAGTTTTTTTATCTGACAGAGGGGATGATATAAAGATGAGATCGTTTTGAAGCAGCAGGGAGAGGAGCAGTGCTGGTCAGAGCTGACAAGCGGGGAGGACAGAGGAGAGCTGCAGATAGCTGCGAAGGATGGAGGCATATACATGCTTTAAAGAAGCAGAATACATCTCCCCCCCCCCTTTTTTTTTTTTTTTTTTTTTTTTTGATTAAAGCGGGGGTCCACCTATCTATCGTTTTTTTTTTTTTTTTTTTTTGAGTTCATTCACAAACTTTTCTTCTCAGCATTACATACTCACATATTGTGTGTAATATGTCCGCCTGTGTCAGATTTCGTTGGAAAGAATAACTTATATTATTCACTGCAGGCGGTTTCCATCTTCATTGTGGGCATTTGAAGCCCACAAGCATTTATTTCCTGGATGTGGTGAATGCTGTGCTCCCAGCATTCACTGCTCGTTCCCGCACATGCTCAGTGGCATCCTGGGAAGCCTGATACTAGCTCCCAGGAGACTGGGAGAGGCTAGAAACACGCCTACTCCCACGGGAGGAGAACCAGGAAGTGCAAAGAAGAATAGAAAAATAAAAGGTAATTACGGCGATTTAAATTTTTTAAACGGCATGTCAGCATCTAGGCAAGGAAGAGAATACATACAGATATTGTTCAAAATTTGGGTGGAACCCCGCTTTAACAAACGCTTTAAGTGGATATAGTATCAAAGCATGGTCCAAATACATATATGGATGAAAAATGTGAATGTGATGCCAGCAATCCAGTGAGTTTCAAGGGCGGCCTTCTGGTCTTCCCACACTAATGGTAGACTACAGCAGACCTGAAGGAACTTGATCCCACTTGCCATGACATGTATACATTTTATTTGCGTTTCTGGACTCCGTCTAGAGCTGTCTTTGGGAGTAACATGCTATAATATTTCCAGAGGGATTTCCACTTGTATTGTAAGGTGCATTTGCTGCAGTGAGGGCAGCCAGTTGTTCCAGTGAGTTTGTAATTCACTCAGTGGTGGTGGTTCAATCATTTGGACACTATTTAATGTACTATTCCAAGTTCACTGAATTGGTGGCTTCACATTCTTCCTCCATATATGCATTTGGAATATGCTTTGATACTACATCCACTTAGTTATGGACTACCTGCACTTATGAATGTCATTATCATTGTGATTATTTTTTTTTATGCTTTATGAATTTTTTGCACTCATGATTACTAATATTATGGTATAAATAATTTTTGGTGCTACACTTTCACTTTTATAAGCCATATTTTTGGCAGCAAAGACGACATTAACGCTCACATACGTGTCCATGGCCAGCAGAGGTTTCTGTGCTGAGACTGCCTATCGCACAAAAAACTGAGCTGTTGAAGACAACAGCTCCTGGTCTCCAGTAATGATTGGGAGATGGTGGGACCAGCTTCTATACATTTGACCACTGTGACAGCCAATC
Source organism: Aquarana catesbeiana (assembly GCF_042186555.1). Taxonomy (NCBI): domain Eukaryota; kingdom Metazoa; phylum Chordata; class Amphibia; order Anura; family Ranidae; genus Aquarana; species Aquarana catesbeiana. Next base: position 103,800,497 of record NC_133330.1, read on the forward strand.
ACAGTGGTCACGTGATCAGGCAGACCTTCTGCCCCCCTCTCCAGGCTTAATAGCCTAGTTAAAAGGATGCTGGGGCTGAGTAATTGTGTACACAAAAATATAGAGCTTTTATGTGCAGTGGAATTATTTTCAAGAAAATTAAATTTTGTTGAAAGCTTACAAAGTAATTAATGTATATGCCAGTGAGTTCTGAAAACGAATTCCCTGCGGTCTTATGACCGTTACTGGTTCAGCAAATTTAAAAACAAAATGCAGGAAAAGAGGAAGTGCCTTTTCTGAAACCTCACTATGTAACTGTATAGAAATCCCAATACAGGAAATGTCATCTTCTACAGAAGCCAAAAAAAAGTGTCCGCTTGCATTTGTGTTGTCACTGAGGATAAAAGTAAATGTGAACCCAAACAATGAACTTTTTTGCTCTCTTCTGTTCTGTTTAATATACCATTGGAAGTACAGTGGGTAGAATAAGTATTGAACACGTCACCATTTTTCTGGGTAAATATATTTCTAAAGGTGCTATTGACATGAAATTTTCACCACGTAACCCATGCAAATCGTACATACAAAGAAGCTAAAACAGATAAGTTCAGAAATGAAGTTATGTGTAATAAAATGGAATAACACAGGGAAAAAGTATTGAACACGCTAACTGAAATTTATTTAATACTTTGTACAAAATCCTTTGTTGGTAATGACAGCTTCAAGATGCCTCCTGTATGGAGAAACTAGTCGCATGCATTGCTCAGGTGTGATTTTGGCTCATTCTTCCACACAGTCTTCAAATCTTGAAGGTTCTGTGGACCTCTTCTGTGAACTCTGATCTTTAGTTCTTTCCATAGATTTTCTATTGGATTCAAGTCTGATTGGCTGGGTCATTCTAGCAGGTTTATCGTGGAATGGTAACAAACCACGGTACCAGTTTAGAGGTACAGAGGAGGTCCTTTGATAGAATTATTGCTGACGAGCATTATTAAAATCACTGCTCCCGAAAAACGGCTGTTTTTTAAAACTTTTTTTTTGCATTGATACATGCCCGGGTCCCCAAACACTTTTTATGACAATAACTTGCATATTAACCTTTAAAATTAGCATTTTAGATTTCTCCCATAACACTGAACCTTTAAAAAAAATCTGATCAGTTTTATTGCGCGGACCCCAAATCCCTTAATTGCACTTAAAAGTATTCAAAACGCCAAAATCTGCATTTTGGAATACTATTCTAATTATACAATTTTTTTTAAATCGGCACCAATTGCAGTCGAGTAAACCAGACGTGACGCCGCTTCCAGGTTACTCCATCGGAGACCCGATCAAAGCCGATTGCAGCTTTGTTCAGGGCACCGGCTGGTCGCTCGGTCTTCCGGTGCAACAGGAGACCTGGGTGGAGCAGGGTGCGTCCCCTCCCGCTCCTTGTGATAATGGCTGAACGGCTGCTGAGCCTCATCGGTTGTTATCAGAAAGCCGACCGCCAGCTCTAATGTAGGTTGTATATTCTTTTTAAACAACTCGGCATTGCTCACGGTTATGAATGCAAAATAAGAATGTAATTTTGACTGTTGTGTCTATACAGGACAGGTTATGTATCTCTTGGCTAGAGTTCCCAGTGTATGGAGATGTATAAGAAATCCATTCCAAATAATAAACCTTTCCTGGTGACCTCACTGGGTTATTTCTAATATCCACAACACACAGTGTGCATAACATTGTTGCTTTATGGCCAGTGTCTTGGAATACAACACTGTTTTGAAGAATTACTTCTCATGTAGGAAGGAAGTCTCCCTGTTGGTGTAGAATGGAATACCTTTCATACATGGACATTAAGAGAGCTCAGTAGACCGAATACCTAAGTGCTGAAATATCTTCAATTAACCATTAGGTTAAAGTGTATGTAAACCATAAAGAGCAACATCTCTTATTTGCTCCCTTTTTGGTGTGTTTAACTACTTCAGGTCCAGAAGGCTTTACCCCCTCCCTTACCAGGCCATTCTTTGCGATACAGCACTGTTGCTTTAACTGACAATTGCGCAGGCATGCAACACTGTTTCCAAATAAAATCTATGTCTGTCACATACACACACACAAATAGAGCTTTCTATTGGTGATATTTGATCACCTCTGCGGTTTTTATTTTTTGCGCTATAAACAAAAAAGACCAACAATTTTGAAAAAAAACAAAAAACACTATTTTACTTTCTGCTATAAAACATATCCAATAAAACAATGTAAAACTATTTTCTTCATCAATTTAGGCCAATTTGTATTCTGCTACATATTTTTGATTAAAAAAAATCCCAAAAAGCATATATTGATTGAGCTAAGGAATAGATTTATGGACTTTTTATTGTTTTTACTAGTAATGGCTGTGATCAGCGATTTTTATCGGGACTGCAACATTGCGGCGGACAAATCTGACACGAAGTGACACTTTTTGGGGACCAGTGACACCAATACAGTGATCAGTGCTAAAAAAAAAAAAAAAAAAATGCATCGACCCTGTATAAATGACACTGGCAGGGAAGTGGTTAACCTCAGGGGCGAGCAAAGGGTTAAGTGTGCTCCTAGGGTGTAATTTCTAACCTTGTGGGGGGTGGACGGACTATAGGAAGAGAGATATCTGTGTTCCTGATTAGCAGGGACACAGGATCTCTCTTCCTCTCTGACAGAACTGCAGTCTGCCTCTCCTACTAACGATCGGTGTGTCCCGTCGGACATATCGGCTCCCGGACCCGCTGATTGGCTCCTGCTGTGTCCTATCACAGCGGGAGCACGGCTCTGGCGGTGCGCGCCCCAGAGCCTATCTGATGAATCACATACAGGTAGGTGATTTTGCGCTTAAGGGCCGCCCTGCCGCAGTATATGTACGTGGGGCGGTCCCTAAGCAGTTAATATACCCTTGGAAGCACTTTGTTATACCTGCTTGATAAATAGAAACTTCCTTTATCATCTTAGAGCCCTCCTAGTTCTTATTTTGGACTACAGAATAATTAGCCTTTATGTTGTGGAGATATGAGAATGCGAGTGGTTAAGTAGTTCACGAAAAAACACTGGTCAGGGCTGACAACACTCGGTTGCTGTGTGTTTGTTGTCAGCCTGCCGCAGGATTAGGAGCCAAGTGCATTTCTGACAGTTCAAAAGATACTTTTTTGTACTTGCAGGGCCTTTAAAAGGGATAAAACAAGGTGGTTTGTGAATGTACTGAAAATGCTTTTTAACTTTTGCCTTGACATACACTAATTTTTAGTTTTCACCATTTTAATTAACAGTTTACCCATGTAGTAATGTGTAACAGCCACTAGGGTGAAATACAATTTACTAAAAGGGAGCTCTATGATTTTTATTTTTTTTTTAATGAACTTTCTGGGAAGTATACAAAAAACACTGAGCCCGGGTTCACACCTATGCGAATTAGATGCGGCTTACACCGCATCTAGTTCGCAGGACATTTTAAAATACATTCATATGAATGTATCTGGTTCACATATGTGCGTTGCATTCGCACTGCGCATTGCACAAAAAACGTGTGCGTTTTTTGGGCATTGCGGTGCGAACTACAAGCCTATTATCTCCTATGGGAACGCATCTGATTCGCAGATGCATTGCGTTCTGAACAAGGATTTTCTCTTTCTCCTCACTACACCTCCCCCTCTCCCCCCCCCCCTCCCTCCCCCTCTCCCTGCTCTCTAACCCTGAGCAAAAACGCAATGAATCCGTTGAACAGGAGATTTTTATCTCCCCAGTGAAACCTGAGCTTCAATTCGCACCGCACATGTGTGAAACCGGGCTTAGTGTGTACCTCCACCCCTCCCTCCAAGTACAAGGTTAAATGCTTATCAAGGGATCTTAGGGTAGAGGAATAAGCTATAATACCTTATTCTGTCCTCTAGCAGGCTTCCTCTGCCCTGTGCCACTGGTCCCCCGAAGCCTCTTCTATAAGGTGAATCCGGCAAGCAGTCGATTGCTAATGTCATCAGGTACAATGCAGGGCTATATTTGTCCATGAAGACTTTGATAGCCCTCCCGCAACGCAGAGTATCAGAGAGAAGAGACCTGCCTAATGCACATTCCAACAGCCCCTTCATAGCCATGGGCCAGCACATTTTGCCTGTCAGAATGGCTCAACACTTATAGGGCGTACACACTGTCGGACTTTGTTCGGACATTCCGACAACAAAATCCTAGGATTTTTTCCGACGGATGTTGGCTCAAACTTTTTTTTGTCTACACACGGTCGCACAAAGTTGCCGGAATTTCCGATCGCCAACCACGCGGTCACGTACACCACGTACGACGAGACTAGAAAAGGCCGGTTCAGAACCAAGCGCGGCACCCTTTGGGCTCCTTTTGCTAATCTCGTGTTAGTAAAAGTTTGGTGAGAGACGATTTGTGCTTTTTCAGACTCGTGGCTTTCAGATCGTTTTCTGCCGTTCAGTTTGTGCTTGTGGGTTTGTATCTGCTCTTCAGTGCGTGCAAGCAAGTTCCGCGTGACTTTAAGTAGTCATTGTATTCTTGTTCGTTCGTTACTGTTTTTCAGGTTGCTCTTCACAGGCCTTGCTGTTCTTCAGTGCGTTCTGTTACTTCGTTCTGAGCAGCCGACCGTTTTCTAGCCATGTTTCGTATGCGTACTCCTCGTAGAGTTCGTGCTGTGCGGGGGCTTGGTGTTGGGGTCCTGACCTTGACACAAGTCCAGTCCATGAACAGGGTGGGGAGGAGTTCATGGACCAAGAATTGGTTGCTTCAGCGTGACCAGTTCTGTCATATGCCTTTGCTCCGTGAGATCCGTGAGAATAATCCTGATGATTTCAGGAACTTTCTCAGGATGACGGACCCCGTATTTCACCGTTTGTTGGCTTCGCTGACCCCCTATATCAGCAGGCAGGATACCTGCATGAGGCAAGCCATCACTCCGGAGCAGAGGTTGGTCGCTACCCTGCGGTACTTGGCGACAGGGAGAAGCCTGCAGGACTTGAAGTTCTCAACAGGCATCTCCCCCCAGGCTCTGGGGATCATTATCCCAGAGACCTGTTCTGCCATCATCCAGGTACTGCAGAAGGAGTATATGAAGGTAAGATTTTTATCCTTTAATATCACATTTTATTGTATTGAATGTTTGCTAATATATTGTATTTCTTTCCTCATTCCCTAATTACCATGATTGTAATATGCTGTGAATGTCCCCTTTGTTCTCATGCATGCTGTATTTTTATGTAATTATTATTTTAGGTCCTTCATACATATTTGCCCTTCACTAACCTCCCCAGCATGGTGTCTCCTGGCCCTATATTCACCTCATGTAGTCACTTAACAATGTATTTTATCAGCTCCATAGTAGTGCTTTACCCCAAACACCCCCTAAAATGTTTGGAAATGTTATTTTTGATTTAAATTTAAATTCAGAGGCTTTTTTTTGTTGGTGTCCCCAAATAATTTTTAGTAACCCTCCCTCCCCCAACTGCTAACTCAGCTGATCCCAATTCTCTATGTATCCTCAATCATCTATCTGCTGACTTTGCCAAACCCATACACACTATACCCACCTCTTTACTGGTCAGATTTATGGATGAATTGCCCAAAGCATGTAGTGCAAGGGTCTGCCTGTATACTTTCAGATGGTACTGTTTAAAGTTTTTGTATTCTATTATTATCTTGATAGGTAATAGCAGAATGTCCAAATGTCCTCAAATGTGTACAATGTGTATTTATATCTTTGTATTATGACACTTCTTACCTGTCCAGTGGGCTGCCAATAGTGTAACTAAGGAGGGGCTGTTCCAAGTAATACCCATCATTTAGGCATTCATCTCTCAATGAAGTGAAGAGGGTTACCTGTCCAAGAGTTACCCCCCCTATAATGTTAGAAATGGCCCATGAGAGGGGGGGGGGGGGGGCTATGATAGGTGTACCTTATACTTTGGCCTTGTTAAATTCCCCTTACTAAATGCTATCTGGAGGTTGCCCCGTAATGTTTGTGTCTAATCTGCTTGCCATGTTTCTGTGAATAAATAGTAATGTTTATTGTTTTTTCCTCAACAGTTTCCTTCCACGCCACAGGAATGGCAGACTGTGGCCTCCCACTTTGCCCAGCGGTGGGACTTTCCTAACTGCGGAGGGGCAATTGATGGGAAACACGTCCACATCGTCCCACCACCCAACTCGGGGTCGTACTATTATAATTACAAGGGGTTCAATAGTATAGTGATGTTGGAGGTGGTGTCGGCTAATTACGACTTCCTGTATGTGGACGTGGGGAAGAATGGCCGGATGTCCGATGGTGGAGTCATCGCCCAGACGGAGTTTTACAGGCGTCTCCAGAATGGCAGCTTGGACTTGCCAGCTCCAGAGGACAATGTTGAAGGACTCCCATTTGTGTTCGTTGCTGATGAAGCGTTTGCGCTGGGGGACCACCTGATGCGGCCATTCCCAATGAGGGCCCTCACCCCGTAACAGAGGGTTTTTAATTACCGGCTGGCCAGAGCGCATTTGGAATCCTGGCCAGCCGGTTCCGCCTATTTATGACACCCATCCATATGGCGGAGTATAAACTGAACCATATTATACTTGCATGCTGTGTTCTCCGTAACTTTTTAAGGAAACATTCGGCCAACTATGCTGGCTCAGTTGGGCCTGAGGCCGGAATGATACATCAAACCACACTGACGGCGCTTGAAAGTGGGCGTCCTGGCTTGCCCTCCCTGAGTGCCCGTGATGTCCGGTTACGCTACCTGGAGTTCTTTGCGGGTAGGGGGGCTATCAATATGCCAGCAAATCTGTGAAGCCTTTTTATAATAATAAAAAAAAAGAAATTCTTTGTGGACATTTACTGCTTGTGTTTGTTTTAGCTGACCCTGACAGAAATGTTTTGAGTGCAGAAAATGGCGTGATTGTGTAACCTTATACAAAGCACTGTTGGCTGTTATTTACTAAATGCAAAAACACATTTCACTACAAGTGCACTTGCAACTGCACTGAACCTGCACTTGTAGTGCAAAGTGGATTTGTCCTTAGGAAATAACCCCCATTTTCTCAGAAAACAACAATTACATCACCCCAAAAGTGTTGTAGCGTTGAGACAATAATCCACACATTCTTGATTAACAATCTTTTTAATACCTGCACAATCACATGTGCATTTACCAAAGGTTTTTCAAACAAACCAACATGTTTGTTGTATACCAATTTTTGTGGTGGCATTATCAAAACTCAAAATGTCCATTTTAGATAAAACAGGCATGTGTAAAACCAACAAGAAAAGACACAAATTTTGAACTTACAAACGTCACATTTGGTCGCATTTGAAGGCAATATCAGACATGAGTATTTAGGAACTGTGTTTGATATTGCGTTCAGATGGGGTGAAGTCACCCCAGGAAAAGCCAAATTTGGAAGATGCACACCAATTTACCAATGTCAACATGTGCTAGCTGCCATCACGGGGGATCAAGGGACTTGTTTTGGGGGAGCAAGCCCTTCCTCTCAGCTACTTTATAATTGAGGAAGGGGTTGCACCCCCAAAACGCGTCCATTGATCTCCCGTGATGGCAGATAGCACATGTTGGCACACTGTGTGCATCCTCCAAATTTGGCTTTGGGAAAAATCACAAAAACATTTAGCACATTGTAGCACACAAAAGAAGAAAGTGATTTGGAGGGGCTTTAAACTCGCCCCAAAACGTCAATGATGTTTTTATTTTTTGGAATAACATCATTGATGTTTTGCTTGATGATTTCCAATTGTAAATTACACCCCATGATCTCCCCGATCAGGATCTAGGCACTTTCGGATGTGAAAGGATCTGGATTCACACCCTCACGATCACCTAAAAAGAGAGGAGAGGAACCCCAAAATAAATTAGGTTTAAAAAAAATGCCACCATCCATCTCTTATCTGAGCCTGTGGTCGCAGACACTCACCTGTTGTGGTGACTAGTTCCACCACGTCTTCTTCCTCCCGCTCAGCTTGTGTTGGGGGGATTTCCCCTTATTCCAGAGGGGGGTGGGCTCTGGTCTCCTCAGATGAGGGGTGTCCTCTGAGTCTTTTATCCCCTATGTCAAAAGAAAATGGTATATTTAGCACACAGATATTTGATGGCAGAACTATAAAGATGAAACATTGCTTGGAAGTGGGGTACAATTGTCAATTTTAGCAGAGTTCCAAGATGTAGCTTTTTTAGTGTCCTTTGTCAACATGCAATACTTTACCTGTTTTGTACAATCTTCACAGATGTAGCCCCCCCCATAGTATACACTGGAGCACCTGTGTGGCCCCCTAATAAAAATGGTGTTCTTTTGTCCCACACTAGTGCTCCAGTGTCCAGATGTGTAAACAGCTGCTGAGTGTCCTCTCCTTACACAGAATCTAGTTTGCATTTCATTCTAGTAACAAAGCCATCTACACAACCCAATTCTTTGAAGACAAGTATAGGGCGTCAAAATGGTGGCCAAATGCATATGGGCTAAACAATAGTATTTTATAGTTGGAACGAAAAATGTTTGATCCGAACGAATAATGTGCCCATGAACATGAAAGTTGCCATTTTAAACTGTACAACAGTTCCTAAAAGCACATGGAGCAGCACGAACGTAATAAACATAAAGAATAGGAACACAGCACAACTACTTACTTTTTTGCAGCACTCTCCGGATCTTTCTGTACTGGTCATGTTCTCGTAATTTGAGGTCCGACCACCGGTTCCTGAGCTGATCTTTCGATCGTCGTACCCCGAAATTCCGGTGCAGACTCCTGACCACTTTCGCCATGATCTTGGCCTTTCGGACATTGGGGTTGGGGTAAGGCCCATACTTTCCACCATAGTCGGCCCTCTTCAGGATGTCGACCATCTCCAACATCTCCCCAAAGGACATATTTGAGTCCTTAAATCTCCTTCTGGATCGGGACGTGTCCGGATCCGGCCTTTCCTCCTCCTCGTTGCTACAATTAGCACGCACCTGCTGTCTATCCGCCATGTGCTCTTCCCCCACTGCCCCGAACGAAAAGGGGCGAGGAATAGACTAGAAAGAACGTCAGGGGCGGGCGGAGTTATACACATGCGCAGTGTGTATAAAGCGTAACACACGTGCGTATTACGTACGATCTGTGAGCGGAGGAAGGAGCATCGGAGACGCCGATCGTGATAACGAAGGTAAGATCTAAACTTGGGCCTATACTGCTTCGAAATGGAAGCCTATATTGTAACAAGATTAGGGGAGTTTGGCCTGACATTAGGGTTTGTCTTGTGTTGTGTCTTGCAGAGAAAATGGATGGGTTCAACGACCACAATTTCCTGCCCCTGTTCATTGACAAATACAGGGAGCTGCCCTGTCTGTGGCAGGTGAGACACCCCCACTATAATCACAAACAGAAGAGGCAGGCAGCGCTGGAGAAACTGCTGGAGTTGGTGAAGCCGGTGGTCCCCACAGCAACCATCCCTTATTTAAAAGCCAAAATTGGTGGTCTGAGGAGCACTTATCTTAGGGAACGCAAGAAGGTCACGGATTCCTAGAGATCCGGAGCTGCAGCAGATGACGTTTATGTCCCCAGGCTGTGGTACTATGAGAGACTGCGATTTCTGTCAGACCACACTGAAGTCAGGGAATCCCTCTCTACTCTTCCTTCCACACTTCCTTCCACCCCAGCTGAGGCTTCTCATGTCCAACCTGGGCCTTCCAGCCAGGAAGAAGTGGAGGAGCCCAGCTGGAGTCAGGTATAGCATTGTTCAACATTTTTCTGGTCAATAAAGAAATGATGTTTACTAGATGTTATTATTGATCACTAATTGCTGCTTGAAAGTGTTTTACATATCAAAAGACAGTAGTGGGCACCCAAAATTGGGACAAGAATGAAAACTGCTGGGCTCAGAAGGATAGTCTGTTATATTTGTTAACATTCAATTTGCAACAGTCAGGAGGTGAAAATTGTGTGTGATGAATAAAAAAATAAAACTATGTCCCTTTTTCATACACAGGAAGACCTCAGCCAGGAGGAGGCTGTGGAATGTGGCAGTCAGGAGGAGGCGGGAATTAGTTGCAGCCAGGAGGAGGCGGGGCTAAGTGTCAGCCAGGAGAAGCCAGGGACCAGTCGCAGCCTGACTGAGTCTCAGGTCCCTCCCCTCCGCCTGCCATATAAACGAGCCAGGAAGGCCACTCTGAGTCCCGTGCAGGATTCAGCGTTCAGGCTGATCCAGGAGGCTTCGGCGTCCCTACGAGCCTTACCAACTCCTGAAGAGGCCTTTGCCTGCATGGCTGCCACCAAATTGCAGGGCATGCAGGAGGGTCAACGCAAGATCTGTGAGGACCTTATGTACAAAGTCCTACGTAAGGGGGTGAGTGGTGAACTAACACCCAAGACCGACGTGGTTGAGTTGGACCATCCTCCTCCTCCTCCTGCTGCCACAACTCCACCACCACAGCCACCGCGTGGAAGGAAGCGTGGAAGGACGACCAGAGAGTGATGGCCTGAGTTCAGTCTGGTCTGACAAAAGCTGCAGTCTCTTGTATGACCACAGCCTGGGGACACAGATGTCATCTGCTGCTGTTCATGATCTCTGGGACTTCTGGACCAGACTGCAATCCCTTAGATAAGGACTCCTCAGGCCACCAATTTTGCGTAAAAATAGTTGATGTCTGCCCTGGGGGTCCAAGGCTTCACCCACTTCTGCAGTTTCTCCAGCGTTGCCTCCCTCTTTGTTTAGTTGTGAGCCCTTAATAAAATTTTTTATGGGAAATTATACTCTCCTGTGTGTGTTTTCAGCCAAAAAAGACAGTTTGTTGGTGACGATTCAGGTACATTTCTAACATAAAATGTGAAATTAACAAGGGACAACAACACCAAACAATCTCCTACAGATTAAATAGAACAACATATCAATGGTGTTGTGGGAACACACACAAACATTTTCGGGAGTACAAATCAAAATCCCCCAAAAAAATAAAAAAAATACAAACACAAAAAAAGAATCTACATTAAAGCTAAAAAATATATAAAAAATATACAAAAATATGATATCAGATGTGAGAAATCAAAATATATTGAGGGAATCACGATAAATAGTAACGAAATAAGTTTGTGAGAAGTGTGTGTGAATATGAGCAGCAAAACTACTTAAAGGGGTTGTAAAGGTAAAAATTTTTTCACCTTAATGCATTCTATGCATTAAGGTGAAAAAACTTTTGACAGTACCGCTGCCCCCAGGCCCCCCGTTTTACTTACCTGACGCCTCGAATCTTCGCTCCTCGTCCTCGTCAGCTTTATTGCAGCTCAGCCTGGTCGCTGATTGGCTGCAGTGGATGGATTGAAAGCAGCGCAGCCATTGGCTCGCGCTGCTGTCAATCACATCCAATGACGCGGCGCGCCGGGGGGCGGGGCCGAGTGATACAGCGAGCGGCTATAGCCGCCGGCTGTATCACGGGAGCGCGCCCGCAAGCACTCACCACCGTGCGAGGGAGCTCGCATGAAGGTGGTAAATGCTTGCGGGGAGGAGCTGAAACAGCCGCCGAGGGACCCCAGAAGACCAGGTTTGGGGCCACTCTGTGCAGAACGAGCTGCACAGTGAAGGTAAGTATAACATGTTTGTTATTTTAAAAAAAAAAAAATAATAACTTTACAACCCCTTTAATTCTTGTCACATTATAAAGAAGAAGAGATTGCGCTGTATTAAACCATTTTGAACATTGCAGCGTGACGAAAGTGCTGTATCCATTGCGAACGCTAAGTTTACCAGAACGAGCTGTTCCGTCTTGGAATTTCTTCTGAGCATGCGTGGCACTTTGTGCGTCGGAACAGGCCACACACGGTCGGAATTGACGCGATTGGATTTTGTTGTCGGAAAAATTTTATCTCCTGCTCTCCAACTTTGTGTGTCGGAAAATCCGAGGGAAAATGTCCGATGGTGCCCACACATGGTCGGAATTTCCGACAACACGCTCCGATCGTACATTTTCCATCGGAAAATCCGACCGTGTGTACGGGGCATTAGCCATATCAGCGTGTTTGCACTGCTTCAGGTGTCTGCATGAACCTTTTAGGTGTCGTCCCTTTTTATACCTGCAGCTGTTTTTCTGTTTTTGTCTTGGAGATAGAGGGAATGGTGTACCAGATGAGCAGATTCTGTTTATCTAGCAAAGTGAATGTAATTAAATCGCAAACCTATGTTCGTTTTTTAAATACCCAATCATGTGTAAGAGAATTTAAAGGCATTACGCACTTTTTGTTTTAACCAAGTATTAGTGTAGTTATATTCGTTGTCATTTGTTTGCCTTACCTTGTAATGATTGGCTCAAATTTTGTGGCTCAAGTTTGTAGTGCCATGGCTTTGTCTGTTTATTCATTCACCTAGCTTGACCCTATTCTATAAAGACAGGCAACTTCTTGTTCCCGGTCACACGATGTCCAGTCCATGCCTTGCCACTTTTGTCTTGCATCACAAATATGGGAATGTTAATGTGATAAGACTGCATGGTGAACTGCATTGTGTGTGTATATATCTATATCTATCTTCGCCACCATTTATGTTCCTTTATATAGTTTGAGCCGAGCAAATTATTTATTGCACTAACAAATGCATTTGTCGTGCGTGCTCAGCTACATACAGTGTACAGTTATGTGTTCCAGCAGTGAGACGGAGACTTCCCGTCTCACCGCCTTCACAAAATAGTGTTTGGCTGAGCACTGCTCAGCCATTCACGGGAAGCTTTGTATTCTATGAATGAATACAAGCTTCCTCTGATTGGCTGAGGCACAAAGGCGGGTGGATAATGTCACAATTTCAGATTCGGCCAATCATAGGAAGCTTTATATTAATTCATAGAGTATGAAGCCTCCTCTGATTGGCTGAATGGGCTCAGCCTGACTCTTGTACCAGGAGTAAGAAGTTCCCATCCCACTACTGGCACACTGTACTGTATGCCCAGCAAGCACACATGTTATTCCAGTAAATAGTTTGTCCCCTGCTGGGATAATGTACCTATATTTTTTTTTTGTACTGGTGATCATTGTTTCTGGTATAGAATGGGAAGGGAAATCCAACATTTTGGCATTGTCGCAGTATCCGAGGGGAGTTTTTCCAGCTGGGGACATCTGTTTTGTGACAAATGTCAAAGAAGGGATTTCACTTCACTCCTTGTTCTGTCCCAGAGAAATCTCTCCAATGGGGGATGCAAATGGCAAAAAACACACCATTCTCTTCTCTACTCAGCACGTAAAATTTTGACCTTACATATGTTTGTGCTGGCCAGTGACCCAGAGTTTATGCCAGTTAAGAGAAGTTAAAGGTTTTTTTTTTTTTTTTCAGTATCATACTTGCCTAGGTGGATGCAGCATCGGTCCCCCGGCGTCTCTGCACTGAGAGCCAAGCAATCGAACCCTGGTGATCACCCGATTCTTACACCTCCCCGAGCAGAGAGCTGCTGACTGTCAGCAGCTCTCCGCTCTGCCTCCTCCTCTCATTGGAGCGCTGGGCTGTTGAGGGGTGGGGAGCGGGCAGTTCGGTTTTATCTTCAGAGTTTTTTTAGTTTTATATTTAAGAATGGGAACAGTGACTTGTACACACGTTTGCACTGGTTATCAACTTGCTTGTATGTGTGTAAACCCTGGTTCACAGACTGCGGGAATGAAATTGTGCGAGTTCAGCTGAACTCACACGATTTCATTCCCTCTTGTCAGTCCTGACTTTTGGGGCAATTTCAGAGACATCTGTGTGGGTTGCTGCACAGATGTCAATGGAAATTACACCCCCAAATCTCCAAAAGTAGTACAGAAACTACATTTGGGAATCAGTGTGGCATCGCACCTGTTAGGACGGTACGATTGCTGCCGATTTAGCATGCGATTTGACATGTCAAATTGCATCAATGTGAACCAGGGCTAAAGGTACATGAGAGTTGTGTCTTGAAATATGTGTGCAATAAATATTGTATATTGTATAAATAAATATTGTATAATAAAAAGTTGCATTTATTCTTAATTTATAATACTAAAACACGGCAATATAACCGAAAAAGGAAATAATGCTGCCATACTGCTTGCATAATCTCATACATCAAAGATTGCACCCACTCTGTCAAGCTTTTCATTTTAGGTAAAGTAATGGAGGGTTATAATTTCTGTTATATAAAAAAAAATCTGCCATCTGTGTCCCAGTGCAGAGATTTCCCTTCACTTCCTGTCCCATGGCCAAACAGGAAGTTAGAGGAAATCCCTGCAAAAATAAGAGAATTCCTCGGGGACCCCCAGGTCACCAGAACTAGTGTGCCAGATTTCCTCTCTAACTTTTCTGGGGACTTGATGGGCTTGTCTTTTTTCCCTACTATGTAACTATGATGTAACTTCAAATGTGGTATTTTCTTTTACTTTCAATGATAATGGTAGGAAAAATGGAGAGAGTGAATCTCCCTAATGAGGGCAATAAAAACGGACAGGCGTTCTAATCACATCTACTACATCCAAAACTAAAAGGAAAGTTTTGCCTTTAGCTATACTTTAAAATGTAACTCCAGACATGTTTTTAAATTTTAGTTTTAGATAAAGCATGGAATAGTTATCAAATTTTTATTGCTAAATGTATCCAAATTAAAAAAATGTCTTGCCTTGGTGACCACTTTTACCAGGTTAGGAAGGGAAGGAAAATCTACTCAATGAGGACACACAAAATCTGACAAAAGTTCTGTTTCCCTACTCTACTTTAAAAAAAAAAAAAAAAAGTAAAAAAGTTAGGCTTGTGATTTACTTTAACAAAAAAAATGCATGATCTTCTGTTTACTTTGTTCATCCTTATTTTGTGTGTGAACTAATGCCGAATCCTCTATTCTGTTAAAACTCCTCAGGAGGATGATAGCCAGAAAGAATCAGCCAAACTTACAGCTCCTCTGCCCAAGAAAGCTGGAGACCCACTTTTATCAAAGAGGTATTTGGGATTTAGAGTTCTTTGTTGGGCTGTAGCTCGATTTTGGGGAAGTTATGGTTATCACCCGCACTCATACTAAACATTTATTTGCTTTTTTTTATTAATATTTTACATGTACCAGTGTCCCTGCCTTACATCTTTGCTTTTTTTATTAGTATGTATAAATATATTTTTATAAAAAAATTTCATATGGCTCATGCACACAGGCGTAAATAGGGGCATATGGCCATGTGGAGTAAAATATACTTGTAGGTATGCTGGAGCTGCTGCTGTATAATTCTGCCTACAGATGTGGATCACAGAATACGATATTTATTCATAAACCCAAGTACTGGTACTTGCCTGTACATGCTCATGTGTGTGGACATTTCTCCAAACTCAAAATTGTGCAAGTTTTAACGTGCATATAGTATATTGTGTAATGCATGTCCATGGGAAGAATTAGGCAGCATCTCTGTATCCTGGGCACTGCAAATACAGGCTTGATTTACTCTGTATGGCCATATGCTCTTGTATATGCATGTGTGTAAGAGCCCCAACTTTGTATATAGTTTGGTTTAATCACATCCGTTATTAGGAAAATTGAGGCTGTACTGAAATATGCCTTGTGTCCTTAGAATCTCCAACCTCACAAAATCACTGCATGTCCGCAGTCAGCGCAAGTCTCATAAACGGCCTTCTAAGAACATGGATGTCAAAAAGCAACCAATCCGACCAACCGGACGGACAAGCAAAGCCCAGCGAAGACGACAGACTGGCAAAACTGGAAGGAACAGAGAATAGAAATTTTGAGACAAATACTTTTTTCCAAGTTCCAGAAACCTGTAAAGTTTTCATCGCCTGTGCCAACCAATATAAAAACAGTTTACAGTGCACTCTGCACTATCCAGCTTACAACTGTAAAGGTGGAAAACGAGGACATAAAACTTTTATGGATATTTTTTTTTCTATTTACAAGGAGAAAATTTTCTAATTCTTATACAGTGCCTAATGCTTTCTTTTTGTTATTTGAATGTAGCTTATGTGATTCACATTGTATGGTTTGTCATGGCACCAAGTTGCTAATGCTGTACGAGCTCCTTTTCTCATCATACAACCAATGGGGGATAAGGGGTGGTGACCTCTTGCTTTAAAAGGCCCCCACCCTGTGTGTATATGAAAGAGAAGCTTCTCCAGCATCATGATGCAGGTAATTGAGGAGCGTGGAGTGCCAGTGTTAATGTGATCTGAACAAGCTTGTGATATCTCTAAACAATGACAAAGTAACATTTTTTTTTTTTTTGGTTGGTTTTATCAAACTTTTTTTTTTTTTTCTTTCTGCTAGAATATTGTGTGGACTTAGTTTGTGTTCATTCTGCAAACTTTGTATCTACCCTACATGTTAAATTATAGAACAGATGGCAATGGAGCAGGTGTTTAGGTTGTGTGGTTGAGTGCCTTTTTATTATAGTCCTCTTCAGTAGGTTTAATAATTTAATTTGTTGCCTTGCCTTGCACATATAAAATGTTCTCTGTTAAACGTCATGTTATCGGTTTGTAAATGAATGACATCAACAATTGTAACCAATCACAGGTTCCCTTTTCTTTTTAACCTACATTAGCAAATTGATGTCTAGGGGTCTACTTAGTTGTGGACAGTGTAAAGTGTATGTATACCAAAGACTATTTTTCTACTTTTGGAACCTCTGTCAGGTTTTCCTGTTATGCAGGGCTCTGTTAGAAAGATTTCCTATCACTTTCTGATCTGGGGACACTTTTTTTTACCAGACCAAAAAAGTAAGATCTACAATTAAAAGCTGACAGGGGTTTTAGAATTCCCCTACTTAATCTTTTAAAAAAAAAAGGGGGGGGGGGGGGGTTCTGCTACTGTGTCTGTGTTACTCTTAAGGAGATTCCCCTCACTTCCTGTGACAACCTTTTTACTGGACAGGAAGTGAGGGAATCTATCCGAGTCTTTGATTGCACTAAAACCTGATGGGACTAATAGTGCTTTCCCATTATATCCCAAACGGAAAAAAAAAAAGTAAGTATATAAACACACATTAATTATTTCACTGCCATTCTTTTGTCTTTTTAATGTGTACACCAAACAAATATTTTTAAATATGATGCTGCTTTTATTTTTTGCCACTCTGAGGGCCAGTTTACACCTAAATTGCACAAAAACACGGTCTGTGTTTCCTCAGTGATCCCATGCAGTTTTGCAGGCCATTCAGTTAAATGGGCTGCAAATCACACCAGCCTACACAAAAAGTAGTGCGTGCACTACTTTTAATAAGCGCAGTGTACAAAATTGCATGGTATCTGTGCTTGGGGTGTCGTTAAGAATATATTGCCACCTGCAGCAGATCACAAAGGCAGTGCATTTTAAGCATGTTGCAAGAAAAGCACATTGTACTGGTCTTTCCCGCACCATATTCAGGTTCAAACTGGCCATAATATCCAGGCTAATTTTGTTGCCTGACTCTGTATGGTCTTTTTTTTTTTTTTTTTTTTTTACGAAGAAACAGAAGTATCTAAATTTGTTAAAAATATATATACACACTAGATTTTTTGTCTTTAAATTAAAAGAAACTAGGAGTCACTGACCTGGAACAAGCATGTAGCAAGTGAAGTCATATCTCATGATCTGCATACTTGTTTTCAGTCAGTTACTCAGATGGTAACTAGACACATCACAGCCAGGCAACTTGCATTTTAAACCACTAGCCAATTCTGACATTTCTCACTTCTCTCCTACATGTAAAAATCATCTTTTTTTTTTTGCTAGGAAATTGCATAGAACCCCAAACATTATATACTTTTTTTTTTTTTTTTTTTTTTTTTTTTAAAGCAGAGACCCTAGAGAATACAATGGCGGTCATTGCAACTTTTTATCTCTCACAGTATTTGCGCAGCAATTTTTCAAACGTGTTTTTTTTTTTTGAAGAAGAAGAAAAACAGTTTCATGCTTTAAAAAAAACAATACCGTAAAGTTAGTCCAATTTTTTTTGCATGTGAAAGATGACGTTGCGCCGAATAGATAGATACCCAACATGGCATGCTTCAAAATTGCACATGCTCGTGGAATGGCGCCAAACATTGATACTTAAAAATCCCCATAGGAGATGCTTTAAATTTTTTTCACTGGTTACATGTTTAGAGTTACAGAGGAGGTCTAGGGTTAGAATTATTGCTCTCGCTCTAACATTCGCAGCAACACCTCACATGTGTGGTTTGAACACCGTTTTTTCATATGTGGGCGGGACTTACGCATGCGTTCGCTTCTGCGTGCGATCACACGGTGACAGGGGCACTTTAAATTTTTTTTTTTTATTGTTAATTTTACTTAAATTTTAGTTTGACACTTAGGAATAAAAGTGATAATTTTTTTTTTTATTACAAGGAATGTAAACATCCTTTTGTAATAGGAATATGGCATGATCAGTCCTCTTTACAGTGAGATATGGGGTCAATAAGACCCCACATCTCACCTCTAGGCTGGTACAGCTGAAATAAGAAAAAAACGATCTCGGCTTCCCATCCGAGCTGGCACCGTTTGTTTGAATGCAGAGGCCAGGCGTGAACGATCATAGAGACTCCGGCGACCATCTGGTCCGCTGGAAATCTCTACGGTAAACATCCGGGGCTGGCGGATCCTTTCTTCCACTCACCGATGGCAGCAAGTCAAGGATGTCATATGACGGCCGGCGGTCAGGAAGTGGTTAAAGGAGGAGATTAGTAATGGCTGCCTATGTGTTTCCCCCAGTACATTTTTTTTTTTTTTTTATAGGAAGTTGGGTACTTGCCAACTCCTTTCATTTTGTGCTGGTAAATTTATAATTACATTGCATCTGTTTCAGTTCAGAACTCTGGTCAAACAGCTAAATGCACAGGTTTTTCTTTTTTTCTTAAACAAATAGTTTATTAGAAAATGTACACATTAACATTGACACAGTGCACAGTCAATACGTGAAACAAAGTCAAAAGGGAGACAGGAGATCAAGTGAATCCTACTAATGATTGTCGCATCTAATACACAACTACAGGCAAAACGAGCATCACGACAATCACAGCCACCGTAATACCCTAAGAGGGAAGGGGAGGGGAAAAATGCACAGTTAAATATACTATTTTACGCTTTAACTGTACATGCAATTTTATGATTTATGTACCGTTATCACACTGCACTGTCAGGTAGGTGTCAAACTTATTTCCTGCTTCAGTAAAATTTCCCCGAGTCACTTCTGTCTCCAGGCTGCTTATTGAACATCAAATCTGCTACATGTGCAGGCAGATGACCTAGGACTTGGTAATGATAAAACTCAAAATAGTTGATCTATGTGGTCTTGTAATGGTTTGAGAACCTTAAAAGGGTATTAATAGGGTTGCCACCTCACGCTAATTACCCACTGGGCACTTAAACCCCTTTGCTAACCAGACCAATTTTCAGCTTTCGGCGCTCTCACACTTTGAATGACAATTACTCAGTCATGCAACACTGTACCCATATGAAATTTTTGTCCTTTTTTTCACACAAATAGAGCTTTTCTTTTGGTGGTATTTAATCACTGCTGTGTTTTTTATGTTTTGCGCTATAAATGAAAAAAGATCGAAAATTCTTTAAAAAAAAAAAAAATTTTCTTTGTTTCTGTTATAAAATTTTGCAAATTAGTAATTTTTCTTCCTAAATTTTGGACAAATTTTATACTGCTACATATCTTTGGTAAAAATAATCCAAATCGGTGTATATTATTTGGTCTTTGTGAAAGTTAGAGTCTACAAGCTATGGTGCCAATCACTAAAAATTGATCACACCTGATGAACTAACGGCCTAGCTCATTTCTTGAGACCCTAACAAGCCAACACAGTACAAATACCTCCCTTTTTGGAAAGTAGACATTCAAAGGTATTTAGAAAGATGCATGGTGAGTTTTTTGAAGTTGTAATTTTTTCCCACAATTCTTTGCAAAATCAAGATTTTTTTTTTTTTTTTTTGTCCACAAAATTGTTATATTAGCAGGTTATTTCCTCACACACAGCATATGCATACCCCAAAACACATTCTACTACTCCTCCTGAGTACGGCGATATCACATGTGTGAGACTTTTACACACATGGCCACATACAGAGGCCCAACCTGCAGGGTGCACCATCAGGTGTTCTTGGAGCATATACACATATAATTTCTTGACTCCCTGTTGCATTTTGAAGGCCCTGGAGCACCAGGACAATAAAAATGCCCAAAAAATGACCCCATTATGGAAAGAAAACACCCCAACGTATAATCTATGAGGCATAGAGAGTCTTTTGAACATGTCATTTTTTTTCTACAAGTTTTTGGAAAATGTGGAAAGAAAATGAAAACGCATTTTTTTTTTTTTTTTTTACACAAAGTTGTCCATTTATACAATATTTCTAACACATAGCATGTACATGGCAAAAATTACACCCCAAAACATTGTCTGCTACTCCTTCTGAGTATGGGATGTCACATATGTGAGACTTTTACACAACCTGGCCACATACAGAGGCCCAACATGCAGGGAGCACCGTGAGACGTTCTAGGGGCATAAATGTCAAATCTAATTTGACTACCTATTACACTGAGGCACTGTAGTGGCATGGATGAGCCATGGATGGGGATGGTTGAGTGTGGATGGGATGGCTGGGTGGGTATGGCTGAAGATGGATGGATGAGTATTGCCATGGATGGATGAGTCTTGCTGAGTATGGATGGATGGATGAGTATTGCCAAGGATGGATGAATATTTCCGAGGATGGATGGATGGATGGATGAGTATTGCAGAGTATGGATGATTATTCCTGATCATGGATGAGTAATGCTGAGGATGGATGGCTGGATGAGTGTTGGAATGTGCACAGAACAGCGCTATGGGCAGTACACATCCAGCCCACAATGCTGCAGCACTTGATCTCTCCCCTCTCTGTACGATCTGTACAGAGAGGGTAGAGAGTAACCGGATGTAACACCGGTTTGTTTGCAAGTGATTGCTCCGGGTCACGGATATTCCCAGGTGTGCGCCCCAGGGGGCGAGCAGGAGCAAGATTCTGGGAGGACGCCCACCTAGAATAAGCTGACCGTGCTGCAGCCGTCTTTTGGCTATGGCCCGGTCAGCATGTGGTTAAACTCACTTTGTGCCTTATTTGCATTACATTAGCCTCAGAACCTGTGTAATTCATATGTTTGGGTTTAAAGGGATGAGGTGGCAACCCTAGGTATTAAACCCAAAAGCAAGCATTTATTTTATTGTAGCGTACCAATTCTAAGTTGCTGGCTGCATTAGTTTTTCTTTTTTAGGCTTTCTTTTATTTTCACTTGGTTATATAACAAGTAAATCTGTTCAACAGAAAAATCTGTGCTGTGCTGAGTTGAGCAAAACCATTTACCATTGACAGAGGTAAACCTTTATCCTGAAAGGAAAAAAACCTGTTGCTGTAACTGCTTAAAGAGTGTTAGCTGGAGCTCTGCTTCAGTTTGTTGGTGTATCTAAAACTGCTAGTGCTTCCTCCTGGACTGCTATCCAAAGGTGCCTCTGTTGCTCCTTCATCCAGAGTTGTAGGACCACTAGGGGAAAACAGATTGGGATAAAGCCTAAAATAGAAAACGAAAGCAGCCACCACATTTGAGGATTGCTAAGAGGCATTTGTTTTGGTTTTAACACTGGTTTAAGAATAGCTGTCCAAAATTATAAATCCTGTAGTGGTTAAATTAGTAAAAATAAAACTGTGTAGAAATCTGCATGGAACTTCACTTTAAGCATATATAGATTATGCTACTGGTAAGCAGCCTCATCCTGTGTGCAATAACTAAACTTAAAGCGGAACTTCACCTAGGTGATCCAAGTGTAAGTTTGCCCCTTAGTTCTGCTAAATTGTTGAATAAATACACAGCACTTAAGATGAAGGTGAAGTCAAGGAGAAAACTTGTAGATTCAAGAATCTACAAAACCAGTTTCCCCAGTCCTGCCTCCCAACAGGTTATTTTTCTTGGATATATTTGTTTGCTTTTGGGACCTAAAAAAAAAAAGGTCCCAAACCCCCCTTGGGCTTTATTAGTACAGAAATCTAGAGTGACGTATTTCATCTGTATTGCCACCTGCTGGTTACATTCAATGTTTTAGTTTGTTCTTAAAGTGATTTGTAAAGGTGTTTTATTTATTTTTTTTTTTTTTTAATGACAAAAACATGTTATACTTACCTTCATCCAGTGTATAGAAAAAATATGGAAACCAACCCAAACAAATAATGCAGTATTAATGCCAGACACTCATCTACTCACCCCAAATTAGAGGTGGGGCTCTGGGGGCAGCTGTAGCACAGAAGGTTTTTCAGCTTTAATGCATAGAATGCATTAAGGTGAAAAACCTTGAGATTTTACAACCCTTTTAACCACTTCAGCCCCCCCGGAAGGTTTTAATGACTAGAGCATTTTTTGCGATACGGCACCTCGTGGCTTTAACTGACAATTACGCGGTCGTGCAATGCTGTACCCAAACAAAAGTGACTTTTTTTTTTTTTCCCACAAATAGAGCTTTCTTTTGGTGGTATTAGATCACCTCTGCGGTTTTTATTTTTTGCGCTATTAACAAAAAAATTGCGACAATTTTGAAAAAAAACTAATTTATTCATCAGTTTAGCCCGATATACAGTTGTGCTCATAAGTTTACATACCCTGGCAGAATTTATGATTTCTTGGCCATTTTTCAGAGAATATGAATGATAACACAAACATTTTTCTTTCACTCGTGATTAGTGTTTAGTGCAGTAGCATCCAGCGGCTATCCACAAGCCTATTCTAACTGCACGGAGTCACTCCTCATCTACTCTGGGTGACGAGACTCTGAGCCCAGCACGGCGTATACTGTCACAAGGAAAATAGGAAACGGATGAAAAAACAAGGTTATCCATCGCTCAGCTGTACTGCTATTGGCTCTATGGAACATTACCGCTATCTTCATTCCAGCTGACAACAGAGCACAGTAATATTCATCACCTGCAGAACATCTATTTTTATACCTGGACAAGGTAGATCATGTGTTAAATGTGAATGTTTGCTCCTATTGTCCAAATTTGGGTTTACATGATGTCAGTTCAATTGCTTCCCGAATCCCCCTAGATCAGGGATATGCAATTGGCGGACCTCCAGCTGTTGCAAAACTACAAGTACTATCATGCCCCTGCCTCTGGGTGTCATGCTTGCGGCTGTCAGAGTCTTGCTATGCCTCATTGGACTTGTAGTTCTGCTACAGATGGAGGTTTGCTAACTGCATATCCCTGCCCTAGATCATTGTTTATGAGGTGAGTCTTTATTAGTTACCTTTGCTCCCCACACAGATCTTTTTTCCCGTTTGTCTCCTTTAGCCACAGACTGCAGCCCTTGGATTTTTAGATTTCTACATGTGCAGTTTTTTGCCCTCCTTCATCAAATCCACATAAGGACTGCCTGACCCTGGCTGTGTTTTTTGCTATATTGCACATTGCTAATGCAGTGCTTTTTTACAGTCCCAAATTGTGGTGCAGGTGCAGTGAGGATGCTCTGTCTGTTTGTCTTTGTCTGTCTACTGACAACGTTGTCTTTAGTTGGTGAATGGTGGTGGATCTAATAACATTTTATGCTTTTTTGTATTTTGTTAATTAATTTACCATTATTTAATAAATGTTAATTTTTTTGATACTTAATCTGTATTCAAGTGGACACTATATCTCTGTGGCTCTATATGTGGCATCTTTTTCAAGGCCTGTTTCTCTTTGGTTTCTCATCTGGTGGTAAAATCACTGGGTGCCAGCCAGCTGGTTAGCTGTATGCTTCCTGCATCTGGTTCCAAAGGTCTGCCTTCAGAGGATGTGAATGGTATTGGGTGATTAGATGGCAAAACGCCCTGGCATGGTTGGGATGGCAGGCGTGCAGGGGCACTGCACCGAAGCGTTTCACCCACAGCTATGTGGGTTTCATCAGGTTGGGATGACACCTGTTTGCCTGCCATTTATAAAGTCTTTGTAGTGACCCTGATCAGGGGTATCTGGTGACATCATTTCTACCCATCGTGTTGTCAGGCGTAACCACCTTAGGGGTCTGAATACCTGTCCAGTTGTACCTATCAATATATAGCTCCATCTTGTGGTTATATTAGTTATATATTCACACAAGGGAGCTACTGCAATAGGTTCATCATTACAGATATAGTGCACTTAATTCACAAAGTATAGCATATATACAGACAGAGAACTTTGCTCAGATACCACCAATAAAGCTAGTTAAGGGGGTAACATTAAATATAATCTCAAAATTAGAGTTGGAGATGGATATTACAGGAACCTAAAAACACACACTAATAATAAAAGTACCCAGAGATCCCAAATGCCCAGGCCATGAGTGTTTTTTTTTTTTTTTTTTTTTTTTGAGCAGGGTAAGTAACAATATTTACTGAGAATACTTGGGGCCACACAGTGGATAAATTACATCTAGGGAGTCAAGGACAAAAACATTTATCGCTAATGTGGCTTATATAGCTAGGGTTCACATTACTCATTAATAGTAACCACTAACTATGGTGCTAGAAAGATTTGTAAATTAAACTCTGTGTTCAACCCCTTCGGGGCAAGGCTTCCTAAACGGAAAATCCACTCCTTTTTCCTTTTGGAGTAAGACAGTATTTAAGTCCCCTCTTCAGGCAGATAGTTTTAAGGCATAAAAACCTTTCACTTTTAACCCAGTATGTTGCCGTTGGCTGAACATTTTGCAAAATATCACCAACGGAGATTTATCCCCCGGGTTACAAATACTGGATAAATGTTCTCCAATCCAGACCTTAAGGGGGCATTTGTTTTTGCCCACATAAATCATGCGGCATATATACTCTAACATATACAGAACCCTGGAGGTATTGCAGTTAATGAAATGTTTGATTCTGTAGGTGTTCTGATGGTTAGAGTCAAAGAAAGTGTCTGTTTTATCCACAAATTTACAAATGTGGCATCTTCCACAGGGATGCATTCCCTTTAATGGTTGCAAGTCCGTAAGCCATGTACTTGCATCTGATTTTGTAAATTCAGAATTGACAAGTTCATCAGAGAGATTCTTGGCCCTTTTTTCAACCATCATTGGTCTTGGGCCAACAATAGGTGCTATCTGTGGTCATCGGGTCAAGTTGTTATAGTGTCTCTCAAGAATGGCCCAAACTTGTTTTCAATGGATACCAAGTGGAGTTATAATCCTGACTGGATCCGGAGTGGAAGGTCAAGGTGCCTGACATCTATCCAAAGATAGCAATTCCTCACTTTTTCTTCTGGGATGCTTTTTTGTTGGAGCGTTTCAGGGACCGATGTGGATAATTTCATTCCCGGAATTGTCTATAAAGCTGAGCAGCCTCATCTTGGTACTCAGATTCCAGAGAGCTATTACGGCGTATCCTTAAAAACTGCCCAGTCAGGATACCCTTTATTAGGGATTCAGAAAGATGGCTAGTTGCTTCCAGTAACGTGTTGTCTGCTGTTTCTTTGCAGCATGTTTTTGATAATGGGTGTCCATCCTGTATTCTGAAGAAATCTGATGCAAATCATGGCTAAATGTTAAACGTATATATCCATTTTGATTTAGTTCAGGCATGAATTGCTCAAGTGTATCCGCAGTTCAATGCCATAGCATCAGTACGTCGTCAATGTATATTAGCCAAAGGATCACTTGGCCAAAGTACATTGTCGAGCTGTATCCCACCTCCTCCTCCCAGTGTCCCAAATGGAGGCATCTTTATGTAGAGCAAAAATTATTTTTTTTCAGATCCTCAGAGTTCTTTGCCATGAGGTGTCATGTTGAACTTCCAGTGACCAGTATGAGAGAGTGAAAGCGATAACAACAAAGTTTAACACACCTGCTCACACCTGAGACCTTGTAACACTAACTAGTCACATGTCACCGGGGGGGGGGGGGGTTGGGGGGTGGCTAATTGTGCCCAATTTGGACATTTTCACTTAGGGTTGTACTCACTTTTGTTGCAGTTTAGACATTAATGGCTGTGTGTTGTTATATTGAAGGGACAGCAAATTTACACTGTTATACAAGCTGTACACTCACTACTTTACATTGTAGCAAAGTGTCATTTTTTTCAGTGTTGTCACATGAAAAGATATAATAAAATATTTACAAAAATGTGAGGGGTGTACTCACTTTTGTGAGATACTGTATGTTGTTTTAATCTTTAGAATACCTAGGTTTCCTCAGAACCTGAGGTCTTTGTTATACAAATATTCACAACTGCTATGGCCAATATTTTGCCCACTCCAGATCTCCTATGCCTGCCTGCAGTTTGGCTTTAAGATAATTAGCAATGTTCCTGATTTAGACCATCATTTACAACAATTAGGATGTTACACTATTCTAAAGCGCAACACATTGCTCTTATGGCAGTAACATGGCTCATCATTTCACATAGAGATTTTCCAGTTGTCAGGCAAGCCCAAACCTTCATTCTGTGTCGTAACGAAGGCAAGTACTGCATATGCAACATTAACACCACCTGGTGATGAATGCAGCAGGCACCAGCCCTCTGGTAACACATTTGAGAATAGGCTTGTTTGGATACCCTATCATGAAAATACCATATATACTTGAGTATAAGTCGAGATTTTCAGCCCTTTTTTTGGGCTGAAAGTGCCCCCCTCGACTTATACTCGAGTCACCGCCATCTGCCTACATGATCAATGTGTCATGCAGGCAGCGTGTGCTACATACCATTCGGCAGCCTCTCACTGTTCAAAAGCCCTGCCTCCTCCTCCTCAGCCTATCACAGACATTCTCTCATCCTCGTCCATGGTATGAGAGAATGCCCGTGATAGGCTGACTGCTGGGAAATGGAGTTTTCTGCCTATCACAGACGAGGAGGAGGCGCGGCTTTTGAACAGTGAATGGCCACAGAATAGTAATAGCACACGCTGATCGGTGGATGCAGAGCGGCGCAGGTAGGATGCACACATACACAGGACACATGCATACATACACAGGGACACATGCACAGGACATAGGTACAGGACACATGCACATATACACAGGACACATGACACATGCACATATACAAAGGACACATGCACAGGACACAGGGAGGTATACAGCTGCAGAGGGCATTGTTGACCATCTTTTTCCACTTACAGTAGCTGCTGCATTTCTCACTCTCGTCTTATACTCGGGTCAATAAGTTTTTCCCATTTTTTTGTGGTAAATTAGGGCCTCAACTTATACTCGAATTGACTTATACTCGAGTATATACGGTAAGTGAAAATTGATTTATTGGAAAATGAATTGCTACAGTGAACCAGAGTCATTCTGTCAGTACTGCAGGCAATGATTACTGGATCCTGGTGTCTGTTATTGTGCTGTTGATAAACATATACAGTGTTCCCATGTGCAAAAGGTAAGTAGACCCTATTGAAATTGTTGGCTGTTTCAACATATTTAAACAGATTCATTCAAACGGTCCCCTCAGCAAAAGATGATTTCTTGATGGCATTAACTATAACTATCCATTCCATCATTCTGACATCAATTTATTGACCACTTCCTTGTGCAAAATCCTTTCAGTTTGCGCAATGTATAACATGTGGGTTTCCTTGCAGGACATGGTTTTCCACATTTCAGGAGGATTCAAATTGGTTTGACAAGAACATACCATAACCCCCCCCAAGTATTTTTCGTTATCATATGTCATGGAAAACAGAGTTAGACTACATGCTACATTCTTAATGAATAATAGCCTATCTCATACGGTGCCCTTGTGGGCTGGAATATATTGTTCGCACTGTCTGTATACTCCAGGTTAGACTAAAGGAGCATATTACCAATATCAAGAATGGTTATCCCAAGCATAGCCTCTCCAAGCTTTATGATACCCATCATAATCGGAACCACAAAGGTACCGTATTTTTGGGCATCGATAAATATACGAGTAATTGGAGAGGGAGCAATATGACTTGGGGTGTGTCCAAGCTTGAAACTGAGTGGATCTATAAGGCCAAAACTTACAATCCCTTTAGCCTAAACGTTGAGTGGGATGTGAATGCATTCATCAGTAATTCATAGTTTTTAATCATGATTTTTAGATTGTTCAGCGTTTTTATGTTGCCACATAGACTGTGAACATTTGGTTTCAGATTTATGTATAATTCAGTAAGGTACTTTGTATTTATATGTTTGTATATTCTTCATACTTTTTAATATATTTTACATTTCAACTGATGATTTTTGTACACTCCACAAGATGGCGCTGTCTTCTGGCATACTGCGTTTTTTTAATGAATATATTTGTTACCTAGTATATGATTCTTTTTCAATAATATAAGTGTAGGTTGGTCGATTTTTTCATAAATATATGAATGTGGCTATTTTGCCAACGATAAAAGTTTCTTCTGCTTGTTTACAGTTTGATTACTGTGGATAACCGGTGTTCCGGTCACTGGTTAGCGTCCTTGCTTTGTCTCCCTTGGTTGCTTCCGCTGGTTGGAGTGCATGTAATTTCTGCCACTAATTAGACGTCTCTTTTATATAATGCAGTTCTATGCATGTCAGTACACGCCCCTGACGACGTTAATGTATGACGAATCACGTAGGGAGGAGCTTAAGACGTGATGCGACTGTAAGCCGGGACCCAGCAGCCATCTTGTTGGCAGTATTAGCTAGGAGCCTTATGTTTGTATCCAGCAGCAAACGATTATCTTATATATGGAAATGTGAGTGCAATATTCCCTTGTTTTAATAATGAAACTTGTATAAGGATTACTACAACCATGAGGATTCTTCCTTTATATTTTATGGGATGATACTTTGTGTGGATCTAATGTTGTGACCACTGGGAATGGAGCGTGGAGATTGGGATACCTGTGTCCATCCTGTTTTATCCGCCTTACCTGATCGATTGTGGATGACTGTGAACGAGGGTGTTCATTCCATTCAGTGCTCATTTGACCCCTGTGATAAGGGTCCAAAGAGGAGGATAAGAGGCAGTGTGTTTGGGTGTCGGTGGTTATCTTCCCTCTCTCACTCTTCAAATATATCCCATTAAATATTCGGACATTATTTACATCTGAGGACCGAAGGGCCAGAGGAAATTTCATTTTGAGCGCTGCACCTATCTCGCTTTTGATTATTCATTAACTACTGGGTTATACGCCATCTTTAGGTGAATGGAAACTGGTAGACAAAGTCTTAGACAAGAAGTCCACCCCTATATAACCCCTCCCATACAGGAAGTACTTCAGTTTTTTTCTTTTTACCAGTGTCTTTAAGGTGGATGGGCATTTTTGTTGAGCTCTCTAGAGCTCCAAATCTTGAGTCCCAATACGGTTCTTATAATGACTATAATGGGCTTTACCAACCGGATCCATTTGAAGAAAAGCTTTATGTTTAAAAAAATGGTACCCGTTCCTCGCAAAGAAGACGCAAGGATCCTGCAAGGTTTTGCCTGTAACTTGACCTTCGGGCGCTGGACCCTGCATAGTGGAATCTTGGACACCACGGAGCTAAGGCATTCCTGCAGGGTGCTGTACAGGTTCAAGGAAGTGGATCATAAAATATGAAAGGGTACCCAGTCCTTGAAGGTCCCTAAGTGACAGAACCCGCCGTGATGGGTAAAGATTGGGCTCTTATGCCCCATACACACGATCGTAATTTTCGTTGGAAAAAACTTGGATGGTTGGGTTGCATACACACGGTCACACAAAAGTTCTCTGAACTTTCAACCGTCAAGAACGCGGTGATGTACAACACTACAACGAGCTGAGAAAATGAAGTTCAATGCTTCCGAGTATGCGTCGAATTGTTTCCGAGCATGCGTGTTTTTTTTGCGTGTCCGAATTGCATACAGACTAACGGAATTTCCGATAGGAACTTTTTCCGACCGAAAAATAGAAAACCTGCTCTCAATCTATTGCTGGCGGAAATTCCGCCAGAAAAAGTCAGATGGAGCATACACAGTCACAAATTCCGACCACAAGCTCACATTGGACTTTTGCTGGTGGAATTTCTGATCGTGTGTACGGGGCACCGTGTGTACAGTTTCTAAGGCTGCCCTGCGCCTGGATGGGTAAGTGAAACCCCCTGATTTACTTATTGTGGAGTGCCCCAGTGATTGTAACAATCTGTCAAACAGTACACCTGCATGCGGTGACCACAGGGGGGAGTTTGGGCTAGCTGCGAGTGTTTGCAAGAGTACCGAGTATTCACGGCTGTTGGCGGCCATGGCGCACGTGGCTTCGCCACAGACGTGCATACTCAGAGCCAAGGATGCGCCGTAGCTTGATCTTGGCGCACAAAGATTTGCATCATGTGCGAATACAGCCGCGCAGTCGCCGGGACCGCACACGTATGCGCAGAGCCATCTTATTTAAACAGAGAATGGCTGACATGCTGCGCTTCCAGGGGACAGCTGTGTGACACAGAGCAGGCTCTAAACCATTCACTTTCAGCAGTTAATTTCTCCTTACCAGGGTCACGTGGTGTTGGTTGGCAGGTTTAGTGCTTGGTGAGCCCTAAGGGTCTCCCTTCTGGGGTATGTAAATACTAAACCCAGGTACTCCCTTTTTGTGGCTTGCAATGTCTTCAAAAAAGAGGTACGGGACTAACACTACAGGGAAGGGCACATCTGTGTCGTCAGTAGCTCCTGAGGAGCCTAGTGTTGTATGCCCTGAAAGACCAGAGTTTTCCGAGCAATCTGAGCCACTGTGCCTGTCTGGTATGGTGCCTACTGTCAACGCTGCTGCTGCTGAGCTAAATGCCAAGGATTCTGTGGAGGGCCTGGCTGATGAGTTTGCTTCTGAGCAATCTTGGCCAGAAGATGTCCAGTTGGTATCAGCCTCTCAGTCGCAGAGGTTTTTGATCCAGACTCTTACAGAGATGGCTCGTTCTGCCTTTGCTACCTCCCGCAGAGGTTTATGAGCCCCCCCCGGTCCTCTTTAGGGTCCCTGAGGCCTCCTCAGGCCACACAGACTTTCCCCTTGCACCCACTGTTAGAACAGGAGGTGTATGCTGATTGGGAACATCCTGACAGGATTTTTGATACTCCAATGAGGTTTTCCTTTTTATATCCCATGGAGGAAAAATTTGTTAAGAAATGGAGCATGCCAGCCATAGATGCGGCAGTCTCTTCCTTATACAAGAACTTACCTTGTCCGGTGGATAATGCACAGAGCTTGAAGGACCCTGTTGACAAGAAACTGGAGTCACTATTAAAGGCTTCCTTTTCTTTGGCCAGTTCAGCTATTCAGCCAGCTGTAGCAGCAATTGGAATCTGCCAGTCCTTAAAGGATCAGGTCAGATGGTCTGACATGCCTAACCAAGAGGAGGATCCTGCTGAAAGCAGAGCAGATATATCTCTAGCACTGTGTTTTGCTGTAGATCCCTTAAAGGACACTATACAGCAAGTCTCTTGTATGGCTCTCCTGTCTGTATACATGCGCAGACTTTTATGGCTTAAGAACTGGTCAGCTGAACTTCCTTGTAAGAAGTTATTGGCAGGGTTCCCCTTCCATGGGGAATGTTTGGTGATGATTTGGACAAATATATACAAAAGATTTCCGGACGGAAGAGCTCTCTACTTCCTGTGAAGAGAAGGACCAGGCATCCCTCATTTTAAACCTCAGGGACCGCTTCCTCAGGTATCTCAGTGCCAAGGCAGTTCCATCACCAACAGGGCGCTGGAGCCAGGGGCAAGCCAGAGGACCCGGGCCAGAAGAAACCCTGGGTCCAAAACTCTTCTAAACCCGGCACCAAGCCCTCCTTAGGAGGGTACGCCCCCACTCTATCGGGTGGGGGGAAGGCTGCTGCACTCTGCGGACATTTGGAGAACAGTGGTTCAGGACAAGTGGGTCACTTGGACAGTATCCTGCGGTTACAAGCTGGAATTGCGGGGGTTCCTCCTCAGAGGTTTCTAAGATCCAGCATTCCCTCGGATCCTCCAAAGAGAAACTTATTGTATCAGGCACTAGATCATTTAGTGCATAGGGAGTGATTATACAGGTTCCTGTATGTGAAAGGAGCACTGGGTTTTATTCAAACCCGTTCACGGTTCAAAAACCAAACGGGGTCACAAGGCCCATTTTGGATCTAAGATCCCTGAACCAGCATCTATTATTCTAGCCCTTTTGGATGGAGTCAGTCCACTCGGTAGTAGCCTCGCTCCAGATGGGAGGCTTCTTAGCCTCCATCGCTATCAAGGACGCGTATTTACATGTACCTATCTTTCAACCTCATCAGAGGTTCCTGCAATTTGCAGTAGAGGAACGTAATTTCCAGTTTGTGGCTCTGCCCTTCGGGCTTGCCACGGCACCCCGGAGGTTTACAAAGGTCCTAGCACCAGTACTGGGTCTTTTTAAGGGCCCAGGGAATCTTGGTGCTCGGATACCTGGACGACATTCTGCTCAGAGATCACTCGCTACAGGCTCTAACAGAGCATAGCCTGCACAGTGCAGTATTTAGAAAGCCTGGGCTGGGTCAAAAAATACTGAAAAGTCAGCCTTGAGACCAGCTCAAGGTCTGAATTATTTTTAGATTTGATCCTGATACGGTTCAGATAAAGGTATTTTTGACAATCATAAGGATCTGTGCCCTGAAGGATCAGGTGCATTAGATAAGGGGCACCAGACAACCCTCCATTCGGCTCTGTATTAGTCCATTTGAGCCTATCAAGAAAATTCCATTATTCTTGCTGTCACGCAAGCTAGCCTTCCTGATGACCATCACCTCAGATAGAAGGGCGTCGGAATTGGCGGCCCTTTCATGTAGGGAACCATACCTAATTCACTACAACAAGGTGGTGTTGCCTCCTATTCCATCCTTCTTGCCAAAGGTGGTGTCGGCCTTTCATTTAAATTAGGAAATTGGTTTGCCTTCTTTTTTCTCTCAGGCTCGTTCGGCGGAAGAGAAACGACTGCATTCCTTGGACGTCGTCCGGGCAGTCAGTTTATTTGTCTAAATCTGCAGAGATCAGACTCCTTTTTTGTTTTACCAGAAGGACCCAAGAAGGGGCAGGCAGCTTCCAAAGCTTCCATTGCCAATTGGTTCCGCCAATTGATCATTCAGGCCTATGATCTGAAACGTAGGGCTCCTCCCTTCAGGGTGAGAGCTCATTCAACCAGGGGTGTAGGAACCTCCTGGGCTTTTCACCATCAGGTATCTGTGGCTCAGATTTGTAAGGCTGCTACCTGGTCTTTCTAGCAAATAAATTATGATTTTTACATGTAGGAGAGAAATGTCAGAATTTGGCCTGGGTGCTCCTAGAATGCCTGATGGTGCTCCCTGCATGTTGGGCCTCTGTATGTGGCCACGCTGTGTAAAAGTCTCACACATGTAGTATTGCCGTACTCGGGAGTAATAGCAGAATGTGTTTTGGGGTGTAATTTGTGGTATGCATATGCTGTGGGTGAGAAATAACCTGCTAATATGACAATTTTGTGAAAAAAAAAAAAAAAAAAGAAAAAAAAATCTTGATTTTGCAAAGAATTGTGGAAAAAAATGACAACTTCAAAAAACTCATCATGCATCTTTCTAAATACATTGGAATGTCTTCTTTCCAAAAAGGGGTCATTTGGGGGGTATTTGTACTTTTCTGGCATGTTAGGGTCTCAAGAAATGAGATAGGCCGTCAGTAATTTAGGTGTGATCAATTTTCAGAGATTGGCACCATAGCTTGTGGACTCTATAACTTTCACAAAGACCAAATAATATGCACGATTTGGGTTATTTTTACCAAAGATATGTAGCGGTATAAATTTTGGCCAAAATATATGAAGAAAAAATTACTAATTTGCAAAATCTTATAACAGAAACGGAGAAAAATGCATTTTTTACAGAATTTTCGGTCTTTTTTCTTTTATAGCACAAAAAATAAAGAACCCAGCGGTGATTAAATACCACCAAAAGAAAGCTCTATTTGTGTGAAAAAAAGGACAAAAATTTCATTTGGGTACAGTGTTGTATGACTGAGTAATTGTCATTCAAATTGTGAGAGCACTGAAAGCTGAAAATTGGTCTGGTTATTAAGGGGGTTTAAGTGCCCAGTGGTCAAGTGGTTAAATAAAGGAATTGTCAAAAACTGTCTCTTGTCATTTTTAACATTTTTGACAGTTTTTTAGTGAAATGGTAGGGGTACAAGTACCCCCTTACCATTTCACACGGGGGAGGGCTGGGATCTGGGGGTCCCCTTGTTAAAGGGGGCTTCCTGATTCCGATAAGCCCCCCGCCCGCAGATCCTCACAACCACCGGCCAGGGTTGTGGGGATGAGGCCCTTGTCCTCATCAACATGGGGACAAGGTGTTTTGGGGGGCTACCCCAAAGCACCCTCCCAATGTTGAGGGCATGTGGCCTGGTACGGTTCAGGAGGGGGGGGACGCTCTCTCGTCCCCCTCTTTTCCTGCGGCCTGCCAGGTTGCGTGCTCGGATAAGGGTGTGGTATGGATTTTTGGGGGGACCCCACGCCGTTTTTTTTTTTTTTTTTTGGTGCAGGGCTCCCCTTAAAATCCATACCAGACCTGAAGGGAATTTAGGGGGACCCCCACGTCTTTTTTTTTTTTTTTAATTTTGTTTCGGGGTTCCCCTGTGCCGTTTTTATCAATGAACATTTATGTGTATTGTCGGACCAACAATGCAATAGCCGCGAGTAGTTTTAAATGGCTTTTTTCCTTCGAAATGTCATTTTGCTGTCAGACTGTTCTAAACACTGGAAACATGCGCCCCTTTACAGGCATACTATAGACACCCCCCCAGCTACGAAATTTAAAGGGATATTACACTTTTATTGTTTGACTTTAAGCATTATTAAAATCACTGCTCCTGAAAAAACGTCCGTTTTTAAAACTTTTTTTTTGCATTGATCCATGTCCCCTGGGGCAGGACCCAGGTCCCCAAACACTTTTTATGACAATAACTTGCATATAAGCCTTTAAAATTAGCACTTTTGATTATTCATGTTCGTGTCCCATAGACTTTAACGGTGTTCGCGTGTTCGAACGAACTTTTTTCCTGTTCGCATGTTCTGGTGTGAACCGAACAGGGGGGTGTTCGGCTCATCCCTAGTGATCAGTATTATGTCGAAGGATCTATTTCTGGTTCAATCTGCAGACAGATGGTCTCATGTTCTCGTCAAGCACAGTTTGATATGGTACAGAATTCTTAGTTGACTCAACTTTAAACTGCGCAGGCTCTAAAGCAGCAAAGCAAAGCCAAACATTACAATTTTCACCCCCCTGCAGTGCTTCACAGTTGTTATGAACTATCCTCAAAGGCTGTCTTCTGTTTGCAAAAAACTTCTCTACTGCTACTTGAAGCCAAACAACTGGGTCTTTGATTTATCAATCCATAGCTCATTGTTCCAGAAGGCCTAGTCTTTGTTTGTTTTCATCCGCAAACTGAAGTTGTGCGTTTTTTCTTTTCAGACAATATAGGTTTTTGCTGACACACCTCCTATGCAGGTTAAAATGGTGCAGCCTATTCATGATTGTAGATGCATCCACAATCTTTTTGCTGAGGGCCCTTGAGCACTCTTTTGATCCTAGCATGTTGACACCATACATTTCATTGGAATAGAGAACACCAGATCCTAGATATCTAAAGGTTCAAATTAAAAAACAGGTTTCATCTGCATACTCCCTAAGGATGTTCTATATTGAAACGTGATTCTAATTTAATGGTTTTAAAGTTGTGTTAAGTGTAAGGGGATGGTTGTCACATCTTTTACTACGTAGTCTACATGTCTGCTGTCAGACGAACAGTTGCTTGCAACACCTTATGACAGATTTGCTAATGTTTACAAGAAATGTGGTGCTATGTAGTATGCTTCATGGCCTTGTAATGAGGTCAGGCTAAGAAATACCCATTCATTTCTATGTTATGTAACCTATGCTTGCTTGTAAAACTCTATGGAAAAATGTCAAAATATTTTTTAGTTGCTGGATAAAAAGGCTGCAGCTGCCAGTTTGACATCAGCTGTAGTGCTTTGTGAAGCTTTAAACAAACTATGTAAAGCACTCCACTAAAAGTGTATAACGATACAAAACCTACTCAATATTATAATAAAGTGCTACCAAGTAATCTATATAAAAAAATAGAAATACCGGTATATATGTATTTTATATATACTATTTTTATATATATTACTTGGTAGCACTTTATTATAATATTGAGTAGGTTTTGTATCACTATGCACTTTTAGTGGAGTGAAGTGCTTCACATAGTTTAAGTCTCTGTTCACACTGGTGTGATGTGGGAACCAGTATAATTTCTGTGCGGGTTCCCGCATTGCATCTGACTCTGGGAGAAAGAGAGAAAGTTAATGAACCCCTAAATCTGTTCACAGAATGCAGTGCCAACTGTGGAATAAGATCGCATGGGTCTAGAATACCCATGCGATCCGATTCCAGTGCGGACCAAAAAAAGGGTCCTGCACCATTTCAGTGCGAATGGGTTGCAAAACTGTATGGCTGAATTCGCATTGCACAGACATCGCATGTGATGTGCACAGCAAAGCAGTGAGAATTCCATGCGATGTCTGGCATTGCATTAGTGTGAACCTAGCCTAATTCTTATTGGGTATGTGTTGTGGTGTTTGCAATCATTCAGTGGCAGCTGCTTCGGCATTAGGATTTAGGCTCTTTTAAAGGGACATTTAAATTGATACTGTTAGCACTGGGATTTTTTTCCATTTTCTTTGTGAAGCTTTGTTCACCTTGAAAACCCTGCCATGTGCCACCAGGAAAATAAACAATACATACTAGCATATCACTGAATGGAGTAAAACCTTATCTTCACTTTGCTTAGGTAAAATGTTCTACTCCTTTACTAAATTAACCCGTAGAGTTCTAAATGGCAATTACATCATCATGGCTACTGCTACTTCTGGGCAACAGTTCATACTGTAAGGCTGTGGGTGCTGGAGTAGCTTGGAGGACAGCAGAAACATGTATTTAGTGATTACAGTGGTGGTACACTTTGCTGAGCTCATCTTGGCAACACATCCACACTCATATATAAGCATTTCTCTGGCTCCTTTCAGAGTGAAGATGCAACATGCTCTTACCCCACCACATGTAGAGAGTGAGTGATACAGTCTATGTGGGATGGAAAGTTCCAGTATGCATGTTGAGACTGTAGTTCCACAAAGCTTGTTGTTTTTAATATACACACAGTATTGTGTCTGTAGTGAATTTTTACCTTGGTATACATACATGTACACAAGAATTCTCATTAAAAGGGGCTTATTAGCACAAGAAAGTTAGACACCAGCCTCCACTATGATCCTAACATTTCTGTGACTTGTGTAGCACCCTTGTCCTAAACAGGGCTGCTAATAAATTTAGTTTTGCTAGGTGGTAACTATCCTGGCTAATTTGAAGTTTGATTAAATGGTTTTCTCCTAAGCTTGAGTTGAACTGTGATTCTCTCTTCTGTAATAGGTGGCACTGTTACCTTTCGGCATTAGTATGATAGAGAACAGTTAATTCAGGTTATGAGTGAATGTGTTTCTCAGCCAGTCAGCAGGAGTTTTTGGCCGCTGAGGCTGCTGGGATAGTCTATTTGGAGATCAGGGTTCTTCCCACCCGGGCTGCGGCCAGGGTGGCTGTGTGTGGAGTAGCAGCAGCAGAAGTGTAAGCCTGAGGCCTAGCCACGTGTAAAGGAGTTCAGCCCAAGGGGAGCCTGATCGTTGCCAGGAGGCACAGGAGAAGAAGTTGCCAGAGGGTCAACCACTCTTGTTCCTGGAGGCAGGTGTCAAAGGGATGGAGTTTCGAATGGAGTACCAGAGCAGACTCTTCATCAGCCGGGGACTGTGAAGTGTTGGGAAAGCTTCAGGAGAGAACTCATTCAAGGCGTACAGTGGGTAGCTGTTGAGTAAAGCTTGAAGGAGTACAGCGGGTAGCTGTAAGTAAACCTTGAAGAGAAGTACAGCGGGTAGCTGTGAGTAAAGCTTGAGGGATCCAGTGGGTAGCTGTGAGTCTGAGGAACCCAGCGGTAGCTGTGGGTGAACCTTGAAGAATACAGCGGGTAGCTGTGAGTGAAGCTTGAGAAGTCCAGCAGGTAGCTGGGAGCTAAGCTTGAGGATCTACAGTGGGAGACCGTAAGTTGAGCTTGAGGATCTACAGTGGGATACTGTGAGTGAAGTTGTTGCTATAGGAGACAGCAGTTGCTACAAGATACAGATCCCTGCATTCAGCTTAAAGGCCCTTTTTCTGTATTGCTGTCTGCCTAGTTATATTTTTGTCCATGGAGTCTGCCAATTTGCTATTGCATCTGCCTAAGGATGTCCTGTGCCCTACCCCTCTCTCCCACTGTCCCTATTAAGAGAAATAAAACTCTTTGTTCATTTTTAGAAGTGACTGGTGCCCATCTTTCCACCTTACACTACACCCACCATGCCTAGTAACCTGCACCCTGAGGAGGAAAGTCAGCTCTCCCTGACTCTGGGGGGTCACCACTAGGCCTCTGGAGGTCGGGGAGACCGCTAAATTTTGGCGCCCAACGTAGGGCCTGACGTCATTTTTGCTGTGGACACCCCTGGCAACGGACTGCAACTACACAAGGATTTCGTCTGGCTCTGTGGGACAGTGGCAAGTAACATCTGCCTCAAAGACTGTCTTATTCTTCTTTTGAACAGTGTGGGAAAGAACCAAAGTGCCTTTTTTGCTCTTGGGAGAGTGTCAGCCTGGTCTTTTGTCACTTTACGCCAGTGCTGAAGGGGTTAAGGCAGACTCCACAACAGTTTTGGTGTGCTGCTAGAGAAAAGAGGCAGGCGCTGAGGTTTCTTAAGAGCAATGGAACCAATCCCTTGGCAGGGGGAGGAGTTGTCGCTCTGTGGAGGAGGAGACGCAGTTGTGCGCATTGCCATCAGGAGTCTCCATGTCTGATTGGAAAGTTCTTGTACCGGGCATCGGCCCTGGCCTGGGTGGGCTGAAAGAGGTCCTTACCGACACCGGAATGCGGTATGTACCCAAAGGTAGCCTGGCGCTCTATACGGCAGGAGGCTATGAAGCAATCGGGCTGTCATGTACTATGTGTTTCAGCCTGGCTACTAACGTTCCGCCCTGGATCACCTGCAGGCAGTACGGGGAGCCATTACTAGAGGTAGTCTCGCCAGCTTTACCACCACAGGTGCTACAAGTGGATTGGGTCAAGTGTGTCGCCACCCCCACTCCAGAAATCATTCCTGTGGTCACTGCCACCGTCATTCTGCCTGCTGAAGTGGCTGCTCCTTCAGTTCTCGTGACCGATCCAAAGCCAGGTGCACCGGTGATCTCCCATGGCCGTGGTCAGGTCCACCTATGTTCCTTAATGGTGGAACCTTCCAGGGAGAAGACTCCTGAGCCAGGTAAGCCTGGTGTGAGTGAGGGCAGTGTGCCTGTTGGGACTAACAAGCCTGTGGCCACAAAGGGAGCAGCATTAAGAAAGTTTGCTGCTGTTCAAAGTTTAATCTGCTCCCGGATGAAGAGTTCTCTACAGAGACAGATTCTGATATCTGAACTGTTTTCTCACACTGAGTCTTGGCCTGAAAGATGATCTGAAAGTGATGTTGAGCAGCAGTGTCAGCCTGCAGAGGAGGAAGTTCTCTCAACTATCCAAACCTCCAGTATTAGGCCTGGGTTGTCAGCATCTGTATCTTCTATTCTTTGTCCTGCAATATCTCTGGAAGAAGAGCGATGGGCTCACTGTGTTAAAACTCCTGATGCTATGGGGCAAGTGTCCTCTTTATCCACCAGTGTATCTCAAAAGCCTGACAAAATTGCAGCTATCGTGTCAAATGTGCCTTAGATACACAAGTGTTACCCAGTTGTGGTGATCCTAAATTGCTGCCAAGGTTGTCCAAGTTGCAACGAATAGTCATGCGAAAAGTGTCTGAGGAGTATGGCTACTTTTATCCATATGTGCCAGAAAGTCTGAAGGCAGAAATTCAATGTAAACGGGCACAGTGGGTTGATACTGTTATTCGGGAGTACCTGAAAATTCCTGCTCATTGGGATATAAAGAAGTTGTCACCTAGACATGCCGGAAAGTACACTATGGTTCTGCAAACCTGGGACTAT
This sequence comes from Aquarana catesbeiana, assembly GCF_042186555.1. Taxonomy (NCBI): domain Eukaryota; kingdom Metazoa; phylum Chordata; class Amphibia; order Anura; family Ranidae; genus Aquarana; species Aquarana catesbeiana. The sequence continues at coordinate 103,840,443 of NC_133330.1, forward strand.
GGTCGTCATATCTACGCAAACTGTTATTATTCGGAGGCCCAATCAAGCTAATGTGCAGCATTACATTACCACTATTGGATCATCTGGGAAGCCATGTTTAATTAATGGATCCTTATTACTATTGGTGATGCCATTCAGCTATTGAAATCTTGTTTTTCAAGTCTGCATGGAACACAGTGATGTGCTCAGTTCAGCTACGTCAGTTCCATGGGAAGCAAAAGTACCTATTGGATTTTGGGGATCGGAGGACAATGGGATGTTCAGCTAGCTAGTTAGTTAGGTAGGCTGTGCTGTGGCAATTGGGAAAGTCATTATCTATAATCTGGATCTCATGGACTAACTGCTCTCTCTTTACTGGCCACCAGATGGCATGAGTGTGCCACTCTAAGTGAGTCATAAGTTCCTACCTTCAATATAGTTGGTAAGTGAACGTTATCTTTAGATATGCTAAAATGCTTTTGGAAGAATGTGTCACTCTCCCAAGAGTGGGGCCTTTTTCATCATTTCTATGTACATTTTTCCATCTTACACCACACCCATAATGCCTAGTAACCTGCACCCTGAGGAGGAAAGTCAACTCTTCCTGACTCTGGGAGTCACCACTAGGCCTCTGGAGGTCAGGGAGACCGCTACACTTGCATGCTGCAAATGCCAGTGGTAGCTGCTATTGTATATATGTATGTGGTAGGGTTAAGTGGTCTTTTTTTTAAAATGTTGCCTTTGAGAAAATTGGCTTCATTCCCACAGGTGATTACACATACTGGATTCCTGCAGCTGGAATGGATAGATGAGTGTGAATAGCTGCAGTCACTGAGCCTGTACAATGCAATGACAGGCTATTGGTGGCCGCCATTATTTGTGATTGCTCGCACAGCCAGCAATTACCTGCAGTGATTGTGGCTGGATAGACACAGTAAAGTGTCAAATCTGCAGATTCCTGCCACTGGAAAGAGTGCGGTCTATGCAAATGGAGCCTTGCTACCTGTATAAAAACCTTTGCACCAACGTGTGTTATGGTCAGCATATCATTCGTAAATTGTAACCAATGAATTAACTTGTTCCACTTTTTTTTTTCAATGTCTCTTAGTTGAATTATCTTAATTTATGTCAGCTTAAAACAAACGAGCTGACAGACCTGCACATGAATGAAAGATACATAATAGTGTTGTTCCTATACACACCCTGTTAAGTAGCCATGTCTCTGTCAAGAATTATCCCTAATCCCACATATGACTACACCCACGCACCTACACACATTTGCTTTTTTAATCCAAAAGAATTTTATTGTGTGTTTAAATGGTCATAAAGTAACATCAAAGCTGACAACGACATCCACCTTTGTTGTACACCATCAGTCAAAGAAAAGATAAGGTCTCTGCAATATAGCATAGCACAGACAACTGTCAGGTTATCAAATTACAGACTGTTCACAGCAATAAGTTCAAAATATGGCAAAGCTCGTATAATTGGTTGAGAAATTATGAAAACCTAAACCAAAAGTGTACATTGCACTAAATAACAGTAACTCAAAAACATGTAGACATTCCTTCTGAAGGACAGCAAGTAGAAGATTCTGCATGCCGCATACCCGCAATTTTTAGAATTTATTTTTGGGGAAGCCTTTGTGGTTATAAAACGGTTTCTTATAAGAGAGTCTTTAATTAGAGACAGTTCACACCAGAATGCGGTGCGAGATGCCTGTGATCTGTGTGTGTTTTTCGCAGCATGTTCAAAACGCACTGCAGTTGGGATCTGCAGTGGGTGCCAGTGTTAACTTAATGACACCCCAAAGCAGGTCACAAATTCAGTGCGTTTGCCTGCATCGGATCGCATTTAAAGTAGTGCATGCAGTACTTTTGGAGTGGTCCAGCTCAATTTTAGCCCATTAAAATGAATGGACTGAAATCGTACTGCACCTGGATTGCATGTGAATTGCACACAAATGCACAGCGCATGCTTGTGCAAGTCATTGTTTGAACTGGCCCTAAATCTCTGCTTACCATTGCTGTGAAGTAGGCACCCCAGCTTGGATCCACACCTTAAATTGGGTACGCACTGTTTTTTTTATTTTTTTCGTTCAACCAGTGGACTGAGCACAAAAAAACTCCTCGGAGATAACCGGACCAAACGGGAGACACCTGGTGTGTTCAAGGCTTCTGAATTACATCTCTTTGGTGAGTGTAAAACCCCTAGGGGAGTGACATGGTGAGGACTCTGGATGGTATACACCTATCAATGATTAAGTAGAATCCTTCACCTATCAATTGAACTGTCTCATCATCTATTAATGTACTATTGATTTCTCATATGTCTTTACATGTGAATGCTGGTCATATTTCATTTATTTGATTGGAGTGCTGCTTTGAGTATTGGAACTTTGTCTATATGGACTAAGAACTTTTTTTTTTACCTACGTGTACATATAAACGTTTGTCTGGTTTCTGCTGAACAGGCCAAATGTAAATACGTGTGTACCCAGATTTAGCTCCTTGATAGTAAATACTTCATGCAAACAAGGTGCGCAGATAAATGTTTAATTCTAAAAACCTCAGTAGGACCCAGCAGGTATAAGTTGTACTGGGTAAACCATGACATGATGCAAAAAGATTATTATTTGCTTAAGCCTGTATCTGGGTACATGATCAGAGCAGGAGCTCAAAGGAGCAAGGGGCCCCTTGACTTGTTGGCAGGGCCGGACTTACTATTGGGCTTGACTGGGCTCAAGCCCATGGGCCCCGTAGTGCCCGCGCTATAGCCGAAAGACGGCTACAGAGCGGATGCCAATTGCCGGGAGGGCATCCCTGGACATCCTCCTGTTTACTTCCCCTCTGCGCGCCGCCATGTGCGCACATCGGGGAAGTTCTGCTTAAGCCTGTATCTGGGTACATGATCAGAGCAGGAGCTCAAAGGAGCAAGGGGCCCCTTGACTTGTTGGCAGGGCTGGACTTACTATTGGGCTTGACTGGGCTCAAGCCCATGGGCCCCGCAGCGCCCGCGCTATAGCCGAAAGACGGCTACAGCACAGATGCCAATTGCCGGGAGGGCATCCCTGGACGTCCTCCTGTTTACTTCCCCTCTGTGCGCCGCCATGGGCGCACATCGGGGAAGTTCTGTGTTGGACGTGTCCCTTGGACACAGCCAATCACAGATCGTGCTAAATGGCCAATCACAGCGGCCATTTAGCACTCGATCGGAGTGTCCAATAAGAGGTGATCTCATATGTAAACATATGAGATCATCTCACATCGCCGGCTCTCCCTCCTCACACAGAGACAGCGTGTGATGAGGGAGAGCTTCCGTGCTGCAGCGGTGATTGAACACTCACACTAGTTACAGTTACACTACACAACATAGTGCCATCTGTCCCCAGTGCCACCTATCAGTGCCAAATGTCCCCATCGCCATCTGTCCCCAGTGCCAGCTATCAGTGCCAAATGTCCCCATTGCCATCTGTGCTCAGTGCCATCTGTCATCAGTGCCACCTGTCAGTGTCACGTGCCATCTGTTATCAGTGTCACGTGTCATCAGTGCCACGTATTAGTGCCATCTGTAATCAGTTCCACATATTAGTGTCATCTGTCATCAGTGTCACATTTTTCAAGCTTCAATCAGTGGTCATATAAATAGATTATTATGTTTTTTTAACATGTAACACTGTCTACGATACCAACATTTTGTTCTATTTAAAGTAATGTATAAAAGGTAGGGCCCGAATATGACTCAAGCCCAGGAGCCCCCACCACCCTAAGTCCTGCCCTGCACGTTGGGCATAATAATGGGTTATTGGTTAATGGGTGGACGGTTAGAACCCCTTTGCTGGTATCCTATGATTCAATACAACCCAAACCAGCTTCTCACAAAATCTTTCTATTATAAGCCTGGGCTCATGCTGTGGAAGGCTGCATTGAATTCCAAAATCTTTTGTGTGGGAGAAGCTCTAACCATAGCGGCAACCAAGTGATTATTTGTAAGCACAGGTAGTACATGCCCAAATTGCCTGATGACCACATGTCTAAGCTGAAGGTATCAGAAAAAGCATAGAATCCGGCAAGAGAAATTCTTCTTTAAGATCTGAAAAGTATTTGAATTGCCCGCCAGTTAATATCTAAGCTGAATGAGTGATACATTGTGTACACCAGAGCTCAGGATGTCGCACCATACAAAATTCAGGCACAGACTAATTCTCCCAAATTAGAGTGTAACTAATACCCCCCCCCCCCACCCCCACCAATACCTTGTTTGGACATTGCTATGTCCCATAGCCTGAGACAATAAAGTTGGTATACTAAAGGCAAATAGGCACATCACATTGCAAGGGAATTTTCCCCAGAGCTTAGTGAATGAGGTGAAGCTCTGCTGATTTCCATCATCCAATCATATGCAAACAAAAATTCTGTTTTTGTTTTTTTTCCTTGTATGTGATTGGGTTATCTTGGCAAAGTGAAATGTCACCATATTTACTAAGCTCTGTGGAAAATTCCCTTCTTTTGCAAAGTAAACCGCTTATTTGCCTTTAGTAAACCCCAGTCAGCATCAGGTTGGAAGACCTTTAACCATGCAACTAATAATAGCAATAGCAAAATACTAAAAATATTGCAGCTCTTTAAATAAACAAAGTCCATAAACAGTGAACAATAATAGCAAAAAATGTGCAAAATGAACGTCCAAAAACAATTATCCAGAAAATGGTTTTGTAGAGTTGTGAAAATTCAAATATTCTGAAGATATAAGTGATCAAATTCCACCACGCGATCCATCACCTAGTATGAGATGGACTTTTACCAAAGTTGCAGGACTCTATCATGGAGTCAAATGCGCTCAGTGTAATGTATCAGCATGAATCTGACATCATATATCCTTCACGAACATGAAGTGTCTAGTGCTTCAAGTATATCTCAGTAAATGTAGGGAAGAGGGTGTGCATTGTGGATATAAATGGAAAAAAACATCCACATTTACAGTGTAAATTCATAAAACACTCTTTACTAATGTAAGAAGGAATTAAGGGTACTCGCATTCAGTAAAAACATAACAAGCATGAAAAATCAATCCAAGGAAGATACTCCATGCACGGAAGTGGATAAGTGTCACAAATGTCACGTCTACCTCAATGCAGGTGGTCAGACACTATAGCTAGCTACTACTGTGTGCTTCACCTATAGCAGCCCCCTTTCCCTTAAGGAAGCAGGCCTACCGGTACTTGGTTGCCCCCAGGACTTATACACAATGCTATAGTGCCTGGCCACCACACCAGAGCAGACGCGAGCAGAGCAAACAACAGACTACTTGCAGTTTAGCAGACAGATAGCATGGTTCTATGACAGTCCAGGTAAAGGCAGGCTGAGTTCGGGGAATAGTCCAATATCCGATCCGGATCATACACAGGGAAATCCAACAGCAAAGCAAGGCAGACAAATGGGAGGCTTGATCAGGAACAATGCTGGTATACTGTCTCTATCACAAGCAAGGGATAGAGTGTTCGGTTTGTTTATATCAGGTGACTGACCAGATCAATCACCTTCCAGGTGAACACAGACAGGGGAATGCAACAGCCAACACCCGGATACTGGAATTAGGAGCAGGAGCACTTAAGTGATCCCAACATTACCCTCCCTCTGAGGATGTGTCCCCGGACCCTCAAAGGCAAGCTGGACATCCAGCACAGGACCATCAGACTGGGCAGAGGTCCGTGGATCCACGTAGTCACGCTGCTTAGCAGGGGATGTGTCCCAGGGGTCAAGCCAGACAGCTGAAACACGAGCGAAATACGGAGAGCCCTGAAAAAAAGGTTGAAAGCCCCACCTGGCCGAATGAGGCAGTTTATCCAAAGGGTGGATTGAACCTCTTAGACCGGTCAGAATCGGTGTAGTAGAAGTAGGGTAAGGCCAGGTTACAGAAAGACCTGAATAAGAAAAAGCAGGGGGCTCAATGGGCATGGGTTTGGACTGGTACAATTGATGCAGTGGCCAACTGGGCCGCATTACCAGGTGTAGCGACTGTCTGAATCTCATCACCAAAGAGGCTGGAATAAGAAAAAGCAGGAAGTTCAATGGGCATGGGCTGGATTGGCATTACTGATGCAGTGGCCTACTGGGCCGCATCGCTAGGTGTAGCAACTGTCTGAATCACATCACCAGACGTAGTGACTGCCTGCATCGCATCACCAGGTGTAGCGACTATCTGAATCGCATCACCAGGTGTAGCAACAGACAAAGTTAGAGGTAATCCAGGGGACTTGACATTAGAAGAAGCTTCCAATCAGGGCTCAAGGCTACGGGGAAACGCATAAGTTTGGCTTCTAGGAGGAGAGGATGCAGGCTGTGGCACTTGGCTAGAGAGGTAACCTGTTGAAAATTCAATAGACTTGTCAGCTTCTTTTATCATAATAGTCATATAAAGGCACATGGTCAAGTAAACTAGAGTCACATTTGGAAATGTTGTCACAATCAGGATCTGAATAGGACTGTAATAAAGGCACGTGACTGGTACTGGCCACCCAAGAGTTATAAATGGGCAAGTGGTCAGCAGTTTTAATGCAATTCTGGATGCAGGTCTGGGACCAGGACCCAATCTCCTCTGCAGCCTAGTCTAAGTGTGGGTTGTGCAGTTTAAGCAAGAGATACCCTAAGATAAGTGGATAAGCAGGAGATGAGATCACGTAGAAGCTTATTGTCTCCCTATGAAATTTCCCAATGGTCAGGGTAACAGGTACAGTGCACAAGTTCACCAGGCCCATGGACAAGGGAGAATTATCAATGGCTAAAATTGAGAAGGGTCTGTGCACCTTAGTCACTGGAATCTGTAGACGGTGTGCTAGGTCCCTATCAATGAAATTGCCAGCAGCACCAGAATCTATGAAAGCTGGGAGGTGGTGAGAAAACTTGGCAGAACCAAGTCATGCAGGAACAAATAGTTTATCTCTGAGGGAAAGACACAGTATGGTCTATAGAAGCAGACCCTTGGCGTTTCTTGGCTTATTAGGACAGCTAGTGACAAAGTGGCCGTAGCTGCCACAATATAAGCAGAGACCCTGAGATCTCCTTCTAGCCTTTTCCCCAGAGGATAAATGGGTAGCGTCAATTTGCATGGGATCATCCTCCTGGAGAGGCTGAGAGGTCTCAGGAAATGAAGAAAAGGTGGTCAGCGTACTGGCAGGCAAAGAACCAATCCTCTCTGTATGCCTTTCCCGTGAACGCCTGTCAATACGGATGGCTACTTGCATGGCTTCATTCAATGACTTCGGTTCAGGGTAGTGAACTAAGGAGTCTTTGATGGAGTCTGCTAAGCCTAAACAGAACTGGCTTCTTGGAGCTCGGTTATTCCACCTTGAGTCAGGTGCCCAGCAGCGGAAATCAGAACAGTATTGTTCAGCGGTGCATTTATCTTGATGTAGTGACCTAAGGTTAACTTCAGCTGAATGGGCACGGTCAGGATCCTCATACAGTAAACCTAAGGCTTTGAAAAAGGCTTCTACTGACCCTCTGGGTCATCAGCGGAGAGACTAAACGCCCAAGACTAGGGATCCCTCTGCAACCATGTAATAATTAAGTTAACTCACTGTGCTTCCGAACCAGAAGAATGTGGCTTAAACTTAAAATATAGCATATAACTATTTTTAAAGTTGGAAAACACATGGGGGTCACCAGAAAAATGGTCAGGCGGGTTAACGTTGGGCTCTGGCTCTTGCGTTACTGCTGGAGGTGCATTTACACGCAAAGACAATTCCTGGACTTGGCGTGTCAGTTTGCACATTTCCTCAGCAAATAAACGGGCAAACGCAGAGTCCATCTTGACAGAAAATTTTGTTAAAGGTTTGCGATAATGTCTTGAATGTCACATCTACCTTAATGCAGGTGGTCAGACACTATAGCTAGCTACTGTGTGCTTCACCTTTAGCAGCCCCCTTTCCCTTAAGGCAGCAGGCCTACCGATATTTGGTTGCGCCCAGGACTTATACACAATGTCATAGTGCCTGGCCACCACACCAGAGCAGACGTGAACAGAGCAAACAACAGACTACTTGCAGTTTAGCAGAAAGATAGCGTGGTTCTATGACAGTCAAGGTAAAGGCAGGCTGAGTTCGGGGAATAGTCGAATATCCGATCCAATGACAGTCTAGGTAAAGGCAGGCTGGGTTCAGGGAATAGTCCAATATCCGATGTGGGTCATACACAGGGAAATCCAATTGCAAAGTGAGGCAAACAGGAGGCTTGATCAGGAACTATGCAGGTATGCTGTCTCTATCACAAGCAAGGGATAGAGTGTTCGGTTTGCTTATATCAGGTGACTGACCAGATCAGTCACCTTCCAGGTGAACACAGACGGGGAATGCAACAGCCAACACCCAGACACTGGCATGAGGAGCAGGAGCACTTAAGTGATCCTGACAATAAGTTTGTGTACACAGGAAAAACAGCGTGGCAACGGCACGTACGTAGGCTCGGCCCTACATGTTTCATCACAACTGACATCATCGGGTGCATGTATGTGCTGCTGTCACCGCTCATATTCATATCCAACCAGCAGGGGCGGACTCCAACTATGTAAACAATTATGCAAAACGGATTCTGAAAAGGAATGAATGCTTGCGAGAACCAAGCCTCAATATGAGGAATAAATACACTCCAAGGCTCGATGTAAGAATAGATGGACAGAGGATAGAACCTCATATGTCACATCACATCCTGCCAGCTGTTGGCCAAGCCTCGATGTGAGAATCTGTATATCACATCTCATCCTGCCGGTTGTTAGCCAAGTCTCGGGGGTATTAACCATGGCCATCGTTGCACTCCAAGCCTCACTATCAAGTCTGTGTAATATTTCATGTGACACGGATGGACGAAACATTCAGACCGCGGATTAAAATACATAAAAAAATGAATAAAATTCATAAAAATCGTCCACCAAATTAGGGTTCGAACAAATATGAATATTAAAAAGATGACACGAAATTGTACTATAATATACTAGAAACAACTCCCAATTCAAAAAAGGAAAGACCTAACTGCTGGATGGATAAACAATTGACAAATTGTAATGTAATGTATGGCAGAATGTGAATGGGAAATCATGCGTTGTTAATCAAGGCATTAATGTTCCATTTAACATTCATGCCATGGGGACTGTAAGATTTAATTTCATAAATCCATTTGGTCTCTAGTTTAGAGACACCCCTTTTGAATGGTGCTTCATATTTTTCAATTGCCACAAACAGGTTACCTTTAGGGTCCCCATTGTGGCAACATGCATATTGTTTAGGAACACTATGTTCACTTTTTCTTTTGTATGTGTTTTATGTGTTCATTAACACGTATGGAAAAAGAGCGAATGGTCCTACCTATATATTGTTTGCCACATGGGCAAACTAGAAAGTATACCACGTTTTTGGATGCATAGGTGATAAAAGAATAAATTGTATAGCATTTGGAGGTGGTAGTCCTCTGAAAGGTATCAATCTTTCCACCTCTAAAGCTATTAATTTTGCAAACTGGGCACCTCCTACAGGGAAACTAACCTTTTCAGTCATGGAAGAAGGTGGGTTTAATAGCAGGATCTAAAACATTGGGAGCTAACCTGGATTGCAATGAAGGAACACCTCTATAAATGACATTGAGTCTTTTAGGTAAGAGTGGACCAAGAAATCGGTCATTCTTTAGTATCCCCCAATGTCTGTTCATAATAGATCTAATTTGCTTATGTTGTGTAGAGTAAGAGGTAAATAGGACCATTTTGATTTATCCTAATTGTTATTGTTAGTCATTTTATCCAAGAGAAGATCCTCTCTAGGGATATTCCTTACGTTAATCATTTCCTCATCTAGTTGTACTGATGTATATCTTTTCTGAATTAAACTATTTTTAAGAACTGAAGCTTGTTTCAGCTAATCAGAAGTTTCTGTACAATTACGGTATAGTCTCAGGAACTGACTACGAGGAACAGAACACAGCCAGGACCTATGGTGGCAACTATACAGGTATATATGAATTCCTGTCTGTAGATTTGAAATGGGTACAGGTAATTGACCTATCATTCACCACTTCAAATTCAAGATCTAAAAAACTGATACTTTGAGAACTAGCTGTGAAAGACAGAGATATACCTCTTTCATTACCATTCCAAAGACATCGTCTATATACCTAGCACATAACAGAAGCTCAGGTCGATCATGGGCATAGACGACATCCTCCACCCAATTGGCCATAAAAAGATTGGCTAGGCTAGGGGTGAATTTAATGCCCATAGCCACGCCTTTCTTTTCAATATAAAACTTACTGTTAAATCAAAAATAGTTATGAGTAGTGGCAAACAAAAGTAGATCCATAATAAATTATTTTTGATTGAGTGGAATGTCATTTTGTTTGGACAGAAAATATGAGACAGCTTCATAACCTAATTAATGAGAAATGCAAGTGTATAGAGAGGCTATATCAGCTGTAACCAATATAACCCCCTCATCAACAATAATCTCACTTAGAAGTTTAATTACATCCTTCGTGTCCTTCAAAAAAGAAGGCACTTTTTTGACAATTGGTTGAAGGTAAAAATCAATATGCCTCCCAATCCTAGCTGTAACCGAGTCAATCCCACTAATAATGGTGCGACTCGGAGGATGAATGGGGTCTTTGTGGACCTTGGAAAGATAGTATATTGTAGGAATCCTGGGCACGATAGGAAATGGATAATTATTTTCTTTTTTTCAATCAATTTGGTTAATTTCTCTTTAAAAAATGTTGTAGGATTATTGGATAATATTTCATAAGTTTCAGAATCACTTAAAATTTTGAACATCTCAGTGAAGTAGTCTTCCTTATCTAAGACAACAATCCCCCCGCCTTTGACAGCGTGGCATATTAGTAAATCCTTATGTTCACAAACTTTTGAGACCTACATTGAAAGCAGGATTTTGACGTGTGTTTTTGATGTTAAGTTGATCAAGATCCTTGAGCATCAAGTCTCTGAAGGCACAAACTGATGGAGTTTTGGAGGATTAAAAGTTTAAGCATTGGATAACCCAGAATGCTAAATATTGGAATTTTTCTAGTGATGGGATTGGATATGAAATATCTCAGCAAATTAACCTTACAAATGTATTTATGAATGTCGATAAATGTTTGAAATGTATCTAATTTTTTCAGGGGGGCAAACTTAAGGACTTTATCTAGAACACTCTTCTTCCTTAGTCAAAATAGACTTACTCAAATTAAAAATGCCTACTCCTTTCCTTATATTACTCCTTTTTCCTACGTATCCTCCTGTCATGAATCTGCAGTAATGTTTCATGCCCTGTCTGCTTACCTCTCTGGTCTGTGTGTCAGCTTAGCGACTGCGCTCTCACACCTGCATGTTTAGGTAATCTTCTATCAGCATGGCTCAACCCCAGACTATAACTCTGTGCACTGCAAGCCAGCTTGCCTGAGCAACAGTTGTGTTTAGGCTTCTGGTGTGGCGTCCTGCTGTAAGTTATCTCTGACTTCTGTGTACTGACCGTGGCGTGTCCTTCTGACCATTCCTGTCTGCTAGTAACCCCGACCTTGGCGTGCCTTCAGACCATTTCTGTCTGCTAGTAACCCCGATGTTGGCGTGCATTCCTGATATCCCTGTCTGCTAGTTGCCCTGACCCTGAACTGCTGCTTCCACTCCAGGGCAGTCCGTGAGCATGAGCTGAGAGACCCCAGGGGCAGTGACCTGGAGTCAGCTGCAGCCAAATCCATCCTCACCACTAGAGGCTCTGGTGAATACCTGCTGGCTTTTAGACTCCGCGTCCTGGGGAATCTTAAGCTCTAGGTCCCTGCTTGGTCCATGTCAGTGTTCAGGTGGAGCTGCTTTCCTGAACCACCCAGAGATCCATCCACAGCAACCAGCCGAAGGGTCCACAACCTTAGCAGTGCGCTCCTAACCCCAGCGGTGTACATCCATCACCTGTCCTCAGGTAACCTGACACCTCCTCCCCCTCTGGACCCTCTCTTTGTTCTACACCTCTTTTGGTGCCTTTCGGTGTCCTGTAAAAATCCCAACGTTGGTTAGGCTGTTCATAGTGAAAGTTATAGGGAGGCTCATTGTAAGCATCTCTATCAATGCCCATATATAGATAACCATGACCAAGGATCATCATCTTTTAAGTGGGTAAAACCTGTTAGAAGTCGGAATAGAGTTTCCTTAAAAGGAATCTCTTGGGACAGGGTTAACTCTATCATTTCCATCATTGGGTCATAATACGGAGGGGGGCCATTTGGTTTCCGATTGTCAGGTCTTTGGTATTTAGGTGTCCTACCTGGAGATGAATAATAGGGAAGTTTTTCCCTATAATGATTAGATGTCCTTGTAGGAGATGGATAATAAGGATGATCTTGAATAGCATGATTGTTACTGAGGTACTGGTGTTGATTATTTGGTTGGTGATGATATTGTTTTGAACTGTGAGTTTAATTATTAGCTTGCGGTTGAGACGTGGGATGGGTTCTAGGGATGGGCTTGTCATCCCTCATAGGTTATCCCCATGAGGGTGGATTACCATTTGGTTCTAATCTCTGTTCATTAATCGCATGGTTGCCAGCGTGGTGCGTAGTTGTTTCCATGGGAGTTACCTTGTGTTTTTTTTGCCAACCAAAAACATAACCTGACTGGTAATCACCTACATCCCTCATATATTTATTTTTCTTTTTCATTCTTTGTTCTTTCTCCTCTATTTCCAAGCTATAAGGATCACAGTTGATCTTGCATCCACAGATGTCACATCTACTGAAAGACTATATTCTCTCGCACATGGTGGACTATTATCTTTTGCAAATCTGAGTGGTAGATTGCATTAGGATACCACACCCCTAGTGAGTGCCCTGTGGTTGCTTTTATATACCACTCAGTATACTGTATATGTATGATGTTAGTTATTCTTCATCTAAAGATGTCTTGCACTTAATGTTGTACATAAGCTGGAGCGCTGCTTGTATTTGTATTTAAATGTGTTTAGGATTCATTGTTTATGAGCCAAATATAGCAGCAGCCAATTGAAGCTTGTAATATAAACAGAACATTTGTCAATATTTTGTGAACAGACAGTGCTTTTTTACCTCTATTCAGAAGTGCTGTGTAGGGAGGAGCATTGGTTTTAATACGTGTTTTGTGAAATTTATTATCTAGTATATAATTATAAACTTTATTTATAGTATAGAACTAATTAAAAACAAGGGATGGGAAAAAAGGTCAGGGGTAACATCAGACTATGTGACATTTTTAATGTAATACAAATGAATAAATCTGTGCCTATTATGAGAATTCTAGTATGTATATGACTTAGAGGTAATAAACTCCTGTGCATAATTTCTACCTATAGGTAAGCCTATAATAAGGCTTACCTATAGGTACTTTAAATATCTCCTAAACGTACACTGTTTAGCAGGTATTTACATTACATGCAGCCGATTATGTCATCGGCGCATGCGCTCTGAAGGAACAGCCACCCGTGCTGTTCCTTCAGATATGTGTGCCGTATATGGCGGCTCCCCCGCGCATGCGTGGGAGTGACGTCATCGCTGCCACGGACCCGGAAGGAAGACCGGGAGAAGATGGGCACCTCCTCCAGCAATTACGTCGCATCACTGGAGGGCTTCGTTTTCAGGTAAGTTTCACATAATGTGCTAGTAGGCGATGCCTACTAGCACATTATGCCTTTACCTTGCAGGTCCTAAAAAAGAAAAAAAAAAAAAACAACCAGCGGTTTACAACTGCTTTAAAGTCTAATTTCCAACTACGTAGTGCTGAGATTCCAGTGCCAAAAGAAATTTCTTTGCCAATCTTTGAAAAAGAGTTTGTCTGTCTTGGCAACTATAGATATGTCAACTGTATAATTTAATCAAGGATATTTCATTTTCCAGAGCTGATCAGGTGAACAGGTAAGCAGAAATTATGTTCCAACTTCCAAGGTCTAATACTGCGTACACACGATCGGAATTTTGGTCGGAAAAAACTCTGATGGTTTTTCCAACGGAATTCGGACGGGATTTCGCTCAAGCTGTCTTGCATACACACGGTCACACCAAATTCCGACCGTCAAGAACGCGGTGACGTACAACACGTACGGCGGGACGAGAAAAAGGAAGTTCAATACCCAGTGCGCCACCGTTTGGGCTCCTTCTGCTAATATCGGGTTAGTAGAAGTTTGGTGAGAGACGATTCGTGCTTTTCAGACTCGTGCATATTTCCGATCGTTTTACTGCTGTTCAGTTTGTGCTTGTGTGTTTGTATCTGGTTTTCAGTGCGTGTAGTCAGTTCGTATCTGTTTTTCAGTGCGTTCTTGTCTGCTTGTTTCTGATTTTCAGCTCGCTCTTCACAGGTCTTTCTGTTCTTCAGTGCGTTCTGTTAATTCGTTCTGACCAGCCGACCTTTTTGAAGCCATGTTGCGGTTACGTACTCGTAGAGTTCGTGCTGTGCGGGGGCTTGGTGTTGGGGTTCTTACTTTGACAAAGCCCAGTCCATGAACAGGGTGGAGAGGAGTTCATGGACCAAGAATTGGTTACTTCAGCGCGACTAATTCTCTCACATGCCTCTGCTGCATGAGATCCAGGATGATTTCAGGAATTTTCTCTGGATGACGGACCTCATTTTTCACCATTTGTTGGCTTTGCTCACCCCTTATATTAGCAGGCAGGACACCTGCATGCGGCAAGCCATCACTTCGGAGCAGAGACTAGTCACCACCTTGTGGTACTTGGCGACGGGGAGGAGTCTACAGGACCTCAAGTTCTCTACAGGCATCTCCCCCCAGGCTCTGGGGATCATTATTGCAGAGACCTGTTCTGCCATCATTCAGGTCCTACAGAAGGACTATATTAGGGTAAGTTTTAGCCTTTAACATCACATTATATGTATTTAATGTATGCTAATGTTTTGTATTTCTTTCATCATTCCATAATTACCCTAATTGTAATATGCTGTGAATGTCCCCTTTGTCCTCATGCATGCTTGAATCTTTTAATGCCCCTTTTTTGGCCTACATGCATATTTGCCTTCACTAACCTCCCCAACATGCTATCCTGGGCCCATACACAGCTAGCCTAGTCACTTAAACAATATGCATTAAAATCAATGTTATACTGATGTCGACCAAGAATGTTTGTGTCTAATCTGCTTGCAATGTTTATGTGCAAAATTACTAATTTTTTTTTCTGTTTGGACTCCACAGTTTCCTTCAACGCCACAGGAATGGCAGACTGGGGCATCCCACTTTGCTCATCGTTGGGACTTTCCCAAATGCGGAGGGGCAATAGATGGGAAGCACATCCACATCCTCCCACCACCCCATTCGGGGTCATACTATTTTAACTATAAGGGGTTTCATAGTATCGTGTTGATGGCGGTGGTGTCGACGACATACGAGTTTCTCTATGTGGACGTGGGGAAGAATGGCCGGATGTCGGATGGTGGAGTCTTTGCCCAGACCGAGTTTTACGGATGTCTCCAGAGCGGTGGCTTGGGATTGCCACCTGCGGAAGAGAACATCAAAGGACTTCCGTTTGTTTTTATTGCTGATGAAGCATTTGGTCTGGCCAATCACGTGATGAGGCCATTCCCCCAGAGGACCCTCACCTCGGTGAAGAGGGTTTTTAATTGTAGGCTGGCCAGAGCCCGAAGAGTCGTGGAGAATACCTTTTGGGATAATGGCCAGCTGGTTCCGCCTATTTCTAATGGCAATCAACCTGGCAGAGTACAAACTGAACCACACTGTTTTATGCTGCTGCATCCTGCACAACTTTTTAAAAAGAAATGTTCCAAATTATATAGCCTCAGTTGGTCCTGAGGCCAGACTTCGGGAACCAACACTGATGGCCCTGGAATCTGTCCGTCTTGGCTTGCCCCCCCAAAGCGCCCGTGAACTGCGTGAAAAATATGTTGAATATTGTATGGGTAGGGCGGCCATTGAAATCCCCTGATATCAGATCGCACATGTTGACACACTGTGTGCATCTTCCAAATTTGGCTTTTAAACTGTTTTAAAACTTTAGATAAAATTTTTAGAAAAAAAAATAAGAAAAATCCAGGAATTTTTTTAGGATTTAGATTCTCCCTAGTACATCAATCATGTTCTTCAGTCTTTGTTTAATCTCCTTGGTTTTTTCCTTGATAAGGTCCAAATCACGACAAAACATGATTTCCTGGATAAGCCGTTGTACACTGTCACTGGTGAAATGACTCGATTTTGGTACCACAACCTGAACATCACCTAAAATAAAAATACACACAATGTATTAAAAATATGCAGGCATACATCTATTACCTGAATCTGTGGTGTCCAACACTGACCGGTTGTGATGCCAAATTCGAGCACTTCTCCCTCCTCTCCTTCCTCCACATCCTGAGGTACCACAATACTCTGCTCCCCTTCTTCATGAGGTGTGGTGTTGCTGGTGTCCTCCGACGGAGCGAGTCTTTTCTCCCCTATGAGAATGAAACAAAAGGTATACTTAGCACACAGATATTTGTGGACAGAAATATGAATGTGAAACATTGCTTGCAATTGGTGTACAATTGTCTGTTTGGGCAGAGTTCCAAGTTGAAGACATGATTAATTCCCTTAACCAAGCTGGGATACTTACCTTTTTTGGACACGTTTCACACATGGAGACACCCTAAGTATCCACTGGAGCACCTGTGTGGATCACCCTAAAAAATGTGCTCTGGTGTCCCACACTAGTGCTCCAGAGTCCAGATGTGTAAACAGCTGCTGAGTGTCCTCTCCTTACATTGCCCTGAATCAAGTTTGCAATTCATTCTAGTTACAAACACATCTAGACAACAATGTCCTAAACTTCTTTTTATACAAATTATCATGACCAAATTTAGTTAACCCTGTATCTGGAAAAAACATTGTATTTAGTTGACAAACGAACAATGTTTACTACGACCGTTTACTGTGCCCATGAACATGAAAGTAGCCATTTTAAACTGTACAACAGTAAAGAAAAGCACATGGAGCAGCATGCAAGTAATAATAAGAATAGGAACACACGACAACTACTTACTTTTTAGAAGCACTTTCTTGATCCTTCTGTACTGATCCTGCTCCCTTAATTTGAGGTCCGACCAGCATTTCCTCAATTGCTCCTTGGATCATCGTACCCCAAAATTCCGGTGCAGACTCTTCACAACTTTAGTCATGATCTTGGCCTTTCTCACATTTGGGTTTAGGTACGGTCCATACTTCCCGTCATAGTCGGCCCTCTTCAATATGTACACCATTTCCACCATCTCTTCAAAGGACATATTTGAGGCCTTAAATCTCCTCCTCCTGGATCGGGACATTTCTTGCTCCAGGTTTTCCACCTCATTACTGCTATTAAGCACCTGCTGTGTCTCCTCCATGTTCCTCTCCCACTGCGACGAAAGAGACGGGGCGGGGAATATTCTAGAAAGAACGTCAGGGGCAGGCGACGCAGACGGAGTTTCACGCATGCACAGTGTATATAAAACGTAACACGTACAATCTGAGCGGAGGAAGGTGTAGCAAAAGCGCCGATCGTTATAACGAAGGTACAGTTTTAAGTTGGTGCATCAGTGGCCTATACTGCTTATAGATTGAGGCCTATATTGGGTCAAGATTAGGAGAGTTTAGCGTGACATTAGGGTTTGTCTTGTGTTGTGTCTTGCAGAGAAAATGGATCTATTCATTTACGAGGACTTTATGCCCATTCTTATTGATATGTACAGGGAGCTGCCCTGTCTGTGGCAGGTAAACCACCCATTTTATAACAATAAACCAAAGAGGAAGGCAGCACTGGATCAATTGGTGGAATTTGTGAAGCCAGTGATCCCCATGGCAGACATCCCCTATAGGCGGCCCTAATTGGTGGCATAAGGAGCACTTATAATAGGGAGCTCAAGAAGGTCCAGGATTCCCTGAGATCAGGTGCTGCAGCAGATGATATATATTTACCCAGGCTGTGGTACTATGACAGACTGCATTTTCTGGCAGGCCAGAATGAACCCAGGCCAGCACTCTCCACCCCCCCCCCCCCTGGTGAAGGTTCTGACGTCCAACCTGGGCCTTCCAGGCAGCAACATGTGGAGGAGCCCAGCTTGAGCCAGGAATAGCATTCTTCAAAATATTTCTGGTTGTCAAATTAATGATGTTTAAATATATGCTAATTTTGATCACTAATTTCTGATTTCACAAAGTGTTTTACATATCAATAGACAGTAGTGGCCACAAATGATTGGGGCAAGAATGAAAAATGCTGGGGTCAGAATGATAGTCTTTTCTATTTTTTAACATTAAATTTGCAATAGTCATGAGATGAAAATTGTGTGTGATTGATGAACCAAAAACTAAAACGATGTCCCTTTTTCATATACAGGAAAGCCTCAGCCAGGAGGAGGCCATGGAAAATGGCAGCCAGGAGGTGGCCAGGCCCAGTAGCCTGCCAGAATCGCAGGTCCCTCCCCTCCGCCTTCCACCAAAAAGTGGCAGGAAGAGGAGTAACGTGAAGGAGGCAGCAATTGGCCTATTTCTGAAGGCTACTGCGGCCCTGAGAACCCCCCACAGTGTTCAAAAGGACTTTGCGTACATTACATCCTGCAAAATGCTGGAAATGGAGGAGGGCCAATGCCTCTTATGTGAGGAAGTAATGTTACAATCCATAAATAAGGGGTTGAGGGGCCAACTCAAAAGTCAAAGCCACATTTGTGAGTTGAACCATGGTCCTCCTCCTCCTCCTCCAGGTCCTTCTCCTCCTCCACCTACTGCCACACCTCCAACACCACAGCCACAGCCTGGAAGGAAGCATCTAAGGAAGATCAGAGAGTGATGGCCTGGGTTCAGTCTGGTCTGGCAAAAGATGCAGGCTGTGGTATAACCACAGCCTGGGGACAGATACGTCATCTGCTGCTGTTCCTGATCTCTTGTAGTTCTAAACCGGATTGTGCTCACTATTATAAGGACTCCTCAGGCCACCAATTTTGATCGTAAAATTATTGATGTCTGCCCTGGGGTACAAAGGCTTGGCAAATTTCACCAGTTTCTCCAGCGTTGCCTTCCTCTTTATTTTGTTATGACCCAGAATAAATGGATATTTTGTTTTCAGAAATACTTGCCTATGTGTTTTACTTCATAAAGGACAGTTTGTTTGTGAGTAGGCAGGTACATTTAAAAAATACAATGTCAAATTAACAAGGGACACCAACCAACCTCCTTGAGATTTACAAATACAAGATAATAATGGTGTTGTGGAAACGTGACATACAAAAAAAAAAAAATGGAGATCACTATAAAATAATTAAAAAAAACAAAAAAACAAGAGATCTTAATTAAAAAAAAAAAATATGTCTATAAAAATTAATTCTAAACATTATTAGGGAGATATGGCTTGAAAAACAAAGAAGATTATTCAGGAGATCACGAGAAATAATAAAGAAATCAGTTTGTGAGAACTCTGTGTGAATATGAGCAGCAAAACAACTTAATTCTTCTAGCATTATAAAGAAGAAGATAATGCGCTGCATTGAAAGATTTAAAAATTTGCAGTCTGATGAATGTGCCATCTCAATTACGAACAGTCGTTTTACCAGACTGAGCGGCTCCGTCTCGTACTTGATTCTGAGCATGCGTGGCTTTTTGTGCATTGCTATTGCATACACACGAACGTCGGAAAAATTGAGAACATGCTCTCAATCTTTTGCTGGCGGAAACTCGGCCAGCAAAAGTCAGATGGAGCATACACACGGTCGCATTTTCCGACCAAAAGCTCTCATCGGTCTTTTGCTTCCCGAATTTCCGATCGTGTGCACGCGGCATAAATGCTTAATTCTGAAATCCAAGCTCTGAATTCTAACTTCTGAATTCCCAATTCTAAGATCCAAGTTCCCAATGCCCAGATGCAAGTTCTGAATGCTGAGATATCTCAGATCTTGGCATTTGGATCTCAAAACTTGGAATTCCAAACTTAGATGTCATATTTTGAGATTCGGAATTTGGAACTCAGATCTTGAAATCTGAATCTGAGAGCTAAGATCTTGCAATGCAGAACCCAGATCTCGGAATTCAGATGTTCGAATTTGGATCTAGGAATTCAGAACTCCGATCTTTGAATTTTGAATTCAGATCTCGAAATTTGGAACTGAAAAATGCACATAAAATGTTTGTGCATTTTTTATGAAGTCAATAGGGCCAAAAATGCCCCATTCTAGCTCATATACCTTTTGGAACTTCAGGCATTGATCTGCCAGAATTTGGCTTTTTGATCATTTTGGAGCTATGAGCTTCAAGCTACAAAACACTCAGCTGTGAATGAGGGCTAATACAGAAAGATCTCTTCTGATTTCCTATTGCATATTTTAGGATATGAAGGAAAATCTCCTTAGCAGGGCACAGACAGCAAAATAAAATCTAATAGGGGTTTCACCCTTCCCTGTTTGCTCCCCTTTTCAAATCTAAAAAACAAAAAAAAATTGGCTTTGCATATACTATAAGGCAGTCCAGTGTTGTTTTATCAGCCAGAGTGCTAAACATGTGGTACCACCTCTTTAGCTGGCACTCCTCTCCCCCTTCTCAGGTTCTCCTGTCTCCTTGCTGCTTCTTTACTTATTCATTAGTCTGCTGTGAGTCACATTATCTGCCTGTCACCAAAACGCTCACATTACTGTCACCCGTTGTGCATCTGCTGCTAATCCTAGCGGGTCCACCTATGACTGGGAGCATCAATAAGCGGTATGACATGGGCTGGCGGGTGGACATGGAATCATTTATTCTCTGTTATCATAATGATTGGTTGGATACACACAACTATGATATAACCAGCTCTTTTGGAGTTGTGGAGGGGATTAGGATAATAAAGGCAAGATCCTTTTTAGAAATGCTTTGGTGGATGAAATGTTAGAATGGCATATAATATATTTTCTCTGTCAAAGTTTTTATTCTAGGAGGCAGAAAATATTGATTGATATATTTCTGTGATTCTAATCCTACCTGTCTAGCACTGCAAAGTTTGCAGTGCACCTGCAAACAGGTGTTTGGACTAGGGGCTTATATATTTTTATTTTCTATTTATACTTAATTATATGTATTCTGTACAGTTATCAAATAAGTTCATTCTCTGCATTTCCTTCATTAGTATGTCATGTGGTTAAATGATCAAATAATAGGGCAAAAATTAATGTTTCTGATTGATTTTCAAAGGTATGGGTACAAAATTATAACCATTGATTATGCTTAATACCTATAAATGTTAGGGGCTTATCAAAATGCAAAGTATTATGGAATAATGGGAAAACTGGTTTTCTATGTGCAAGTAATGGGTATGTTTGAATATGTAATGTTTTTTATAGTGTTTTATACAAAGTAATCTTTTAATTACTTGATCTAACAGTTCAATGCACCCAAAATGTATATTTTTTTAATATATATAATTGAGGTATTATAATATCCTAGAGACACTTGTGACGTCACAGGGATATCACTAATTTCAGGAAAGCCCAGAGAGACAAGGTCTTCCCTGAACACATTGCTAACCCAGTGTAGCACAGCAGATGTAATAATAGTAGTGGACAGGACAGCCTGCTTAATTGTTCAATGATACAGGATTTAGAACGCAAGTCCATGACCAGAAATACTCTACTGGAAGTGGCAAAGAAGGGAAAATTAATCAAATATTTAAATGCATAATTATCATAGCTGCACATCTTACATTAATTTGCAATATTTCAATTATGGCAGTTTTAATGATTAAACAACACTGCTCATATAACAGCAAAGCAAGCAAAATTGAATGTCTAACAGATCATGCTCTGCTGTTAAAGTGGAACTTTAGTCAGAAAATTAAGTCCTGCTAGATCACTTCAGACTGGCCCCTTGTGCAGGTAAAACTATGTAAAACGTTCAAAATAAGTGTCTATACTGTTTAAAATCCAGTAATACACTGTCTCACCCTGCTCTGCACTTGCTCAGTTGCTCTCTATTTTTAGGCACTATGCAGAATTTGTAGAGGCCGATCTGATGACAGCCTAAAGATTTACTGCTGCTCAGGGGCTCTGGGCTTCAACAAAATAACAGTATCCAACAAGAAGAAACAGTAACAATGCTGGAGGCAATTTACAGCACATTTTGATAGCACAATTATTAATTTGGAATGTATGTTCCTTGCTAAAGAACATTATTTTTATCAAGTTGTTATACGTAAAGTTTCATTTTAACTGAGATTTCAGTGGCTTACTGATCTCTAAATCTATAATCTTATGTACATTTGTTTTTACTCTGTTAAATTGTCTTAATTTTCTCAATTTATGATGGGATATTTGCAAAGCTTCACTTTTTTGTACAAAATGAGCAGTATGATTTTTGTTTCTCGGTGAAAACCTCAGGAAGTCATTAGAACAAGAGGAGTGGAAAGATAGCAACCAATGGACCCTTCCACTATGCAATACATCGTGGAACTTTAGACCAGACTTTTTATGTACACCTGTCAGTTATGAAATACCGTATACAGGCTGTGACTATGGACCTCTCCTTTTGAAAAATGTTAGCTGCCTGATTGCCATGCTGATCTGATGACTTTATTATTTCCTAAGTCGATAACCTACACTGTATATAGACAATAATCTTGTTATAACTGCAATAAACCTGAACTGAAGGGATATACAGTGCCTTGAAAAAGTATTCATACCCCTTGAAATTTTCCACATTTTGTCATGTTACAACCAAAAACGTAAATGGATTTTATTGAAATTTTATGTGATAGAACAACACAAAGTGGCATATAATTGTGAACTGGAGGGAAAATGATAAATGGTTTTTCCAATTTATTACAAATAAATATGTAAAAAGTGTGGTGTGCATCTGTATTCAGCCCCCTTTAGTGTGATATCCCTAACTAAAATCTAGTGGAACCAATTGCCTTCAGAAGTGACCTAATTCGTAAATAGAGTCCTCCTGTGTGTAATTTAATCTCAGTATAAATGCAGCTATTTCTTAAAGCCCTCA
Source organism: Aquarana catesbeiana (assembly GCF_042186555.1). Classification (NCBI taxonomy): domain Eukaryota; kingdom Metazoa; phylum Chordata; class Amphibia; order Anura; family Ranidae; genus Aquarana; species Aquarana catesbeiana. The sequence goes on from NC_133330.1 coordinate 103,863,406, forward strand.
GAGGTTTGTTAGAGAACCTTAGTGAATAAACAACATCGTGAAGGCCAAGGAACACACCGGACAGGTAAGGGATAAAGTTGTAGAGAAGTTTAAAGCAGGATTAAGTTCTAAAAAAAATATCCCAAGCTTTGAACATCTCACAGGGCACTGTTCAATCCATCATCTTAAAATGGAAAGAGTATGGCACAACTGCAAACCTACCAAGTTATGGCTGTCCACCTAAACTGACAGGCCGTGCAAGGAGTGCATTCATCAGAGAAGCAGCCAAGAGGCCCAGGGTAACTCTGGAGGAGCTGCAGAGATCCACAGCTCAGGTGGAAGAATCTGTCCACAGGACAACTTAGTTGTGCACAGCACAAATCTGGCCTTCACGGAAGAGTGGCAAGAAGAAAGCCATTGTTGAAAGAGAGCCACCAGAAGCTCTTGGAGGGGATGATAAGGCACTATATACAAGATTTTATTAATGACAACAGTATCATTAGCAGTAATCAGCATGGATTCATGAAGAATCGTTCTTGCCAAACCAGTCTGTTAATGTTCTATGAGGAGGTGAGCTGCCATCTAGATAAAGGAAGGCCCGTCCCATTTGCAGTTTGGGATAAGCCATGTGAGGGACACAGCAAACATGTGGAAGAAGGTACTCTGGTCAGATGAGACCAACATTTAACTTTTTGGCCTAAATGTAAAATGCAATGTGTGGTGGAAAACTAACACTACTCATCACCCTGAACACACCAGCCCCACTGTGATACATGGTGGTGGCAGCATCATGTTGTGGGGGTGCTTTTCTTCAGCAGGGACAGGGAAGCTGGTCAGAGTTGATGGGAAGATGGATGGAGCCAAATACAGGGCAATCTTAGAAGAAAACCTGTTAGAGTCTGCAAAAGACTTAAGACTGGGTCGGAGGTTCACCTTTCAGCAGGACAATGACCCTAAACATACAGCCAGAGCTACAATGGAATGGTTTAGACCAAACCATATTCATGTGTTAGAATGGCCCAGTCAAAGTCCAGACCTCAATCCAATTGAAAATTTGTGGCAAGACTTGAAAATTGCTGTTCAGACGCTTTCCATCCAATCTGAAAGAGCTTGAGCTATTTTGCAACGAAGGATGGGCAAAAATGTGACTCTAATGCCCTGTACACACGGTCGGATTTTCCGATGGAAAATGTGTGATAGGACCTCGTTGTCAGAAATTCTGACCGTGTGTAGGCTCCATCACACATTTTCCATCGGATTTTCCGACACACAAAGTTTGAGAATAGGATATAAAATTTTCCGACAACAAAATCCGTTGTCGGAAATTCCGATCGTGTGTACACAAATCCGACGGACAAAGTGCCACGCATGCTCAGAAAAAAAATAAAGAGATGAAAGCTATTGGCCACTGCCCCGTTTATAGTCCCGACGTACGTGTTTTACGTCACCGCGTTTAGAACGATTGGATTTTCCAACAACTTTGTGTGACCGTGTGTATGCAAGACAAGTTTGAGCCAACATCCGTCGGAAAAAATCCTAGGATTTCGTTGTCGGAATGTCCGAACAAAGTCCGACCGTGTGTACGGGGCATAAATGTGCAAAAAGCTGGTAGGGAAAGACTTGCAGCTGTAATTGCAGCAAAAGGTGGTTCTACAAAGTATTGACTCAGGGGGGCTGAATACAAATGCATACCACACTTTTCACATATTTATTTGTAAAAAATGTTGAAAACCATTTATCGTTTTCCTTCTACTTCACAATTATGTGCCACTTTGGGTTGGTCTATCACATAAAATCCCAATAAAATACATTGATGTTTTTCGGTTGTAACATGACAAAGTGTGGAAAATTTCAAGGGGTGTGAATACTTTTTCAAGGAACTGTATAAGAGAAACAGCTCTGTATTCATTTTTTGATTTTGTATTAGTCTCCTTGAGACTTCTTTATAGTAGCATTTGGACTGGTTGAGGGATGTCCATAACTGGGAACCAGGCCTGGACTGGGACAAAAAATAGGCCCTGGCATTTTGGATTGAGCAGCTCATGACATGTTAACTAGCCCCTTCCCCACTCTTCACCCTGACATATCCCCTGAGAGATGGGAGGGGGGAACCCAGCAGAGGTGTGGGAGGGGGGTGAGGTGGAACCAGGAAAGAGCATGGGGGATGGAGAGCACAGGGAAAAACCTTAAGAACATGGGGTGGGGTGAGAGCACAGGGGAGAGGCAGAGAACACAGGGAGGAAGAGGAGAGCACAGGGGGGCAGCGGAGAGCATGGGGGGAGGTGGAGAGCACGGGGGGAGGTGGAGAGCACAGGGGGCAGCGGAGAGCATGGGGGGAGGTGGAGACCACAAGGAGGGCGGCGGAAAGCTTGGGGGGAGGTGGAGAGCACAGGGAGGGCAGCGGAGAGCATGGGGAGGTGGAGAGCACAGGGAGGGTGGCGGAGAGCATTGGAGGAGGTGGAGAGCACAGGGAGGGCGGTGGAGAGCACAGGGAGGGCGGTGGAGAGCACGGGGGGAGGTGGAGAGCATGGGGGAGGCGGAGAGCATGGGGGGAGGTGGAAAGCACAGGGGGGAAGCGGAGAGCATGAGGGCGGGGGAGAGCATGGGGGGAGGTGGAGATCACAGGGGGGGAGCGGACAGTGTGGGGGTGATGTGGAGAGCACAGGGGGGCAGCAGAGAACATGGGGGTGATGTGAGGAGCACGGGGGGTAGCAGAGAGCATGGGGGGGAGGTGGAGAGCACGAGGAGACAAAGAGTATGGGTGGAGAGCCCAGAGAGGGCAGCAGAGAGAAGCAGGATAGGAGGAGCAGTGGGGGAGGCTGCATATAGAACAATCATTCTCTCCATCTTCCCCAAGATATCTGCAGCAGGTCACAGGTGTCTGCTCTGGCTCCTCCCCCTTCGCAGTCACGGCCCCTGCCACTGACGGCTGACCTATACGGGTGCCATGCGGCCGCGGAGAGGCCGAAGGCGTCTCATCTAGCTCCTCCTTCGGCGCCGATGGCCGAGCTAAACTGGCAGCCAGGCAGCCGCGGAGAGGCTGGATGAGTGGCATGGGCTCAAAGAGCAGCCAAGCTGTCTTGGGAACCGCAAGGACTTGCAGCCTGGCGGCCCTGGCAGACGCGGCCCGCCGGGCAAGTGCCCGGTTTTCCCTATGGCCAATCCGGGCCTGCTGGGAACCAATGGAATGTGTGGCAAGCTAATTTAATGACAAGAGCAGTAGGAGTGATCAGAAAAATACTCCTTCCCTGTCCAATCAGCAGAATGAAGGTTGAGAGATAACACTAGTAAATTCATTAAAATGTATCTATACCCAAAAGAAAAAAATGTAATATATTGCAGTTTACCAATTCTTAAAACTGGTGGCTGCATTAGGTTTTTCTAAGCTTTTTTTAACTTTATTTTCACCTGGTAATCTAGCCAGTAACCATTTTCCAACCATTTTCCACTGACAGGGGTGCTTGCAATGGCCAGCTTTTATTCATTTATGTAAAACCTTTATCCCAAAATGACTGCTTATAAAGTGTTAGCTGAAGCTCAGTTTCTATGTAGTAGCCAAGTCAATCTAAATTTGATAGTCTTATGCCCTGTACACACGGTCGGACATTGATCGGACATTCCGACAACAAAATCCATAGATTTTTTCCGACGGATGTTGGCTCAAACTTGTCTTGCATACACACGGTCGCACAAAGTTGACGGAAAATCCGATCGTTCTGAACGCGGTGACGTAAAACACGCACTTGTCGGAAAATTTTATAGCCTGCTCTCAAACTTTGTGTGTCGTAAATTCCTATGGAAAATGTGTGATGGAACCCACACACGGTCGGAATTTCCGACAACAAGGTCCTATCACACATTTTCCATCGGAAAATCCTATCGTGTACAGGGCATAACACTAACCTTTCCACAGTTTGTTAATGCCGCTGTCCAAAGGTGGCTCCATGGCGCCCATATCCAGTTGAAGACACTTTAGAACAGGAAGTGTATTACTGGCGAGTAACCAGATGAAAATAAAGGAAAAAAGCCTAAAAGAAAAAAAAATAATGCAGTCACCACATTTAAAGCAGAACTAAACTCTCCTATCCTTTATAGCCAAGGAAACTGCCATCTTAGCCTCTGTTGGATCTAAAGTTGCCATGGCACTGCACATGTGATCAGCTATATCACCAGTCATTTGATGGTTTGATAGTTTGATTGCGAGCACAAGCAACTGTGTACCTACATAGTTGCCAACATTGCAAAAAAAATATGTGGGACACTTTTTTGGCTGTAGGCGGAGCTTTGCAATAATTAGGGGGCGGGACATTCGTTTGTAGGCGTGACCTAGCAAAAAAAATAGCAAGTGCGGCAGCGAAAAATGGGCGTGGCTTAGGCATAAAAGTGGGCGTGGCGTAAATGGGCGTGGCTCAAGAGGGTGTGGTTAGAGTCTGAGATGAATGAGGGATGGAGAGGGAAAGGGGGAGAAGGAGAGGGGGAGAGGGGGAATGACGGGACAGCAACCCCAGATCCTACACAATAGAAATGTGTATTCTAGAAAGTTTAACAATCAGCAGATAAAGATACTCCAAACGCCAGGTGTTAACGCTTCAATCATCCCGGCACCATGGTTGTTATGGTGTCAGGATGATTGAAGCGCATTATTTCTATTATTACATTGTAATATAAAATTAAATCATTCAACTCACCATAATGCCGAATCAGTGGGATCCCTGAGCGTGTCACTAGCCACGTCGCCTGCGATCAGCAGAGTCTGTCCTTGCATCAGGTGCCCCCGGCAGAGTTTGTCCTTGCATCAGGTGCCCCCGGCAGAGTCTGTATAGACCCCCTCAGTGCAGACCCCCTCCATCAGTGCAGACCCCCTCCATCAGTGCAGACCCCCCCCTCTATTAGTGCAGCCCCCCCTCTATTAGTGCAGCCCCCCTCTATAAGTGCAGACCCCCCCTCAATGCAGCCCCCTCTATAAGTGCAGACCCCCCCTCTATAAGTGCAGACCCCGCCTCAATGCAGCCCCCCTCTATAAGTGCAGACCCCCCCCTCAATGCAGCCCCCCTCAAATAGTGCAGCCACCCCCCCTCAATGCAGCCCCCCATCTATAAGTGCAGACCCCCCAATCAATGCAGCCACCCCCCCTCAATAAGTGCAGACCCCCCTCACCCCCCGCTCACCCCCCTTCAGTGCAGGTGCGGCCGGCCGGTGTTCTGCCTGCCGAGAAAGTTCCCCTCGGCAAATATGGACCCCCCTGTACTGCGCAGGCGCAGCCCTTGCGCAGTACGGGGCAGGGGAACTTAGTTTCGGCAAGACACGCCACGCCGTCGCATTGTCTTCTCCTTCAGTGGAGAGGGGAGGGGCCGTGCAGCCGCTTCATTGGCTGCACGGATCGAGCCCCCTTCCTCTCTCCACTACACAAGACAGTTACTAGGGGGAAGATAGAGCGGCGGCGCCGGCCGTCATTTTGCTGGAGCCAGCTGCTCCAAAACAAAAAAAAAAAAACATTCCCGATTTTCCTTATGGAAAATCCCGATTCGGGACACCCTCCATCCGGGACGAGGGTCCCAAAATCGGGATTGTCCCGGGAAAATCGGGACTGTTGGCAACTATGCACCTAGGGATACTTATGTTTAGGGCAGTATGTGCCCAGGGATGAATACCCAGAATACTAGCAGTCTGCGTTCTGTGCATTCTTCCCTGGGCGCATACATTCCTAAATGTAAGTACAACTCCGTGCACCGTCCAGCCCCATCCAGCTGCAGCAGCTGCTAGCCTCTCAAAGAGTTTAACAGGCTACCACATCTGGGCTGTACGGTGCATCTGTGCCGTCTGCCTGCAGCTAAATGCCAGAGCCTCATACCGGGGCTAAACACCTAATGAGCATAATGCCTTAAAGCAGGTGTCTCAAACTGGCTGCCCTCCAGCTGCTGTGAAACTACAAGTCCCATTAGGCATTGCAAGGGTGACAGTTACAAGCATGACTCCCACAGGCAAAGGCATGATGGCACTTGTAGTTTCGCAACAGCTGGAGGGACGCCAGTTTGAGACCCTTAAAGTATAACTAAAGGCAAAACTTTTTTTTTTAATACGGGTAGTGGAGAGGGATTACAACACTTGTTAATTTTTATTGGTAACACTGTCTGTGTTTCCGTTAGGGGGATTCACCCTCTCTATTTGTTCTGTTTGTCTTTATCACCCATTTTCCTACGGGAACACTAGTTCTGGTGACCATGGTGAAAACCAATGATTCACTTACTTTGAAGGGATTTTCTCTCACTTCCTGTTTTGGCTATGGGACAAAAAATAAAGTGAAAGCTCCTTAAGGGGACACAGATGGCTAAAAAAAAACCTTAGAAAAACAAAAAGGAGAGCCAGGCCAAACATCTTATAAGAATCCAAGATAATTGTTTGTAAATCTTGGATGGACTCTGGGAAAAGAGTGACCTCACAGATCTATATTAGAACCAGTTTTGAACTCTCCACATGAAGCACAATTCAAGCAGATTTGCAAAGTCACTGTTTTCTCCATCCAAGTTTTATCCTCTGTGGAGCCCTGATGAAGGAGGAGTTGTGTTGCCCCCGAAACAGGTTGGCTGTTTTTTTATGACTTTTTTCCAACAACTAAAATTATTTTGGACTTGTTTTTTCCAGTTTTGGTCTGGCACTCCTTTCTGCATTTCTATGGTTTAAACTGCTGTTGAGTGCCCATTGAGGGAAGCCTTTCTGCATGGGAACTGCCTTGCCAGAACTATTGAGCTTCTTTGAAGTTTTCCTTCGTCTGACTACACTTGCAAGTATAATAGGGCGTACACACGGTCGGACTTTGTTCGGACATTCCGACAACAAAATCCTAGGATTTTTTCAGACGGATGTTGGTTCAAACTTTTTTTGTCTACACACGGTCGCACAAAGTTGTCGGAATTTTCCGATCGCCAACCACGCGGTCACGTACACCACGTACAACGAGACTAGAAAAGGCCGGTTCAGAACCAAGCGCGGCACCCTTTGGGCTCCTTTTGCTAATCTCGTGTTAGTAAAAGTTTGGTGAGAGACGATTCGCGCTTTTTCACACTCGTGGCTTTCAGATCGTTTTCTGCCGTTCAGTTTGTGCTTGTGGGTTTGTATCTGCTCTTCAGTGCGTGCAGCAAGTTCCGCGTGACTTTAGGTAGTCATTGTATTCTTGTTCGTTCGTTACTGGTTTTCAGGTCGCTCTTCACAGGCCTTGCTGTTCTTCAGTGCGTTCTGTTACTTTGTTCTGAGCAGCCGACCATTTTCTAGCCATGTTTCGTATGCGTACTCCTCGTAGAGTTCGTGCTGTGCGGGGCTTGGTGTTGGGGTCCTGACCTTGACACAAGTCCAGTCCATGAACAGGGTGGGGAGGAGTTCATGGACCAAGAATTGGTTGCTTCAGCGTGACCAGTTCTCTCATATGCCTTTGCTCCGTGAGATCCGTGAGAATAATCCTGATGATTTTAGGAACTTTCTCAGGATGACGGACCCCGTGTTTCACCGTTTGTTGGCTTCGCTGACCCCCTATATCAGCAGGCAGGATACCTGCATGAGGCAAGCCATCACTCCGGAGCAGAGGTTGGTCGCTACCCTGCGGTATTTGGTGACAGGGAGAAGCCTGCAGGACTTGAAGTTCTTGACAGGCATCTCCCCCCAGGCTCTGGGTATCATCATCCCAGAGACCTGTTCTGCCATCATCCAGGTCCTGCAGAAGGAGTATATGAAGGTAAGATTTTTATCCTTTTATATCACATTTTATTGTATTGAATGTTTGATAATATCTTGTATTTCTTTCCTCATTCCCTAATTACCATGATTGTAATATGCTGTGAATGTCCCCTTTGTTCTCATGCATGCTGGATTTTTATGTAATTATTATTTTAGGTCCTTCATACATATTTGCCCTTCACTAACCTCCCCAGCATGGTGTCTCCTGGCCCTATATTCACCTCATGTAGTCACTTAACAATGTATTTTATCAGCTCCATAGTAGTGCTTTACCCCAAACACCCCCTAAAATGTTTGGAAATTTTATTTTTGATTTAAATTCAGGCAGAGTGCCAGAGGCTTTTTTTTTTGTGGTGTCCCCAAATAATTTTTAGTAACCCTCCCTCCCCCAACTGCTAAGTCAGCTGATCCCAATTCTCTATCTATCCTCAATCATCTATCTGCTGACTTTGCCAAACCCATACACACTATACCCACCTCTTTACTGGTCAGATTTATGGATGAATTCCCCAAAGCATGTAGTGCAAGGGCCTGCCTGTATACTTTCAAATGGTACTGTTTAAAGTTTTTGTATCCTATTATTATCTTGACAGGTAATAGCAGAATGTCCAAATGTCCTCAAATGTGTACAGTGTGTATTTATATCTTTGTATTATGACACTTCTTTCCTGTCCAGTGGGCTGCCCATAGTGTAACTAAGGAGGGGCTGTTCCAAGTAATACCCATTATTTAGGCATTCATCTCTCAATGAAGTGAAGAGGGTTACCTGCCCAAGATTTCCACACACCCCCTATAATGTTAGAAATGGCCCATGAGAGGGGGGGAGGGGGAATATGATAGGTGTACCTTATACTTTGGCCTTGTTAAATTCCCCTTACTAAATGCTATCTGGAGGTTGCCCCATAATGTTTGTGTCTAATCTGCTTGCCATGTTTCTGTGAAAAAATTGTAATGTTTATTGTTTTTTCCTCAACAGTTTCCTTCCACGCCACAGGAATGGCAGACTGTGGCCTCCCACTTTGCCGAGCGGTGGGACTTTCCTAACTGCAGAGGGGCAATTGATGGGAAACACGTCCACATCGTCCCACCATCCAACTCAGGGTTGTACTATTATAATTACAAGGGGTTCAATAGTATAGTGATGTTGGCGGTGGTGTCGGCTAATTATGACTTCTTGTATGTGGACGTGGGGAAGAATGGCCGGATGTCCAATGGTGGAGTCATCGCCCAGACGGAGTTCTACAGGCGTCTCCAGAATGGCAGCTTGGACTTGCCAGCTCCAGAAGACAATGTTGAAGGACTCCCATTTGTGTTCGTTGCTGATGAAGCGTTTGCGCTGGGGGACCACCTGATGCGGCCATTCCCAATGAGGACCCTCACCCCGGAACAGAGGGTTTTTAATTACCGGCTGGCCAGAGCCCAAAGAGTGGTGGAGAACACATTTGGAATCCTGGCCAGCCGGTTCCGCCTATTTATGACACCCATCCATATGGCGGAGTATAAACTGAACCATATTATACTTGCGTGCTGTGTTCTTCATAACTTTTTAAGGAAACATTCGGGCAACTATGCTGGCTCAGTTGGGCCTGAGGCCGGAATCATACATCAAACCACACTGACGGCGCTTGAAAGTGGCCATCCTGGCTTGCCCTCCCTGAGTGCCCGTGATGTCCGGTTACGCTACCTGGAGTTCTTTGCGGGTAGGGGGGCTATCAATATGCCAGACAATCTGTGAAGCCTTTTTATACTAAAAAAAAAAAAAAAAAATTCTTTGTGGACATTTACTGCTTGTGTTTGTTTTAGCTGACCCTGACAGAAATGTTTTGAGTGCAGAAAATGGCGTGATTGTGTAACCTTATACAAAGCACTGTTGGCTGTTATTTACTAAATGCAAAAACACATTTCACTACAAGTGCACTTGCAACTGCACTGAAACTGCACTTGTAGTGCAAAGTGGATTTGCCATTAGGAAATAACCCCCATTTTCTCATAAAACAACAATTACATCACCCCAAAAGTGTTGTAGCGTTGAGACAATAATCCACACATTCTTGATTAACAATCTTTTTAATACCTGCACAATCACATGTGCATTTACCAAAGGTTTTTCAAACAAACCAACATGTTTGTTGTATAACAGTTTTTGTGGTGGCATTATCCAAAATCAAAATGTCCATTTTATAGAAAACAGGCCTGTGTAAAACCAACAAGAAAAGACACAAATCTTGAACTTACAAACGTCACATTTGGTCCAATTTGAAGGCAATATCAGACATGAGTATTTAGGAACTGTGTTTGATATTGCGTTCAGATGGGGGGAAATCACCCCTGGAAAAGCCAAATTTGGAAGATGCACACAAATTTCCCAATGTCAACATGTGCTAGCTGCCATCACGGGGATCAAGGGATGTGTTTTGGGGGAGAAACCCCTTCCTCACCGCTACTTTATTATTGAGGAAGGGGTTGCACCCCCAAAACGCGTCCATTGATCTCCCGTGATGGCAGATAGCACATGTTGACACACTGTGTGCATCCTCCAAATTTGGCTTTGGGAAAAATCACAAAAACATTTAGCACATTGTAGCACACAAAAGAAGAAAGTGATTTGGAGGGGTTTTAAACTCGCCCCAAAACATCATTGATGTTTTTATATTTTGGAATAACATCATTGATGTTTTGCTTGATGATTTCCAATTGTAAATTACACTCCATGATCTCCCCGATCAGGATCTGGGCACTTTCGGATGTGAAAGGATCTGGATCCACAACATCACGATCACCTAAAAAGAGAGGAACCCCAAAATAAATTTGGTTTAAAAAAAATGCCGCCATCCATCTCTTATCTGAGCCTGTGGTTGCAGACACTCACCTGTTGTGGTGACTAGTTCCACCATGTCTTCATCCTCCTGCTCAGCTTGTGTTGGTGTTAGTTCCCCTTCCTCCAGAGGGGGGGGCTCTGGTCTCCTCAGATGAGGGGTGTCCTCCAAGTCTTTTATCCCCTATGTAAAACAAAAATGGTATACTTAGCACACAGATATTTAATGTCAGAACTATAAATAGGAAACATTGCTTGGAAGTGAGGTACAATTGTCTATTTTAGCAAAGTTCCAAGATGTAGCTTTTTTAGTGTCCTTTGTCAACCTGCAATACTTTACCTGTTTTGTACAAGCTTCACAGATGGAGACCCCCCTATAGTATACACTGGAGCACCTGTGTGGCCCCCCTAATAAAAATTGTGTTCTTTTGTCCCACACTATAGTGCTCCAGTGTCCAGATCTGAAAACAGCTGCTCAGTGTCCTCTCCTTACACAGAATCTAGTTTGCATTTCATTCTAGTAACAAAGCCATCTACACAACCCAATTCTTTGAAGACAAGTATAGGGTGTCAAAATGGTGGCCAAATGCATATGGGCTAAACAATGGTATTTTATAGTTGGAACGAAAAATGTTTGATCCGAACGAATAATGTGCCCATGAACATGAAAGTTGCCATTTTAAACTGTACAACAGTTCCTAAAAGCACATGGAGCAGTACGAACGTAATAAACACAAAAAGAATAGGAACACAGCACAACTACTTACTTTTTTGCAGCACTCTCCGGATCTTTATGTACTGCTCATGTTCTCGGAATTTCAGGTCCGACCACCGCTTCCTGAGCTGATCTTTCGATCGTCGTACCCCGAAATTCCGGTGCAGACTCCTGACCACTTTCACCATGATCTTGGCCTTTCTGATATTGGGGTTGGGGTAAGGCCCATACTTTCCATCATAGTCGGCCTTCTTCAGGATATCCACCATCTCCAACATCTCCCCAAAGGACATATTTGAGTCCTTAAATCTCCTTCTGGATCGGGACGTTTCAGGCTCCGGCCTTTCCTCCTCCTCCTCCTCCTCGTTGCTACAATTAGCGCGCACCTGCTGTCTATCCGCCATGTGCTCTTCCCCCACTGCGCCGAATGAAAAGGGGCGGGGAACAGACTAGAAAGAACTTCAGGGGCGGGTGAAGTTATACGCATGCGCAGTGTGTATAAAGCGTAACACACGTGCGTATTACGTACGATCTGTGAGCGGAGGAAGGAGCATCGGAGACGCCGATCGTGATAACGAAGGTAAGATCTAAACTTGCACCTATACTGCTTCGAAATGGAAGCCTATATTGTAACAAGATTAGGGGAGTTTTGCCTGACATTAGGGTTTGTGTTGTGTCTTGCAGAGAAAATGGATGGGTTCAACGACCACAATTTCCTGCCCCTGTTCATAGACAAGTACAGGGAGCTGCCCTGTCTGTGGCAAGTGAGACACCCCCACTATAATCACAAACAGAAGAGGCAGGCAGCGCTGGGGAAACTGCTGGAGTTGGTGAAGCCGGTGGTCCCCACAGCAACCATCCCTTATTTAAAAGCCAAAATTGGTGGCCTGAGGAGCACTTATCTTAGGGAGCGCAAGAAGGTCACAGATAACCAGAGATCCGGAGCTGCAGCAGATGACGTTTATGTCCCCAGACTGTGGTACTATGAGAGACTGCGATTTCTGTCAGACCACACTGAAGTCAGGGAATCCCTCTCCACTCTTCCTTCCACTCTTCCTTCCACCCCAGCTGAGGCTTCTGATGTCCAACCTGGGCCTTCCAGCCAGGAAGAAGTGGAGGAGCCCAGCTGGAGTCAGGTATAGCATTCTTCTACAGATTTCTGGTCAATAAATAAATGATGTTTACTAGATGTTATTATTGATCACTAATTGCTGATTAAAAAAAGTGTTTTACATATCAATAGACAGTAGTGGGCACCCAAAATCGGGTCAAGAATGAAAAATGCTGGGCTCAGAAGGATAGTCTGTTATATTTGTTAACATTCAATTTGCAGCAGTCAGGAGGTGAAAATTGTGTGTGATTGATTGAAAAAATACTAAAACTATGTCCCTTTTTCATACACAGGAAGACCTCAGCCAGGAGGAGGTTGTGGAATGTGGCAGTCAGAAGGAGGTTGTGGAATGTGGCAGTCAGGAGGAGGCGGGGGTTAGTGGTAGCCAGGAGGAGGCGGGGCTAAGTGTCAGCCAAGAGAAGCCTGGGACCAGTCGCAGCCTGACTGAGTCTCAGGTCCCTCCCCTCCGCCTGCCATATAAACGAGCCAGGAAGGCCACTCCGAGTCCCGTGCAGGATTCAGCATTCAGGCTGATCCAGGAGGCTTCTGCGTCCCTCAGAGCCTTACCCACTCCTGAAGAGGCCTTTGCCTGCATGGCTGCCACCAAATTGCAGGGCATGCAGGAGGGTCAACGCAGGCTCTGTGAGGACCTGCTTTATAAAGTCCTACGTAAGGGGGTGAGTGGGGAACTAACACCCAAGACCGACGTGGTTGAGTTGGACCATCCTCCTCCTCCTCCTGCTGCCACAACTCTACCACCACAGCCACCGCGTGGAAGGAGGCGTGGAAAGAAGACCAGAGAGTGATGACCCTGGGTTCAGTCTGGTCTGACAGAAGATGCAGTCTCTTGTATGACCACAGCCTGGGGACACAGATGTCACCTGCTGCTTTCCAGGTCTCTCTGACTTCTGGACCAGACTGCCCTCCCTTAGATAAGGCCTCCTCAGGCCACCAATTTGGCTTTCAAATTATTGATGTGTGCCCTGGGGGTCCAAGGCTTCGCCCACTTCTGCAGTTTCTCCAGCATTGCCTCCCTCTTTGTTTAGTTGTGACCCCTTAATAAAATTTTTTAGGTAAATTCTACTCTCCTGTGTGTGTTTTCATCCAAAAAGGACAGTTTGTTGGTGAGGATTCAGGTACATTTCTAACATAAAATGTGAAATTAACAAGGGACAACAACACCAAACAATCTCCTACAGATTAAATAGAGCAACATATCAATGGTGTTGTGGGAACTTGTCACAAAAAACACACACAAACATTTTCGGGAGTACAAATCAAAATCGCAAAAAAAATAAAATACAAACACAAAAAAAGAATCTACATTAAAGCCAAAAAATATATAAAAAATATACAAAAATATGTTGTCAGATGTGAGAAATCAAAATATATTGAGGGAATCACGATAAATAGTAATGAAATAAGTTTGTGAGAAGTGTGTGTGTGAATATGAGCAGCAAAAATACTTAATTCTTGTCACATTATAAAGAAGAAGAGAGTGCGCTGTATTAAACCATTTTGAACATTGCAGTGTGACGAAAGTGCTGTATCCATTGCGAACGCTAAGTTTACCAGAACGAGCTGTTCCGTCTTGGAATTTCTTCTGAGCATGCGTGGCACTTTGTGCGTCGGAACAGGCCACACGCGGTCGGAATTGACGCGATCGGATTTTGTTGTCGGAAAATTTTATCTCCTGCTCTCCAACTTTGTGTGTCGGAAAATCCAATGGAAAATGTCCGATGGAGCCCACACACGGTCGGAATTTCCGACAACACGCTCCGATCGGACATTTTCCATCGGAAAATCCAACCGTGTGTACGGGGCATAAAAGTTCTCAGCGCCTCTGAGTATGTTGTTCTGACAAAAAAAACAAGCTTATAACCCTCCCTTACTCTATCCAAAATGGAAAAAAAATACATTTTGACTTTAGTTCTAATTTAAAAGTAAGGTACTTTGTGAGATTACTACTCCCTTAAAGAATCTGAAGTGTTGGTAATATTTATGCATAGAACTTAATCTTCCATGTACTTTCTAGCAATCCCTGACAGTCACTTACCAGTTTCTACATTGCTTGCTTTGTCTCATTAACAGTAAATATACAACACGACACAGTACAAAGATTTCTTATTCATTTATTTCCAAAGTGATGCTTTGGGACTGAAATAAACATAAAGCTGTTTTTTTTTTTAAGTGTATATGTTTATATATTTTAAACACCCATTGCAGTTTTTTTGATGAATCTTTATTACTTGCACCCAAATATCTGGCTGAAGCATCATAATGTTTCTTTTCATAAAAAATAAAGGTTCTTGAAGATTTTGACATTTTTTCCTAAAATTAAGATGGGATTGTTATTTGGTTCCAGGGCTCCTCTGTCTCATCTGGGCTACACACACTATATTTTGATGTCCTTTCTTCTTCAGAGAGTGACCTCAACAGCCCCTTGTATGTTGTAGCTCCTCAATGTGAGCTTTACACCTGGGAAGACAACGGAAATGAAGAGGACAGGTCAGTAGGCACAATTGTATTTTATGTAATATATGGACTTTTAATTTCGCAAAATCAGACATTGGATCCTAATAGGAATATAGGAACACAGAAATGGGTTCCATTATGGTTGAATAAAATAAAAGTGTAAATGAATGTCTGTTTGTCTGCTCCACGCTTTCATTTTCACTACAAACTGTTTTCATTCTGAGAAGCACTCATGAGTTATGTAGTATGGGATGCTCAAGACATTGCTTTATGGTTACAAATGCTCTACATCAACAATTATGCATTGTGCACTCGTATGTATCAGAATATGGGCACAGCTACATCACAAGTGAATAGTATACAGAGTAAGAGTCCATGCACATAGGCGCCAGACTCAGAAGCAAGTCAGGTGCATTACGGCTTTAGGTACCTCTGAGTTGCTTCAAATTCCTTTTGAATTGCTTTGATTTCCCTTTGAAGTTGCTTTTGCATTTATATTGATTTGCGTAGAGAAGAAAAGCAGCTGAGGTTCAAACAAAAGCCCGTGTATAGAACCTTTATAGAAACATTCTAGCATATCCAATAACCTGGGCAGATGATACAAAAATATAACATGTTAAATCTCAACTTCATTGAAAAAATGCATTTTTAGTTCTAGAATAAGTGAAGAAGGGAAAGATCTTGTCTAAGGTTATTTTAAGTCTGTGCCTATCTGCCCTAGTGACTACCACTCCCCTCATGTCTTGTTCTGCTATTACAGGAACAGAAATTGAGGCAAAATCTTCCAAGTGGAGTTACCGACATTAATCTAAACTTGACAGTATTTACTCTTCCCAGTGCTATCCAAAGCTTCACAAAAATGTTTGGCTGCAACTGACTTTAGTCATGAGGAATTCATTTTTTAAAGGTTCCCTGGCTAAACATACTTGGTTGGCGCTTTTTTTTTCTTCAGCCAGCAGGCAGAAGAAAAAGAAAAATTAAAGGATTCTCTATCCACATAAACGAATCTCCCCAGCTGCAGCTGCTGATCAAGGAAAACGTTCAAACATGCCCTTTTGACAGAAGTCAAACGACTGACTTCTGTCGAGCAGGGACGGCCACACATTGATTAGATATTCAGCTGGTTGCTGCTGAACTGGCTGAATTTCAATCAGTGTATGGCCATCTTTATGTTTTTTAAATGACAAAATTAGATATATTGCTAAAATCTTATAAATTAACATCACTTTCTTTTAGTCATTCATGCTTATGAATCCTATGTGTTGTATGTTTTCAATATTTATTCTGTTTTCACCCATTTCTAAATTTAAAACGGAACATTTGAGAAAGACAACATAAGACACAAGTTTTTCTCTAATGGGCTGAAATGATCCCACATACTAGCTCTAGAGCATGTCTTCTGTCCTTGTCACATTTTCTACATTATACCCAAATTATGAGTCCATTACACTTCCTCATTGTTATGTATAGCAGTTTTAGTACATAGTAAATGTTTTAGCTTTAGCAAGCATCTGCTATATGTAATGAGGTTAATCATTCTTCGCTGGTTAGTCATAATCCATATAGTGATTTTGGATAATCTCTTAGTTGTTGTCTGTTTTTACTGGTTGATAAGTAAATGAAGCAAAAACATTCTGTATATAGCAAACATTTACTAATTTAGAAAGTATTCTTTTCTCAAACATATTATTATTATACAGGATTTATATAGCGCCAACAGTTTGTGCAGCGCTTTACAACATGAGGGCAGACAGTACACTTACAATACAATCAATACAGGAGGGATCAAATGGCCCTGCTCGTTAGAGCTTACAATCTAGAAGGGAGGGTCAAGTGGAAACAAAAGGTAATAAATGTGGGGGATGAGCTGATGGAAAAAATGAAAATACAGTTGTTAAGTGTGGGTAGGGTAGGCTTCTCTGATGAGAAGGGTTTTCAGGGATCGTCTAAAAGCTAATAAAGTAGGAGATAAGCGGACAGATTGGGGTAGGGCATTCCATAGGACTGGAAAGGCTTTGGAAAAGTCCTGGAGGCGAGCGTGGGAGGAGGTGACGAGGGAGCTAGAGAGCAGGAGGTCTTGAGAGGAACGAAGAGAACGGGTAGGTTGGTATTTAGAGACAAAGCTAGTGATGTAGCTGGGGGCGAAATTGTGGATGGCTTTGTACGTAGTTGTTAGAATTTAGAATTTAATTCTTTGGTCGAGCGGAAGCCAGTGGAGGGATTGACAGAGAGGAGTGGCAGACACAGAGCGATTGGTAAGGTGGATGAGTCTGGCAGCGGCATTCATGATGGATTGAAGTGGTGATTGACTATGTAGAGGCGTGTAGTTTTTTGAGGAGGAGGGGGTTTGTCAACCGTATGAAAGGCAGCAGAGAGGTCCAGGAGTAGGAGTACAGAATAGTGTCGATTGGTTTTGGCCATTAGTAGATCGTTAGTTTTAGGAGGGCAGTTTCTGTGGAGTGTTGGGGACGAAATCCAGACTGAAGGGGATCAAGAAGGTTATTATCAGCGAGGTTAGATATGTTAGATATTAAAACTCATATAAGTAGTATCTTTAGACAGCATTGCTTATATTTGCAGTATCAAATGTTCTAGTTGTTCCAGTTGTATTTATTACAGTTTTGACTGTAGCCTTCATCATAGTGTGTAATGGAATGTAATGCTCATATAAGCATATCTTTTAGGCTAAACATGTAATGTGATCTTTTTAGATGGCAGGAAACATACTCAGTGACCCATCTGACCTGTACGGACTTCAAGGATGGACCCGGCTCCATGGTAAGATCCAAACCCATTTACTCTGTCCTATATAATATATCTATATACACAGTATATAATAAATATATATATCTATACACACACAGTATATCACAAAAGTGAGTGCACCCCTCACGATTCTGTAAATATTTTATAATATCTTTTCATGTGACAACACTGCAGAAATGACACTTTGCTACAATGTAAAGTGTACAGCTTGTATAACAGTGGAAATTTGCTGTTCCCTCAAAATAACTCAGCACACAGCCATTAATGTCTAAACCGCTGGCAACAAAAGTGAGTACACCCCTAAGTGAAGATGCCCAAATTGAGCCCAATTAGCCATTTTCCTTCCCCGGTGTCATGTGACTCGCTAGTGTTACAAGGTCTCAGGTGTGAATGGGGAGCAGGTGTGTTAAATTTGGTGTTATCACTCTCACTCTACATCAGGGATCCTCAAACTACGGCCCTCCAGCTGTTGCAGAACTACACGTCCCATGAGGCATTGTAAAACTCTGACATTCACAGACATGACTAGGCATGATGGGAATTGTAGTTCCTGAACAACTGGAGGGCCGTAGTTTGAAGACCCCTGCTCTACATAAAGATGGCCTAGGCTATAACAAGATTGCCAAGACCTTGAAACTGAGCTGCAGCACAGTGGCCAAGACCATACAGTGATTTAACAGGACAGGTTCTACTCAGAACAGGCCTTGCCATGGTCGATCAAAGAAGTTGCGTGCACGTGCTCAGTGTCATATCCAGAAGTTGTCTTTGGGAAATAGACGTATGAGTGCTGCCAGCATTGCTGTAGAGGTTGAAGGGGTGGGGGGTCAGCCTGTCAGTGCTCAGACCATACGCCGCACACCGCATCAAATTGGTCTGCTACTAAAGATGATGCACAAGAAAGCCTGCAAACAGTTTGCTGAAGACAAGCAGACTAAGGACATGGAATACTGGAACAATGTCCTTTGGTCTGATGAGACCAAGATAAACTTATTTGATTCAGATGATGTCAAACGTGTGTGGCGGCAACCAGGTGAGGATTACAAAGACAAGTGTGTCTTGCCTACAGTCAAGAATGGTGGTGGGAGTGTCATGGTCTGGGGCTGCATGACACTTGCCGGCACTGGGGAGCTACAGTACAGTTTGAGGGAACCATGAATGCCAACATGTACTGTGACATACTGAAGCAGAGCATGATCCCCTCCCTTCAGAGACTGGGCCGCAGGGCAGTATTCCAACATAACGACCCCAAACACACCTCCAAGACGACCACTGCCTTGCTAAAGAAGCTGAGGGTAAAGGTGATGGACTGGCCAAGCATCCTCAAAAGGAAGGTGGAGGAGCGCAAGGTCTCTAACATCCACCAGCTCCGTGATGTTGTCATGGAGGAGTGGAAGAGGACTCCAGTGACAACCTGTGAAGCTCTGGTGAACTCTATGCCCAGGAGGGTTAAGGCAGTTCTGGAAAATAATGGTGGCCACCAGGGGCGGACTGACCATTGAGCCACTCTAAAAATCCTGAGATTATAGCTGCCCCAGCTCTCCAGTACCTTCTCAGCCAATAGAAACATGTCTGTGTATACTGTGTGATTGTATACTGTGTGTGTGTATACTGTGTGGCCCCATAATCTCTGATTGCCTGGGGGCCCCATAATCTCCTATTGCCAGGGGGCCCCATGAGTTGTCAGTCCGCCCCTGGTGGCCATACACAATATTGACACTTCGGGCCCAATTTGGACATTTTCACTTAGGGGTGTACTTACTTTTGTTCCCAGCGGTTTAGACATTAATGGCTGTGTGCTGAGTTAATTTGGGGGGACAGCAAATTTACACTGTTATACAAGCTGTACACTCACTACTTTACATTGTAGAAAAGTGTAATTTCTTCAGTGTTGTCACATGAAAAGATATAATAAAATATTTACAAAAATGTGAGGGGTCCACTCACTGCTGTTAGATACTTTATATATATCCTGTAAGTTGCAAGGTGGCGGTGTGGACCAGACTTGTTTTTCTAGCATATACAGTATCTCACAAAAGTGAGTACACTCCACACATTTTTGTAAATATTTTATTATATCTTTTCATGTGACAACACTGAAGAAATTACACTTTGCTACAATGTAAAGTAGTGTGTGTACAGCTTGCCAGGGCTTTTTTTTCTCAGAGAATAGGTGCTGGAACTCCCACCTACTTAGTCACTTCTTGTCTCTGCCCCCTACCCACCTCCGAGGAACATCTCTTGGTTCTACCCCTCACCCACCTCCTCGCACTGTCTCATTCAGAGAATACAGAGCCAAGTATGATTATGTCATGCTATGCTAAAGTAATTTGTATGGAAATCAGTAATGATAACAAGAAAAGCATTACAATAGATCCCCTGCAGCCAGCAGCAATATACCCCCCTCACCAGTAACAATAGACCCCCCAGCAACATAGGACCCCTGCAACAAAATATCATCCCAGCAACAATAGACCCCCGGACCAGATCTCCTAGCGGCCAGCATCAATAGACTCTCCAGCAGCCAGAAACTGTAGACCTCTCCTTTAACAGTAGATCCCTTCCAGCAGCAGTTGACCCCCCAGCAACATAACCTCCCCCAGCAACAATAGATCCTCCACCAGCAACAATAGACCTCCCCAGCAACAATAGGCCACCACACAAAAACAGATCCCCTCCAGCAACAATAGATCTTCCAGCAGCCAGCACACCCTAGCACTCCTTGTCATTAGATACATTCAGTGCTGGAGGTGCGTTCCCGCTGAAAAAAAGCCCTGCAGCTTGCATAACAGTGTTAATTTTCTGTCCCCTCAAAATAACTCAACACACAGCCATTAATGTCTAAACCGCTGGCAACAAAAGTGAGTACATCCCTAAGTGAAAGTGTCCAAATTGGGCCCGAAGTGTCAATATTTTGTGTGGCCACCATCTTTTTCCAGCACTGCCTTAACCTTCTTGGGCATGGAGTTCACCAGAGCTTCACAGATTGCCACTGGAGTCCTCTTCCACTCCTCCATGACGACATCACGGAGCTGGTGGATGTTAGAGACCTTGCGCTCCTCCACCTTCCGTTTGAGGATACCCCACAGATGCTCAATAGGGTTTAGGTCTGGAGACATGCTTGGCCAGTCCATCACCTTTACCCTCAGCTTCTTTAGCAAGGCAGTAGTCGTCTTGGAGGTGTGTTTGGTGTCGTTATTTTGGAATACTGCCCTGTGGCCCAGTATCCAAAGGAAGGGGATCATGCTCTGCTTCAATATGTCACAGTACATGTTGGCATTCATGGTTCCCTCAATAAACTGTAGCTCCCCAGTGCCGGCAGCACTCATGCAGCCCCAGACCATGACACTCCCACCACCATGCTTGACTGTAGGCAAGACACACTTGTCTTTGTACTCCTCACCTGGTTGCCGCCACACACGCTTGACACCATCTGAACCAAATAAGTTTATCTTAGTCTCATCAGATCACAGAACATGGTTCCAGTAATCCATGTCTTTAGTCTGCTTGCTACAAACTGTTTGCGGGCTTTCTTATGCATAATCTTTGGAAGAGGCTTCCTTCTGGGATGACAGCCATGCAGACCAATTTGATACAGTGTGCAGCGTGTGGTCTGAGCACTGACAGGCTGACCCCCCCACCTCTTCAACCTCTGCAGCAATGCAGGCAGCACTCATACATCACTCATACATCTATTTCCCAAAGACAACCTCTGGATATGATGCTGAGCACGTGCACTTAACTTCTTTGGTCGACCATGGCGAGGCCTGTGCTGAGTGGAACCTGTCCGGTCAACCGCTTTATGGTCTTGGCCACCGTGCTGCAGCTCAGTTTCAGGGTCTTGGCAATCTTGTTATAGCCTAGGCCATCTTTATGTAGAGCAACAATTTTTTAGTTCAGATCCTCAGAGAGTTCTTTGCCATGAGGTGCCATGTTGAACTTCCAGTGACCAGTATGAGAGAGTGAGAGCGATAACACCAAATTTAACACACCTGCTCCCCATTCACACCATTCACACCCGGGACCTTGTAACACTAGATATATGACACCGGGGAGGGAAAATTACTAAGTGGGCTCAGTTTGGAAATTTTCACTATATGGCAACTCACCTCCTCATAGAAGGTTAATAGACTGGTTTGGCAAGAACGATTCTTCATGAATCCATGCTGATTACTGCTAATGATACCGTTCTCGTTACTAAAATCTTGTAAATCGTGCCTTATCATTCCCTCCAAGAGCTTGCATACTATTGAGCTGCAGGACTTACTATTCTGATCTGACCACACTTGTTGTAAAGAGTTTTTAATATGCATCCTCACTCCTTTCATTGAGACCTACAGGACACCATGGCAACATGTCTGTAGTTCTGTTGTCACCCTGTAAAATGACAGGCGGCGCACCTTCATTTGTTTCTATAGAACTTGATTGACAGTGACTACTGGACAGAATCTTGCTGTCAATACACCTATCATAACCACACCCCCTTCCTGCAAAAGACCGATAAGTTAAGGGTAACTGTGGTTACCTAGAGCAGAGAAAATATATATTTTAGGGTACTCTGGAGCCTTTTTCGGCATGTACAGTGGTGTTTTACAGATTAGTATTAGAGAGTATGTTACTGGAATAATAACCAGGTGAAAAAAGTCTTAGAAAGAGAACTAATGCAGCCACCACATCTAAGGACATGGTAAACCACAATATATAACATGTTTGTTCTTGGGTTTAGATGAACTATAAGTGAATGGAGTCAATTTGGCATGTCTTTGTTTTCAGTTTTACTGTATAATATTTATTATATTTTAAAGCGCTGCGTAAACTGTTGGCGCTATATAAATCCTGTATAATAATAATAATAGTTTTTTCTGTACACCTAAGGGCTGGGGATTAAGAAGCATCTATGAGGAGGTATCTGAAATTTTTGAAGCAGAAGGTGAGATGCAATTCTCTGGGTCTCATGGGGTTTTCCCCACAAAGCCACATGAAAAAATCAACTCTGCGAGACAGCAGCACAACAGTTTTTCACCTGTGAAATCCCCACAAAGAAGCCATTCTCCTTTAAGATCTCAGCAGAGAAGTTCTTTGCCCGTGACCTCACAACAGAGAAGTTTTTCACCTGTGAGGTCTCAGCATGGAAGTTCTCCTGTAAGATCCCAGCAAAGCAGCTCCTCTTCTTTGCATTGTCAGCAAAAAGATTCCAGCTCTACAAGATCCTTCCACAGAAACTCTTCACTGGACTCCTACCAATGTAACTCTTCACCTGTCAAAGTACAACAAAGAACTTCTCCGGTTGGACTACAACAAAGGAGTACTTCTCCTGCAACAAGTCAGCCAACTGGTACCTCTAACTTTAGGTCACAACAGAATGCTTCACATGTAAGAACCATACAATCAAGAAGTGCTTCTCCTGTTAGGACTCAGACAAGTAGCTCCTCTCTTTACAAAGATCAGCAAAGTTCTTCCTCTCTAGGAAGTAATCAGGGAAGCACCTCCCCTGCCAGATCTCATCAAAGAAATACTACAGAATCTGGGGGTTTCAATAGAAGATCTTCAGTATCAAGAACAGGTCTCTACATTTTTTGTTTAAATGCAGAATAAATGAAAACTTTTCATTGAATAGGTTAAAGCGGAGTTCCACCCTGAATTTTTTTTTTTTACATATTCACAGACCGTTGATAATATAAAGAAACATTTGGGGGAATTTTTTTTTATACTTACCAGAAATGCCCTGTTGCTATGTAGTGCTCTTAATCTGCCACTTCCTGGTTCGCGAAGTTCCTCGTCACTTCCTCCCTCGCCTGTGCTCCTGGGAAATGTGAGTCATCATCTCCCAGGAGTCTGTGGGCAGTACTGTAAGCAAAAATAGTGTTATTTCCCAACAGGAAATGGCGCTGTTTAAGGCGGTTGCCATAACAACGGAGCGGGACCTTCCTCTGTTGTCGCCTGTTGTCATGGTGACTTTCAAAAAAATCGGCGCTGCGGCCGCCAGAGAATCGCACATGCGTGAGATCAAGAGGTGCATGCTGGTTACCCAGCATGCACCTCTCCATCGCTATTCCCAGAAGAGGTATCGATTGGGCTTCACATGCCCACAATCATCATGGCATCGGCCTGAAGAAGATTTACAAAAATTGCGAGTTTAAAACAAATATATTATCAACATCCACAATCGTTTTTAATGTTAATAATGCATTATGCTCTTATACCAGGAAAAAAAAAAATGTGTCCGGAACTCCGCTTTAAATACTAAATTTTTTAAATCAAACACCATATTAAATATTAATAGTGGAGAAACAAACAGGATGTTAAGAAAAACACCTCTGAGTTAAAATTGTAACAGGACATGACATGTCAGGAGCAGCACAATGGAGATTGGGAGGTAATACACATAGCAGCACATAAAG
The DNA here is from genome assembly GCF_042186555.1 of Aquarana catesbeiana. Classification (NCBI taxonomy): domain Eukaryota; kingdom Metazoa; phylum Chordata; class Amphibia; order Anura; family Ranidae; genus Aquarana; species Aquarana catesbeiana. The sequence goes on from NC_133330.1 coordinate 103,887,393, forward strand.
AGAGGAAGTACATTGGGACTAAAGTCATGGTATAGTCAGAACTGTACAGTGATATTTTAGATAATACCGAAGCTACAGAATACTGTACATCTAACTAGCCTGAATAAAGAAGTGTATGCTGGGTCATGTGACCTTTTAATTTAGGCAAGCCTCTGTCATCTACATTTTATGAACTACACAAATATCATACAGTGTTACATAAACCGTTTGCATTCCTAATCTAAAAAAAATCATAAATATAAAAAAACTTAAATTTAGCTGTTGACACTTCAGTGTTATACATTCTCCAATATAATATCTTAATTTGGTACAGTGCTATACCCACTTAACGACTGTTTTATGCAATATAATAAATATTTTAAAACAAGAAAAATGTGTCAATTATTATATCAAAATAAATATATCCAACCACTAGGCAAATAAATTTGTCTATTAATTTAAAATGAATGATATGTCATAATAAAATAATCCCAACTACTTGTGCAGATACAATTCAATAAAATAATCTAATAAATATGTCAGAATAAAATAATCCCAACCACTTGTGCAGATACAATTCAATAAAATAATCTAATAAAATGTGCATACAAAGCAAATAGCTATATACATCTATATCAATCAAATCCACAATGGCTCTGTGCATACTGTGTAGATCCAAAAAAAAACACCTTTGGTTCTCAATACAGCTCTATCTTGATAGTCTTACCTTCTTTGCTGGTAATACAAGGCTTTACCCTTATAGGTGTTCATTTATCAAATCAAAGATCCAGGTCCACATATTTTGTTTCAGGTTTAGGAGTGTAAAGAAGTAAAACATAAAAAAACCCCATAGTGATTTTCATGTCGATAAAATTACTCTATTAAAATAGATTAAAACACTCCCTTGCAAAATGCACATAAGTGTACACTAGATACAGTGCTCGGACCAAAGATTTTGGGCTTACTCAAAGATTTCACTGTTGCTAGCTCACCAAGCACTTGCCTAACCTCCACACTACATTAAATATAGATTATATTGCATACAGGGTTCTTATAAGGGTATACTGTTAGAGCTGTACTGAGTAAAGGTATTGTAAACAGTTTGCATACTTAATATGAAATATAATTTACAAGATTGTATATGATGATCTTACTGGCATACTTTTTTACTTTGGCTACCTAAAATGTAAGTAAAATCTTATTATTCATTGTGTAGTTTTGGTTCTTTATTTTTCCACTCATTAAAATTGAGTTTAGGCAAACATAATCTACATGCAATATCCTACCAACATTTTTGAATTCACGTATAGAGTGTCTAAAAGAAGAAAAGTCTTCATGTCTTGTTTCCAGAATATTGCTTTGGGCTACACAGTTTTTGTTTCAGACACTTTAATAAATGAGGCCCATTTTGTTTTGGCCATAACACACCATGACTCACTTATTGTTCTTATTTTTATTATAGCCAGTGCGGAACCTTTCAATAAAAGCAGTACTTACAAAGAACACATTGGGATCTCACAGTCTGGTGTAGGCAGAGTATCCTCTCAGTCAGCATTCTCCAACCCCAGACTATCACGTGCAAGCCAGGATGCCTCAAGCCTTGGAGTCAGCCGCCGACTTACTTCATCAACAAGCTCCCTTGATTCAGAGTGTGGTTCACGAGGAGCCCCAAATCTAATCAATTATACCATGCTGGCAGACATACCACAAGCCAAACGCCTGAGACCTGCTCTGAGCCACCTTGATCCAAAGTCACGATGGCGCAGTCCTGGAAAAGCCGAAGTGGAGAGATTATTTGGCCAGGAGCGAAAGTGAGTTATAGTTATAAGGGCAAGTGTTTATTGGTGATTCCAGTTCAAAAATATTTTTCCAAATTCAAAATTATGCTTTCTTAATTGATTTTTTTTCATCAAGTTTATCCTGTGATTGTTGATGTTTTTCACAGTGCATTTTTATTTGGTCCTTAGGACAGCAGAAGCGCTTGAAGCTTTTCAGGCCTTGGAGGCTGGACTTCTTGAAAATCTTTCTGGAAAGAACAATTTATTAGAGTGGAGAAAAGCAAGACGGCAGTCAACCCCTTGTCTTTACCCTGAGGTGCGATTGTTAAACCCTAATTGCATATCCCTGTTCTAGATAAATGAGTAGCATATTCTTCATCAGCTGTAAAGGGGGTGCAGATTTCATTTTTTTAATCTGCACCCCCTTTACATCTTTTAATCTTTAATCTGCATTCATTTCAGCTTAAAATTGATAGTGGCACAACGCTGTTCCGACTGTGTATACCAAATATAAACCTGTGAATCTGGAAGGGTGTGTCTGACAGCTGAAAGACAGCTAGGAGTTGCAGCCCCCAACTTGTTAGGCCCCTTTCACACTGGGGCGGTGGGGGCATCGGCGGTAAAACAGCGCTATCTTTAGCGCCGCTTTACCGTCGTTTTAGCGGTGGTATTCGGCCGCTAGCGGTGCAGTTTTAACCCCTCGCTGGCGGCCGAAAAAGAGTTAAAACTGTCTGCAAAGCACCGCTACAGTGGCGCTATGCCGGTGGTATAGCCGCGCTGCCCCATTGATTTCAATGGGCAGGAGCGGTGAAGGAGCGGTGAATACACAGCTCCTTCACCGCTCCAAAGATGCTGTGTGCAGGAGTTTTTTTTCTCTCCTGCCAGCGCACCGCTCTAGTGTGAAAGCCCACGGGCTTTCACACTGGAGAAACAGTAGCGGCAGTTTTAGATCGGTTTGTAGGCGCTATTTTTAGCGCAATAGCGCCTGCAAACCGCCCTAGTGTGAAAGGGGCCTTAGTGTTGTTTGTATTTTGCCTTTTTTTGTGCCATACTACAAGCAGTCTCCTTCAACATACATTTAGCAAACTCATCCAAGATCCTACATGAAACAATATTAATGTGGATAGCAAGGAGCAGCATATATGTCTTATTTCTGTACTTGTGTAAAGTATTTTTATTCAGAGCTTTGAGATATCATATTAAAATTCTGACATAATATCTTAGAGCTCTGAGATTTCTCAAATGTATTCTGACTTCATTTCCCGGAGCTCTAGAATATCTCAAATTTATATCATACTATCTTACAGTGCTTTTTTCAGCTTGCCCCAGACTTCTTGCATCATTTCAGCCTGTGTAATTCTTATATATATATATATATATATATTCCAATTTACTGTTCACAGGATTCTCTACGCATGCGCCAGGAGTTAAAGTCACGAAGAGCAAGCCTGCATCCACCACCAAGAACAGATATGGTGAGGAAGTGCTGGTGGCATGAGAACTGTATGCAACTGTGGACTTCAAGCATATCTAAATTCAAAACCAAAAATAATATATTGCAACTTACTGTAGCAGTCCTTAGATATAGTGGTAGCATTGGTTTTATTTTTTTAGGCCTTTTACTTTTTCCTTTACCTGGTAATCTGTAAGTAACACACTTCTGTGTTGTGTTCCTAGCTACAGTATATCTATAGGACAACCATGGTTGTTGTCACACGGGCTGGACTTCATACTAGACATGTGCAATTAGTTTCGTACGAATCGAAAATTCGTACGAATTTCTGAAAATTCGTACATTCGGAAGCATCCGAAATACGAATTGCTATGCTTCCGAATTTTATACGAAATTTCGTTGACGAATTTCGGATCTAAATTCCGTTACAACGGAAACCCGCGGAACACCCTTTAAAAGTCTATGGGAGAAATCAAAAGTGCTAATTTTAAAGGTTAATATGCAAGTTATTGTCATAACAAGTGTTTGGGGACCTGGGTCCTGCCCCAGTGGACATGTATCAATGCAAAAAAAAGTTTTAAAAACGGACGTTTTTTTTTCGAGAGCAGTGATTTTAATAATGCTTACAGTGAAACAATAAAAGTGAAATATTCCTTTAAATTTCATTCCTGGGGGGTGTCTATAGTATGCCTGTAAAGTAGCGCATGTTTCCTGTGTTTACAACAGTCTGAGAGCAAAATGACATTTCTAAAGGAAAAAAAGTCATTTAAAACTACTCGCAGCTATAATGAATTGTCGGTCCCGGCAATACAGATAAAAGTTCATTGATAAAAACAGCATGGGATTCCCCCACAGGGGAACCCCGAACCAAAATTAAAAAAAAGAAAATGTGTGGGGGTCCCCCCTAATTCCAGACCAGGCCCTTCAGGTCTGGTATGGATATTAAGGGGAACCCTGCGCCAAAATTAAAAGAAAAATGGTGTGGGGGTCCCCCTCAAAATCCGTACCAGACCCTTCAGGTTTGGTATGGATTTTAAGGGGAACCCTGTGCCAAAATTAAAAAAGAAATGGCGTGGGGTCCCCCCAAAAATCCATACCAGACCCTTACCTGAGCACGTAACCTGGCAGGCCGCAGGAAAAGAGGGGGGGACGAGAGAGCACCCCCTCCTGAACCGTACCAGGCCACATGCCCTCAACATGGGGAAGATGTCCCCATGTTGATGGGGGCAAGGGCCTCATCCCCACAACCCTTGCCCGGTGGTTGTGGGGGTCTCGTCCGGCAACTTCCTCAGCTTCTTCTTCCCCGCTTCGTCCTCGATCCGCCTCAATGGGAGTCTCCCGCTGTGTGACGCTTCTGTTCTTCTGCCAGTTCTTATATAACTGAGGGCGGGGCAACCCGGTGACCCCGCCCCCCTCTGATGCACAGGGACTCCCCTATGGATTTTAATCGTGGTGTCTGAGGGGGGCAGGGTCACCCGGATCTTTCTGCCAAGATCAACAGGTATTTTCTGTATGAGCTAAAAAAAAATCTTGCTTGAAAAAGTGAAAACTAACGCTGCTACTTCTAAGGACTAGTAAGCTGCAATATATATGAAGTTTTTGAGTGTAACTATGCTTTGATTGAGAACATAGAAAAATGGGAAAAAGAGGAATTCATTTCCTGATTCTCAATGTAAGGATTTTAGGACAGACAGACATTTAGGACAGACAGACATTTTTATAAAATCTGTTTCACAACTGGACCTACTATCTTTACCCACACAATTGTAGAACCATAGTTGCCCACTTCCTTTTTGCTTTTAGTCTCACTGTCACCAGCTATTGGAGAAGTATCGTCTCCATAAGTATCTCTGAAGTTCTAAGGGTTAACATGCAATGCCACTATGTTCTTGGCATATTAGTCAAACCAGGACTTTTCATTTTACAGGATAAAAAAGGATGCTAGGGTGGTTGTACTACACGCGGTAGTAAGTGGCAAGTGTGTCCTATTACTGATAGGTGGCGCACATGTCCTGGGCCAGGCCAGAGACTGTTAAGATGGCAGACAACGGTGTGCGTGCATGGAACAGCGTGTGATGATGAAGTTTCTTGTGAACGAAGGTGTAAAACCCGTGGATATCTACAGAAGACAGCCCAGCACAAGCACAGTACGGTGATGAGATGCTCAGCCGCAGTAAAAAATTTGAATGGTGGAAACATATCAAAGATGGCTGTACATCTGTCAGTGACGATCCCGGCCGTGGTGGTTCCCAGCCCATAGCAGTCGTTGCTGAGAACATTCAGCACGTGGAACGCCCGATCCTGGTTAATTGGCGCATAACCTGTCATGAAATGGGAACAGTTAACACAAGGGAAGACGGCTGTCCTAGGATGGTTCAGGTGTACAGATAAATCTTTCAGTTGACCACTTGCTTACTGGGCACTTATACCGCCTTCCTGCCCAGGCCAATTTTCAGCTTTCAGCACCTTCGCACTTTGAATGCGTGGTCATGCAACACTGTACTGTACACTGTATATGACATTTTTATCATTTTTTAAGACAGAACTTTTTTTGGTGGTATTTAATCACCACAGGTTTTTTATTTTTTATTTTTTGCTAAACAAACAAAAAAGATGGAAAATTTTGAAAAAAAACAAAAAACAGTTTCTGTTATAAAATCTTGCAAATAAGTAATTTTTCTCCTTCACTGATATGTGCTGATGAGACTGCACTGCTGGGCACTGATGAGGAGGCACCGATATGCAGCTCTGATGGGGCTGCACTGATAATCAGGGCACTGATTATCTGTGTACATGTCCCCTGTCAGAATTGGCGATTACTGGCTCTCTTCTCCTCACGCTGTGACAGCGTGTAAGGAAAGGAGAGCCGATAACCGGCAACTCTGTTATCACTGTGATCAGCACGTGGTAATGGGCCGCTGTGATTGGCCCTTTACCACGATCCTCCGTACACAGCGATCACAGAGCGTGCCGGATGCATGCCCAGGGGGTCCTGTGAGGGGGCATGGTTCCGGGAGGAACAGCAGAGCCGCGCTGTAGCCGCCTTTCAGCTATAGCATGTTAAGGAGGTGGTTAAATGCTGGGATAAGTGTATAAATGTAGAAGGGGAGTATTTTGAAAAATAAATGCAGTTTCCAGTCCTTGAAATTTGTTATAAATTTATTTAAACTCAAAAGGTCTGGTTTGACTTGAAGACCTCTCATATTTAATTCCCAGAAGAAATTCCACCTTCAATGGGATATGTTGCTAGCACACTTTACAGCCTCTGCCTTGGCATAACTCTAACTTTTCCCCACCTGCCCACTATACACGTATTTAGTTAGACTGCAATGACCCCTCCTCCCTTCCTGTTCGCTTTTCAGATCCTTAGTACTGGTTAACCCACTTACTATTTTTGTTTGGGATGTATGCTGTTAAGAATGCTTTAAAAAACAGTAATAACAAGTGTAGCAAGGCCCCAGGCCTCCTTCAGTCTAATAAGAAACCTCCAGGGCCAGAGATAGCTGACATCCTTCTGTATGTGGTGGGTTGTAAGGCATAGTGGGTGTAATGCAAGGTAGATTCATTGAATGCAAAGAGATTTTATTTCTCAGAACTTTGGGAGAGAGGGCTAGGGCCAGGACTACCTTAGGTAATTGCAATGTTAATTGGCAGACTCCAAGACCTCAACAGGAGGACAGCCATGCAGGGAAAGGCATCCATCAAGACACCACATCTGCATGTGTAGGAATGCTGTCTCCTATGGCAACAGTCTTTAGCAGTTTCTAACACAAAGTATATCAGTTTCTTCGCTTCCACTACAATCACTTCTTGTAGTTCTTCAGCCAACTGAGCTCCCAGTCTCTCTCTCACTAGACTAGATGATTCACTGCCACTGAATCCCGTGAGCTCCTCCAATCTTCACTGTAGCATCTTCCTCAAGGTCACCCCCACTTCTCTGCTGGGTCCCTAGCTTGGAACTCAAGATACTCCTGAAGCTTCACCCCACTGGCCTGCTCGGTCCCTGGCTTGACACACAAGGCTACTCTGCAAAGGTCACCTCCGGTGGATGGTTCCTTTGGTGGAGACAGCTTTCCCTTCAACCTCTGACCACAACAGGTTCTCCAGCCGGCAGAACCGTCACTTCTGGTTGGACTACAAGCCGCAATCCCAACCCTGCGCTGCTCTCTTGCTTCTGGATAGGCCCTCAGAGAGCCTAGCAGCCAGATGTGCCCAGGATAGGCCCAAACTCTGGCCTAGCAGCCCAGGCAATACAACACACCTCCACCCAGACAACTGTCCAGGTGGCACAGAACAGTGATCACATGACTCCACCCAAATATATAGGTTCCCTAGCAGGCCAAGAGATTTAAAAAAAACCCTGCCCATTTGCTGGAATACCCCATATACCCATAATCTGACCTTGCATTGCCCTTCTCGTATCTAATGCCACCAGGTACCCGGCCACCTAGCGGCAAAAGAGAGAAGTGCAGCAGTTACAGACATATGCCCCGTACACACGATCGGACATTGATCGGACATTCCGACAACAAAATCCATGGATTTTTTCCGACGGATGTTGGCTCAAACTTGTCTTGCATACACACGTCGCACAAAGTTGTTGGAATTTCCGATCGCCAAGAACACAGTGACGTACACCACGTACGACGAGACTAGAAAAGGGCAGTTCTGAACCAAGCGCGGCACCCTTTGGGCTCCTTTTGCTAATCTCGTGTTAGTAAAAGTTTGGTGAGAGACGATTCGCGCTTTTTTAGACTCGTGGTTTTCAGATCGTTTTCTGCTGTTCAGTTTGTGCTTGTGGGTTTGTATCTGCTCTTCAGTGCGTGCAGTGAGTTCATATTGGATTATTCAGTGCGTCCTTGTCCGCTTGTTGCTGTTTTTCAGGTCGCTCTTCACAGGCCTTGCTGTTCTTCTGTGCGTTCTGTTACTTCGTTCTGAGCAGCCGACCGTTTTCTAGCCATGTTGCGTATACGTACTCCTCGTAGAGTTTGTGCTGTGTGGGGGCTTGGTGTTGGGGTCCTTACCTTGACACAAGTCCAGTCCATGAACAGGGTGGGGAGGAGTTCATGGACCAAGAATTGGTTGCTCCAGCTTGACCAGTTCTGTCATATGCCTTTGCTCTGTGAGATCCGTGAGAATAATCCTGATGATTTCAGGAACTTTCTCTGGATGACGGACCCCGTATTTCACAGTTTATTGGCTTTGCTGACCAACTATATCAGCAGGCAGGATACCTGCATGAGGCAAGCCATCACTCCGGAGCAGAGGCTAGTCGCCACCCTGCGGTACTTGGCGACGGGGAGAAGCCTGCAGGACCTCAAGTTCTCGACAGGCATCTCCCCCAGGCTCTGGGGATCATTATCCCAGAGACCTGTTCTGCCATCATACAGGTCCTGCAGAAGGATTATATTAAGGTAAGATTTATCCTTTAATATCACATTTTATTGTATATGTTTGTTAATATATTGTATTTCTTTCCTCATTCCCTAATTACCATGATTGTAATATGCTGTGAATGTCCCCTTTGTCTTCATGCATGCTGGATTTTTATAGAATTTTTTTTGTCCTTCATACATATTTGCCTTCACTTACCTCCCCAGCATGCTCTCCTGGCCTTACATTCACCTCATGTAGTCACTTAACAGTGTATTTTGTCAGCTCCATAGTAGTGCTTTACCCTAAATACCCCCTAAAATGTGTAAAAATGTGATTTGTGCTTTAAATTCAGGCAGAGTGCCAGAGGCTTTTTTTTGGGTCCTCAAATCATTTGGAACCCTCCCTCCCCTCAACTGCTAAGTCAGCTGATACCAATTCTCTATCTATCCTCAATCATCTATCTGCTGACTTTGCCAAACCCATACACACTATACCCATCTCTTCAGATGTATGGATGAATTCCCCAAAGCATGTAGAGCAAGGGCCTGCCTGAATACTTTCAAATTGTACTGTTTAAAGTTTTTGTATACTATTATTATCTTGATAGGTAATAACAGAATGTCCAAATGTGCTAAAATGTGTACAATGTGTATTTATATCTTTGTATTATGACACTTCTTACCTGTCCAGTGGGCTGTCAATAGTGTAAGTAAGGAGGGGCTGGCCAAAGTAATACACATTATTTAGGCATTCATCTCTCAATGAAGTGGAGAATGTTACCTGTCCAAAACATCTCCCCCCCTAAAATGTTAGAAATGGCCCATGAGAGGGGGGGGGGGCCATCTGATAGGTGGACCTTATACCTTGGTCTTTCAAAACTCCCTAAAATAAATGTTATACTGATGTTGGGCAAGAATGTTTGTGTCTAATCTGCTTTCCCTGTTTAGGTGCAAAATGATTATTTTTTTTTCCTTGTTTGACTCCACAGTTTCCTTCCAACCCACAGGAATGGCAGACTGTGGCCTCCCACTTTGCCCAGCGGTGAGACTTTCCTAACTGCGGAGGGGCAATTGATGGGAAACACGTCGACATCGTCCCACCACTCAACTCGGGGTCATACTATTACAACTACAAGGGGTTCAATAGTATTGTGATGTTGGCGGTGGTGTCGGCTACTTATGAGTTCCTGTATGTGGACGTGGGGAAGAATGGCCGGATGTCCGATGGTGGAGTCATTACCCAGACGGAGTTCTACAGGCGTCTCCAGAATGGCAGCTTGGACTTGCCACCTCCAGAAGACAATGTGGAAGGACTCCCATTCGTCTTTGTTGCGGATGAAGCGTTTGCGCTGGGGGACCATCTTATGCGGCCATTCCCTTATGAGGACCCTCACCCCGGACCAGAGGGTTTTTAATTACCGGCTGGCCAGAGCCAGAAGAGTGGTGGAGAACACATTTGGAATCACGGCCAGCCGGTTCTGCCTATTTCTTACACCCATACACATGGCGGAGTACAAACTGAATCATATCATCCTGGCGTGCTGTGTTCTACACAACTTTTTAAGGCAAAATTCTGCCAACTATGCTGCCTCAGTTGGGCCTGAGGCCGGAATTCATAATGAACCAACCCTGACGGCGCTTGAAAGTGGCCGTCCTGGCTTGCCCCCCCTGAGTTCCCGTGAGGTCCGCCTTAGATACCTTGATTACTTTGCGGGTAGGGGGGCCATCAATATCCCAGACAATGTCTGAAGCATTATTAAAATAAAAAAATCATTTTAACTACTAAAATCTTTGGTGACATTTACTGCTTGTGTTTCTTTTAACTGACCCTGACAGAAATGTGGTGAGTCCTGAAATTGGCGTGATTGTGTAACATTACAAAGCACTGTTGTGTGTTATTTACTAAAGGCAAAGACACTTTGCACTACAAGTGCAGTTGAAACTGCACTTGTAGTGCAAAGTGGATTTTCCCTTAGGAAATAACCCCATTGTCACAGAAAACACCAATTTGAGCACAACAAAAGTTTTGGAGCGTTGAAACAATAATCCACACATTCTTCATTATCAATCTTTTTAATACCAGCACAATCACATGTGCATTTATAAAAGGTTTTTAAAACAAACCAACATGTTTGTTGTATAACAGTTTTTAGGGTCACATTACTAAAAGTAGAAATGTCCATTTAAGCTAAAACAGGCATGTTTAAAACCAACAAGAAAGGCACAAATCTTGAACTTACAAAGTTCAACTTTTCAACAAATTGAAGGCAATATCAGACATGAGTATTTATAAACTGTGTTTGATATTGTGTTCAGATGGGGTGAAGTCACCCCTGGAAAAGCCAAATTTTGAAGATGCACACAAATTGCCGAATGTCAACATGTGCTACCTGCCATCACGGGGGATCAAGGGACGTGTTTTGGGGGTGCAACCCCTTCCTCCCAGCTACTTTATTATTGAGGAAGGGGTTGCACCCCCAAAACGTTGATCTCCCGTGATGGCAGATAGCACATGTTGACACACTGTGTGCATCTTAAAAATTTGGCTTTTCTCAAATATGTCAAAAAATGTTAGAAATTTTTAGATCCCAAAAAGCACAAAAAAGGGAAGTGATTTGGAGGGGTTTTAAACTCTCCCTAAAACATCAATGATGTTCTTCATTTTTTGTTGAACATCATTGATATTTTTCTGGATATTTTCCAAGTCCCTATTACACCCCATGATCTCCCCGATCAGGATCTATGCACTTTCAGAGGTGAAATGACCTGGATCCACAAAATCACGATCACCTAAAAAGATAGAAACAAAAAAAACACCATGTATTATAAATATGCCGGCATCCATCTCTTACTTGAGCCTGTGGTCGCAGACACTCTCCTGTTGTGGTGACAATTTCCACCACATCTCCTTCCTCCCCCTCCTCCTCCTGTTGTCTTTAGTGGGTCTCCGCTTCTTCCTGAGGTGGGGGGGGGCTGTGGTCTCCTCGGATGAGGGGTGTCCTCCGAGCCTTTTCTTCCCTATGTAAAAAAAAATACGTATACTTAGCACACAGATGTTTAATGGCAGAAATAGGAATCTGAAACATTGCTTGGAAATGGCGTACAATTGTCTCTTTTGGCAGAGTTCCAAGATGAAGAAAATTTTTTGGCCTTTGTCAAGCTTGAATACTTACCTGTTTTGTGCAAGCTTCACAGATGGAGACACCCCTAAAGTATACACTGGAGCACCTGTGTGGGACCCCCTAATAAAAAGGGTGTTCTTGTGTCCCACACTAGTGCTCCAGCATCCAGATGTGAAAACTGCTGCTGAGTGTCCTCTCCTTACACAGAATCTAGTTTGCATTTCATTCTAGTTACAAACCCATCTACACCACAAAATTATTTTAAGAGAAGTAGGCCATAAAAAATGTATTCAAATGCATATGGCCAAAACAATGGTGTTTTCTAGGCCGAACGAACAATGTTTCATACGAACGAACAATGTGCCCATGAACATGAAAGTTGCCATTTTAAACTGTACAAACAGTAAAGAGAAGCACATGGAGCAGCACAAATGTAATAAAAAGAAAGAATAGGAACACAGGACAACTACTTACTTTTTTGCAGCACTCTCCTGATCCTTCTGTACTGCTCGTGCTCCCTGATTTTGAGGTCCGACCACCGCTTCCTGAACTGAGCCTTGGATCGTCGTACCCCGAAATTCCGGTGCAGACTCTTGACTACTTTCGCCATGATCTTGGCCTTTCTGACACTGGGGTTGGGGTAAGGTCCATACTTCCCGTCATAGTCGGCCTTCTTCAGGATGTCGACCATCTCCACCATCTCCACAAAGGACATATTTGATACCTTAAATTGTCTCCTTCTGGATCCAGATGTTTCAGGCTCTAGGCTTTCCTCCTCCTCCTACTCGTTGGTGTAATTATCAGACACCTGCACTGTCTCCGCCATGTGCTCTTCCCCACTACGATGAACGAGAAGGGGCGGGGAATAGACTAGAAAGAACGTCAGGGGCGGGCAGAGTTGCACGCATGCGCAGTGTCTATAAAGCGTAACACGCGTGCGTAGTACGTACGATCTGTGAGCAGAGGAAGGAGTAATGGAGGCGCCGATCGTGATAACGAAGGAAAGATTTTAAATTGGGCCTATACTGCTTCTTGACTGAGGCCTGTATTTGGACAAGTTTAGAAGACTTTAGGCTGACATTAGGGTTTGTCTTGTGTTGTGTCTTGCAGTTAAAATGGATATCTTGAAGGATCAAGACTTTATGCCAATCTTCATAGATATGTTCAGGGAGCTGCCCTGTCTGTGGCAGGTAAACCACCCTGATTATAAGAACCAAACAAAGAGGAAGGCAGCGCTGGATAATTTGCTGGAATTTGTGAAGTCAGTGATCCCCACGGCAGACATTACCTATTTGAAGATCCTAATTGGTGGCCTGAGGAGCACTTATCTAAGGGAGCACAAGAAGGTCCAGGATTCCCAGAGATCAGCAGCTGCAGATGACATTTATGTCCCCAGGCTGTGGTACTATGACAGGCTGCATTTTCTGGCAGGTCAGACTGAACCCAGGCCAGCACTCTCCACTCTTCCTTCCATGCTTCCTTCCACCTCAGCTGAGGCTTCAGACGCCCAACCTGGGCCTTCCAGGCAGCAACATGTGGAGGAGCCCAGCTTGAGCCAGGTATAGCATTCTTCTAAATATTTCTGGTTGTCCAATCAATGATGTTAAATAGATGTTAGTTTGGAGTACTAATTTAGGATTGTGATGAAGCAAAAACTAAAACCATGTCCCTTTTTCATACACAGGGAAGTCTCGGCCAGGAGGTGGCCGGGCCAAGCAGGCTGCCCGATACCCAGGTCCCTACCCTCTGCCTTCAAAGACAAAGTGGCAGGAAGAGGAGTAACCTGGAGGAGGCTGCCATAGGCCTATTTTGGAAGGCTACTCAGGCCCTCAGAACACCCCACAGTGTGGAGGAGGACTTTGCTGCCATAATTGCATGCAAAATGATGCAGATGGAGGAGGGCCAACGACTCCTATCTGAGTTTTTAATTTTGGAAGCTCTAAATAAGGGGTTGAGGGGCCAAATCACATGTGCAACCCACATTTGTCACCTCACCCATAGTCCTCCTCCTCCTCCTCCAGGTCCTCCCCCTCCTCCTCCAGGTCCTACTCCTCCTCCTGCCACACCTCCAACACCAGAGCCACAGTTGGGAAGGAAGCATAGACGGAAGACCAGAGAGCGATGGCCTGGGTTCAGTCTGGTCTGGCAAAATATGCAGCCTCTTGTAGTACCACAGCCTGGGGACATACATGTCATCTGCTGCTTTCATGATCTCTTGGACTTCTGGACCAGACTGCACTCCCTTAGATATGGACTCCTCAGGCCACCAATTTTGATGTAAAATAATTGATGTGTGCCCTGGGGGTCAAAGGCCTCGCCAATTCATGATGTTTATCCAGCGTTGCCTCCCTCTTTGTTTGGTTCTGAGCCCTTAATAAAGGAATTTTTGTTTCAATTATACTCGCCTATGTGTGTTTTCCTTCAAAAAGGACAGTTTGTTTGGAAGGATTCAGGTACAATGTGAAATTAACAAGGGACACCAACACCAAACAATCTCCTTGAGATTAAATAAATAATTAAATAAATGAAATAAACTAAGAAGAATTAAATAATACAAGATAATAATGGTGTTGTGGTAACTTGACACAAAACACACACCAAAATATTCTGGAGTAAAAAAACAAAACAAAAAAAAAAAAAAAGATCAGCCTTGAAAAAAATACAAAACCAAAAAATAATAATATACAGTCAGGTCCAAAAATATTGGGACATCAACACAATTCTAATCTCTTTGGCTCTATACACCACCACAATGGATTTGAAATGAAACGAAGAAGATGTGCTTTAACTGCAGACTTTCAGCTTTAATTTGAGGGTATTTACATCCAAATCAGGTGAACGGTGTAGGAATTACAACAGTTTGTATATGTGCCTCCCACTTTTTAAGGGACCAAAAGTAATGGAACAATTGGCTGCTCAGCTGTTCCATGGCCAGGTGTGTGTTATTCCCTCATTTTTCCCATTTACAAGGAGCAGATAAAAGGTCCAGAGTTCATTTCAAGTGTGCTATTTGCATTTGGAATCTGTTGCTGTCAACTCTCAATATGAGATCCAAAGAGCTGTCACTATCAGTGAAGTAAGCCATCATTAGGCTGAAAAAACAAAACAAACCCATCGGAGAGATAGCAAACACATTACGTGTGGCCAAATCAATTGTTTGGAACATCCTTAAAAAGAAACAATGCACCGGTGAGCTCAGCAACACCAAAAGACCTGGAAGACCATGGAAAACAACTGTGGTGGATGAGCGAACAATTCTTTCCCTGGTGAAGAAAACACCCTTCACAACAGTTAGCCAGATTAAGAACACTCTCCAGGTAGTAGGTGTTGGTGTGTCAAAGTCAACAATCAGGAGAAGACTTCACCAGAGTGAATACAGAGAGTTCACCACAAGATGTAAACCCACTGGTGAGCCTCAAAAACAGGAAGGCCAGATTAGAGTTTGCCAAACAACATCTAAAAAAGCCTTCACAGTTCTGGAACAACATCCTATGGACAGATGAGACCAAGATCAACTTGTACCAGAGTGATGGGATAAGAAGCGTATGGAGAAGGAAAGGAACTGCTCATAATCCAAAGCATACCACCTCATCAGTGAAGCATGGTGGTGGTAGTGTCATGTTGTGGGCATGTATGGCTGCCGATGGAACTGGTTCTCTTGTATTTATTGATGATGTGACTGCTGACAAAAGCAGCAGGATGAATTCTGAAGTGTTTCGGGCAATAATATCTGCTCATATTCAGCAAAATGCTTCAGAACTCATTGGACGTCGCTTCACAGTGCAGATGGACAATGACCCGAAGCATGCTGCGAAAGCAACCAAAGAGTTTTTTAAGGGAAAGAAGTGGAATGTTATGCAATGGCCAAGTCAATCACCTGACTTGAATCCGATTGAGCATGCATTTCACTTGCTGAAGACAAAATTGAAGGGAAAATGCCCCAAGAACAAGCAGGAACTGACGACAGTTGCAGTAGAGGCCTGGCAGAGCATCACCAGGGATGAAACCCAGCGTCTAGTGATGTCTATGTGTTCCAGACTTCACGCTGTAATTGACTGCAAAGGATTTGCAACCAAGTATTAAAAAGTGAAAGTTTGATGGATGATTGTTAATCTGTCCCATTACTTTTGGTCCCTTAAAAAGTGGGAGGCACATATACAAACTGTTGTAATTCCTACACCGTTCACCTGATTTGGATGTAAATACCCTCGAATTAAAGCTGGAAGTCTGCAGTTAAGGCACATCTTGTTCGTTTCATTTCAAATCCATTGTGGTGGTGTATAGAGCCAAAAAGATTTGAATTGTGTCGATGTCCCAATATTTATGGACCTGACTGTATGAGTCCGTTATTCAAAGAAAGGTAAGCATTTGCCCCTTTTATCACAGCCTATTCTAACTAACTACACACCCAGTGTCCATGGCGTGTCACAGTCCATCAATTACACTCAAGGTGGACAACACTCCCCAGCAGTTTCCCTTCTTCTTCAGGGACAACTCCGGGGACAAGGAGGCATAGCTGCATTTCAGACAACAAGCAGCCGGGCCATGATGCAAGGGACCATACTTTGGGACATAGGCCCCCTTGCAACGATATCCTCAGTCTGTTCACATGACAGCCGGGGACTGAGATGGTCTCCTTCCTTGACTGAAGAAAACACAACCTACTGAAGATCACCAGTCTCTTTTCAGGGTGGAGCACCCCATCCCAACATTAGCCAACATGGCTCAGGTGGACATTCCATGTATCTGCCGGCAGCATTCAGTTCAGCACAATCCTGGCAGTACAGCTCTCTTGAGTGTGAAGTGGCTGTCAGCATAGCGTCCTTGACATCACACAACACATATTTGTAATCCACAGGGAAGATAGCATTTACCAATTGTACCTGGGTCGGGCAATACTAAGGAGAGAGGGTTAGGGCCAGCACACCCTTAGGTAGTTGCAATGTTAATTGGCAGACTCTGAGACTTCAACAGGAGGACAGCCATCCAGGGAAAGGCATCCATCAAGACGCCACATCTGCATGTGTAGGAATGCTGTCTCCTATGGCAACAGTCTTTAACAGTTTCTAACACAAAATGTAACAGTTCCTTTGCTTCCACTACAATCACGTCTTGAAGTTCTTTAGCCCACTAAGCTCCCAGTTTCTCTCTCACTAGACTAGATGATTCACTGCCACTGAATCCCATGAGCTCCTCCAGTCTTCACTGTAGTATCTTCCTCAAGCGTCACTCCCGCTTCTCTGCTGGGTCCCTTGCTTGGCACTCAAGGTGCTTCTCAAGCTTCACCCCACTGGCCTGCTCGGCCCTTGGCTTGACACACAAGGCTGCTCTGCAAGCATCACCTCCGCTGGCTGGGTCCCTGGCTTGATACCCACTGAAGTTTCCTAATTCTTCACTGTCCCCGGTTGGTGAGAATACTGCTCCGGTACTTGCTTCAGCTACTCACTGTGGTCCCTGGTAATAAGGTCGATGGTCCCTTGGTGGTGACAGATTTGCCTCCTAACTCCGACCAAAACAGGTTCTCTGGCTGGCAGAACCATCACTTCTGGTTGGACTGCAAGCCGCAATCCCAACCATGCGCTGCTCTCTTGCTTCTGGATAGGCCCTCAGACAACCTAGCAGCCAGATGTGCCCGGGATAAGCCCAAACTCCGATGCAAAGAACGTAGTACGTACAGTACCTTACCACATCATGTAAATTACTAATTGTTGCATTTTATGTATCATTGTTCTTTCACAATTAATGTATTTATCTGATGAAACTACTATATCTGTGAACCGGTACAAATTATTTCTCTGTTATAATACAGATATTAAAAAAAAAAGACTAAGCTGTCACTGACTGTGGGCCCCAGTATGCTCGGAATCCAAATGATAGAGTATCTCAATTGTTAGGTACAAGCAGAGTTAGCTGGGATGTTAATGTAATTTGTGGATGAGTACAGAGCTGTTTTCTAGTAGAGGCAAGGTGCCATGTCTCAGATTTTGAACTAGGGCCCAGCAGGCTAGAGCTACCTTACTATGGATGGGGAACTCATCAGTATTATTATGCACTGTTCTGTTCACCTGCTAGCTTATTGGAATATAACAAATACATAGGCAGGCAATACAAATGTATATACTGTATATATATTTTACCTGTGCATTAAGCTGTGGTACAGGAGCTCCACTTTGACACATTGACTGTCACTGAAAGAATCAAAGTCCTATTAAACCCGGAAGCAAATATGTATTGTATTGCAGTTTACCAATCTTAGATGTGGTGGCTACATCAGTTTATTTTATTTGGCTCTTTTCCATCTGTTTTCACCTGGTGACCTGGCCAGTAACACACCTCCTGTATAAGGGAGACACAACTCTAGAGGAATGAGCATAGGAAGCACAGAAGACAACAGGGGTATATCAGCGTTGCCAACCCCTCAAGTGAGATTTACTGGCAAGATGCCTAAAAATTATAAACAACACCAATTTTTTACTGGCACTTCAAAAAAGTACCTAAAATGGCTGTTTTCGGTGCTAAACTGTGCAACTTTTAGTATTTAAACTATAAACATGTAGCTAGTGGTATTAGCAATGTGTTTAAGTTAAACAAAAGTCAAAAAACAAATGTCTCTATTTACATAAAGGTCATGTTAATATAACACAGCCAGCACAGAGTTCCCCATTACAGTGCAAGGGAGAACTCTGCGGACCCTGATGTAAAGGACGATGCCACAGATCATGATCTAAGGGGGAACTCTGATGTAAGGGGGGCTCTGCGCTCCCATTTACATCAGAGTTCCCACTTACATCAGGGTCTGCAGCATTGTCCTTTACATCAGGGTCCGCAGAGTTCTCCCTTGCACTATAAGAGGAAATCCTGCAGACTCTGATGTAAAGGGGAACATTGGGAACTCTAATGAGAGGGGGGGGGGGACTCTGGTGACCAGAGATTACCTTCCGCAGAGTGAATACATTAAGGTAAGGGGGGGTTTACTGATATAAGGGTTAACCTTTATTTCAGTGCCCCCTTACATTGTTCACTCCCCCCCCCCCTCCTCAGACTGACCTCCTCTCAGGTGGACCATGCAGGGCAGTAGGCCTCAGTCAGGCAACTCCAGCTTGGCGGCTTTGGTTTTATCCGATAGTCTCCGCTACACAGTCCACACATGTTTGACTTCTCTTGTGATCCCCAATCCGGCGGCGCTCCCACTCTTGACTCCTCTCCAGACTCCCCCTCAGAGACTGCAGACATGATAAAAGATGAAATAGTCAGAGATTGTAGACATGGTACAGGAGATGGTCAGAGATTGCAGACATGGTACAGGAGATGGTCAGAGATTGCAGACGTGGTACAGGAGATGGTCAGAGATTGCAGACATGGTACAGGAGATGGTCAGAGATTGCAGACATGGTACAGGAGATGGTCAGAGATTGCAGACATGGTACAGGAGATGGTCAGAAATTGCAGACATGGTACAGGAGATGGTCAGAGATTGCAGACATGGTACAGGAGATGGTCAGAGATTGCAGACATGGTACAGGAGATGATCAGAGATTGCAGACATGGTACAGGAGATGGTCAGAGATTGCAGACATGGTACAGGAGATGGTCAGAGATTGCAGACGTGGTACAGGAGATGGTCAGAGATTGCAGACATAGTACAGGAGATGGTCAGAGATTGCAGACATGGTACAGGAGATGGTCAGAGATTGCAGACATGGTACAGGAGATGGTCATGCAGACAGGATACACGAGATGGTCATATATACTGTACTGCATTTTTAATTTTTTTTATTTAGGGTTGGTTTACACTAGCTCTTGCCATCCCACAGTGGATCGCTTTTCAGAGGATGTTTGAAAGGCATCGGAGAGGTGACATGTTTATTGCTCACTGCCTGTTTGAACCCTGTAAATCCTGCGCCACCATGCCGCGTGGCCCCATTCACTGAACTGGGTGATGTTTGGCAGTGGTGCTGCCAGCTGAATGTGATGTGGGGTACAATGTTTGCTGCGGCATGTATACAACCCTGTCTAGCCTCTGTTGCAGTTTTACCGCCACCCCTGTGAACAGGACAAGCCCTTACAGAGTTCAGTGCGATTGTTAAGAAAAAAAACGCAGCATGCTGTTCCCCGAGTACAGCTGCTTACTGCTAGGTACACTCACCAGGCAGACACACGGGGCAGCAGGGCAGGCTCATCAGTCAGGGCAGGGGTCCGTTGCTTGCTCCGGTGGGTGAGGTCATGGTGTGTGTGTGTGTGTGTGTGGTCCAGTGTGTCCACTCCACAGTCCGTCGCTGCGTCTCCCGTCAGGCTCAGGTTACACACCCCACCACGTCTGCTCCTCCATCTGCCCGCTCGGCTCCTGCCTGTTTATAGGCTGGCGGGAAAATAGGCTGACATCATTGGCTGCGCTGCGTCAGGTGGGCTGAGCAGAGGCTGCAGGAGTCAGACTCGTCGGCTCAGAATCGGATTTTCTCGGGGATTTCCGGAATTGCGCATGCGCAGTTCTGACCCGATCCGATCACCGCCATTTTTAATGGCACTTTTCCCTTACTACGGGCAATTACGGGCACGAGAAAAGTGCCTTGTTTTTACGGGCTGCCCGTAAATCTACGGGCGGTTGGCAACACTGGGGTATATGTATTAGAAGATTTAGATGAACTAATAAACTGAAGCCAAATTCAAGCTTACACTTTATAATCAGTTACAGAAAACAGTGTTTTTTCCTTTTGGGAAAAAGGTTTTGCGTGCATAAATAAAAGCTGGTCATTTTAATTACCCCTGACATGGAAATTTATAGATAGGCAACTCCTATCCTCATATTGATTAGTGGTTCGATATTAATAATAACTACTGCAGTAGGGAACAGACACAAAAGATACACTCCGCAAATAACTGTTCTGCTTTATTATGATGAAATTGAAGGTTTTTATACACATGATTACAGTATCTCACAAAAGTGAGTACACCCTCACATTTTTGTAAATATTTTATTATATCTTTTCATGTGACAACACTGAAGAAATGGGACTTTGCTACAATGTAAAGTAGTGAGTGTACAGCTTGTATAACAATGTAAATTTGCTGTCCCCTCAAAATAACTCAACACACAGCCATTAATGTCTAAACTGCTGGCAACAAAAGTGAGTACACCCCTAAATAAAAATGTGACTCATTGGTGTTACAAGGTCTCAGGTGAGAATGGGGAGCAAATGTGTTAAATTTGGTGTTATCACTCTCACTCTTTCATACTGGTCACTGGAAGTTTAAAATGGCACCTCAGGTCAAAGAACTCTCTGAGGATCTGAAAAAAAGAATGATTGCTGTACATAAGATGGCCTAGGCTAGAAGAAGATTGCCAAGACCCTGAAACTGAGCTGCAGCATGGTGGCTAAGACCATACAGCGGTTTAACAAGACAGGTTCCACTTAGAACAGGCCTTGCCATGGTCAACCAAAGAAGTTGAGTGTACGTGCTTAGAATCATATCCAGAGGTTGTCTTTGGGAAATAGACGTATGAGTGCTGCTAGCATTGCTGCAGAGGTTGAAGGGGTGGGGGGACAGCCTGTCAGTGCTCCATACGCCACACACTGCATCAAATTGGTTTGCATGGCTGTCGTCCCAGAAGGAAGCCTCTTCTAAAGATTATGCACAAGAAAGCCCGCAAAGTTTGCTGAAGACAAGCAGACTAAGGACATGGATTACTGGAACCATGTTCTGTGGTCTGATGAGACCAAGATAAACTTATTTGGTTCAGATTGTGTCAAGTGTGTGTGGCAGCAACCAGGTGAGGAGTACAAAGACAAGTGTGTCTTGCCTACAGTCAAGCATGGTGGTAAGAGTGTCATGGTCTGGGGCTGCATGAGTGCTGCTGGTACTGAGGAGCTACAGTTCATTGAGGGAACCATGAATGCCAACATGTACTGTGACATACTGAAGCAGAGCATGATCCCCTCCCTTCAGAGACTGGGCTGCTGGGCAGTATTCAAACATAACTACCTCCAAGACGACCACTGCCTTGCTAAAGAAACTGAGGGTAAAGGTGGACTGGCCAAGCATGTTTCCAGACGTAAACCCTATTGAGCATCTGTGGGGCATCCTCAAATGGAAGGTGGAGGAGCGCAAGGTCTCTAACATCCACCAGCTCGGTGATGTTGTCATGGAGGAGTGGAAGAGGACTCCAGTGGCAAACTGTGAACTCCATGCCCAAGAGGGTTAAGGCAGTGCTGGAAAATAATGGTGGCCACACATAATATTGACACTTTGGGCTCAATTTTGACATTTTCACTTAGGGGTGCACTAACTTTTGTTGCCAGCAGTTTAGACATTAATTAGTGTGTTGAGTTATTTTGAGGAGACAGCAAATTTACACTGTTATACAAGCTGTACACTCACTACTTTACATTGTAGCAAAGTGTCATTTCTTCAGTGTTGGCACATAAAAAGATATAATAAAATATTTACAAAAATGTGAGGGGTGTACTCACTTTTGTGAGATACTGTACGTAGGTATCACATTAATATTACAATTGTACTTGTATGGTAACAAGGGGCATAACATAAGCAGACTAAATCTAATCAGGACTCGAAAGAATGCAAACATGTACTGAAAACATTATTAGTGCCGTGTGCACAGTGAGGGCAGTGTGCAATACATATAAAATAGAATACAATTATATACAGAACTTACAAATTTCCTTTACACCCCTACCCTTGTTAAGTGGTTTGGCTCATCCATGTAAACTGATACATTTTGCTGTAGTGCTTGAGCAAGTGAAAAATAACAGACTTGCTGACTGGATGACCAGATGAAAATAAAAGAAAGAAAGCCTAAAAAGGGAAACTAATACAGCCATCATATCTAAAAATTGGTAAACTGCAATATAATAAATGTTTACTTTTGGGTTTGATAAAATACAAAGTAAGAAACTGTAGTGAAGTCCTATTGTTAAGAATACATAAACCTGAACACATAATTATTTTATCTTGCAGGGTTTCAATAGTTCAAAATGTACAGATTCAAAGAGTCAGGTTCCTCCACCACAGTGGTTGAGCAATTTAGGAGCAACAGGTACAAGGAGCCGTGACTCCTCACCAAACAGGTTCAATAGTTCACGAACGACAGGTACAAAGAGCCGAGACCCATCACCACATAGAACTGTCAGTTCAAAAACTTCAAGAAGCCAAGACCCTTCACCTCATCGGTCTAGCAGTTCAAGAGCATTGGGCACCATGAGCCAAGACCCTTCAACATACCGCTCCAGTAATTCAAGAGGAGTAGGCACTATGAGCCGTGATCCCTCTCCACATTGCAGAAACAGTTCAAGAGCAGTGGGCTCCATGAGTCGTGACCCATCACCACGCCGCATTAACAATTCAAGAGCAGACGGCTCCATGAGTCGTGACCCATCACCACATCGTACCGTCGGTTTATGGTCAGGCACCACAAGCCGTGATCCATCACCACACCGCATAAACAGTTCAAGAGCAGTGGGCTCCATGAGTTGTGACCCATCACCACAACGTACCAGCAGTTCAAGGGTTGGCACCGTGAGCCGTGATCCCTCACCACACCGCATAAACAATTCAAGGGCATGGAGCTCCACGAGTCGTGACCCCTCACCACACCGTACCAGCAGTTCAATAACAGGCACAAAGAGTAGAGACTCCTCCCCACACCGTACCAGCAGTTCAAGGGCAGGCACCATAAGCCGTGATCCCCCACCACACCGTGTAAATAGTTCAGGAGCAGTGGGTGCCATGAGTCGTGACCCATCACCACACCGTACCAGCAGTGCAAGGGCAGGCACAAAGAGTAGAGACTCCTCCCCACACCGTGCCAGCAGTTCAAGGGCAGGCACCATAAGCCGTGATACCTCACCACATCGCATAAACAGTTCAGGAGCAGTGGGTGCCATGAGTCGTGACCCATCACCACACCGTATCAGCAGTTCAAGAACAGGCACAAAAAGTAGAGACTCCTCTCCACACCGTCAAGGGATTAAGGTAAAAATATCCAAAGAGGCATCTATAATAATGAGGTACAGTATATATAGCTGATGCAAAACATATAGGGAACTGAAAACCTATTTTTTTAGTCATTTGTGGCTAATATGAAATGCAAATTTACGTTTGTACTGTGATGGAAAGTATTCCTTCTTCATTCTCAAATTATTTATTAATTACAGTGAACATTTTACAGGGAAGAATAACAACAACTCCAGAGCCCGAATGGATAAACCGGGATAGAATATTGCGGCCAGTAGGAGACAATGATAAGGTTATGTACATATGTGGCTGTGTTCTTATTGATGCTACCTAGTTCAGAACTGAGTTCTTCAGTGTGTATTTAGTGTACAGAGGGGTTTATTTACTAAAGCTGGAGAGTGCAAAATCAGGCTCATTTCTGCATAGAAACCAATCAGCTTCCAGGTTTTATTGCCAAACCATAACTGAACCCTAACTGAACCAGCTGAGGTTAGAAGCTGATTGGCTACCATGCACAGATGCACCAGATTCTGAATGCTCCGGCTTTAGTAAATCGAACCCATAGTTACATAAAAAAATATAGTTACATAAAGAATACAGTATAACACAAGCAGTCCCTGGATATAAAACCTTACCTAAACATTGTTGACTACTTAAAAACTGAGTTTTTTTGCATACATTTGCAAATACATTGCCACACTGACACCCTTGATATGTGTTGTGCCTAACTCTAAACTGAGTTCCTAGGCATGGTACATATACAGTATAGAAAAAAAAGATCAGATTCATATTTCTGTTTAGTCACGTGATTCTGCAGCTACGGCTCCCCAGTATAGGGAGCACTCGACAACGGCTTTGAATTCCCAGAGCTGTGACATCATCCATAGGCTCTCATGGCCTATGTTTTGTGGGTGCTCCCTCTTCTCCCCTACAGCAGCCACTCTCTAACAAAGGACTGGAGTGGAGCTGCTGGTTCATACGATTGGACTGTATTACAAAAATCTTTTTTATACAGGATATGCAGAATAGGTAGGAGAAATATGGGGGGGGGGGGGTATTTTTTTAAAGAATAGTTAGGCTTTTCATCTCCTTTAAAGGTTCACCAACATACCAGAAGCCCAGACATAGCCTTTGCAAGCAGATTAATGCCGCGTACACGTGGTGGGAATTTCCAACAACAAATGTTCGTTGTGAGCTTGTTGTCGGAAATTCCGACCGTGTGTAGGCTCCATCGGACATTTTTTGTCGGAATTTCCGACAAACAAAATTTGAGAGCTGGTTCTCAAATTTTCCGACAACAAAATCCGTTGTTGTAAATTCTGATCATGTGTACACAATTCTGGCGCACAAAATTCCACACATGCTCGGAATCGAGCAGAAGAGCCGCACTGGCTATTGAACTTCATTTTTCTAGGCTCGTCGTACGTGTTGTATGTCACCGCGTTCTTGACGTTCGGCATTTCAGACAACATTTGTGCGACCGTGTGTATGCAAGACAAGTTTGAGCCAACATCCGTCGGAAATAAATTCAGGATTTTGATGTCGGAATGTCCGATCGTCTGTACGCGGCATAAGACTTTCAGTATAGGTCTGCACCAAATCCAACATTTACAACAAATCCAACTAAAATATAAAGGTACACAAGGGCAGGACAATATACAAAACAACACAAATGGTCTTTGACAACAAGCTTCCAAGCTGGCCAATAAAAAAATAGCTGTTTGTTCTCACTTTCACGATAGAACATTACAATTTCTTACTGCTTATTTTCCAAGCCTTATGCATACCCCATTTACATTTTGGTTTAGAGAGAAGAAGGCCTATTAAAAACAAATGAAGTTGCTTGGAAAAACCGGGAGACCTACCTTAAATCGGTGAGATAATATAGGTGTGTATATGTGGTTTTCTGTGCTTATTTGTCATTTATTAATGAACATAAGTGTAGGTTGTATTTACTTTGATGTAATTACCATCTTACAATGAAAAAATATTTAAGTGCTCAAGGATTCCACAATTCCTATCTTTGGGATGGGACTATCATATAGTATTCTATCTGGCTGATCCCCTTGTAATATTTTGACATAGTAAAGTATTTTGTGTTCTGTACCTTTAAGATACTTGCACATAGTACTGATATTTGAACATCAATATTCCTGGCTGAGGTTTCAGACTGCAATGTTTCTGTTTCTGCAGTTACCATGGTGGTGCACATTTGATGGCTTGACAGTTCAGTTGAGTGCACAAGCCACAGTGACAGTTATCATTCTCCACATGCCTTGAATGTAACTGTTTTGGGAAAGTTAAATTGATGGGTTTAGTTCCACTTTAAAGCTCAAATGAACATTCATTTTAAATCACATAAATACATTCCAGGTGCTTCCATGCAACAATAAATCAAAGTAATTTCTCTTTAGAAAGCAGACACAGCCTGATTTTAAAAAATCTGTCCCCTGGCAACATGATTTAGAGAAAGACCCTTTCTTTCTGTGTGGAAGCAGTGGTCTCTCTGAAAAGGTCCAACATGCCCCCTGCTGAGTCAATACCACAATTCGGCAATCAGCAGGGAGCACAAGCTTGTCAGTCCTCTGCAGAGTGACCACTGCTTCTACACAGAAAGCAGCATACTGGCAGGGGACAGGCTTAGAGAATAGGTGCAGGCTTAGAGAATAGGTGCAGGAACTTGCC
Organism: Aquarana catesbeiana; assembly: GCF_042186555.1. NCBI lineage: Eukaryota > Metazoa > Chordata > Amphibia > Anura > Ranidae > Aquarana > Aquarana catesbeiana. Next base: position 103,913,755 of record NC_133330.1, read on the forward strand.
CACACTTTCCCCTGGGTAGGGGTGGATAGGAGAGTGTGCCTTAGCATATAGTGGGTGTGGCCAAATTGCACTAAGCGTGGGAGGGTCTTAAAGGGGCAATAAATACCAGGAATGTCCTATATATAGAATGCAGAGTTTAGGAATGCACTGTATACAGAGTGGAGGGTTCAGGAATATGCCATGTACAGAGTGGAGGGTTCAGGAGTGCACTATGTAAAGAGTGCAGGGTTCAGGAGTGCATGGTTCAGGAGTATGCTGCATACTGTGTGCATACTGTGTGCAGAGTTCAGGAGTGCACTGCATACAGAATGCAGGGTTCAGGAGCATGCTACGTATGGAGTGCAGACTTCATTAGTGCAGTAAGTACAAAGTGCAGAGTTCAGGAGTTCGGTATGTACAGAGTGCAGGGTTCAGAAGTGCGCTACATACAGAGTGCTAGATTCAGAAGTGCATGGTATACAGAGTGCAGGGTTTAGTGGGATGTTCTTCTTCCAAGACTTCTGCTCGTGGTCTGTCATAGAACATGTCGGATCAGAGGAGGAGCCTAGGGGAAGCTTTCCTGGCTCTGTTAGACTAGTTTGATAGACGGCAGCCGATGGGGAGAGATGCAGCGGGTGCTGCCAATGCAGCGAGGAAACACCTGGATGCCTGGTGCTAGTGATGCCCCCTCTGTATATTACACCAGCTATGTCTGAGAAAAGTTCAGTGCAGCCAACCAGGGAGAAGAGCGCTGTCACTTCTGAAAACAGAAGCCAGAGTGCAAAGCACAGGGCTAGTGCTTCCGCCACGTTCTGTCTGAAAAATGAGCCTTGGTCTTTTCCTACTAAAGCTGTGGCTGCTTTCTAAAGGAAGCAAATTGAATGATTTTGCACGCCTTTTGTTTTGATGCATTAACAAACTGAAACTGAAAATGTGAACCAATCAGTGCTGCGCTATCAGAGATCTCAACATAAAATGACTAGCCAATATGTATAATATTCAAAACCATGGATGCAAATCCAAATAAAAATAGGAAATTCGGACCTAGTATAAATGATATTCAAAACTACAACCGTACATGCAAAATAAATGTGAATAATCATAAAATATAGGATAAACATAAAATAATTTCAGTCCGTAGATACCAGGCCCACTGTACAAAAAAAAGATCAAAGTCCAAGAAAAGTCAAAATCTTCTGCCAGCACCCAGAGGCCCCCATAGGTTTAAGCTCACCTTACTGATGAGCCCCTATAATGTGGCTACAGAAGCTTTATATTTCTATGAGGTCAAATCAACGGCTGCATACAGATGCTTCAATGGATATAATGATCAGCATGACACCAATAAAGGTCAGTTTAAGAAAGAAGAAACAATCTCGTAGTGTAAAAACTAAAAATTCATATGCACTCACATGGAATGGAACATGGAATATGGTAACAGGCTCATCTAAAAGTACATAGTCTCCACTTCTCCACAGAGTTCAGCCAAACATGCAATAAAGCCACATTGGAATCAAGAAAGAATCATACATAAAGCCTAACAGTCCCTCTCCTCGTGTTTAGTCTAATCGACGTCATCATAAACAGTGTCCTGGAAAGTATTCATACCCCTTGAAATTTTCCACATTTTGTCATGTTACAACCAAAAACTTAAATGTATTTTATTGGGATTTTATGTGATAGACCAACATAAAGTGGCACATAATTGTGAAGTGGAAGGAAAATGATAAATTGTTTTCAAAATGTTTTACAGATAAATATCTAAAAAGTGTGGCGTGCATTTGTATTCAGACCACCTGAGTCAATACTTGTAGAACCTCCTTTCCCTGCAATTATAGCTGCAAGTCTTTTTGGGGATGTCTCTACCAGCTTTGCACATGTAGAAAGTAACACTTTTGCCCATTCTTTGTAAAATAGCTCAAGCTCTGTCAGATTGGATGGAGAGTGTCTGTGAACAGCAATTTTCAAGTCTTTCCACAGATTCTCAATTAGATTTAGTCTGGACCTTGACTGGGCCATTCTAACACATGAATATGCTTTGATCTAAACCATTCCATTGTAACTTTGGCTGTATGTTTAGGGTCGTTGTCCTGCTGGAAGGTGAGCCTCCACCCCAGTCTCAAGTCTTTTGCAGACTCTAATAGGGCGTACACACGGTCGGACTTTGTTCGGACATTCCGACAACAAAATCCTAGGATTTTTTTCGACGGATGTTGGCTCAAACTTGTTTTGTCTACACACGGTCGCACAAAGTTGTCGGAATTTCCGATCGCCAACCACGCGGTCACGTACACCACGTACGACGAGACTAGAAAAGGCCAGTTCAGAACCAAGCGCGGCATCCTTTGGGCTCCTTTTGCTAATCTCGTGTTAGTAAAAGTTTGGTGAGAGACGATTCGCGCTTTTTCAGACTCGTGGCTTTCAGATCGTTTTCTGCCGTTCAGTTTGTGCTTGTGGGTTTGTATCTGCTCTTCAGTGCGTGCAGCAAGTTCCGTGTGACTTTAATTAGTCATTGTATTCTTGTTCGTTCGTTACTGTTTTTCAGGTTGTTCTTCACAGGCCTTGCTGTTCTTCAGTGCATTCTGTTACTTCGTTCTAAGCAGCCGACCGTTTTCTAGCCATGTTGCGTATGCGTACTCCTCGTAGAGTTCGTGCTGTGCGGGGGCTTGGTGTTGGGGTCCTGACCTTGACACAAGTCCAGTCCATGAACAGGGTGGGGAGGAGTTCATGGACCAAGAATTGGTTGCTTCAGCGTGACCAGTTCTCTCATATGCCTTTGCTCCGTGAGATCCGTGAGAATAATCCTGATGATTTCAGGAACTTTCTCCGGATGACGGACCCCGTGTTTCACCATTTGTTGGCTTCGCTGACCCCCTATATCAGCAGGCAGGATACCTGCATGAGGCAAGCCATCACTCCGGAGCAGAGGTTGGTCGCTACCCTGCGGTACTTGGCGACAGGGAGAAGTCTGCAGGACTTAAAGTTCTCGACAGGCATCTCCCCCCAGGCTCTGGGGATCATAATCCCAGAGACCTGTTCTGCCATCATACAGGTCCTGCAGAAGGAGTATATGAAGGTAAGATTTTTATCCTTTAATATCACATTTTATTGTGTTGAATGTTTGCTAATATATTGCATTTCTTTCCTCATTCCCTAATTACCATGATTGTAATATGCTGTGAATGTCCCCTTTGTTCTCATGCATGCTGGATTTTTATGTAATTATTATTTTAGGTCCTTCATACATATTTGCCCTTCAATAACCTCCCCAGCATGGTGTCTCCTGGCCCTATATTCACCTCATGTAGTCACTTAACAATGTATTTTTTCTGCTCCATAGTAGTGCTTTACCCCAAACACCCCCTAAAATGTTTGGAAATGTTATTTTTGCTTTAAATTCTGGCAGAGTGCCAGAGGCTTTTTTTTTGTGGTGTCCCCAAATAATTTTTAGTAACCCTCCCTCCCCCAACTGCTAAGTCAGCTAATCCCAATTCTCTATCTATCCTCAATCATCTATCTGCTGACTTTGCCAAACCCATACACACTATACCCATCTCTTTAGTGCTCAGATTTATGGATGAATTCCCCAAAGCATGTAGTGCAAGGGCCTGCCTGTATACTTTCAAATGGTACTGTTTAAAGTTTTGGGATCCTATTATTATCTTGATAGGTAATAGCAGAATGTCCAAATGTCCTCAAATGTGTACAATGTGTATTTATATCTTTGTATTATGACCCTTCTTACCTGTCCAGTGGGCTGCCAATAGTGTAACTAAGGAGGGGCTGTTCCAAGTAATACCCTGTATTTAGGCATTCATCTCTCAATGAAGTGAAGAGGATTACCTGTCCAAGATTTTCGCACACCCCCTATAATGTTAGAAATGGCCCATGAGATGGGGGGAGGGGGAATATGATAGGTGTACCTTATACTTTGGCGTTGTTGAATTTCCCTTAATAAATGCTATCTGGAGGTTGCCCCATAATGTTTGTGTCTAATCTGCTTGCCACGTTTCAGAGTAAAAATAGTAATGTTTATTGTTTTTTCCTCAACAGTTTCCTTCCACGCCACAGGAATGGCAGACTGTGGCCTCCCACTTTGCCGAGCGGTGGGACTTTCCTAACTGCGGAGGGGCAATTGATGGGAAACACGTCCACATCATCCCACCACCCAACTCGGGGTCGTACTATTATAATTACAAGGGGTTCAATAGTATAGTGATGTTGGCGGTGGTGTCGGCTAATTACGACTTCTTGTATGTGGACGTGGGGAAGAATGGCCGGATGTCCGATGGTGGAGTCATCGCCCAGACGGAGTTCTACAGGCGTCTCCAGAATGGCAGCTTGGACTTGCCAGCTCCAGAGGACAATGTGGAAGGACTCACATTTGTGTTCGTTGCTGATGAAGCGTTTGCGCTGGGGGACCACCTGATGCGGCCATTCCCAATGAGGACCCTCACCCCGGAACAGAGGGTTTTTAATTACCGGCTGGCCAGAGCCCGAAGAGTGGTGGAGAACACATTTGGAATCCTGGACAGCCGGTTCCGCCTATTTATGACACCCATCCATATGGCGGAGTATAAACTGAACCATATTATACTTGCGTGCTGTGTTCTCCATAACTTTTTAAGGAAACATTCGGCCAACTATGCTGGCTCAGTTGGGCCTGAGGCCGGAATGATACATCAAACCACACTGACGGCGCTTGAAAGTGGCCGTCCTGGCTTGCCCTCCCTGAGTGCCCATGATGTCCGGTTACGCTACCTGGAGTTCTTTGTGGGTAGGGGGGCTATCAATATGCCAGACGATCTGTGAAGCCTTTTTATAATAAAAAATAAATAAATTCTTTGTGGACATTTACTGCTTGAGTTTGTTTTAGCTGACCCTGATAGAAATGTGTTGAGTCCAGAAAATGTCGTGATTGTGTAACCTTATTATACAAAGCACTGTTGGCTGTTATTTACTAAATGTAAAAACACATTTCACTACAAGTGCACTTGCAACTGCACTGAACCTGCACTTGTAGTGCAAAGTGGTTTTGCCCTTAGGAAATAACCCCCATTTTTGCTGAAAACAGCAATTACATCACCCCAAAAGTGTTGTAGTGTTGAGACAATAATCCACACATTCTTGAGTAACCAACTTTTTTATACCTGCACAATCACATGTGCATTTATCAAAGGTTTTTAAAACAAACCAACATGTTTGTTGTATAACAATTTTTGGAGTAGCATTATCAAAAATAGAAATGTCCATTTAAGATAAAACAGGCCTGTGTAAAACCAACAAGAAAGACAAAAAACTTGAACTTACAAAGTTCACATTAGGTAAAACCTGAAGGCTATATCAGACATCAGTATTTAGGAACTGGGTTTGATATAGCGTTCAGATGGGGGGAAATCACCCCTGGAAAAGCCAAATTTGGAAGATGCACACCAATTTACGAATGTCAACATGTGCTATCTGCCATCAGGGGGGATCAAGGGACGTGTTTTGGGGGAGCAAGCCCTTCCTCACCGCTACTTTATAATTAAGGAAGGGGTTGCACCCCCAAAACGCATCCATTGATCTCCCGTGATGGCAGATAGCACATGTTGGCACACTGTGTGCATCCTCCAAATTTGGCTTTACAAAACATTGCAAAAAGATTTAAAAGATTGGACCACAATCCAAAAAGTGATTTTGTGGGGTTTTAAATTCGCCCCAAAACATCAATGATGTTATTATTTTTTTTAATCACATCATTGATTTTTTGTTGTATGTTTTGCAGTTCTACATTACACCCCATGATCTCCCCGATCAGGATCTGGGCACTTTCTGATGTGAAAGGATCTGGATCACGATCACCTAAAAAGAGAGAAACAAAACAAAAACAGGTATCAAAAATCTGCGGCATCCATCTCTTACCTGAGCCTGTGGTCGCAGACACTCACCTGTTGTGGTGCCAATCTCCACCACATCTTCTTCTTCCTCCTGCTCAGCTTGGGTTGGTGTTATTTCCCCTTCTTCCACAGGTGGGGGGTCTGTGTTCTCCTCGGATGAGGGGTGTCCTCCGAGTCTTTTCTCCCCTATGTTAAACAAAAATGGTATAATTAGCACACAGATGGCAGAACTAGAAATAGGAAACATTGCTTGGAAGTGGGGTACAATTGTCAATTTTAGCCAAGTTCCAAGATGTCTTTTTTTTATTGCCCTTTGTCAAGCTGCAATACTTTACCTGTTTAGTACAAGCTTCACAGATGGAGACCCCCCTATAGTATACACTGGAGCACCTGTGTGGCCCCCCTAATAAAAATGGTGTTCTTGTGTCCTACACTAGTGCTCCAGTGTCCAGATGTGAAAACAGTTGCTCAGTGTCCTCTCCTTACACAGAATCTAGTTTGCATTTCATTCTAGTAACAAACCCATCTACACAAACAAATATTTGGCATCCAAGTAGGCCAAAAAAAAATGTGGGAAAATGCATATGGCCTAAACAATGGTGTTTTAGAGGCCGAAAGAAAAATGTTTGATACGAACGAATAATGGGCCCATGAACATTAAAGTTGCCCTTTTAAACGTTACAATTAAGAAAAGCATATGGAGCAGCACGAATGGAATAAAGACAGAAAGAATAGGAACACAGCACAACTGCTTACTTTTTTGCAGCACTCTCCGGATCTTTCGGTACTGCTCTGGCTCTCTTAATTTCAGGTCCGACCACCGCTTCCTGAGCTGATCTTTCGATTGTCGTACCCTGAAATTCTTGTGCAGACTTTTGACCACTTTCGCCATGATCTTGGCCTTTCTGATATTGGGGTTGGGGTAAGGCCCATACTTTCCATCATAGTCACTTCTTCATGATGTCGACCATCTCCAACATCTCCCCAAAGGACATATTTGTGGCCTTAAAACGTCTCCTTCTGGATCGGGACGTGTCCGGATCCGGGCTTTCCTCCTCCTCCTCCTCGTTCCTGCAATTATCACGCACCTGCTGTGACTCCGCCATGTGCTCTTCCCCCACTGCGCCGAACGAAAAGGGGCGGGGAATAGAATAGAAAGAACGTCAGGGGCGGGCGGAGTTACACGCATGCGCAGTGTGTATAAAGCATAACACGCGTGCGTATTACGTACGATCTGTGAGCGGAGGAAGGAGCATTGGACGCACCGATCGTAAGAACGAAGGTAAGAGACAAACTTGTGCCAATACTGCTTCTACATTGAGGCCTATATTGTAAGAAGATTAGGAGAGTTTTCTCTGACATTAGGCTTTGTCTTGTGTTGTGTCTTGCAGTGAACAAGGATATGCTACTGAAAGACAATGACTTCATGTCAGTATTCGTAGATATGTTAAGGGAGCTGCCCTGTCTGTGGGAGATTAAACACCCCCATTTCAAGAACCAAGCAAAGAGGAAGGCAGCACTGGTGCAATTGTGTGAAATTGTGAAGCAGGTGATCCCCACGGCAGACATCACCTATTTAAAGATATTAATTGGTGGCCTGAGGAGCACATATCTAAGGGAGCGCAAGAAGGTCCAGGATTCGCAGAGATCCGGAGCAGCAGATGACATCTATGTCCCCAGGATGTTGTACTACGACAGGCTGCATTTTCTGGCAGGCCAGACTGAACCCAGGCCATCCCTCTGCAGTCTTCCTTCCACGCTTCCTTCCCCCCCCCCCGGCTGAGGCTTCTGACGCCCAACCTGGGCCTTCCAGGCCGCATGTGGAGGAGCCCAGATTGAGCCAGGTATAGCATTCCTCGAAATATTTCTGCTTGTCCAATCAATGATGTTAACTAGATGTTAGTTGGGAGTACTAATTTATGATTGTGATTGATGATGCAAAAACTAAAACCATGTCCCTTTTTCATCTGCAGGTCCCTCCACCCCCCCTGAAAAGAGAAAGTGGCAGTAGGAGGAGTACCCTAGAGGAGGCTGCCAGAGGACTCTTTTGGAGGGCTACAGAGGTCCTGGGAGCACCACACACCGTGGAGGAGGACATTGCTGCCGTCATTGCATATAAAATGCAGAGGATGGAGGAGGGCCAACAAGTCATGTGTGAGTCCCTCATATTGGAGGCTCTTAACAAAGGTATGAGGGGCCAAATTACAGCTCAGACACACCTTTGCGATGGTCCTCCTCCTCCTGCATGTCCTCCTCCTCGTCCTCCCTCTCCTCCAGGTCCTCCCAGTCCTCCTCCAGGTCCTACTCCTCCTCCTGCCACATCTCCAACAGCACAGCCACAGCCCGGAATGAAGCGTGGAAGGAAGACCAGAAAGTGATGACCCTGGATCCAGTCTGGTCGGCCAAAAAATGCAGCCTCTTGTGGTACCACAGCCTGGGGACACAGATGTCATCTGCTGCTTTCAAGATCTCTGAGAATCCCGGACCAGACTGCCCTCCCTTACATATGGACTCCTCAGGCCACCAATTTTGATGTTCAAGAATTGATGTCTGCCGTGGGGGTCCCAGGCTTCGCTAATTTCTCCTGTTGATCCAGTGTTGCCTTCCTCTTTGTTTGGTTCTGATCCCTTAATAAAGGATTTTTGTTTTGAATTATACTCTCCTATGTGTTTTTCTTCAAAAATGACAGTTTGTTTGTGAGGATTCAGGTACATATCAAATATACAATGTGAAATGAACAAGGGACACCAACACCAAACAATCTCCTTGAGATTAAATAATAAAAGATATCAATGGTGTTGGGGTAACTTGACACACAAAACACACACAAAAATATTCTGGAGTAAAAATAAAAATAACATTGAACAAAGATCAGCCTTTGAAAAAAATACAAACATTAAATAAAAAAAAAAAAAAAGGCTTAAAATCCCAAAAAAATTAAATAAAAAAAAAAAAATTATGTCAGATGTGACAACTAATAACAATATATTCAGGGAATACCAATAAAAAAACAAAAATAAAACTTTGGGAGAAGTGTGTGTGAATAGGAGCAGCAAAACTACTTCATTCTTGTCACATTATAAAGAAGAAGAGAGTGGGCTGTATTAAACCATTTTTAACATTGCAGCGTGACGAAAGTGCTGTATCCATTGCGAACGCTAAGTTTACCAGAACGAGCTGTTCCGTCTTGGAACTTCTTCTGAGCATGCGTGGCACTTTGTGCGTCGGAACAGGCCACACACGGTCGGAATTGACGCGATCGGATTTTGTTGTCGGAAAATTTTATCTCCAGCTCTCCAACTTTGTGTGTCGGAAAATCCGATGGAAAATGTCCGATGGAGCCCACACACGGTCGGAATTTCCGACAACACGCTCCGATCGGACATTTTCCATCGGAAAATCCGACCGTGTGTACGGGGCATAACAGATTTTCTTCTAAGATTGCCCTGGTTTTGGCTCCATCCATCTTGCCATCAACTCTGACCACCATCCCTGTTCCTGCCAAAGAAAAGCATCCCCACAACATGATGCTGCCACCACCATATTTCACGGT